>NW_024426996.1:37846654-37859774 GCF_017311325.1 Ursus maritimus
AAAATTACAACAAACTGAGAAAACACTGCTCAAATTAATATTAAAAAAAAAAAAAAAAAAAAACAGCAACAACAACAAAAACCTGAACAATTACCTCTTACACATAGGGACTGTAAAGTTTAAAGAAACATGGAGAGACAGTTGGAAACTTCTACACTTTCTTTAAAGTCAGTCTTCCCTGAAGGGAGAGAGTTAACTAAAAAAAACAAATAAACAAACAAACAAAAAAAACTTGCTACCATTTCCTACCCCAGGGTAAGAGAAAATTCAACTGTTTCCAATTTGTATCAGAAAGGTTTTATTAAGAATATCATTTGAAATATCTTCACAGATCCCACATGTATTTGTACTCTTTGTAGAAGTGGCTCATGTGAGTTCTGAATACTAGAGCCTCAGTGCCTGATTCCTATGGCTGCGTAATGCCTGGGGGTTGGGAGTCTGTTAGTCATCAGGAGCCTGTGCTAACACATCACAGGTAATAAAGCAGATATTACATGTTGCCATAGAAAACTGATATGGGTCTCCATAAAACATGAAGGTGTCCAAAGCATGCCTTCTGCTGTAGTTGTCATTTGTACTTTATTAGGATTCCTAAGAACCAGGTCAATATTAGAAAATTGGACATCAGCCCAATCATTGCATTTTGTTGACAGCTTAACTGGGCCAGAACCTGAATCTCAGTTCCTCACATTTCGCAGACAGAACAGACTTCTGTTTCCAATAAGCTCTTAACAAAAAAGAATCTATGGAGACTGCATGTTTAGAGAAGTCTGTGCACGGTGAGACGAAGAATGTGAGAGTATCTGACAAACTGCAGACCCTCCGAATGTGTTCTACACGCAGGAGTTCATGAAGCTTCCTGGATAAAGCTAGACTATAACAAGGTACACAAATTTAGGAATCCTAATGAGGAGTTATTCTGGGTGCAAATGTTAATTTTCAGGTGTTGCTTATGTTTCCAACTTACTGGTTTTCCTTAAGAAAATGTATAAGCTGTCAACCAAAGTATGTATCATCAGTGTGTTTATTTATCTTAGTGAGGAAAGGCGCACTTAAATCCCCATGTTGTAACTATACACTGATCATATCTTAATGGCATCGTGAGACCAAACTGGAGGTATCACACAGCTATATATTTTTAGAAGCATAGATATCTTTACACCTGAGGATAAATCAATTATGTGCTAACAAAGTTCTGACAGAGTGTTGATTTACTGTTGCACCACAAAAATAATATTTTATTCACTATTATTCTTTGCTTGTTTTGTTTAAACTCTTAACTCCCAGACATCTACATTTACAGAGACACTGGATATCTCTAAGCGTTACCCTTTATATGTAAGATGTAACAGAAATGCCTTCTGAATTGTGCTATGTCTACTTTATCATCATCAAATTCATTCATCCAAGCAAGTTCCACCAGGATATGGAAGAAAATATAGGTTCAATTTTTAATGACAATAATCAAAAGCATATTCATTCATTTTTTTCCTTTTTTGAGAAATGAAATAGGATCATATTCATGCTTTCAGATGCTATTTTTAAAATCTTCCCTCCATTGACATTCTATCAAAATTTAATGTTTCCTAAATAGAGAGCAACATTCAATGTAATGTTGCTCTCCAATGGTTTGGCCTTCTTAGAATGTATGTTCATAAGTCTGAAATTTTACAAAATGGGGTTAATTAAAACAAGCTCAGTAATTTTTAGAGGTAGAGTATAAACATAAATTCTAAAGAATATGAAACATATAATAACAATTTTATAATAAGATTTTTTCTCTTTAAAGTTTCTACTATAAATCCCCCAAAGGTCAGGAACAAAATAATAGAAGGCTTTCTGAACTAAAGTTGCTAAACCATCTAAGGAAGACTTAAAAAGGAGATATATTAGTTTTCTTGGGCTGCCATAACAAAGTACTAAATACTAGATAGCTTAAACAATAGAACTTTATTGTCTCACAGTTCTGGAAGCTAGACTCTGACATCAAGGTGTTGTCAGGGTTGATTTTTTCTGAGGCCACTGTCCTTGGCTTATGGTTGGCTGTCTTCTCCTTGTGTCTACACATGGATTTCTCTCTATACATGTCTGTGACCAAATTTCCTCTTCTTATAAGGATACCAGTCATGTTGAATTCAGGCCCACCCTAATAATTTCATTTCACCTCATTAAAGATCCTATTACTCCAAATACAGCCACATTCTGAGGTTAGGGGGTTAGGATTTCAACACGTGAATTTAGGAGGAACACAATTCAGCCCATAACAAGAGATAATCAAACCCCTGCATCCTGCAACTCAACAGAACCTCAAAGGTATAAAAGAATTGAGTGTGAGAATCCCAAAGAAAACCTTTTTTTAGAGAAATTGGGGTTCTATGGTATTTTCCCTATCCAACTCACAAGGGAGGAAAGGTAAATACATCATCTTCACTCCATGTCAATGAGAAAAGCTTTAAAATAACTTTTTTTTTTCCAGCTTGACATATCATGAAGTTAAGACAAAGATAAAACACTAGTTTTTAATCTATGCCTGAGAAATTTAATGACAAACACAGCTAACATGAAATTTAATTTTATAAAAAAGTTGTCAGTTTGACAGAGCCAGAAGGCACTGTTTTTTTAGCCAAACATATTTTAGCCAAACATTTTTCTGGGTGTATCTGTGAGAGGTTTTTTGGATGAGTTTACCATTTGAATGGGTAGAATGAGTAAAGCCAATTGCCCTCCCTAATATGGGTGGCCTTCATCTAATCAGCTGAAGACCTGAATAGAATAAAATGGCTGACATTCCCATAAGTAAGAAAGAACTCCTGCCCAACCATTTGAGTTTGAACATCAGTCTTTTATTTATTTTTAATTTTTTTAACTTTTTTTTTGTTTGAAAGAGACAAAGAGGGAGAACATGACCAGAGAGAGGGAGAAGCAGACTCTCTGCTATGCAGGGAGCCTGAGGCGGAGTTCGATCCCAGGAGATCATGACCTGAGCCAAAGGCAGACACTTAACTGGCTAAGCCACTGAGGTGCCTCTGAACATCAGTCTTTTTATGTCTTTAGATTCAAACTGAAATTTGGTTCTTCTTAGGTCTCAAGCTTTTTGGACTAGAATTTACACCATTAGCTCTCCTGGTTCTCAGGCATTTGAACTGGGCTAGAATGAAATCACCAGCTCTCCTGGGTCTGCAGCTTATATGGAGATATATAAAGTAAGATGTTATATACATCTAGATTTAGATAATATAGATATAGATATATAAAAGATTTATTATAAGGAATACAATAAATATATATATTTATTATAAGGAATATATATATCTCCTATTGGTTTTCTCTGGAGAACTCTAATACAGCTAAAACTGTCAAAAGATGACCATATTGGAAACAACCTTTATTGCCATTCCTGGTAGAGTAGAGGAGTGTTTTCCATAGTCTAGATGAGATCATGCAAGTGGTAGCTGCCTTTAGGGTCACTTTTCAAAGAGACTCTATCAAAGAGACCCTTCTCAGCAAAGAGACACTGGAGATGTATTGTTGGATGGGGAGGCTGAGGGTGACAGCTCCCAAAGACAAAGAGGCATTGTCCAATACAAGGCAGGCTGCAGTCTTTAAAATCTCAAAGAAAATCACCAGACTATCTCCAAATAGAAAGATTTAGTGTTGAACTTGAGCACAAAAATGTCAGTCAAAATTACATATGTTAAAGTAGATCATTATGCCCCTTCCTCTTCTCCCTTCTCCTGTTCCAATCCAAGAATGGTCACAAGGCAAGTAAGAGGGAGAAACAGAGAGCTTTCCAAATTGACTGTGCTCACTCCCTTAACTCACTGCAGGCTTCCCAGACTGAAGCAAGTGTATTCAAATTATGTCCCAAGTATTTAAATTCACAGAGCTGATTTGATATGTTCTTTACTGAAGTAGCATTTTTATGCTGGCAGTTACCAGGAACTTTTTACTGTCTAGGAATAACTGGAAAAATCTATAAGGACTGATTAAGATCTGTTCCAGAGCCAGGAGAAAAAAAGCCTAGTCACTGTGCAGGAACAATTACAGAGAAAAGGAATCTTACTTTATGATTTCACTCAATTAAGTTCCCACTTATTCAATATAATCACTAATAGTGATTTGCAAAAGTGGTATTTGGACAGGAAAATATGTGAATAAATCCCAAAATATAGGAAGTGCTCTTGTTATATCTCAAACATTTTACTTCAGTTTAACAAATACTTAAAGTATGTCTGCAATATGCCAAACATTGTGTTAACTTTTGAGTGTACAGAAATGAATAACAAAAGCTCCCTTAAGGAGCTTAGTGTGGAAAAGAAATATATGAAACATAATTTCCATACAATGCACTTAGTTGCTCTTACGGGATGGCCAGAGAGGCTTACAAGATTCTGTAGAGGGAGCCCCCACCACTACCAAACACCATCATGGGGTGATTGTACAGAGCATCCCATTGCATTCTGGCACTGTTGTCAGTGTTCTAGGCCTTGGGAGTCAGTCAGGCACATTAGAAAGTACGTATCCCTAACACTTTGTAAAAATGTTTATTCTCCATATAAGAGAAAGCTTCATACAAAAATCATACATTCATTTAACTCTACTATCTATATTGCCACTCTTAAGGTATCAAGATTTGTGGGGTTTGAGGTCCAAATATGCTGAAAATAACTATTTTATTTATCTATCCATCTATTTATTTACTTATTTATTTATTAAGATTTTACTCATTCATTTGAGAGAGAGAGAGAGAATGAGAGAGAGCATGAGCGGGGGGGGGGGGGGGGAGAAGCAGGCTCCCCGCGAACAGGGAGCCAGATGTGGGGCTCCATGTGGGGCTTGCCTGGGATCATGACCTGAGCCGAAGGCAGACGCTTAACTGACTGAGCTACCCAGGCACCCTATGAAAATAACTATTTTAAATAAAATTATTAATCAAAAATCTACCACTAAATAATAGTAAATCACAAAAATATTTAAATCTGAAGTGAAAAAAATACTCAAATTATCTAAGCTATGGCTAAAAGTTATGACTGTTCAACACAAGGGACAACAGACTTAGTTAACATAAATCCAATGTAAAACAACTTTTCTTTTTTCCTGTTTTACACTTTTGGGTTAGGGTAAAGTTTATAAGAGCTGTAAAAATCATCTCTAGTTCCTCCCATATAAATTTAGGCCAATCAAAGCAGACTCTGTAGGTTGGAGGAATGGGGGAAACATGGAGAAAAGGGAGCTGGAAAAGAGAACCCACTCACTATGTGCATGAATCCTCACAAGCGTCAGACTCACTTCTGAGCTAAATCAGTGTGGGAACAATCCAAACCAGTGGCAAAGGCTTGGAGAAACGGACTGAGATTTGAACCACCACACAGGTCTCAGACTGACCCCTGAACTACATGTATGTGCGGGAAAGATACACGTAGCACAGCAGTGGCTTAGAAATTTGAACTATTACCCATGGAGGACAACGGAACTTAAGGTCTCGAACCTAACTGGATTGATTGCCTGCTAAAACAAACACATCAATATTATCTAGAGGATTATAGCATGACTCAGCGTCTACAGGCTTCAATATTCACAATGTTCGGACAAAAGTCAAAATTACTCAGCATATAAGGAAATCAGGAAAATCTGAAAAATTATCAAGGGAAAAGATCATCAAAGAATACCAGTCTTGAGAATAATTACACAGATAGAACAAATTACCTGACACAGATTTTAAAGCAGTTATTGTTACTATGCTCCTGAGGTAAACAAAAGGCATTGAACTGAATGAAAAGATAAGAATTCTGAGCAGATAAATATCTTATAACAAAACCCCAAATGGTAGTGGTAAGAAGTGGAAAATAAAATATCTAAAGTAAAGCAAACAAATAAAAACACCATTCTAGATGGGCTAGATAGGATGGAAAAGAAATTAACTTGAAGATAGTCAGTAGAAGTCATCCAATCTGAAGAACAGAGAAAAAATATTGGAAATAAAAATTAATAGAGGCTAAAGAACTTTGAAAAAATATCAAAAGTCCTAACCTAAGAAAATTAAAGTATTAGGAGAGGAAAAAGAGATTAGGCACAAAAAGTATTTGAAGAAATAATCACCAAAAATTTTCTCCAGTGTGATGAAAGACATAAAACTAAGTGACTACTAAACAGAATTAAACTAACAAAACAAAACAAAACAAACAACAAACACAGGCACATTATCATCAAATTGCTGCATTAAAACATAAATAAAAAAATTAAAAAAACTGAAAAATGATACATTTTGTTATAGGCTGAATTGTGTCCCCCTAAAATCCATATATTGAAGTCCTAACCCACAGGACCTCAGAATGTAACTATTTATACATAAGGTCTTTAAATAGGTAATTTAAGGGTCACCAGGTAGCTCAGTCCATTAAGCAGCTGACTCTTGATTTTGGCTCAGGTCATGATCTCAGGATCCTGGAACTGAGTTCTACATTGGGATCCACGCTCCATGGGGAGTCTGCTTGAGGATTCCCTCCCCCTCTCCCTTTCCCCCTTCCCTGCTTTCTTTCCCCATCTCTAATAAATAAATCTTTAAAAAAAAAATAAACAGGTAATTAAAGTAAAAAAGATCACTAAGGTGGGGTCTAATCCAACATGACTGGTGTCCTTACAAGAAGAGGAAATTTGGACATAGGCATACACAGAGGGAAGACTACATGAAGATACAGGGAGAAGATGGCCATCTAGAAGAATAGGTGTAGGTAAGATTTCTAACAGGAAAGTTAAGAAATCAAAACATTAAAAAAAGTTAGATAAATTGGACTCCATCAAAATTTAAAACTTTTGCTCACTGAAAGACACCGTTTGGAAACCAAAATGGCAAGCCACATACTGAGAAAACATTCACAACACAGGCATCAGACAAAGGAAATGTAACTGGAATATATAAAGAACTCCTAAACTTTAATAATAAAAAGACAATAATCCAATTAAAAAACAAACATTTGAACAGTCACCTTAGAAAAGACTATATATGACCAAAAAGTACATGAAAAAATGTTCAACAATATTAGTTATCAGGGAAATGAATATTAAAACCACAATGAGATACCAATGGCTAAAATTAATTCTTAAAAATCAAACCTACCTGACCCAGCCATAAAACTCCCAGCTATTTAACCAAAAGATACAAACACATTATGTCCACAAAACATTTATACAAAACTGTTTTTCGCAGCTTTGGTTGTAATAGCCAAAAACTGAAATAAATATAAATGTCCATTTATACATAAGAACAAAGAAATTGGTATGCCCATTCTCTAGAACACTGCTCAGCAATAAAAAGGAATGAACTACTGAGGCACACAACAGCATAGAAAAAATCTCAAAACCATAATGCTGCGTAAAAGCAGCCAGATTTTTTTAAGTCTATTACATTTATATAAAATTCTAGAACAAACTAAATTGTAGATTCAGAAAACAATTAAGTGATTGGAGATGGGAGGATTGTGAAAGGAGGGATGAATTACAAAAGGTCCCAAGAGGGGTGTCTGGATGGCTCAGGTAAGCATCTGACTTTGGCTCAGGTCATGATCTCTGGGTCCTGGTATGGAGCCCTGTGTTGGGCTCCGCGCTCAGTGGGGAGTCTGCTTGTCCCTCTGCTTCTCCCCTCACTCATTCTCTCTCAAATATATAAAATCTAAAAACAAAGACACAAGTAAACTTTTGGTTGTAATGAAAATGCTCATTATCTTGTGATTACTTCTTAGATATAAATACATATATACATATATACACATATGTGTGTATATATACATATACACACATATGTACACCTATGTGTATGTATGTATAAGAATTGACCAATTTTTATATTTTAAATACAGTCAAACCTTGTTCTTCACAGTAGTTATGTTATATACAGTTTTCGCAAACACTGAGTTAGAGACTATGTGAGCCTCTGGTCACAACGCTTTTGTCAAACAAGATGCCATTTGCATTATATAGGTTTATTTGCCAACATTCTTGTAAAATAAGCCTGTCATTTCAGCATTGAAAATCTGTTCTTCCACATTACCACTTAGTAGGTATTCTTAAAATTCTTCCACAGCCTCATAATCTGCAGAACTTCTCATACACAAGTTTAACATTTTTCACATGTTGAAATAAATTTCTAGCCTCAAGACGGAGCTACTCCTTCCTTAGGATACTACATCAGCAGTCAGCAACCTGAAACTTCAGTAAACACTCGTCCATTAAAACAGAAGCCAGTCAGCCAGTCCCCAAACATCAAGCCAACTCTGGGCTCTACACTCAACTTCCTTGTTTCTTGATCTCTGTAAATCAGATCAGATATGCAACCCCAGCCAATCAACTTAAGCCTAGTACTTCCTTGTTTCCTGTTGGACTCTTTTATAAAAGCTTGAAAGCCTTTTCTCTTACTTTGGAGTTCTCTGAACTCCTGGGAGTAGAAAGGTCGCTTCATGAAGTGTTAAATAATGTTTGTTTGTGTCACCTAAATTGTCTTCTTTAAACATTTTAATACATGATATGGCCTTTTGAAACACAGAAGCCAGCCAGGACTAGTCATGGCGGGTTTAACATTTTCCTGACATAAATTTCCTTGGCTTTCAGCCTCACCATACTACAGTCTACTATGCCTTTTCCAATCAGTCATCATCTCATGAGTCTACAAAGGTAGCTACTTTTCCATATTTTCCATAGCTTCATCTATGGATGTTACTTTAGAACTTTCTGGAGCAGCCTCATACAGATTGACAAATCTCACTCTTCCTTTTTGCGATGTACTAAGTTGTTGATTCATGAATACTGAGCTCAGAGCCAGAAACTCTAGAACTCGTGCCTCAACAAATCCTACCTAAACTACATATTTTCTTGGTTAGGCACATCACAGCCTTCTTAATGCTTAGGACCACTAGAGAGCACTTCAGCATTTGGCTTGGGAGACCATTTTAAACAGCAAAATCACTAACAAAAAGCACAAAAATGTGAACAAAGTGTTACTGAACAGACCTGCCAAAAGGGTTTATAGGAGAGGCGAAAAACAGAAACGGAAAATTTTTCAAATTTTTTTCTGTTCTCTCCCTGAGAATGACTTCAAAAGTGCCATGAGTGTTGATTTGGGAGGAATCAAACAAATTTTAGCAAGTAGGTGAATTTGCAAATATGGGATTGCAAATAAGGATCAACTGTATGTAGTTTTGCTGTACTTGAATTAGACTCCACTAAAATTGTGAAGAAAATTGTTGGTTCGTGTTCAAATGAATGAATGAAGGAGCTTAAGTAACTTACAGAACAAAGCCTTCAATGATAGAGGTATACAGTGGCTCATCTGAGACTCTAGGGAAAATGCAGCAATCTCTGTCCATTCCTTCTGTGCCGTCTGCAGAACAAAGACCACACCTGACAACAGGTAGTAGCACAGGCTTGCCAGCCTGGTGACACTGACACTTTACCATAGTCCCATCCACACTTCAGTAACAGAACACGTGGGAAAAAATGGATATAGTATCAGACCACTTTTCAACACAGTTTATTCATGTGTTCCCCCTGCTCTGAAGAGGGAACCAGAACACTTCTCCTGTGGAGACTTTTTACAGGTCTACTCATTCCTAAGTTTCTAACAACCACTGTGACCTGAAAGAAGCCTGCATATTTTTCTTGTCTAAAATTAGCACATTGAGGGTGTCACTGGAATAACTCTTGCACAGGCAATTTAGAGACTACAGCTCACTCAGTTCTAAATCATGTCTCTTTCCAAGTTTAGTTAGCATACGTGCCACCAAGTAACTTCAAAGAAGAAAAATTTTGGAGTCTCCCTACAAACAAGGAATATTGCCACTATTTCTTAAATGTGTCACTGGTCTACTGTTGATAAGCTACTCATTTTAAGATTCTTTCTCCACATTTTGTTTTAAATTATTTACTCATCATTCTTATTCATAGATTACCTTTGTCTAAATGTAAACTTCTTTATGTTTAGGTGTTTAATATGTCTAACAGTTGTTTAAGCTGTTTACTTTTTTTCAAACTTGAATGTCTACCTCTATGCTGCTGTCTTTGTGACAATGTTTTTTTTTCTGTTTCTGCCTCTCTGAGTATATGTATTTCTATCATTCTCCATTCTTTCCTTCTCTTTTTCTTTTCTGATTACCATCATTCTGTGTCATTGTTCATCTTTGTGGGTCTTTTTCTTAATCTGTCTTTCAGTTTTTG
Organism: Ursus maritimus; assembly: GCF_017311325.1. Classification (NCBI taxonomy): domain Eukaryota; kingdom Metazoa; phylum Chordata; class Mammalia; order Carnivora; family Ursidae; genus Ursus; species Ursus maritimus. Next base: position 37,856,861 of record NW_024426996.1, read on the forward strand.
TCATTTTCTATAGCTGACTTTTTTTCTTTTATTTTCTCTTTTTCATTCCATTATCACGGAGGACAGCATAGTATAGAGGGTGAGAGTTTGGTTTCTGGAACCAGACTTCTCAGATTTGAGTACTAAGTTTGACACTAATGAGCTATAATGGATAAGTTATGTAAAATTTCTGGGTTTTAGTTTTTTTATCTATAAAATGAGGATAATCATAACATCCTCATACAGTTTTTGTGAGCTTTCCATGATTCATCCTTGAAAATTACTTTTAAAAGTGCCTCCAGCATTGGGATCACTATTGCCATTTGCTAAATAAATTACATGGTTAATTGTAATTTATTATCAGAAATATTATGGAAATTGGGGCACCTGGGTGGCTCAGTCATTGTGTGTTTGCCCTCGGCTCAGGGCGTGGTCCTGGCGTTCTGGGATCGAGCCCCGCATTGGGCTCCTCCTCCCCGCTGGGAGACTGCTTCTTCCTCTCCTACTCCCCCTGCTTGTGTTCCCTCTCTCGCTGGCTGTCTCTCTTTCTGTCAAATAAATAAATAAAATCTTTAAAAAATATATTATAGAAATAGTATACTAGCATAGAGACAGCGATACTGAATTAAGTGGAATGGGCTAAATGGGGGGTTGAATAAAGATTTGGGACAGAACAACATTAGGAACTTGGGAAGAAAACACTATTTACATACAAACAGAGCCTTTATGATCTTTTTGGTTACTATCAATGCATTTAAGAGTGAAGGATAGCTGATTCTCTTAGAAAAAGTGGTAAGAAACCAGGAAGCTTCTGAGAGGTCTGCATGATTGAGGGGAGCAGTGGGTAGAAGGGTGATAGGGATGGAAATAGGTAACAACTCAGATAAGTATGATAAGGTTTTTAGGAAAAGGTGAAAGGGAGAATGAAGTTTGTCTGGATTCCATCAGGTCCAGAACGGGAGGCTACTGGATGGCATTTTGAATAGGCAGAGAGTGTCAGGCTCAGGATGAGGAAAAAAGCAGTGATTCTAATATGGTATATACACACTACAGATGTACTGCATTATCACAGTGTTCCAAAAAACAGGGGCTATGTGTATGAACTACTTTTCTCTGGGTATAGTACTTATTAACAAAATGAAATAAAAAGCACCAAAAGAATAAATGTTGAAAAGAATTCCATCCTGAAAAGAAATCTACTTCAGTGATCTGACTTAAAAGAGTTCTGATAATCTGTAACCACTGGTAACAAAACAATTGTGCTAGTTGACTATGGCTCTGGGGACCTCTCCCTGAAACACTCAAAATGCCAGTACATGCTTATTTTTGGTCAGAATGCTGAGTCACACCAAAAAGTAAGGTAATATTAATTTTTTTAATGTAACCTGCTTATTTCCTTTGTCATGATATTTTTGTTCAAGTCCTAAATTCAATTTCCACCCTCCAGAAGAAGTCACCACCTCATTTAACCATTCTTTCAGTAAGCTTATGATGAGCTCCTTGTATGGGTAGGGCATAATCTTATTTGCAAGGGAAAAAACAATGCAAAAATTTTCTGACTTTGGGAATCCAAGTCTAGTTTGGAAGGCCCATACCACCAAAATGTAATTACAATAGAAGGTGATAACTATTAACAAGATTAGGTGTAAGTACCATAGGCACATCAAAGACATTGCATTTAATTAGGCCAACAATGCTTCTGAAATAAATGGCAATTTGTATCCACATATCACCCTATCTACTATGATTTTCTAATCCATATATAATTGGGACCTCCTTACCAGGATATATTTATTCTCATGGTTCAAGTTGTTCAGAATCACACTGGTTTTTTGTTTGTTTGTTTGTTTGTTTGTTTGTTTGTTGAGTTTCTTTATTTTCATTGTTATTCACTAGGCTCATTTTGTATTGTATCTACTTACCAAGCTGAAACCATATTTCCCAGAATTTCTTTCACTGTATGGTTGGCCACAAGAGAAATTTCCTTTCAGGTAGAAAGGAAACAACAGGCATTATCCTCAGAAAGGGCAGTGTAGAATATCAGGGGTCACTGTAGCTCCCACAACTTGTTGCTGATCAGCTGCCTCAATTTGTGGGTATGGGGCAACAGCCAGGCCCACAACTGAATCCTAATAATGTTGACTCTTACCTGAGCCCTCTATTCCTGAAAAACAGGGATGGTTATGAAATCCCCCCCCCACCCCCACAGCCTTTTGTATTCCAGAGAAAAAAGCTTACTGCAAAGAACCATCCTATTACCCTATGACTGAGATAAGATTTACAGATGTTCCCCCTGTCTACCTATGACAAGGGCAGACACAGAACCTTGTGTCAGAAATGATTAGCTGAACTGCTTATTCCCACTGATCATTGGGAACAAAATGCTTGTTAACCAAACTTTGATTAAACTACTCTCTTTCCCCAGGTCCCTCAACCGTGGCCAACATACAAATTTGCTTTAACAGCCACTTCTGAGAATAAGCTGGACTCCGAGTAAAACAGTCTGTGATCTACTATCTGCCACACTTTCATTCCACCTCCCCATATCCTTTTCTTTCTAGTCTTGTTTACTCTTCTCTATAAAAGAAAAACACTTCTGCCTACACTTTGAGATGCTTGAAGTCTTACGGTCACAGCTTTCTCTCTATTCCAACTGTCCCTTCCCTCACCCTCACCTTCTCTTTGCAGTAATTCTTTTGTCAAATAAAAATTACACCAGACGAAGTTCAACAGGCAAGGAAGAATTTATTCAAGATACTGTGATAGGGGAAAGAACCTGACCTACACTCTGTTGAAACAAAAGGCGGGAGAGTTTTTAGGTGCGGGGGTGAGCTGGCAGAAACGTATTGCAGGCTATTGACAGGAGGTTGGTCGATGGGATGTGTCCAGCACACTGAGTTATTCTTGAGTTTGCAAATATTTTTTTTTTTTTTTT
>NW_024426996.1:37859784-37889819 GCF_017311325.1 Ursus maritimus
TTTTTTTTTTTTTTCCTGTGACTAGGCCATTAGTGTTCACTAGTTGGTGTCCATGAAGTCAGGCCCCTATCTTTCCACAAAGACTGGGACGTAGAAGTGCTATCTCCTTCAATGTTTACAGATCAAAGAGATGGCCCCCCATTTTTGAGAAAGTCATTTCCAGGGTGTTAAAACTGGTATGAGATTGGGAGAAGATTTACATATATTTCTAAGGAGTAGGGAAAGAGTTTACAATTCCAAGTTTTCTAAAGTAAAGGGTTTAAGAAAAAGGAGGTCAGGGACTTATCATCAAGAAGAAAACTGTTTCAAATTTAGTCTAGTTGAGGAGAACGTTAAGGGCAACTTGGTCACTTTCAAATAAAGTCTCTCCTTACTAAATCTGGATGTTTTTTATTTGACCTTCTTTCCACTTCTGTGGGACCTCCTCCTCCAGCTCAATCCTGGTTCAGTCAGGTAAGCAGTACTGTGGTGAAAAGCTCCAGCTTCTCCTGCAGGTCACTCAAGGTTAGAAGCAGTGAGGGCCAAATGTGGGTTCTAGCTTGTTCTCATCGACTCTAGTCTGCCCTCCTTCTCCCCACTTTACATTCAGCCCTGCTGACCTACAAGTAATTTCAGGCCCACCTCCAGGAACAGAGACAACAGCCTTCCAGAGATTTTTTACCAGTACTCACAATTGCAAAAATCTTAATAAATATAATAAACTTTTTTTTTTTCATTTTACTCTTAGGAGTTTTTCTGACTCTGTAACTGAATCCTCCTTGATATACTGCCTCAGCAAATAAGAATGCAACCAGGTACAACTTCTAATTTCCACCTAAAATTATGTTTTTAAAATTAATGCACCATTAATATCCCTGATATGACAGCAACAGCTTTTTTGCACTATAAATATATGCAAAATAAAGGCAAAATATATTAGCTTCCTATAATTAGATAATCTAACTTTTTTTTCTGTTTTTGCAATTCTTGTCTATAAATTCCTTAGCCAAATTAATAGGTGCTCCACTAAGAAGAAAATAAAACCCAGTCTTTCATAAATATTTTTCCTCTATCGTAAATATCTCCCTTCCCCAATTCATCTTGAAAAGAAATCCTCTACTTTAGTCATCTGCCTTAAAAAGTTCTGATAATCTGTTAACTCTTGGTTACAACATAATTGTACTAGTTGACTGTGCCTCTGGGACCTTCTTACTGGTGTGCTTCAAGTGTCAGTATTAGCTAGTCTTTTGATCTGAATACTGATTTCCATCTACCACACACCACTAACTGGGGGGTTATGATTTCAACATATCCTTTTGGGAGGACATTATTCAACCCATAATATCAGAGAAGCAGAGACGAAGAAGAAAGCATTCCATGCAGGGAAACAGCAATTTAAAGCACCAAATTTTGAAAAGAAAGCATTGCTTAAAGGCCAGCAAACATGTTCTCATGTGACTTCAAGAGAAGAGAGATTGAGAAGAGAATGTGAGATTGCCCAGGGTAGAACATGTGGCCGATGAAAGCCAGAGTAAGGTGTTTGCAATGGAAGACACCCAAGTGTTTCAAGAAGGAAAGAGACATGATCTAATTTCTATTTTTAAAAGATTACCCAGGTGCTAGGTTTAGAATGGATTGCAAGGGATAGGGTATATAAAAATTTAAATACAAAAAAACCCTTGTAAGACAAAAGAAACTATAAAGAACCAAAAGAAGATTTTAACAAAGTTAAAATTCAAACAGAAGAGTGGAGGAAAATATTTATAGCACCTATAGTAGACATAGTATGCTGATATACATAAAAGTCAAAAAAAGATGAATATTCTAACAGAAATAAGTAAAAAATATGAATTGGCAATTCACAGATGAAATATGAATTTGGTCAATTATGTGTGAAAACAAGTTCAATTCTACTAGGATTTGGAAAAATACAAGCAATGAGTTTGAAATTTCCATCCATCAAATAAAATAAAAAGTGTTATAAAATTAAATATTAATGAGAGTGAAATGAAATAGATACTATCATATACTAGTATTGGGAATGTGGCTAGATATAAGCATTTTATTTTATTTTTTTTAATTTCAGGTTTTTATCTAAATTCTAGTTAGTTAACATATAATGTAATATTGGTTTCAAAAGTGGAATTTAGTGATTCATCAGTTACATATAACACCTAATGCTCATCATAACCAGCGTCCCCCTCAATACCCATCACCCATTTAGTCCATCCCCACCACCCACCTCCCTTTCACCAACCCTGTTTGTTTTCAGTAGTTAAGAGTTTCTTATGGTTTTGCCTCCCTTTCTTTTTTGTTCCCCTTCCCCTTTGTTCATCTGTTTTGTTTTTTAAATTCCACATATGAGTGAAATCATATGGTATTTGTCTTTCTTTGACTGACTTGCTCCACTTAGCACAATATACTCTAGCTCCATTCATGTCTTTGCAAATGGCAAGATTCCATTCTTTTTGATGGTTGAGTAATATTCATCAGTCCATGGACATTTGGGCTCTTTATCAGTGTTTTGTATCCTCTGGATAAATACCTAGTAGTGCAGTTGCTGGATTATAGGTAGTTCTATGTTTTTAACATAGAAAGTTTTTAACTTTCTGAGGAACCTCCACACTGTTCTCCAGAGTGGTTGCACCAATTTGCATTCCCACCAACAGTGTAAGAGGCTTCCTTTTTCTCTGCATCCTCACCAATATCGCTGTTTCCTGTCTTGTTAATTTTAGCCATTCTGACAGGTGTAGGGTGGTATTTCATTGTGGTTTTGATTTGTATTTCCCTGATGATGAGTTATATTGAGCATCTTTTCATGTGTCTGTTAGCCATCTGGATGTCTTCTTTGGAAAAATGTCTATTCATGTCTTCTGCCCATTTCTTACCTGAATTATGTCGTTTTTGTGTGTTGAGTTTAATAAGTTCTTTATAGATTTTGAATACTAACCCTTTAACAGATATGCCATTTGCAAATATCTTCTCCCATTCTGTAGGTTGTCTTTTAGCTTCATTGATTGTTTCCTTCACTGTGCAGAAGCTTTTTAGATATAAGGATTTTAATAAAAATTCACTTGCTCTGAATCTACCCTACAGAATATATTCCCAAAGAGGCTTGTACACAGATGTTCAGTATAGTGTTATTATTTATATATAGTACACATATTTATACATATTGTATATACATATTAAAACAGTAGTACATGCAATCTCTGGGTACACACTCATACTTAGAGATATATAGAAAAAGGCATGAAAAAATACTAAAAAACTGTTATAATAGTTACTTCTGGGTGACTAACTGAACTTCAAAAATTGGTAAATCAAGGGAAAATTCATCTTATTGTTTCAATTTTTAAATCAGGAAAATGCATTCCTCATAGACACAGTATAACAGAATAGTTAGAAGTGCAAAATGTCTCCTTTTAAATTCCAACTCTGCCATTAACATATGTGTGACCTTGGGCAAGTTTCTTAACTTTGTTGTTCCTTTGCTTATTTTACTTGTAAAAGAAAGATAAAACTACCACTACTTATACATCATTTTGGATATTTGATGATTAACTGAGTTAAAATGTTCTATATATCTCAAGAGTTTAGCACCAACCCTAGTACATAATACTTGTCAATACTTAGAGCTTACATAATCTAAAATATTTCAGAAGTTTAATGTGATCCCAAGGAAAGAGATTACTGTTAATTTTGGGAAAAATATGTAGACAAATAAGTACAAATCTACATTATCTTATCATATTATTTCACAGGGAGTTATTTTTTAAATCATTTGAATGGTAAAAGAAACTTTAAAAATGGGGAACTTTAAATCTCAGATTTAGATAAGTTCATGTGAGAAAACATGCATCAGTGAAGAAAACATCCCTAGTTGGATTAAGAAGTTCACTTAAGGATGTTGTGGGAAAAGAGCATGAAGCATGAAAGGTTTTGAATTTGACGCTTAGGAGTTTGAACTTTATCTCTGTAGCAAAGAAGAGTCCTTGATGCTTTTTAAGCAAGGAATGATATGGTACGTTGGCTACTTTAGGTTGACTTTTCTATTCTTGGTATACAGGATTGTACAGGAAAAACCAAAGCCAACCAGGTTTGTCATGGCTATAGCAATAGTTGTATGGTAGTGAGGATGTGAACTAATGATTAGAAGGGGAAAACAAGGATGTTCAAGAGTACCTGAGAATCCCCTGGCTTCCAGAAAAATATTACCTTAAACCCAGTGAAAGTTGCCAGATTTAGAAAATAAAAACATGGGAAACCCAGTTAAATGTGAATTTCAGATAAACAAATCATTATTGAATGTAAATATGTCCCAAATATTGCATTTTCATTTCTCTGAAATTCACATTTAACTGTACAATCTGTATTTTATCTAGAAATCCTATCCCCACTAACCAATTTTACCTTTAAAATCAGGTTTAATCACTCTACAAAGTACTTTAACTCTCTTGTTTGACTGTTCAGTGATGTGAGAAAACAGAAGTGGCCACATGGCAGCCACAACTTCCTGTCCAATTGAGACAGGGAAACTAAAGGGACCCCATGAAAAACTGCTGTTTTGTTTTTTTGTTGTTGCTGTTGCTGTTGTTTTGGGGGGTTTTTTGTTCCTTTTCCTGCTTCTATTCTTGTTATGGCCTACACCCCTATCTTACATATACCTTATAAAACAGATAACATGTCCTTCTCGTAAAGGGCAAGGATTTAATGACTTCTTTGGAGTTTTCTAACACAATAGATAACATCTATGGAGTGACTGGACAGGGTCATCATGAATGTTTTCCAAGGCCACTGACTCATCAAGACCCCTGCCTCTAGGGTATAAGTGACTTATGGAAGACACCTAAACACTCCTCTTTGTTCCTGGATACCTGAGAAGACATGTGCACCAGACTACTATCCTGAATAAAAACCCCATGCCCCAATCAAAGATGAGACTTGTTCTTCTTTCCTTTCTGAGTCTCCTGGACTCCCTGTCCATATCTATATTCTCTGTATATCTTTAATAAACCCTGTTCTCACTTCTCCTCAGTTCATGTGGATTTCCATCCAGTGTGAAGCCCAGGACCGTCTTGGCTGGTCCCGCTGGACCCATTCTGGGTCCTCAGACCCAGCCAGCCTGCATCACAATGGGAATATCATTATGTCTTCTCGTAAAATATTCCTCTTCATATTTAAGGCATCAGAGTCCAAAGCTACAGGAATAGAACACAAAATGCTTATAAACAGGCTATTAGTGATAGGAGATGCCTCCACGCCCATATCACACAATCACTGGCTCTAAACATATAGGGCATCTTGGACTATACCACAATATTGCAATTTGCTATCATCCAACTGAGACTGTTACTGTGTCTTTAATAGGTTATTCCATTCTTCCATTAAACCATTCTTCCATTACAATGGTTGATTTGGTACATGATAAAACCTGTATATCCTCTGGGTTAAAGCTCATTTATCACTACTTTTCCTATAAAAATATTACTTTGTCAGACATGGCAGTAAACACAGCATTTAGAAAGCCAACACATGGTGGTGCTGGCAGAAGCGCTGTGGATAGGAAAGGCAAATCTCTACTCAGACTTAGTGCAATTCCAAAGAGAACATATGATTGCTTTCTTCAAAACGGAAGAGGTCAAATGTAATCAACTGCCATCTGGAGACTGGCTGACCTCCCAGGAAACAGTGTCATATCAGGAGCTCAGCACTGGCCTCTACCATTGGTAAGCTGGGCATTAATCAGTGGTAATAACCTTAGCTGACTCGGTGAATGGATGTGCACTTTATTTATCTATAGCCAACCCCTCTTCCCATCATCATGAACATTTTATTAATGAGCCCACTGAACAAGCAAAAGGATGGCTGAGGAAAGAGGATGCTTGACATCCACGAATGGGTCATCTTGTTTACTTGAATACCGTGAGCCTCTATCGAGTAGATATCCTCTACTGTGATTTGTGTTGATGGTGGGGGTTTTGTTTGTTTGTTTTTTAGAGAGGGCAGGATGGGGAGAGAGAGGGAGAGAGAGAATCTTAAGCAAGCTCCACACCCAGCGCAGGGTCCAAAGAGGAGCTCAATTGCACACCCCTGAGATCATGACCTGAGCAGAAATCAATAGTTGGATGCTTAATTGACTGAGCCACCCAGGCATCCCTCCTCTGGTGGGTATTTGTATGCACAGGAACATCTTTACACTCAGAATTCCATCCATGTATCTCTTCTTCCTATTTGTTTTGGTAACAATTCTCTAATCTTGTTTTTCCGTGACACTGGTCACTTAGCCAAATTAGCCCTTGCCCATAAACAGATATAATTCCACACCTCTGGCCATTGTTCCTTCAACAAAAACTGAATATATAGGTGTTCAGCTCATTAGGAGTATTTCCATTCTTCTATCGCCCAGTCTTTCCTGGCCATCCCTGAGTAGGACTATAATGCCTATATTGCAGGTTGGTGCCAACATAACATATGAAACCTTCTATAAATAAGGTACTGATGTACTATTTTTAGTGAGATAATCATAGATAAAACCTCCATGAGGCCGTAGGTGGAACTGGAAGAGCCAGGTTGCACTGTAGCTGAAGCAAGTGCCTTGGAAATTACAGTGACTAACTCACACTTACTTATGCCAACAGGACACATTTCCATGTTGATGGAGTACCACTGTATACATCTGACATTAGAACTTAGTGGATCAGATAATGTATTAGTTTTCTACTGCTATGTACAAATTATCACAAATTTAGTGACTAAAAATGACACCCATTGATAAGCTCACAGTTCTGGAGGTCAGAAGTCTGGCACTGCATAAATGGATTCTCTGCTCAGTGTCTCATAAGGCTTAAATGAGCATTCAGACTGCTGGCAAAATTTAGTTTCTTAAGGTTATAAAACTGAGGTCACTATTTCTTTGACATGTGGCCCTCTTTAACTTCAAGTCAACAATCGTGTATCATAATCCCTTTCATGCTTCAAATCTCTGACTTTCTCTTCTTTGCTAACTGGGAAAAAAACTCCCTGTATTTCAGTGGCTCAATTGATTAGAATAGGCCCACTGGGATATTGGTGAATAATTTCCCTATTTCAAAGTCAACTGATTAATAACCTTCATTACATCTTCATAGTGCATGGTGTTGCTTGAAAACTCTAGGGTTCTATGCTGTGATTCTTCTACTTGAGCTTGCCATAAGTTCATAGAGCATCTGTATCTTCCACAGATAACCTTTAGGCACCATTGTATCTGTCAGTGCTCAGTTGAAGAAACTTTTCTTACTCTGAGTTCCATTCAAAATCAGCAATCTTATGGGCTATGTGGAAAATACATCAGTATAGTGGTTTTAAGTCATATCCCTCCCTGTTCACCCAAACTAAATTTCTTTATCTTTTCTCAGTTATGTGAGTCAAGTAATTTTAGATGTCCCACCTATTTTAGTACTAGAGAAATACCATGATTAATTAGTTAGACCATTCTGCTTGTTTCTCTAGCCTTGCTACCCATTTGGTATTCACACCCATTTTTTACATGGTTGAGTATTGCCACTCCAAGATCCCATCAAGCCCTGTTAACCAATTTCAGTGGTGGAATATAATACTGGTCATCCCCAGCTTGCTGAATAAGCAACTACAGAGACTTTAAAGGATGCTGACATTCCCTCACAAATATATTTCTCAGTGTTATGATACAGGAAGTATCTTCAGATCACCTGTAGGATATAATGAAGTAGGGAGTGATCAGGCTGTATATGATAAATCCAGTCCAACTTTCCTTTATCACTAAGTTTTTGGATTCCTTTCTTTATATTTTACCCAGGAAATTCTGAAATCTCAACTTAATTTAATGTAGTTCATAATTTATTCCAGGTTTCAGTCAACCAACCAAGAAGGCAATATAATTCACTACTAGTACCTTCACCTAAAACATGAAATCTATTAAGTCTATGAAAAGTGAACCCATATAAGTCAGTTCAGCCCAGTCCAATGTTAGGCTCTTTTCCCTTTGGTTAAATGCTTTTACATTTGATCCCCCATATATACTCTCTGTGATTCTGTTGATATAAATAAATAAAATTTCACAATCATTTAGATTTGAGAATTATCTTCCTTCAGATTACACTACCTCCCCTTAAGTGTTTTGGGACCCTTTGTCATAGATTTGAAAGCCAAGAGAATTGGTGTATTAAGATCCTCTTGAAAGTCGCTTGCCTTAGGTGAGTTTTTTACAGGGTACTTCTGGTGTCAAGAGAGGCTCAGTGAAATTTGGGTGGTCAAGGTTATCTGAATATATACGTACATTCCTGTTCTAATTACTAAGAGTCCCACCCTTTCTCAGCCACTTCCTTAACATGAGACCTGGGTAGCCAAGTAAATTAACTATGTTGTAATTCTGCTTCCCACAGGATAAATTTGAGACAGATTATAGCCCCATTGGCCCTATTATGATTATAAAAGGTCAGAAATTCTTTTAGGTTATTCACAAAGTCTTTCTGGTTCTCTAACTGTGGCTTCAGTTGAGAATATAAAATCTTAAACTTTTCTTTTGTTTCTATAGGTTCTGTGGTACAGTTAAACCCACCATCCATCCCCACTTATAATGATTATATATTTCTTAATGTAACTCTACTTGCTATAATAGAAATACCCCAAATTCTCAGTGGCTTAATGTAATAAAAAATTTTTTTCACATCCCAGTCCTATAAAAGTTTATAGTTACATAGCCTTCCATGCAGTCATTCAGTTGAGTCAGGTCCTTCACTTATTTATTCCTTGAAATTCTCTAATAATATTAATAATAATTAATAATAAAAGAAAACATTAGATTTATGCACATTTCCACTGGTCAAGCCAGGCAATAGCTTACATCACTTGGGCCCTATTCTATGGACAGAATTTAGTCACATGGTCACATCTAACTCAAGGCAGACTGAACTCAATCTAGCTGTGTGTTCAAGAAGAACTTGTTTTGATAAACCCACAAACTTGCTACTACTCTCTATCCTCTTATTCTCATTAAAATATCAAATAAATGTTCTTTTACAAATATCACTCTTATTTTCACACATCATACTCATTCCAAAAGTTTCATCCATTCATTCAATGTCCAGAAACTGCAAGTGAGGCACATTTCTTATAATCAGGTTCAGTTGCATCCTTCTATGATGCAGCAACCTAGGAACCAAACTAACATGTTATCTTCTCCCCACCTCTAAAACTCCCAGTAGGGGAGTAAGAAAAGAAGACTCCAGTAAACTCTCCCCTTTGGAAGAGAGGGGAATGGATGACAGAAAGCAGTCACTAATCTGTAGAAAGGATGAAATCCTGCTGGGCAGGCATTATAAAGTCCCCATACTTGGGAACAGGGAAATGTTCTAATTATGATGTAAATCTTCTTTCTGGAAATAATAGTTCTTTGAGAACCCTGTTTTTGCCCTCTTTGAAGTATTTTCTTGTTGAATATACATTATCTAGCTAAGTATGAAAAATGTCTGCCTTCCTTGGGAGCTGAACAAATTTTGTAGTCACTTTTGATCCCAGGGCTTTTTTGGTTTTTTTTTTTTTTTTTTTTTTTAAGATCACCAAATACTGGGGCGCCTGGGTGGTGCAGTTGTTAAGTGTCTGCCTTCGGCTCAGGGCATGATCCCGGCGTTCTGGGGTCGAGCCCCACATCAGGCTGCTCTGCTGGGAGCCTGCTTCTTCCTCTCCCACTCCCCCTGCTTGTGTTCCCTCTCTTGCTGGCTGTCTCCGTCACATAAATAAAATCTTTGAAAAAAAAAAAAATCACCAAATATTAACAAATTCTGTTCTTTTAAACTGGTGGTTCTTTTCTGTTTGTTTCTCATCAAATCCTTGCCCCCCCCGTAATGATATGCAAAGTTGTTTTCTAGATTATGTCTTAAAGCTTGCCTATTTCATTGTTTCTTCACCCCACCTCTCTCTTTCTCACAGTACTGGTGATGTTATTGAGGCTTCCTGAAACAATAGGCTTAGGTTAGGGAAAAATTCTTAATCTGATAATTACCACACAAATTATTCACTTTCTTTAATAGAGTCTTATTAGCTCCTGGTTACTTAAGGTTTTCTACAAACTTACATTTAATATTTGGTTTTGTGAAACAGTCAACTTTTCCAATCTCGTAAGCACTTGTACTCTAAACTCTCTCTATTACCTTTAATCTCTGCTTCAAAAGTCAGTCAATTCTTGCTTGAGCTAATCTCTTGGTTAAATGTCACCAATAATAACAGGCGCGCAACTGTTACTCCCTTTTAAACTTTTCCCACAGAAGGATTCTGCCTTCTGCCAAGTTATCAAAGTGATAATTTCACCAAATATCTTGCCATAGCATGAAGGCTCCACAGTCTTCTAGCTCTGTAGCATCTTCAATGCTGCTTGCCACCTATCTGCTAAATCAACTCCACCTATTTTAGTTCTGTTGTTATGGCAGCACCCAAATTATGGCACCAATTTCTGAATTTAGTCAGGGTTTACTCAGAAAAGCAAATCATTCTAGATATTTCAAGTGAGAAGAAACTTAATAGACTTGTGACAGTTTTAAAAAATGACCACAACTTCATTGACACTCCTCCCGTTGAGAGAGAGGATCGGTGTCTTCTCTCCTTGAACTTGGATTGTATGTTCCTCAATGATATGGTAAATTACAAGTGACCCCCATATAACTTCCAAATCTAGATCATAAGAATCCATAAAACTTATGCCCAGTTCATTTAGGATAGTTACTATAAGGGAGGCCAGATGCCATGTAAAATAACTATCCATACCCACAGTACTATGCAGGACACTAGCAAGCTGATAGTCAGAATCAACTAAAGGCCATGTGAATGAGTCTTACTGGAATTCAGACTATTTGTACTTTCAAGACATCTAATAGCACCATAAAAGAGACCCCCAAGCAAAAATTTTGTAGCCAGACCTCCTTAAATTTATGACATATAAAACTGTGGACAAAATAAAATGGTTGTTTTAGGTTGTTATATTCAGGGATAATTTTTACTCAGCAATAGTAACCAGAACAGTAAGAATTATGTATTTATGAAATTTCTGGAAAGAATTTCTATTTCCACACATGAAAAATTAACTGCCATAGATATTTCCCCTCCACCAAAAAACAAACAAACAAAAAACCTAGAAAACCAGACAAAATACATGACCCTTATTTGCAGGCATTGGAAAGCAGGCAGCAAAGTACTGTGATCACTAAGGGTAACCAATGAGGTACATTCTAAGATTGCCTAAGTTTACTACATGGAGGCAGTTTCCAAGCTGCAGATTACAAAGGAGAACACAAATGTAGCCCAGAGGCTTCACAGAATTGAAGAGAGAAGAGACAGTGAAAGGAGTTCAGCAAGGTCAAAGCAGCTAGAATTTGTAGAGCAGAATAACGGAATAAAGGAGCTACTTAGAGAAAGAATCTCAGAATCTATAGTCTTTGTTGACTACTGATCTGGATAAGCATGGGTTGAAAGTCCATGGGACCAAGGAATAAAATACTGGAAAGCATTTAGAAGGTCAAATAATAGCTGGAGTTCACATAAGGATTAGAATGGTTCATATACCTACCATCTGAAGTAGTATGATATTAAATTTACAAGGCAATTTCAAGCCTTCTGAAGGATATCACCTCAGATGGGCATCTAAATTAGACCTAACTAAAGGCTGTTTAGTATCCATACATACCCAACAATGCAAAATTTACAATAGTCACCATTCAATAAAAATTACCAGGAATGCAAAGAAGCAGAAAAATATGGCCTATAACCAGAAGAACAATAAATTAATAAAAACAAAACAAGAAATGACAGGGATTAAAGGCTTTAAAAAATATAAACATCACAAACATGCTCAAGGATGTAAAAGAAACATGAACATGATGAGAAAAGAAAAAGAAGCTATAAAAAAGAGTCAAAAGGAACTTACACAAATAAAAAATACAATATTTTTGAATAATTATGAGATTAACATCAGATTAGACACTTAAGAAACGATCAGTAAATTTGAAGGCATAGCAATAAAATTACTCAAAATAAAGCCCATAGAGAAAAAAGTCTGAAAAATTGAATGGCACACCAGTAATCTGTGTCCAGTGAAAAAATATTAAGCTGCTAAAAACATGTGTAATCAGAATCTCAGAAAAAATAAGGGTGTAAGTAAGGAAAAAATTGAAGAAATAAATATCATAATATCAAAGTCAATAAAAACTCTAATCCTAAAGATTGAAGAAGCTTAGCAAACTCTAAGCAGAATAAATGCAATAAAACATCATAATGAAATTACTAAAACATCAGTGACATAGAGAAAAATTTTAAAGTGGCTACAGGGGATGAGAGCCTTTCCCTTAAGATCAGGAACACAACAAGGATGCCCACTCTTGCCATTATTGTTCAACATAGTACTAGAAGTCTTAGCAACAGCAATCAGACAACAAAAAAACAATAAAAGGTATTCAAATTGGCAAAGAAGAAGTCAAACTCTCTCTCTTTGCAGATGATATGATACCTTAATAAGGAAAACCCAAAAGACTCCACCCCCAAATTACTAGAACTCATACAACAATTCAGTAATGTGGCTGGATACAAAATCAGTGCTGAGAAACCAGTTGCATTTCTATACACGAGCAATGAGACTGAAGAAAGAAAAATTAGGGAATTGATTCCATTTACAATAGCACCAAAAACCGTAAGATATCTCGGAATACACTTAACCAGAGAGATAAAGGATCTATACTCTAGAAACTACAGAACACAGATGAAAGACCTTGAAGAAGACACAAACGGATAGAAAAACATTCCATGCTCATGGATAGGAAGAATAAACATAGTTAAAATGTCTATGCTCCCCAGAGCAATCTACACTTTCAATGCCATCCTGATAAAAATACCAATGACATTTTTCAAAGAACTAGAACAAACAGCCCTTAACTTTGCGTGGAACCAGAAAAGGCCCCGAATCGCCAAGGAAATATTGAAAAAGAAAAACAAAGCTGGGGGCATCTCGTTGCCTGTTTTCAAGCTATACTACAAAGCTGTGATCACCAAGACAGCGTGTTACTAGCACAAAAACAGACACATAGACTAATGCAGAATAGGGACTCCAGAAATGGACCCTCAACTTTATGACCAACTAATCTTTGACAAAGCATGAAAAAACATCCAGTGGAAAAAAGACAGTCTCTTCAATAAATGTTGCTGGGAAAATTAGACAGCTATATACAAAAGAATGAAACTTGACCACTCTCTCACACCATACACAAAGATAAAATCCAAATGGATGAAATACCTCGATGTGAGACAGGAATCCATCAAAATCCTAGAGGAGAACATAGGCTGTAACCTCTTCGACATCGGCCACACAACTTCTTTCATGACACGTCTCCAAAGGCAAGGGAAACAAAAGAAAAAATGATCTTTTGGGACTTCATCAAGATAAAAAGTTTCTGCACAGCCAAGGAAACAGTCATCAAAACAAAGAGGCAACCCACAGAATGGGAGAAGATATTTGCAATTGATGCTACAGATAAAAGACTGGTATCCAAGATATACAAAGAACTTCTCAAACTCAATACGTGAGAAACAAATAAACAAATCATAAAATGGGCAGAAGATATGAACAGACACTTTTCCAATGATGACATACATATGGCTAACAGACACATGAAAAAATGTTCAAAATCATTAGCCATCAGAGAAATTCAAATCAAAACCACATTGAGATACCACCTGACACCAGTTAGAATGGCAAAAATGGACAATGCAAGAAACAACAATTGCTGGAGAGGATGTGGAGAAAGGGGAACCCTCTTACACTGTTGGTGGGAATGCAAGTTGGTACAGCCACTTCGGAAAACAGTGTGGAGGTCCCTTAAAAAGTTAAAAAAAGAGCTACCCTATAATCCAGCCATTGCACTACTGGGTATTTACCCCAAAGATACAGATGTAGTGAAGAGAAGGGCCATATGCACCCCAATGTTCATAGCAGCATTGTTCACAATAGCTAAACTCTGGAAGGAGCCGAGATGCCCTTCAATAGATGACTGGATAAAGAAGATGTGGTCCATATATACAATGGAATATTACTCAGCCATCAAAAAGAACGATTTCTCAACATTTGCTGCAACATGGACGGGACTGGAGGAGATAATGCTAAGCGAAATAAGTCAAGCAGAGAAAGACAATTATCATATGGTTTCACTCGTCTATGGAACAGAAGAAGTAGGAAGATCGGTAGGAGAAGGAAGGGAAGAATGAAGGGGGCTTATAGAAGGGGGAATGAACCACAAGAGACTATGGACTCTGGGAAACAAACTGAGGGTTTCAGAGGGGAGGGGAATGGGGGATTGGGCTAGGCTGGTGATGGGTATTAAGGAGGGCACGTATTGCATGGAGCACTGGGTGTTGTACGCAAACAATGAATCATGGAACACTACATCAAAAACTAATGATGTACTGTATGGTTACTAATAACAAAATAAAAATTAATAAAAATTAAAGTGGCTACTTTAATGAGGAAAGACTCATTATATTAAAAAAGAAAAGCTAAGAATGAGAGCTGGCTTCTTGTCATAGTCTAGGTAAGACATAAGAAAATTAATTTACATCTATAAACTATTAAAAGAAAAAAAAACCCTATCAATAATAATTTTATGCCCAGAGAAAATATGTTTTAAAGGCAAAAAATAATTACTTCTATACACTAAATGATCTGACAAAATTTGTCACTAGCAGAAACTGCACTGATGGAAATCTTAAAAGAAGTCCTTCCAACAAAAGACAAATGATACCAGGGAGAAATTTGGATCTACACAAAAAAATAATGAGTGCAAGAAATTTTAACTATGTGGGTAAATACTAAAGCCATTTTTCTGAATGTCTAATCTTTTAAGATGATAATTAATGATGCATAACAAAAATAATGTTTGGCATGATTATAACATGAGTAGAAGTACATAACATTATCACAAAAGCAAGAGGGAATAAATGGAAGATTCTTTCACTATGTGTGACATAGTCTTTTGACTATAGACTGATAAGTTAAAGATATATTGTAAACCTCAGAGACCACTAAATTATATATATATACATTTATATGTATACATATTATATACATATATATACACACACATATCTATCTATCTATCTATATATATATAGATATATATATCTATAACTATATATATCTCCAATAAGCCAAGAGTAGAGACAAAATAGAACCAAAAAAATTCTTGATTAATCTGAAAAAAGACAGGAAAGAAGAAGAAAAAGAACAAACAGAAGATGGAAAAATAGAAAACAAATACTGAGATTTTAGATCTATACCAAACTGCATGACCTTTAAGTGATCTAAATATGTTAATTAAAAGAGAAGAGTGTGTCAGAATAAATAAAATAGCAAGATGCAACCATATCCTATTAATATAGAGACTCAAAATGTTTACAAGTGAAAAGATATAAAAAAAAATGGCACACAAACACTAATCAATAGAAAGCTAGAACAGCCATATTAATATCAGATAAGCAGATTTCAGAACAAAGAGTATTATTAGAAATAAAAGGGTGAAAAGGATACAATTCTGTAAGAAGTCATAATAATCCTAAGTGTCTATGCATCCAGGAACAAAATATCAAAATACATGAAACAAATACTGATGGATGTTGAAAAATTGAACAAAGATATAATTTGATCTGAGAACCTCAATATTCCTCTCCCTTCAGTCAAAAGTACAAGTAGTACCCCATCAAAATAAATCAAAAAGAACATGGATTTTAATAACATGAAGGAATTTTACTTAATTGGTATTCCACTCAACAATAGCTGAGTATAATTTTTTTCAACCTTTCATAAAACATTCCCTAATTTTATCTTTAAAACTCTCTGTACATTTGAATGAAAACATGCAAAGCTTGTTTTCTAACTATGAGACAATTAAACAACAATGAAAAGATATCTGGAAAATCTCCAAATATTTGAAAATGAGAAACACACATATAAATAACATATAAGTAAAATAAAAAATCACAAGAGAAAATAGAAATATTTTGAAATGAAGGAAAATGAAACACAATATTTTAAAATTTGGAGATGCAGCTAAGGCACTGCTTAAAGGAAAATTTATAGCACTTAACATAAATATTAAAAAGGAAGAAAGTTCTCAAACTAAAAATCTTACCTCTACTCTAAAAAACAACAAATGACTATTAAGCCTAAAGTAGGCAGAAAGAAAAATGTAAGGATAAAAGTAGAAACTAATGATATAGAAAAATTGATAAGCAGCAGAGAAAATCAACAATGCTAAACAATGGTTCTTTAAAACTATATATAATAATAGATAACCATTTATCTCTGATCAAGATTTTAAAAGAAAGAAGTCACCAATATCCAGCCTGAAAGAAGGGACATTACTGCAGATACTACAGCCATAGAAAATAAATAAATTAATAAAAGAATATTACAAACAATTTTATGTCAATAAATTTGAGAATTCAGATAAAATGGACAAATTCTTTCAAAGATAATAATTTTTAAAGATTAATTATTAGATGCATTAAAAAGGTCTATATATGATACAAGGGTCTATATATATATAAGAAATTGAATTTGTAATTTTAAAACTTTCCAAAAAGAAAATTCCAAGCTCATCCAAATAGGAAACAAAATAAAACTTACTTAGTTCTCAGATGATATAATTATGTCTGTATAAGACATCCTAAGGAATATACAAGTCAACTACAAAAAATTATAAATGTGTGTAACAAGACTATAGAACATAAGGTCGATACACTAAAATTGACTGCATTTCTAATTCTTAGCATCTAAAAATTGGAATTTGAATTCAAGAAAATACCATTTATAAATCTCATATAAATGGAGTGATATTGGGTAGTTTTATATTTGGCTTCTTTTGCTTGCCATGTTTTAGCACTCCACGTATGTTGAATTTATCAGTAATATGTTTCCCTTTTCTGCTGAATAACTCTCTGTTATGCACCCAAAACAAAATCTGTTCATTCAGTTATCAGTGGATGGACATATGGGATGTTTCCAGTTTGGGGTTTTACTTTTACAAACGTAAAACTCTTTGCGTAAACATATATGATTATTGCTTGTGAGTAAATATCTAGAAGAGATATCTCTAGGTCATATAATTAAGTGCACTATAAATTCTATCATATATTTCTAAGTGATTTTTTAACTTGCCTGTGGCATTTTACATTCCCCCTAGCAATATATAAAAGTTACAGCTGTTCCTCAATCTCACTAAAGCTTAATATTGCCAATCTTTTTCATTTTAGCTATTCTTGTGGTTACATAGTGGTATTTCAGTGTACTTTTAATTTCATTTCCCCAAAGATTAATTATCTTGAGCATTTCATAATATTAAATGAAATATTGAGTGACCACTAAAAAGCAATTTTTAAGATATTATACAGCATTGTATCATGATTATTACAAACCATGTTAAAAGATGCAGGGTAAGTTTGTGGTCTACACTGTGATTATACTCAACTTAAATTTGCACAAGTTTCCATTTGTCACAGTATGGATGGGCCTAGAGAGTATTATGCTATAAGAAATAAGTTAAATAGAGAAAGACAAATACACATGATTTCACTTACCTAAGAAATCTAAAAAACAAAACAAATGAACAAACAACAAAAACAAAACAGGAATAGACTCATAAATGCGGAGAACTGCTTGTTGCCAGAGGGGAAAGGGGTGGGGGAATGGGCAAAATGGGTAAAGGAGATCAAGAGGTACCACCTTCCAGTTATAAAATAAGTAAGCCATGGAAATTAAAAGTACAGCACAGGTATTATTCAAAAATATGTAATAACTTTGTATGGTGACAGATGTTAACTACATTTATTGTGGTGACACTGTGCAACACATAGAATTGTCAAAGCACTATGTTGCACACCCAAAATTAATGTAACACTGTATGTCAACTATACTTCAATAAAAAACAATGATAAAAATTTTAAAATTGCATGTGCTTATGCATAAGAACAGGGATGAAATTAATTTAAATTAGTTGTTTCGCCTGGATTATAGTTACGCAGCTTCTTACTTTTTCATATCACTGATATCTTCAAGGGTTGTAATGTTATAATGTAGGTATGAAAGAGGTTAGGAAAGGGAGAATCTGATTCATGCAGGCTAACTATCCAAGGAATGTTACAAGAATTAGGTAGGATAGGGGTGTCTGTGTGGCTCAGTTGGTTAAGTGTCTGACTTTGGCTCAGGTCATGATCTCAGGGTCCTTGAATGGTGGGACTCCTACTTGGCGGGGAGTTTGCTTGTTCCTCTCCCTCTGCCCCTCCCCCTGCTCATGCACTCCCCTCCCCAAAATAAATAAATACTTTTTTTAAAAAAGAATGACATAGGATATTTGCTCAAAGGCCTAAAAATGATGTATTTGTTAAAGCTTGGATATGTACCATTATGTTTTCTGTGTGTCTATAATCCTTCCAAAATGAAGATGAGAAAGACACTGTTGCCAAGTGGACTGGGGAGACACCAGGCCCTGAGGCCTCTGCCCAGCCCATGCCAAAGATGTCACTGAAGGTTCTTGTTCTCCTCATGTGAAAGAATTCAAGAACAGACACAACACAGCGGATGAGTGACACAGCGGGAAAGTTTATTAAAGCAAAAGCATGCTCTAGAGACGTGAAAGCAGGTGAACTCAAGAAAGAGAAAGAGCTGTGTGCCCTGGGATTTGGGTTTCTATCTTTTGTGGACAGTTGTTAACAAGAGGAAGGAATTTTTATTACTGGAGACAGGGATTTTTTAAAAGCAGGGTTTTGGGGCTTGTTTGTTTCCCTTATTTGGTCGCAGGCTTCCTATCATGACACCCACCATCTTGGGCCCATCTGACTTGATCCAGGTTCTTATGGCTTTGTTTTGGAGTGCTGCCAGGATAGGCCTCTGACTCCCAATAGCTGGTCAGGACTTCCTCTTTGTCGACCTCCAGGCATCCTATTAGAACCCGACTGCCTGCCTCTGGCAACACCATTTACCCTGAAGAGCTGGCACTACATTAGCAGAACCCTAGAGAAATCAGGAGGTGAATCATGGATGAAAAGAATGGTAGGAAGCAAGTAACTCTGAGGCTCTGCTGTTTTTCATTCCTACATAAAACTCTTCTGAATTAAGTATTCAGGCCATAGCGGAACAAAAAGTCCAGAAGAATTTGTACAGTATTGAACAGTTTAATGAGTCCTATAAAATGACTGGAAATTGATTCCACAGAACATTGTTGGTAAAGTCTGAAAGGATGAGACATTCACCTAACGTTGCCCTTCTTAAGTTGCCTCACTGGTCAGCGGCGTTCCAAATTCAGGGGCATCCTCTGTGTTTCATGTCTGAAATGTGTTAGGTTACTTTTGTCCTTGTTTCATCACTGCTATTTATTAGCTTCCATTGCAGAAACTCCTATCACCTACTTGCATCTCCTGTTCATATTTCCATAGGCTTTTCTGTGTCTCGTCTTTGTTTGGACTTGCTTTGAATCTATAAATATCCTGATATATAGCTAGGGGAAGTGTAACTGTGTTCAATCATAGTTGATGAAGTATTTGCCATTCTCTAATGTCCTCTTCTTTAATACCTACCACTAGATTTAGCCAATGGCTTTACATTATTTTACCATCTCTGTCTCCTTCAGCCCATTCTAAATCATTTCATTTATTCTCTGTTCATTCCCCAAGTTCATCATTTAGCTTCTCTGCTCAGTAATTGAATCTATGTGGCAAATTTCCTTAATTACTTAATATCCCCTGTAAGTTGCATAAAAATCTACTCACACAATCATGCACATTTATTACATTTCTGTCATTTAGTTCTGCCTTAATTGTATCCTTTGACTGATTTTCTCCATTATTAATGTTGTTGATGTTATAGTTCTTTATCTCTCTTTTCAAAAGAATTTCTAATATTCCTCTCTCAATTCCCTTTCTTTCTATCTGCCAATAATTTACCAAAATGCTCCTCTTGGTGTTTTGAAAGCCTAATTATGTCGAGGATAATAAAACTTTATATTAATTAACTTTAATTTTAAAGATATGCCAAATAGGGATCTTAAGTAGCACAGAAGGCTGGAGGAAGGGAACGACATTTCCAAAAGTTTGAGAAGGTAATTTGCATAAATTTTGCTATAACTCTATAAGATTTACACCTGAATTAATCATTTCTAACTCATATATGTACTTTTTGTTTCAAGATTACTTCCAAATTCACATGCTTCCTAGTCAGATCCCTCTATTAAGAATAATGATACTTGCTTGTCACTCATTCCTATAAATGCAACTCCTCCACTTTTAATCTAGAATGTGGCTTCAAAACTTAGCTCTCTTCTCTGCACCACTGTAACTTTCTCCTATAAATTGTTCCTTTTCATATCAATTTCTTTACTTTTTTTCCTTTTTGTGATTTTGGCATGGACATAAATTCTTCTATTCCTTCTTGCTAGAACACCATACATGGGTATTTCAATAATACTTTCTCATTCTTCAAAGTTACCCACACAAACCCCACAAATTCTTTAAAGTTTTTAAATCTAGGGGCGCCTGGGTGGCGCAGTTGTTTAGCATCTGCCTTCGGCTCAGGGCGTGATCCTGGGATGGAGCCCCACATCAGGCTTCTCCGCTGGGAGCCTGCTTCTTCCTCTCCCACTTCCCCTGCTTGCATTCCCCCTCTCACTGGCTGTCTCTCTCTGTCAAATAAATAAATAAAATCTTTTAAAAAATAAATAAAGTTTTTAAATCTGTGTGTGTGTGTGTGTGTGTGTGTGTGCATGCACACATGTGCACCCACATGTTTTTCTTTTAAAGATTCATTTATTTTAGAGAGAAAAAAAGAGTGCACAAGTAAGATAAGGGCCAGAGGGAGAGGGGATTTTAAGTAGACTCCACACTGAGTGCTGAGCGCCATGTGGGGCTCAATCCATGACCCTGAGATTGCGATGTTTGACTGTACCACCCAGGCGCCCCAACACACACGCATGTTTAATAGCCATAGCTTCATAATACCTCTTTGTGACTAGATTTTTAATCATTGAGAGTGAGAGAAAGAGTTGCCTGAAGAATTCAACCCTATGGAGCATATTATTAAAATTTACCATTCCCAAGTGGTGGAAAATGCAGGAAAAGAGAAGGTAATAAGGGTTAAATTAGTCCTCACCTTTGAGTTTGAATTAAAAGTGCTACAAAGTTCAAGGACAGCTTTCATGAGAAGAAATAATAAATTTCATCCTATCAAAGTACAGAGACTCCTACCTGAAACATATGACATTCAAGAGATAAATCTTGACATTCAGAAGATGATAAATCTTGGTATCTTCACAAATGTGGAAATGTGACTACAGGCTCCCAGTTTTTTTTTTCAAACCTCATTTCCAAGAAAAAGTATATTTTTCCTACATGTAGATTTCAATCCAATTATCTCTTCACACATACAAAATTGTTTTTTAACCACTTTTTCATGAAGTATAAAGTGTTTGGTACCTCAAGTCACTTATTTTAGGAGTGACAATGAATAGAAGTGCAAAGATAACCTGAGACCCAGTTGGCTAAGTGTCTGTATCAGTGAGAGGCACCGGTCTCAACACATGAGGAGTTCAAATTTGTGCTTAGTCCAAATAATAAATTTTTGCATGACACAACTTTTTATGGTCACTGGAAAATTGCTGAAACCTCCAATTTTAAATCCACAAATGTCAAAGGACTATTTGAAATAGTGACTCAAATCTTCCCAATGTATGTGCTTTGTGCTATAATTATGTGACAAACCAAACTGCTGGAACAATGCTTAAGAACTAAAAAAACTGTTTTTCCAATTAAAATGAGAATCGGTAACTATTAGGGAAAAAGAAGATCTCTCAGATTTTATCCTCTTTCCTGGTTCTCAAGACTATCATGAATCATTTCCTAAAATTATACAGTATAAAACTTGAAAAGCTTTAAGAAATGAATATGCAAATTCACCTCCCCCAACTTCCATAGCAAATCAAACTTACCAATTCTAGATTTTTAGGAGAGAAAATTGAGACATGAAGATACTTAGAAATTAACCCAATTTGGCAGACAAAGATGAGCCATCAGATTTTCTGATTTTTATTCAACAGAAAAGAACCATTTGTCCTCAAGCCAACTATAATATGTGATCTGCATGTAGTTCCATCTAGACTGGCTATGCCTGTAATGTCACTCCATTGTGGTAAACACCACTCTAAACTGCCTTTTCTGTCATTGTTAACACTTCTATCAGATACTTTGAAGATTGCTGTGGAAAAACATTTATTGAGCTTCTAGCTCACATAAATACTGCTGGGACCTGGAAAATGGTTTCACAGTTAAATATAGCATTTCAAAAAAAAAAAAAAAAAAGGCATTCATAAGAAATAAAAGCTCTTTCCCATACCACCTCCATCTCTTTGTGCATCAATTCTGTGAAGTTTGGCTAAGGTAGTCCTGGTATTCATGCGTAACGGCTCTAAGAAAAGTTCTCCTACAGTTTCTTGGCTTCTTAAATGAAGCATTATATAATACAGGAGTAATGGAGGCTTTTGAAAGTAATTTGGGATTTAGGTTAAGAAATAGCAAAATTAAGATTTGAAAATTACATACTCATCATACCCATTTTTAGCTGAGTTTTTTGGTCATGAATCTTTATTCTGCTTTTAAAAGAAAACCACATGTTGAGGAGAGATATATATAAGAGGCAAATTGAGCTTTATGTGGCCTCCTACTACACTTTAAAATATAGTATCAGTGCATAAAATAATGGCACTCTAGTGCCATTATTTTAATTTCACCCCCAAAATTACTGTGTACCCTTATGTCCTATTTTATTTAAATTAAGGATGAATGAAGGTTTCCAGCCCCTATATTTTGGTTGGAAAAAGAATGGTAAAAGTTTGAGGGACTGCTGTCTGAAATAATTCATCTCCCCAAGTTACTAATGTATCATTAAGAATGTGGCTTATCCTTGAAGCGAAGTCATATTTGCTTTGTTGTTACTAAAGATTTTGGTTGTGTCCAAATCCCTATGAAAATCTAAATCACTGGAGAATTCCTCAAAATGCAGACTTCAGGGCTCCAACACAGACATATTAGGAATCTCCAGAAATGGGGTGCTATCATTTGTGTTATCCTACGATGCTTCCCCAAATGACTCTAATATTCAGAAGGTTTGAGAACCACTTAACTACAAGTTATTGCAAAAAAAACTGAAGAGCTAATACCTGTGGGTTTTCCACAGTAATAGGTATCAAGTGTTAATATATTATCTTCTGTTTAAGCATTCTACTATGAACAAATAATTTGATAAGCTTAAATGAAAACCATTTTATTTTTTATTTCTGACTCATGCTTGCATTAAAACCTTATTAAAGTGAATTTTAAATAGATCTAATCTAGTAAATAAACTATGATCTCTAAAATGGAAGATGCAAAGCATAGGTTCAATGTTTGTAAGAACATATGCTGTGAACAATAAAAATTCCAATTAAAATTGAAAATATTACCCCAAGCTAGTGTCTTTTGGAGCACTAATTCTTATTTTAATCAAATGCATCAATTTTTTATAGCTTAGTAGAAAAGGGTATTATGTGTTATATATGTGTATGTGTTTTAATAGCATTTCATAGAGTCTAAATGGCCTCTAAAGTAGGCATTGTGCTATTATCTCCTGTATAAATTTTCAGAATATTTGAGAAGAAAGAAGCATTTCCTTTACAAACCCTAACTGTTTTTTCTGAATTGTTTTTGAGACTTATTGAGCATAAAACTTGCGGGACTGTATCTTTGCCGTCTGGGCCCTGTGCAAGACAAACATGATGATATATGTGTTCTTATTCATCTGTGTACAGGGGAATCCATATGGTGCCTACTCAAGAAGAGAACGTTGTGCTGAAGATATGGTGGTAAAGAAATCAGAGACAATCCCTACCCTAAGAGAGTTTACCACCTTCTGAGGAAGACAGACATTAAACATTGAGAAATTATGAATGAAATAAATTCCACCAAGGAGAAATGACAAGTATGAACAGGGAAGGTATCACTGTATAACTGATGTCAGAGCAGAATTCCAAAGGATGAGTAGGAGTTATCTCGTTATCTGGATAAACTCAAAGAGAGTTCAAGGCAGAAAAATCAGATGTGGTCAGAAGAGGGTCCAGCCTACTACTTTGTTGAATTTATCTTAAATAGTAGGTGCTGGTAGAAATGATGGTGGGCTCTGAAGTAAGACAGCTATAGTTCTAAATCTAATCTGCTTACCACTACTGAGTCATGTCTTTGGGCACATTGACCAATCTCTAAAAAGTTGTTCATCTGTTAAATGAAGTTTATAATAGGGTTGTAGTGAAGCTGAAAGGATCAAATAACAGCTAAGCAATTACAGAAAACAACATTAATACTTGCTTATACATAGTGAGATACACACACACACACACACACACACACACACACACACACACACATATATATATATATATATATATACTCTTATCTTATTTAATACTTAAATTCCTAACACAATTCCTAACTCAAGGACTGAGTTCTAACTCCAAGGCTCTTTACATAGCACTGCACTGTAAGGTACCAAGGATGGGCTCCTGCAGAAGGGCTTTGTAACCATTATTGCTATTCAAGATTTGGTAGAGGAGAAAATTAGAGGGGGAAACTGAAAATATCATAATGTTTGCTTCCATGTTCAAAACTGTTGGACAGTGTTTATTGAAAATGAAAAAGTTTCCTGTAAATTTTAGATGTTGGGAAAGAAAAAGCTGCTTGTGAATTTTAGAGATGGATTAAAGTGTAAGAAGTAGTGGGACAGGAAGCAGGATGGCAAACGAAATTAACTTTGATAAATGACTCAGAGGGTGTTGGCAAAAATTATCTTAATTGTTCTTATGCACAGGTTATCACTGGAATAAATATAAAATTCGATTTGAAAGTGACTGGATTTTTTATGAGCTTCAAAAGTACTTGCACCTAACCAGTTCAAGCAAAAATTTTTTAATCAAACCTCATGATTTAGGAAATAAACTGATCATTCAGAGATCAGGATAACATTTATGGGATTAAGAGATTTCTATCTGTCTCTGAAACTAGCTGAGAGGGCACCACCAGAGATAGAAGTTGAGTAAAAGGATTTATTACCTAATATAGCACACAGATATTATTATTACTAATTAATCATTAGGGGCAAATAGAAGACCTTGTCTGATACTAACTCAAGTTTCGTAAATTAATAGTTTTGAAGAGAATCAGATGTAGAATTAATGAATAGGGTATAAGATTCAATACTCCCCAAATTTTAAAAACAGGTAAATCAGTTCTCATTTATTCTACTACTCATAAATGCATTCAAAGATATTTGTTGGGCATCTACTCTGAGTCATACATTGTATTAGGCATTACGATCTATTATGGCTTGAATTGCATACCCCCAAATTCCTATGTTCAAGTCCTAACCTCAGAATATGACTTTATTTGGAAATAGGGTCATTGTAGATATAATCAGTTAAGATGAAATCACACTACAGTAGGGTGGGTCCAATCCAATATAACTGGTATCCTTATAAAAAGGAGAAATCTGGACACACACACACAGAGGACTTAGTGAAGAACAAGCCAAAGAACACCAGAGTTCCAGCAAACCACCAGAAGCTAGGGGAGAAGCATGGAACAGATTCTCCCTCACAGCTCTTAGAAGGAACTGACCCTGCCAACACCTTAATCTTAGACTTGTGGCCTCCAAACTGTGAGACAATAAATTTCTGTTATTTAAGTCACCCAGTTTGTGCTACATTGTTATGGCAGCCCTAGCAAAGTAATACAGGATTGGAGCAGGGAATCTCCCATCCTCACAGTGCCTACATTCTAGTTGCTGGCAATAAATCGGCATATTTTTCTGTATCTCGACCTCAAAAGAAGTTGTAGGGTTTCCTTCTAATCAACAAAATTATAGATTTGCATCTAGAAGAAAGAAATGAAAATATGTCCCTCCAAAAGAATCTATTTATGAGTCAAAAACATAATCTGTGCTTCATGTTGGATTTTCTCTACATATTCTTCCAGATCTATGCTTCACCCTTCTCTGTGCTTTGGTTTCTCAACCTTATGGACTGCATCAGTCAGGACCTCTTCCCTTCTGTTTCCCAGGTACATTCAACCAATGGGAGGCGCTAGAAGGAGAGCAGGGATCAGGAGAGAGCCCATTAGCTTCTCACTATGGACCTGCAACGTTGACAATTGCTAGAATCCTCTCCACTCAATCATCAGGCAGGTGCCTCTTCTCAGTGAGTTCCAGTAATCTCCCTTCTTCCCCTCTTAAAACTGGTCCATGGTAACTGTTTCATAATAATTGTTGCTAATTCCTGGGGGCTTTATCATTTCTTGTTAACTTTAACTCTGCCCTCACTCAGAAATAATCCCATTTTCATACTCTGTTTAATGACCTCTTTGAGTATCAATAATTTCTTGCCAATACCATGGCTGATTCAATAATTTTTCCTGGAATATTCCCAGGAAATAGACTCTAAAATTTGGGTTTCAGGATTAATGTCTCACATATTTAATGAGCACACAGATGATCTCTTTGCTAAGGGGCAAACAGAAGAAACTGGTAGTACCTTCATGATTGCAGTGCTCCCAAAGTTACTCATTATCACACGTGGCATGAGACGGGGTGAGTGGAAAAAGGCTTTGAGAGATCAATTTGTTATGGCATTTAGTTATTATGTTGACATTGTTAATGTAAAAATCTGGAATATGTTTGTTGTTTCTAACTGAACATACACACACAAATTAACTCAAAACCTGGAATTCCTTTTCAAAGTGCAGAAAGCCTCTATGAAGCTTTTTCTCACATGACACGGATCAGATACAAAGCCTGACTGTAAGTGCTATAGAGATGCAATGCCAGTTGAATGTACGATTTCCTCAGATTTCTTATGCTAACTTTAAGGCCACTAGTTAGAAAGAAGCAGAACCTTGAAAATTGGGATAGGGATTTTTGGTCAGTATATCTGCTTGTCCACTTCCTGTGAACAGCTGGAAGGAGAGATAGATGACTCAGTGTAAAAATCTACATTAATTCATAGTCCATAGATAACAGGTTAGTTGTTGGTCATGGTATTGGAAAGAACAGATTGGAAAATAAGTGACAAGTGTGAATCTAGAAGAGAGGATAGAGAATAAACATTTCAGAGTATGAAAATATTCATGAGTCACATAAATTCTCTGCAGTGAGGTGAAGGCACTCACCAATCAAGTGAAAAAAATTACCTATTGTGTGGATATAAGTCAGCTTCTATCCTTGGCCGCTAAATTGCTTATTTAATGGGCCCATTTACAAAGTGACCATATGGCTGGGATGGAGGCTATGCATTAGGCTCAATAACATAGATAACACAGACTTCCCTCCACTAGGATTGATCTGCTCACAACTACTGCTGAGTATCTAACATACCAATAGAAGAAGTGAATACTAGGCCCCTGATAGGACCATTTCCTGGGGAGCTAGGCATTCACCAGGTGAAAGTTGATCACTTTGAAGCCCTTTTATCACAAAGGCTGTTCTCATGGGAATATACTCATATCCCAGAAACAGATTTCCTTTTGTGTTTGCAAAACTCTATCAATATTGCTATACAGGGACTAACAAAATGCCTTATTCATTTTTAAGATAACTTAGCATCCTAAAAAAATCACTTTTGCTGAGAGGACACATTTTACAATGAAAGAAATATAGCAAGCAGTGTGTTCTTCTCAAGGTATTCTCTGGTTTTATCATATTCCCCAAAAGAGCAGCTGGTTGACAAAGTGATAAATTAGCCACCAAAGGCTCAGAAATGACACTATGTAAGTGAAGACATCCTGTGAGTTTGTAGTGCTCTTTTACAGGATGCAGAATATGCTTTAGGCCAGTAAACAGTAATAGTGCCGTCTCCTCTGTAGATAGACTACGTGAGCCTGGGAAACAAGGTGTGGATGTGGGAAAACCCTTCTCACTGTTGCACCTAATAGTACATTAGAGGGGACCTCAGCATATTTCAAAAGCTGATGCTTCCACCAAAAAACACAGTCAGGATTCTATTGAAATAGAAACTGAGACTGACCTCAGGCTATCCTGGGTTCCTCATTTTGATGAACCAACAGGTAAAGACAGAGGTTAATGTACTGGTTTGAATAAATAAATTAATTACCAAGGAGAAATTGCTTCCAACTAGTGGGGGCAAAAAGAATTTTGAAATCAAGGCAATTTGTTTTAGAACCGATTAATACAGCTATTCTTCTATCAGCTGCCAGTGGGAAATTGGGGCAACATACCAAGATAGGACCACCAGAGATTCGGGTTCTGTACAAGTGAAGATTTGAGTCACCCCATCAGAAAAAAACTCATCAACTAATGTTGGCAGAGAATAAAGGGAACGTGAAACTGGTGATCAAAGAATGAAACTATAACTTCAACAAACCTTGTAACCAAAGCCTTATAATTGACTATAGAAGTGGACACTATGATCAGCTATGTTCTCCTTTCCATCCACTCTGGAGATTGGATATTGACACTTTATATGAAGGGCACTGATGCTCAATAACATTACAATTAAAGTTCCTGGTGAGACTGTAGCTACATTGACAGCTCCCCAATGTGACATCATCGTTAATAAGACTTTTTGTTTCCTCTTTGTTGGGGATTTTGTCCTTTTTTCCTTTGTGTTTCAGCATTGTCTCTCTCAGTGAAGAACAGGAATGGATGCTGACTGGAAAAAAGGGATGGACTGTGCTGATTATTCTGCATTTACCGTCCCCTTTCTAGATCCGTTCTTTGCCCTGATCTTTGCTGCAGAACTAGATCACTTAGTATCTCTTGCCCTCTGACATTTTGTTGGTTTCAATCAATAGGAGGCATTACTAGGAGAAAGGGAGTAAGAGGACAAAGTTATCAGGTACGGATTTCTACCACACCTCAGCTCCCTCCCTCCCAACCCATGATTTTTTTTTTCTTTTTTCTTTTTCTTTTTTTTTTTTTTCCTGTAGCAACCCATGATTTTAACAGTGGCCATGTTCCTATCTGTGTGTCCACTACTACTGGGCAAGCTATCTCTCACAGCTACAGACATCACTGAGTTCTGATACTACTATGCTCTACCATTCCCCATCAGGCTTTGGAGTAGTAATGGCTTTTCCCTGTGGTGGGCCCCTGAATGTTTCACCAGCCCTTTTCAATTCTCTTAATTCTGCCTACATCTCCATAATTACTCACTTTTTTAAAAACTCATCAGTTAACCCTCTGAGTGTGCTTTCTGTTTTCTGCTAGCACGCTGACTAAACTTACAATTGATAAATGTCTTTTGTAATTCCCTAGTACAGATCAAAACTTACTTGCCCAAATATAGAAATTATCTTTTAAAAAAAATCAAGTTTCAGGGTGCCTGGGTAGCTCAGTTGGTTAGGCGACCAACTCGGTTTTGGCTCAGGTCATGATTTCATGGGTCAGGGGATGGAGCCCCTCGTCAGGCTCTGCACTTAGTATGGAGTCTGCCGGAGATTCTCTCCCTCTGCCCCTTCCCTGACTCACACACACTCTCTCTTTCTCTGTCTAAAATAAATAAATCTTTAAAAAAAAAATCAAGATTCCACCAGACACTATTGTGAAACATGTCTTAACAGCAATGTTGACTGAACAGCTAAAAAGATTCTGAAGGGGAAGATACATTTCTTGAGACCAGATCCTTTAAGCATAGTGATGTTCTTGGTATTGTGTTCTACAACCAAGATACTAAATATTTGGAAAGTTGCTATATTTATACCAACTAATTGGATTAAAACTCTATCTGCAATATGCTAAAGTAGGAAGAATTGTTGAAAATAACATAATTATAAAGGTGACAAAATCCAGTATACTAGAATGAGTAACAAGGAATCTTCTCACTTATATCTTTAAAAGCTATTAGACTTTTTAGACCAGCATAATAGCTATCAGTTACTTGGCCAACTGATATATATGTATCAGATATATATATATATATACATAT
>NW_024426996.1:37889829-38096672 GCF_017311325.1 Ursus maritimus
TATATATATATATATATATTTGTTTTGGTTTTTTGTTACTATGCTACTTTAGAATAATGATAATGGTCCATTTTATAAAGACTCAACTATTCTCTTGAGTGTTGTTCCTTAAGAACCCACACAACTTATTCAAAACACTAACTAAAATCCTGTCTATTTTTTTTTTCTTTTTTGGAACAGAAAATGTGAAAAAGACACCTTTAGAATATTACATAGAATCAATGACCACCACATACCAATTCTTATTGGTCATTGCCTTTGCCACCTACCCAATCCTTTTATTGATAAACAGAGTTTTATGATTCACATTTAACCTCCCAGTTTTGCTCTTTAGGGCCTAAATGCAATATTGTTGAAACATACTCTTTGAATTTAATAAGAAAATGATCGATTTTAATGCTATCTCAGGAGAAAAAAGTGTAATGCTCAACACACTATAGTAAAAAAGAAGAGGCAGGCTTTCATAGCTGTTCATTGCAATTGAGAAAGCCTATTTCTTCCTACACTCCAGACTAAGTCATTGTAGCAAACTTGTCAGCTTTAGCCAACTTGTGTTTTTATGTCTCAGTAGAGATGTGCTTCAAAGAAATCTCCCTTTGAAACCTGTGATAAAAAACTACTCAAAGCAAACTGAATCCATAATCAAATAACCTATATTTCCTTTTCTAAAAAAAAAAAAGGTAAAGAAAAACAGAGCTCTTTCTTGCAATACATTTTTAATAGTATTTTGAGTAGCTTTACTCTTTTTTTCCCCTGTGGGACTATCTTAGATTCAGACATGCTCTGAAAGGACAATTTTCCCTCTAAATAATAGGTAGTTAATAATTGAATTTAAATGGAATAACATGGGAGCATTAGTCTATCTGTATCAAGGGGTCTTTCCTAAAAAAAAGAAAAAAAGAAAAAAGAAAAATTCTCAAAAATAAAAAAAATTTATAGCTATTATTTTCAAGCATTTCTAATGGCCAAGAAAGACTCATAATGCAAATTTTAGTTTCTATTGTGGGCCACAGACCATACCCCCTAAATCCATTCCCCATTCCTCAGTCTAACCGATTACTACCTCTACCTGTATGGACTACATCCCTTAGATACTGGTTCATTTTGGACCAAATCAATAGCATATGAGGATACATGCCATGTGCCAGTATCTGAATTGATATTGTGAGAAATACTGGCACTAATGTTGAGAACAAAGTAGCATGTCCCCAAACAGTGAACGAATTAATGAATGAACAAATAATATACTACAGACTGAACTTGAATTTGAACCTTATAAAGATGAATGTTGATAAATCAATACTTGAAACCAATACAGAAAAGTCCTTTTTGATTCTAAATTTGTAATTACATATAGAAAATTAAAGATTTGACAAAAAAACTCATGTGCATCTCAGAGAAAGAATAATTTTACCACCCAATGATTCCAAAATTTAAGGTTTTGTCTTATTTTATTGAAGAGCACAAAATTACAAATACTGCAATTGATACCAAATATGGACAAAATTATAATAAAAATAATAAAAATGTATATATAAAGAAACTAATAGAACAAAAATATAATCCAGAAATAGACCCAAAAATATATGGTAGCCTGACTTATCTTTTTAAGAATTTATTTGATAGAGAGAGAGAGAGCACAAGCAGAGGGAGCAGCAGGCAGAGGGAGAGGGACAAGCAGACTCCCTGTTGAGCAAGGAGCCCAATGCAGGACTCAATCCCAGGACCCTGGGACCACGACGTGAGCTGAAGGCAGACACTTACTGAGCCACCCAGGCACCCCAGTAGCCTGATTTATAACAAAGTACCACTGCACTTCAAATTGAAAGGGAAGTCTTTTCAATAAATTGTGTTGATCCATTAAGATATCTCTAAAGGCAAAAAATGAAATTGACCTCTACCTCACAATATTTACAAAAGTAATTTGAAATACATAATAATCCTAAATGTGAAAAGCAAACAAGAGGCTTCCAGAAGAAAACAGAAGACAGTATCTTTTTGACCTTAGATAGCTAAAACTTCTTTAACAAGACATAAGAGTACTATTTAAAAAAATGTCGAATTAAAAAGCTCTGCCATCAGAAGACATGAATAGGCATTTCCCCAAAAAAGACATACAAATGGCTAACAGACACATGAAAAAATGCTCAACATCACTCATCATCAGGGAAACACAAATCAAAACCACAATGAGATACCACCTCCTCCTATCAGAATAGCTAAAATTAACACCTCAGGAAACAACAGATGTTGACGAGGATGCGGAGAAAGGGGAACCCTCTTGCACTGTTGCTGGGAATGTAAACTGGTGCAGCCATTCTGGAAAACAGTATGGAGGTTCCTCAAAAAGTTAAAAATAGAGCTACCCTACAACCCAGCTTGCACTAGTAGGTATTTACCCAAAGGATACAAAAATGCTGATTTGAAGGGGCACATGCACCACAATTTGTATAGCAGCAATGTCCACAATAGCCAAATTATGGAAAGAGACCAAATGACCATCGACTGTTGAATGGATAAAGATTAGCCATCAAAAAGAATGAAATCTTGTCATTTGCAATGATGGGGATGGAATTAAGTATATACTTCTAAGCAAAATAAGTCAGTCAGAGAAAGACAAATGATTTCATATGATTTCACTCACACGTGGAATTTAAAAAACAAAACAGATGAACATAGGGGAAGGGAAGGAAAAATAAAACAGGATAAAAACAGTGAGGGAGGCAAACCTTAAGAGACTCTTAATTACAGAGAACAAACTGAGGGTTGCTGGAAGGGAAGGGGATGGGGGATAGGCTAAATAGGTGATGGGCATTAAGGAGGGCACTCGTGATGAACACTGGGTGTTATACTTAAGTGTGAATCACTAAATTCTACTCCTGAAACCAATACTACGCTAATGTTAAGTAACTTGAATTTAAATAAGATCTTGGAAGAAAAAAAAAAGAGGAGGATTAAAAAGTAGCGACCAAGTTTGAGAATTTGGAAGTGAATGATGATTTTTTTCCACAATCCTTTAAAAGTGTAATGGGAAAAAGATCAGAGATGAGTAAGTCAAGGCATCAAATGTTGACTACCATTTCAACAAATTGGAGTGGAAGTTATTCAGGAGAGCTGAAGATGAGTGGAGAGAAAAGGCAGAAAAGAAAGCATGGCCAGATGAGGACATTTTGAGGGGAGGGAACAGGACAACAGGATTTCTTTATAGACCAGAGTTACATCCAATCAAGTAAAAGAGGTTGAAGACACCGGAAAGAGGGATTAATGGATAGAACAAGACGGAGAAACAAGGTAAAGTTTTTGTTTCAAAAAAAGAAAAGAAACTAACAAAGCAAGGTGGGGAGGAGAAAAACTCCATGTGGCAAATTTAATCTTGATTAGAAGAAAGAAAAATCATCCAGTAATGCTCAAACAATACAAGTACATGAAGGTTTGGATGTCTATATCTTTAGGTGGCCAGAATCAATAGGAAATTGATGGAGAAAATGCATAATGGCTTCCTAAAGTTTGAGGCACTGTTACCTTTGAAGATCCTTAGGAATGGGATTTAGAAGGGGGATTAAGGACGTAGTGAGGATTAAAAATACTAGAAAATAGGGATGGCAGAATCACTGAACAGAGAGAAGTGAAAGCATTGACAGAGAGCTCTAAGGCCCACCCCAGGCTAGAGACACCATCTGCAGAAATTTGATCATCTTCCAGCTACTTCATTTGGATACCAAACAATCTGGTGGTCTATGTATACAAGGATTGGGATCCAGGATGTGAAGACCATACATATTAGATACCTTCACTCAGACTAAAGTGATTTTCTAACACAAACACACGCCTCTACCATCAAAAATATGAGAGAAAAAAATGTCAAGCTATAGACTGGGAGAAGACAGTCCCAATATTTAGGTACAGCAAAGGACTTGAACTCAGAATCCTGTAAGTCAATAAAAGATTAACAATCTAATTTTTAAAATGAACAAAACTTGAAAGGGAACATCACCAAAAATGATATGCAAATGAATAATAAGCATATGAAAAGATATTCAGCATCATTAGTCATCACAGAAATGCGAATTGAAATCACAAGGAGACATTGCATCCCACAGGAATGACTAAAATTATACATGACATACATTTTTTTATATTATTTACAAAACCAACATCTACTGTTATCAAGTGTTGGTGAGGATATGGAGCAATGGAACTCTCACACATTTCTGATGGGATTGTAAACTGGTACATACAGTTTGGAAAATGGTTATAATCACACATGCGCACACACATCCTATAACTGCAAATTTCAGTGTTTCAAGAAGAAATGACTACTTTTGACCATAAAAAGACATGTACAAGATTGTTATGAATGTTCGTGGCAGTGTTATTTACAATAACCAAAAGCTGGAAAAAACCCAAATGCCCAACAAATGAAGAAAGAACAAATGAAAATCATCAACAGCAATGGAAAAATATTATTCCTTCAGACAAAAACATGGATACATCTCACACACCTAAGATTTAGCTAAAGAAGCCAGAAACAAGCATATATACCATATGTAATTAATATAAAGTTCAAAGTAGGCAAAACCAATCTATGATGATAGAGATTAAAATAGCAGTTATCCTTGAGTGTATACCAATAGACAGGAAGCTTGAGGTAGCATACTTGGTGTTAGAAATACTTACTTTGATATGAGTGATGGTTTACCTGGGTGTTTACATGTATAGAAATGCAAATATTCACAGCTTTATAATATAGATTTTGATTAGCAGATGATTAGCATGTCAGAATTGACATGTACTGAGTTCTGACTGTGTATGCAATTTCATTTAATTCTCACAACCAGTTTTTGAAGGATATAATATTTTTCCTCTAGAGATGAAGAATTGGATATTTAACAAGGTTAAATAATATAGCTAAGTCACACAACAGATTAGTGGAGCTAGCATTCAAGTCCAGATTTCTGGGATTCCAAGATCCATAGTCTTTAAATAAATAAATAAATAAATAACCATTCTACCTTATCCATACAACTTTTTAAACTACGTCGTAATGATGTGTTTATGAACAGCCCAATCTTCATAGTTCTAAGTGTACTTGAGAGGTTCTTAAGGCCTCTGACGTGGTAATTTGTAAATTTACTAAACATGAATATAAATCTCCAGTCACTTGGGTAGGGATTTAGTCTGACTCAATATATAATTCTTAATGTTACACTGCCAATCTCTACCCATCCTTTCAAATGCAATAGCTCTTAATGAAGTAGCCATTAAATAAATATGCATTGTAAGTCTTCCATTTTCCAGGCACTGTTTTGGGTCCCAAATAATTTATGCTACATGTATAATAGTCTCACAATAACAGTAATTAAGAATTTGTTGATGTAGTCCTAATAAATGTCAAATGTTTGTGATATTTTTCCTTCCTTGTCTTCTACTATGAAATTATAGATATGCTAAGAAAGAAAAAAAAAAGGCCCAATAGACTGTCTTTAACTAAACTTATTAAAAATGTTAGCCATCACCAATGTCATACTGGGCCCTGTATTTCTCTAACAGGGCCCAAATCTTCTGGGATGTTCTGTTTCCCTTTTTTGCACTTTCCCAGCTGTAAGGTTTCCCTTTTTTCTTACTTCCCTTCAAATCAAAAACTTCCACCATATGCAAATAACCCCAACTCATTTCCGAAAACCTTGCAACTCTGTATCTGTTTGTATGAAATAGCTATTAAAATTATTATACCTTATCAATTGGTGCCTTCATTTAGCTTGAGAAGATACACTGAAAATGTATTTCTCAGTATTGCCATTCAAAATTTTAAATGAGTAAGCTGAGGGTGAACCAAAGGTGAAAAACACATAGATGAAGAAGCTATGGTGAAAACCCAAAACAGCCCTTTTTATAGACAGTGTTATTTTATTTTTACTTTAGCAGGATTATAAACTGAACACAACACAACTCAGATTCAAAGAGAAAATGCAACTTCTTTATTTTTGTCTACCAATAATCTAATCATTCTCCTAAACCTAAACCTACGTAGTGTAATGTGGAAAATAATTATAATTATTAAAGATTTCTTCAGGATTAAATTCACACTTCTATCTCCTTCTCAGGTCCTTTTCATGGTAGTTTCTAAATATGTGGAGGGAGAGATGTGGCTTAAGAAACTTCATGTTAAAGGATTGATTCAGGATGGCTCCCTTCATCTCTAGGATCATGGCTCTCATCCACTTGCTGGCATCCAATACTGACATAGCTCAGAATCTGACACTGACCTGCTGGTAGATAGTTTAGTTACACAATCTGGCTGATTAAACCTCATCCCAGACCTTCCTAGTACTTTCAAGCCCTCTGAGATCTCACTATGATTCATATGGATATGGATCTCTGGTAAGCAAAATTTATAAGAGCTGCTTCCCCACCCCCTTGATATTACCTCTGAAAACTTACCTGTAAGAACTTTGGCCCATCTTATTTGGTGTATGGCATTCAAGAACCCAGGGTAGCCCACTGGGCTATGCATCATTGATGTTCTGCTAGTTAAAATGGATTCCCCTCTATTTCTGCATTTTTATATTTTGAACTCCTTTCAGAATCTTTCTCAGGGACACCTGGGTGGCTCAGTCAGTGAAGCATCTGCCTTTGGCTCAGGTCATGATCCCAGGGTCCTGTGATGGAGTCCTGCACCAGGCTCCTTGCTCAGTGGGGAGCCTGTTTCTCCCTCTGCCTGCCGCTCCCCCTGCTTATGCTCTCTCTCTCTCTGACAAATAAATGAATAAAACCTTAAAAAAAAGAATCTTTCTCAAATATTAGCTCTTTCATGATCCCTGTAAGTAGAGGTAATCTCAATTATGGCCAATATCTCTTCTATTTTGCTTTTATAGTGTTTATCGCTATCTTTCTTCATGTAATAGCTACATCTACATTTTTCTCTCTCGCTAGATCCTATGCTCCTTGTAGGCATGGGCTATATATTGGACATAGTCTGACATAATAGGAAGAGATGTCTAGTTCTTTTATGAGATCCAACAAGTGACTTAAATTCTCTATATACAATGTTGTTTTTATCATAAAATGATAATAATATCTACATTGTAGCCTTGTATAATTATTGTAAAAAATACCAATACTATATCTGAAAAGTTTCCTGTATAGTGTTAATTAGCAGTTTATTCTCAATAGACAATAATAAAGTCAATAATTAGAACGTGGGAAACTTTTAAGAATCGTCTAGTCCACAAAGCAGATACTCAGTTTCTGTTCTATTGATACTCAGGAATGACTCTAAGCTTTGAAACAAAGCTTCTAATGTTGAGAATGCAATATAAGGAACTATGATGAATGATGAAATTAATATTATCAATTATATCAAAAACAATTTAAATAATCCAATGAACTGCAACTAAAATATATACTTTTATATAGGATATCATAAGGTATGCAGTTTACTCCTTTCAAAAGTCCAATTATTATTACAAAAGTAGTGATAAAAATTGAACCTTATCTTGTATACTATTTTCCATAGAGCTTTTTTTTTAAATACAAATATTATCTTGTTTGTTGCTTTTTATAGTATAGTTAGGACAAGTTCGTTAGATTGGAAAATCTAAAATTCAGAGGTTGGGACATTTCCCCAAGGTCAATTACTGACTAGTTAGTGATGTGAATGGGTTAAAAGTCAGTAC
Source organism: Ursus maritimus (assembly GCF_017311325.1). NCBI lineage: Eukaryota > Metazoa > Chordata > Mammalia > Carnivora > Ursidae > Ursus > Ursus maritimus. The sequence continues at coordinate 37,897,506 of NW_024426996.1, forward strand.
CTCCCTATTTCTTGCTTCAGTTTTCCTTCATCAATCAGGAAGGACAAACCTGTGATGCTGATATTTTGCTAATGAGAATGCCATTCAGTTTTCATTTGACTATTTTAAAGAATGTTTTTCTATTTATGTCACTTATTGGTCATAACGATAATCACAACACTGTCTATTTATTATGTGGGACTTGCGAGAAATAACTCTCCTGCTATTCTGAGAATCTGGATGTATGCGCGCACCCTCAGTAACTGCTGACCCACCGTACCTTTTGTTACCCTCACTAACAAGATTAAGTCCCTGTCATCTGATTTGGGCATGAAGAATACCTAGATTTTAGTCACTAAGGTCCATTCACTCTTTACTGCCCAGGCCAGTAATCTACTCTTCTGCCCAAAGCTATACCTCTGCAACTTAACATAAGGCTAATAGCTGCATCCTGTTCTGAAAAAGAAGAAACACTTCAAAAAACCATTCAGAGGCGATTAAATACCTTGCTGGATAAAGGAAAAGGTGTTTTCTCTTTCTCTTTCTCCTTTTCCCCTCGTTCCTTTCCTTCCTTCCTTCCTTCCTTCCTTCCTTCCTTCCTTCCTTCCTTCCTTCCACTCTCTCTCTTCACAAAAACTACAGCATTGTAAGCAAACACCAAGCATTATAATAACAGGATCAGAACAACCACAAGACTTCAAAATGAGACCTTTCAATTATTTTGCATTTAGAATTTTTGTTCAGGTTATAAAATTTTTTTCTTTCTTTTTTTCTTTTTTTCCTACAAACTAAGTGTTGAAAACATAAAAGATTTGAAAAACAATACCTAAACATAATGCTTTAAAACATGATAAAATTGTGCTCACTTAGGCTTAAAGAATGCCTTCTAGACAAATTCTTTGTGCAAACACATCAGTTAGAATTCAACCCAACAAAAGTAAATTCTGCTCGTTTATATACCATTTGGGAGCAGCCTCTCACTAAAGACGGTGTTTGATATATTCTACTTATATTGTAAAATCCTAGCTGCTTTCACATAAAGATTGCAGAGGAAAAATACCTTGCTCTAAAATGTAGTAGTAACTGCTGCAGATCAACCAGAGATTTATGCAGTACAGTTGACCCTTGAACAATGCAGGGATCAGAGTTGCCAACATCCTGCACAGTCAAAAATCCATGTATAACTTTTGACTCCCCAAAACCTTAACTACTAATACCCTACAGTTAACTGGAAGCCTTACCAATAACATAAAACAGTCAATTAACACAAATCTTGTATATGTATCATACACTGTATTCTTACACTAAAGTAAACTAGAGAAAAGAAAATGTTATTAAGAAAACCATTAAGGAAAAGAAAATACAACTGCAGTACAGTATTGTATTTATCAGAAAACATCTGGATGTAAGTGGACCCACACGGTTCAACAGTAAGCTGTGGTCAGAAACGTGATCAAAATAAGCAGATCACTTTTCAGTCTATTTTTTTCTGATCATTTAAAATAAAGCTTTCATGACATTGAATAGATTTGCTCTAGATCGGAACAGCTTCTTAAAGGGCACTACTTTTCTGCCTTCCCCAGAGAAAACCACTGACATGTTCAAAGATAAGAGTAACTGGTCTTAGTGCAAATACAAAAGTTAATTCACAAAAGAAAACTCATTTTTGAGAAAAAAAAATGTTCTCTACAATTTTCCAGAGTCAAGGTTTATATGACATTCTCCTGTCATAGATTCTTCAATAAAGTTTTGAGACCTCCCTACTAATATTCATTAGGTCATCGATTCAGTGAATATTGATTTATTATCTTGTGTGCCAGGCACTATACTGATCCCTTATCCCATCGATTACACACATACACATGTACACACACAATCTCTACACATAAATGAAAACTCCTCTGAGAACATATTTTATCATACCCTGAATAAGTTATTTATAGGGGCTATAATGGTGAATAACAATAACGAAATTCAGTGGCTTAAAACAACTATTTCTTATTGCCCATGAATCTTTGCATTAATTGGGTAATTCTGAGATAGTCCCTGAGTTGACTCATGCATTTGCAGTCACTGTGTGTCAACTATAAGCATATCTCGGAGATATTACAGGTTTAGGTCCATACCACTGCAATAAAACAAATATTTCAATAAAATGAGTAAAATGAACTTTTTAGCTTCCCAGTGCACATAAAAGTTATGTTTACATTATATTGTAGTCTATTAAGTATGCAATAGCATTATCTTTAAAAAAATGCATCTGCCTTAATTAAAAGATACTCTGTTGCTAAAAAATGCTAAGCATCATCTGAGCTTTCAGTGAGTAGTCATTGTTTTAAGGGTCATTGTGGAGGGTCTTGCCTCGATGTTGGTGGCTGCTGACTGATCAGGGTGGTGGTTGCTGAAGGTTGAGATGGCTGTGATAATTTCTCAAAATAAGACAACAATGAAGTTTGATGTATCAATTGACTTTTCCTTTCATGAACGATTTCTCTGTGGCATGTGATACTGTTGATAGTGTTTTACCCAAAGTAGAACTTCTTTCAAAACTGGAGTCAATTCTCTCACACCTTGCTGCTGCTTTATCAACTAAGTTATGGAATATTCTAAAACCTGTGTTGTCATTTCAATAATCCTCATAGCATCTTCACCAGGACTAGTTTCCACCTTGATTTGCTCATCCAGAAAAAGCAACTCCTCATCTGCTCCAGTTTAACCATGAGATGGCGGCCATTCACGTTACATCTTCACACCCTGCTTCTCATTCCAGTTCTTTTGTTATTTCCACCCCATCTGCAGTTACTTCTTCCACTGAAGTCTTGAACCCCTCAAAGTCCTCCACGAGGGTTGGAATTAACTTCTTCCAAACTCCTATTCATGTTGATATTTGACCTGTTCTTAATGGCATCTAGAATAGTGAATCCTTTCCAGAAAGTTTTCATTTTACTTTGAACAGATTCCTCAGGGAAAGCACTATCTTTGGCAGCTATAGCTTTATGAAATGTATTTCTTAAATAACATAACTTGAAAGTCGAAATGACTCCTTGATCCATGGGCTGCAATATGGATGATGCATTAGCTAGCATAAAAACAACATTAATCTCATTGTACCTCTCAATCAGAGCTCTTGGGTAGGCAGGTGCATTTTCAATGAGTAGTCTTATTTTGAAAGGAATCTTTTTTTCTGAATGTGGGTCTCAAAATATTTGGCTTAAAATATTTGGCAAGCCATGTTGTAAACATATGCTATCATCCAGGCTTTGTTTTTACAGATTTAGCATAATTCTTAAGGGCCCTAGAATTTTCAGAATGGCCAATGAGCACTGGCTTCAACTTAAAGTCATCAGCTGCATTAGCTCCTAATAAGAGTCAGCCTGTCCTTTGAAACTTTGAAATCAGGTATTGACTTCTCTTCTCTAGCTATGGAAGTCCCAGATGACATCCTCTTCCAACAGAAGGCTGTTACATCCACATGGAAAATCTGTTGTTTAGCATAATCACCTTCATTTGATCTTCTGGATTACTGTTGGTTTACAGCTCTCTCAGGAGTTTCCCAAGCTCTCTCAGGAGCTTCCCATACTCAGAAAGCAAGGAGAGACTAAAGAAAGAGGCAGGCCACTCCAGATTGGGTGGTGGGGGGCAGTTTTAATAAGAAAAGGGAACTTACATATGAGGCTTATCTTGGGCAGCAGCAAGATGAACGGATCCCTGCACCTGCCTGCCAAATCTTAGAAGTTTATAAAGAGGTCTTAACTGGGTTCAGTCATGTATTCTGTGCAGGTGTTGTCAACACCTCATCATTGTCTAAAAGTTATGTCCTTGGAGCAGCCTCTGGGAGCAAAAAAGGCAAGCAGAACTCATATTCCAAGGGGAGGGGAAGGGAAGACAAGCCTCGAAGTGCTGGAGCCCCACTCACAGGCCAATGGACGGTCATGTCTTTTTGAAGATGTTCCTCAGCAGTAACTTGCTGCAGCTTCTATATCAGTACCTGCTCACCTTGCACTTTTATGTGATGGAGATGGCTTTTCCCTTAAGTCTTATGAACCCGGCTTCAGCTGGCTTCAAACTTTTCTTTTGCAGCTTCCTCACCTCTCTAAGCCTTCACAAAATTAAAGAGAGTTAGGACCTTGCTCTGGATTAGGTTTTGGCTTAAGGGAATGTTGTGGCTTAGTTCTGCCACCACTCACCATTCAGACCACTCATGCTTTGCCCACATCAGCAATAAGGCTGATTCACGTTCTTATCACTTGTGTGCTCACTGGAGTAACACTTTTCATTTCCTTCAAGAACTTTTCTTTTGCATTCACAACTTGGCTGTTGGGCACAAGAGGGTAGCTTTAGGCCTGTCTTGGCTTTCCACATGACTTCCTCGTGAAGCTCAATCATTTCTAGCTTTTGATTTAAAGTCAAAGACGTGTGACTCTTCCTTTCACTTGAACACTTAGAGGCCATTGTAAGGCTATTAACAGCCCTAATTTCAATATTGTTGTGTCTCAGAAAATAGGGGGCTTGAGGAGAAGGAGAGAGATGGGGGAATGGCTGGTAGGCAGAGCAGTCAGAACACACACAACATTTCTCAATTAAGTTTGCCATCTTATGTGGTTGCAGTTTGAGGTGCCCCAAAACAATTACAATAGAAATGCCAAAGATCAATCATCACAGATCACTATAACAAATATAGTAATCCTGAAAAAGTTTGAAATATTTTTAGAAATCACAAAAATGCAACAGAGACAAAGTGAGTAAATGCTGTTGGAAAAATTGTGCAGGTTTGTCACAAATTTGTAAAAAATGCAACATCTGTGAAGCACAATAAGGCAAAGCACAATAAAGCAAGGTATGCCTGTTGTTGGTCTTGACTGGGCTCACTCAAGTCTGATGAAGATTAGTCTGGCATAGGAAGGATGATGGGTGGTATAGCTCAATTTCATGTATCTCATCTTCCAGCAAGATAGCGAGGGGATTTGATAGCAGGTAAGCAAGCCTCAATATGCAAGTGGTCTTTATGCTTTTTTATGTCCAATTGCTTACAAGGAAGGCCACAATGATTCCTCCCCTCCTTTTACACAAGCCTCCTTTGTTTTTGCCTCTGTTTACCCACCTCTTGAATCTGGGGTGGTCTTTTGACTTGTTTTGGCTGATAGAATGTGTCAATGCGACATTGTTCAACTTCTGACTCTAGGCTTCTGGAGGCTTCCAGCTTCTTTCACTTTCTTGGAAAGTCATGTTACCATGGGAGAAAACTGTACAGCCTGCTTGAGGATGATAAAACTACACAGAGCAGAGACCAATCACCAGCTGAGAACTCCAAGGCAAACCAGCCCCCTAAATCAAGTCACACCAGGAAAGACCAGTAGAAAACCACCCAGCAGAACTAAGCCCAAATTGCTGACCCATAGAACTAAAACAAAATGATTTTCATTTTAAGTCACTATGTTTTGGTGGGGTGCGTGGGTGGCTCAGTCAGTTAAGCGTCTGCCTTCGGCTCAGGTCATGATCTCAGGGTCCTGGGATCGAGCCCCTCATCAGGCTCCCTGCTCAGCAGAGAGTCTGCTTCTCCCTCTCCCTCTGACCCTCCTCCCCGCTTGTTCTCTCTCTCTCTCTCTCCCTCTCTCTCTCTCTCAAAAAAAGAACTTTTTTAAAAAGTCACTGTGTTTTGGGATGGTTTCTTAAACAGCAATGGATAACTGAGACACTCTACCTGCATCATGTTTGATAACGATATACCATTGGTCAAATCAAGTATGTAGCTATTCCCAGAATCAAGAAGTGGGGCAGAATGTCCTACCCACAATGGGAAGAGTAAAAAACTAAAACCACCAATGCAACTGATCCCCCATATACACATTAAATATAAGAAAACTAATGATGAAAATCTTAAATGACTCATACAACAGCACTCATTTAGTAACCAAAAGTGCTAATCCTAGCTCATCTGACTATAAAGCCTAAGCTCTGTCTCCTTTACCACTGAAGCCAATCTATGAGAGGAGTATACAGTTTAGCTTGTGGCATCTGGGGATCCCAACTTCTGTAAGTCCTACGCTCAAATATCACTTTGCATTTTTCCTCTTTTGCATAGCTGAAACTAAATTTCCACCAGAAGGCTCAGAGCACTCAGATGCCAACACTAAAGTGGGTAATCTCTAAGGACCTTTATACTAACAGCATTTTTTACCAAGCACCAGGTTGCCCTTGTTATTAATGGGACCCCAACAAAGTGCTGTATTTCTGTTGAATGGGTTCTGACCTTACTCCAAATGTCTGATTTCTCATATCATGTGCTTCAATTCTTCTAAATTGAGTTCTGTTCAGAAACTCTACTTCTGGTAATTGGTCTATTTCTTTATTGTTCTCTTTGCTTTCTTTAGTCCCAGTTGGAGACTGGACATTTTTTCCTGGTTCAAGTAAGTGACCAAACCCCTATTGCCATTTTCAGATCTTTTTAGAGCTGCTTGCCTAGACTTCCAAGAATTACTCAAAACTGCTGCCCATCATCTCGTTCTTCACACTGGATAGGATGCCCTGATATTAAAGTTTTCAACCTTAATGCTAGTTGTTTTCTGACATTTCTATCCTGCTAAATTCTAAAACAAAATAATTTATTCATCTTTACGTTTACATACATTGTGTTTACTGTAGTACTCTATAGTATCTTCAATTTAGCCAGTGTTTCATTAAAGTGTTGAATAAATGACACAAGTAAATATTAAATGAATACAATTTATTATTTGGAAAAGCAGTTTCATATTGTTGCTTATTAGAAGAGAAAGTCCTGCTATCTCTTCTCTAATACTATTTTTACATTAATAGGTTAGCAAGGAAATTAACCACCATGACTCTAATTTAATAATATAAAAGCAGTTTCTATTACTTTCTGATGTGTCTATAGTTATCTATGGATTGTCTGAAGTTACTGGGTACCATGGTGACCTGCCTATATATGGAGGCTAAGTGGAGAAATGGAAATCTGATTCAGTGGTGTCAGAAAAATGAAAATGGGTAAAAAGCAGCAAATACTACACTGTAGATAGCACACTCATTTTTCTCTGAGTCACTTTCATAAGAAAGTACAGTTCTTCCTGTCCTTTGGTGCACATAAAACAGGTGAAAAAAAAAAACTGGTTAAAAAAAAAAGCTGTCTGGAATCCTTCAATAAAAAGAAACTATTGTAGTTTTGATTCTCCCTCATCTCTAACGTTTCTATATTCCATTTGTAGCAAAAATTACATCCAGTGACATTGCAGAATAAGTCTGTAATGGTTAATTTTATGGGTCAACCTCACTGGGCCATGGTATTTGGTTAAACATTATTTCTGAGCATGTCTGTGAGGCTGCTTCTGAATGAGATTAACATTTGAGTCTGTAGACTGAGGAAAGCAGATTTCTCTGATCAATATGGATGGGCCTCATTCAATCCAGGCCTGGATAGAATAAAACGACGAATAAGAATTTTTTTCTCTCTGCCTGACTGACTTTCAGCTGGGACATTGGTCTTCTGCCTTTGGACTTGAACTCGGCCTGGAACTTACACCACCAGCAATACTGATTCTCAGACCTTCAGACTTGGATAGAACTGTACCATTGGCTCTCTTGGGTCTGGACTTCTCAGCCTCTATAATTGTGTGAACCAATTTCATATAATAAATAGCAGTTCAATTTCTCTAGAAAACCCTGACTAATACAAAGTCCTTCTTCCCAGGAATGTAAGAACCACTGAACAAAGCCAAACATTCAGTGATGATCTCAGATTCCAGAAAAATTAAAAGTAATGACCCTTTATTATTATCATTTAAAATTCAAACATTTTGAAGCATCTACCTTTTGAAAACGTATAAACTATTCAGCAAATGTATAAAAGAAATAAGGCTTTTCGCACAGAAGACCATGGAAAGGTGAATTCCAGATTTTCCTATGTCCATTAGCAAGGCTTGAACAAGTAATTAAAATGAATAATATGTATCTTTAAAGGTCTGATGGTTGTCATGGTACTAAGCAAAGGCATATTTATCATTTTCCAATGCTCATGCAGCACTAATAAAGAAAGGATGTCATAATTCTCCACACTACACCAGAGCAAGCTTTTGTTTTTATATTGTATCTACTATGAGAAGATGGAATGAAGACTAGAAAAGATGGAGAACTAGCACCCTCCTTCCTCCATTCTCCTTTACCACTCAAGAGATGCTTGACAGTATTTTATGTAATTTGTGTGTGTGTGTGTATGTGTGTGTGTGTGTGTGTGTGTGTGTGTGTGTGTGTATACTTGTAGTTTTAAAAAAAACATTTAAGAAATACATCAACAGGGGAAACTTAGTCAAAGCAATATAATAAAATACAAGAGTGCTTCAAAATCACACGCTTGATGGAAAAGATTCAAAAAATTTCAGTGGTAGGAAATTTCATAGGAACAAAGACTTTCATGGAAAGATTTGAGCTTTTTTTACTGCTAGGAAATTCAAGAAAGTGGTTCATGCAATGGCTGTCATAATGATCATCACAGATCTAATATATAAATGTCATATTGCTGAGAACATCAGAATTGTTGAGAATTTAAAATAGGAAGAACTCTGGTATGGAAACATACTATGAATAAAGACATTTCCTATTTTTATATGAATCATTGGTCCAACATGGTATTTTTAAAAAGGGATAGGGATGTCCCTTCAGAAAGGACAAAAGGATAAAAATAATGTTTTTTTTTAACTCATTAAGGAGCAAGCAGGTTAATTTTGATAAATAATCAAAACTTTGTAAATACGAATTTCCTTTTGTGGTTTTATTCTATTTTAACATTTTGTTTGGCACCAACCTATCATTCCAGCAGTGACTTTTTATTAAAAAAAAAAACTGAATAATTTACATAATTGCAACCTCATCTACATAGGATAGAGTCTAGAAAGTAGAAAGCATTTTATATAAACAAATCAGTATCATTTGTTTCCCTACATGGAATATTATGGAAGATTTTTCTCAACACTTTCCAGTGATTATTCAAAGATTCTCATTATTCTAATTATTTTAGAAAGTCGCAACTGAATACTAATATGTCTGTACATTCTTTAACTTTTATTTTGAAAAATTATAGTCACCAAAAAGCAAGTACAGAGAGGTCCCTTCATCCAGTTTCCCCTGAGGATTACATTTTTACATAACTATAGAACAATATCAAAACTAGGAAAATCACATTATTACAATGTGTAAGTAGTTCTATCCCATTTTATCATGTGTAGATTTCTATAACCACTAACTCAATCAAGATCTAGAACCACAAAGATCTCCCTCATGTTACCCACTCATCCCTTCTTTCATCCTTAACCCTTGGCAACCACTAGTTGATTTTATATATCTATATTTCTATTATAGGTCTATAGTTATATCAAGAATAGTATATAACAATTGCAAATCATGTGGCCTTTGAGATTGGCCTTTTGCACTCAGCATAAGATTCTTCAGATCCATCGAAGATGTTAATTTTTCTATTGCTGAGTATTATTCCATTATATGTGTGTACCACAGTTTGTTTATTCATTCACTTATTGTAGGACATTTTGGTTGTCTCCAGTTCAGAGCAATTACAAATAAAGCTGCTATGAACATTCCTGTATAGGTTTTGTGCAGATAGATTTTTTCCCCCTCTGGGATAAATGCCCAAGAGTGTGATTGTTAGGTTATATGGTTAGTGTACATTCAGTATTTTTTTTTAAGAAACTGCCAAGCTATTTCCCAGAATGACCTTATCACTTTAAATTCCTACCAATAACGTATGAGAGATCCCATTTCTCTGCATACCTGTCAGCATTTGGCATTGAGACTATATTTTAATAGGCTTTATTTCTAGAGCAGTTTAAGGTTTACAGGAAAAACTGATCAGAAAGTACAAAATTCCTATAAATCCCCTGATTCCACATACATACAGCCTACCCTTGCACTAACAGCCTCCCCACGATCAACATCCAACACCAAAGTGGTACATTTGTAATAATCAATGAATCTACATTGACACATCATTATCACTCAAAGTCCATAGTTTGCATTAGGGTTCCCTCTTGGTATTGCACATTTTATGGATTTTAAAACATGTATAATAACATGTACCCACTATTATAGTATCATAGAGAACAGTTTCACTGTCATTAAAATCTTCTGGGCTCCACCTGTTCATCCCTCCCTCTCCTGACCCCTAGCAATCACTGATCTTTTCACTGCCTCCATAGTTTGCCTTTGCCAGAATGTTAACTTATACAATATGTAGCCTTTTCGGATTGTAAATTACACTTAATAATATGCACTTAAGTTTCCTCCATGTGTTTCCATCATTTGATAGCTCTTTTTTTTTTTCCTTAGCACTGAATAATAGTCCATTGGATGGATGATATACCACAGTTTACTTATCTATGCACCTACTAATATGGGTTAAATTGTGTCCTCCCCCTCATATTCACATGTTGAAGTCCTAACCCCTAGTACCTCAAAATGTGACTATACTAGGAGATGGGGCCTTTAAAGAGGCGATTAAGTTAAAATGAGGTCATTAACCTGGGACCTAATCCAATATGGCAGATGTCCTTGTAAGAAAATATTAGGACACAGACATGCACAAAAGGAAGACCATGTGAAGACACATGGAGAAGATGGTAATCTATAAGCAAAGGAGAGAGGCCATCAGAAGAAACCAACCCTGCCAACACCGTGATCTTGGACTTTTGCCTTCCAGAATTATGAGGAAATACATTTCTGTTTCAAGCTACCCAGCCTGTGATACTTTGTTATGGCAGCCTTAGCAAACTAACAGACCTACTAAAGGACATTTGTTTGATTCCAAGTTTTGCAATTATGAGTAAAGCTGCTATGAGAATATGTGTGCAGGTTTTTGTATGGCAGTTTTCAACTCATTTTAGTAAATACCAAGGAGTGTGATTGCTGATCACAGAATAAGAGTACATGTAGTTTTGTAAGAAAGCTCCAAATCGTCTTCCAAAGTGGCAGCACTCTGGAAGTGCTGGAAGTTTTACATTCCAGTGTATGAGTGACCCAATTTCCCCACATCTACGCCAACACTTATTATTGTCTGTTTTTTTATTACAGTTGTCTTAGTGGTTAATGATGTGGAATCTCATTGTAATTTTGATTTGCACTGATATTGGCTTCTTTTTGTGTGCTTATTTATCATTTGTATACTCTCTTCTATGAAACGTTTCTTCATGTCTTTACCTGTTTTCTAATTGGACTGTTTGTTTTTTACTGTTGAGTTTTGAGAAGTTCTCACATATTCAAGATAAGAGTATCAATCAGATACGTGATTTGCAAATATTTTCTTCCAGGCTGTAGCCTGACTTTTTATTCTTTAATAGGGTTTTTGTTTTGTTTTGTCTGTTTTGTGTTTTTTGCGTTTTTTTTACAGAGCAAATGTTTTTAATTTTGTTGAAATTTGTCATCTTTTATGAATCATGCTCTTAGTGTCATGTCTAATAACTCTTCAACAAATCTTAGGTTCTAAAGATTTTCTCCCCCATTTTCTTCCTAAAAGTTATATAGCTTTACATTTTATATTTAAGACCATGTTCCATTTTAAGTTATTTTTTATGTAAGATATGAGATTTAGGTTGAAGTTCACGTTTCTATCTAATTGTTCTAGCACTATCTGTTGAAAATATTATCTTTCCTCCACTGGATTTCTTTTGTATCTTTGTTAAAAATCAGTTGCCTGCACTTGTATGGGGGAATTTCTTGGTTCTCTATGTTGTTCCATTGATCTATGTGATACTCCCTCCATCAGTAACACACAGTCTTGATTACTGTAGTTATATAATAAATCTTGATATCAGATTCCTCCCCCTTTATTCTTTTATGACAAAATGTTTTAGCCATCTACTCCTTTTACATTCCATATAAACACTGCATTTTAATATATACTAATTTCTCTCTAAACAAAAAGAGTGTGTCAGTGAACCAGTTAGGATATACAGCAAATATTTCAAACCTGAGATTTCAAAATATAAAAATGTTGTGTGTGTGTGTGTGTGTGTGTGTGTGTGGTATAGTTGTGATAAGAGAGTAGAAATGCTCCTTATAATAGCATATATTGATCTGTTGTTAGCAATTGGTGTACATGAATTGTATTCTACTGTTTCTTTAACCAAAGTCCCTGTATAATATCAATTGTAATTTAATTCCCCAGTTTATTGCTTGGTACCTTGATTGACATTTAATAAGCATGAATAAATGATTTCTCAATAAATATATTATAATCAGATAGTAAGCAACATCTTCATTAACGTAAGGATAGCATTTGCTTTACTATATATTAATAAATTGACTGATTAGAAGACCTCATATATCCCTCTTTGGATATGCTGCTGAAAATGAGGAAAGGATTGGGTACTTGTATGTTTATGATTTTAGTGCAAATATTGTGATCTCCTGACCATGCCTTATATATACAGTGAGGAAGGAAGAATCCATTTCTGAAAATTTGCATTTTTGTTATTATTAAACACAGATTATGAGTATAGAATATAAGACAAAAGTGTTCTTTAGTTTCCCCTTCAGTGGCCAATTAGTTCATACTGAGTCAGAACGTTAATCATAAGAAGCGTGTCCTGTTTTTCTTTTTCTTCTCCCCTCATCCTGGTTTTCTTATCTTTTATCTCATCTACTTTCTTGTAGAATCCCATGCAGTCTCTTCTAAGTCCAAGACCCAGATAAAAAGCATTTCAATAGATTGAGTTTTTCCTTCCATCATGAGAGTTAGAGACAAGATAAGAACTGGGTGGGGTTGGAGGTTTGCCTCACTCTAGCCTTGAGGTGACTCAATGTATTTACAAAACAGACAAGCATTTTTTTCTAGTTATTTTTCTCACCATTTAGTAAAATCCTGGAACCTATTACTCAAAGATTTCCTGCCACTTTATCAGGACTAAATAAAACATTTTTTACTCCTAGTTCAGTGTGGTCCATGACCTCTGAAAGGAAGGTAGGGATGTATAACATAACCCAACAGAGAGTTGGGGGACAGTGTTTTAAATCCTGCTATGGTATTTTCCTAGGAAATTTTAAGAAGAAAATTTTCTCTCTTTTCCATATCTCACATGTCTGTATTTCTGCAAAGACTCATAGTACACAGAAGTCATTCACATATTAGTGATTAATTTTATCCTCATGAACCATTGTAGAGGTAGAGAACAGGGAAATTATTTTCATTATTCAAATTTGAGAAATAAAGAAACTGAGGCTTCAATGATTCTGCAAGGTTAGAGAGTCAGAACTTCTGGCTCCACGGTAACAGAAATTTCCCAACACAGTATATTCTCTTGTATGATGCCAAAAACTTTGTGGATTAGTAACCATAAAAAATAAAACTACACAGTATAAATATTTTTGAAAGAAAGAGAAAAACATTTTGACCAGTGAATACAGTGAAAAATTCAGGCTTAAAATTATAGGTTTGTGCATTATATTTTCATATTATTTAAATACTCTAGAGCCTAATTTCTTCAAATTATGATCACATGAAACATTTTTCAATACCTGAAAGTCTCCACACTCCAAAGAAGACTAGTTCTTGACAATGCAACACATGAAAAAATAAATAAATAAATAAATAAATAAATAAATAAGACAGAGCCACAGAAAGGGGATGGGGAGAGGAAGGAAGGAAGGAAGGAAGGAAGGAAGGAAGGAGGAAGGAAGGAAGGAAGGAAGGAAGGGGAAAGAAAAGGAAAGGAGAAAGATAACTGAAAACATCAGGCAAATATATTGCTTATTAGTGGCACTAATTTGTTTAAAATATGATAAGTTTTAATGATTAAGTTGTTTTGCCCCAATGGAAGCTACTGATTTAATAAATGTTTATTGCTTGGGATTGTTAAGAAGGTGACCGGGATCAGACACCAAGGATTGTTTTATAACCATTGAGACTCCTGTCTGTGTCTCATCTCTTAGACTTAATGTATAGTCTGGTATAAGCTCTCATAGGAAACAGAAGCGCAGACCCAGCAAGACTTACCATCTTCATATACAGTGTTAGACTAATATAAATTGATTATACACTACTTCATTGCTGCAGAGAAAAATCTATAGCTACTAATGGGTTTTGCTTTTAGGGCTGAAAGTCACAGAAATATTATATTCCTGTCCTTGAATATTAGTTAACTTTCCTTTAGTGACCACTTTGGTAAATAAAAAACCACAGAAGGCTAAAAGGTTCCCATAAAATTCAACTACCATATGTTTAAAGAAAATAAAGTGGACTTTTATGTCAGGGGTATAGTTTCTCATATGACAGCTTTCGCAACAACAAGTGATTATCATTCTGGTCATCCTTATTTCCGCTAATGGTTACCCATGACACAATTCAGTTTATTCTGCAGGAAAATTCTGACTGATCAAAGCATACACAATCATATATTGTGCATATGAAAATACATTTAATCCAGTTTATGGTATTGGAAAAACTGAGTCAGTCCTCATTAGGAGAATCTCATTTAAACACTCAATGTATGAAAAAATAAAATATATCTGTAAAAAACAGAGGGGGAAAGTCCTGTCAACTGAAATAAACTTTCCTGCTATTTAGTACAGTTTAATTGCAGAAACACATGTTCTAATTGACAAATGGGACCAATCTGAATACCATTAACTCTTTGTCCCTGAATGGAAAGAAATTTTAGCAAGTGTCTTAAACCCTCTTCTGACGTTTCCTCATCTGTTAACTATAATAATAAAAGGTACTTTCCACTAAAGGAAATTTGGGGCTTTAATTAGTATTTTTAAATCTACAAAAATAAGTTATAAGCACTGTAAAATCTAAAGGAAAATACACACACAACTCCACTGAAATAGAAAGTAAAGTAACTGACTTGGGCTATTTGGTTTTGTGCATAAGAATTGGAAGTCTGGATTCAGAAGATCTAGAATTGGTAGATTGCGGAGATGGCTCCATTTTTTGCCCCTCCTGTATCCACATGCTTTGCCATAGTATGCTTTTTGCAAACCCCTCCCATCAGCACAGTAGACACAATTTCCACCCCTGGGTTCAGCCATGAATGGCTCTGGCCAATATGTTCACATATATGACGCAAAGAAAAGATTAAAATGGGTTTATACAACTGGGTGCATTCTCACACTTTGTCCTCTGATACTGCCACGAAAGAACACTCCTGGGCTAGCCTGATGAAGGATGGGAGACATAGGGAGCTGAGCTGAGGTTTCCCAATTGTCCCAGAAAAGGCCATGCTAAATCATTTGATAAGCAGATAACCACCACACATGATCAGCACAGTTGCTTCAAGAACTATTCTATTAATGTAAGTAATAGATTCCTATGGTTGTTTGTCACAGAAGTTCAATGGTTGCTTGTTCTACACCATTATTAAGGCTGTGGATAGCTGATGAAAAAAACTGAACTGAAAGTGGAGGGCTACAAAAATAGGATCTATTGATTTGGAGACCAGGGGACAGGTAGTTAGGAAACCATTAGAGGAGCTGGGAAAACTGGAAGAAATCTACAACAGAAAAAGTGAATATGGTTACCTGTGTTATAACATTGTGTCACATTTAGTAAAACTGTCACATGTAACCCAGAAGTTAAAAAATGTACCTAATGAACTTTGGGATTTGACTTGAGAAACCCAAGGAAAGCACCGAAAACATCTGCCCATTGCTTCTAGCTGTTCATGGTAAGGTTCTACAACAAAAATGAACACTAAAAAACTGACTAGTTTCTAAGCAATATTTAGGGGGAATGAGGAGATTTCAGAAATTTTGGAAACTGTTAGTTTGAAAAATAAAACCATTCAAATCCCCAGTAAAAGATTATCATATTAATACTTTGCCTCGGGATCAAGGATCTTTGAGACCTTTTGTTGAAACTTCCAAAGAATTAAATTGGTGTCTTGAAGACCTTCTCAGCTAGGCAAATAAACTTGTAGGAATCTTTTTTTTTTTAATTTATTTATTTGAGAGAGAGACCGTGTGCAAATGAACAGGGGGACGGGCAAAGGGAAAAGCAGACTTCCCACTGAGCATACAGACCCTGACTCAGGGCTTGATCCCAGGATGCTGAGATCATGACCTGAGCCCAAGTCAGATGCTTAACTGACTTGAGCCACCCAGGGGCCCCGACTCATAGGAATCTTAATGGTGTCATTGCACAGCACCTTGACATGTCAAAACAGCAGTAATTAAATCCAGAGAGAGAGGAACAGGATGCAGCTTGTAGTGTACGTAGTGACCTCAAATCCGATACATAGAACACCCACACAGTTTTCAAGTTCGTTTTACCTGCAAAAGCACTACTAGCTTGTTTTAAAGGGGCTTAGTCATTCCCAGATTACAAAATCAAGGCTGAAACAAGAAACATACTCCACTCCAGGGTAGGGGAACCTGGTCACATCTTGCCTGGAAGGCTTTCAGAATTGATATGGACTAATGACTGCTACAGTGCCCCTTAGTTTTCTTTATTCCAATGAAAGTGTTTTTTTTGTTTGTTTGTTTTGTTTTTTTTTTTAATTATTCTCTCCCTGACTGAGTGGCACAAAACAAACCTTTATGATATTCATGGATTGTGTGGTTCAGGAATTTCACCTTGAAATAGTGGAGATAGCTTCTCTCTACTCAATAATCCTTGGCACCTCAGCTAGAGGACTTGAAGGCTAGGGACTACAATTACCAGAAAGCTTATTCACTAAGATGCCTGGTAACAGATGCTGGTGGGGACATTAGCTGTATCTATCGGGTATGTCTCACATGGTCTTCTGAGGTGGACTTGGCTTACTCACACCACAGTGGTTGGGTTCCACCAGAAGTATTACTGAGACCATTTTAGAGATATAATCTGTTTGAGTGTTTGAGTGTTTGGGGGCAGATAATTTGTCTTTTTATTCTGTAGTCCTCTGAACCAGAGCCCACATCTAAACTTATTTAAGATTATAAGATTTTGGCCCTTGTGAGATTAATGCTATAACTGGATGATATTGAGGGTAGGGGGACAGAGTTGAGCAAATAATTGAAGCTATGAATGAAGACTATACAAACTTATGCTAATAGACCCAATTATTTCTCTTTCCTTGTGCCCTCAACACTCTGCTATATAACTTTTAAAAGCTTTCCAAGGGTAGGTATAGGAGGTATTGATAAAATTCCCCTCCCTCATGCTTGGCCATGTCTACTGTTCTGGCCAGTGAGTTGTTAGCAAGCATGGTGCAAAGAGAAGCTTGGAATGGTCCAGTACAACAGTACTTGTCCTTGCGACTGCTGTCAGCCATCAGTGTGAGGACATGACTAGGCCTGCCTATAAGAAGATGAGAGATGTGGAGCAGAGCCAGGTTGACCCAGTCATTCCAGATGATCTAGCCTGCTATCACCCAGAAAGGGAATTGAGGCCCAC
The DNA here is from genome assembly GCF_017311325.1 of Ursus maritimus. NCBI lineage: Eukaryota > Metazoa > Chordata > Mammalia > Carnivora > Ursidae > Ursus > Ursus maritimus. The sequence goes on from NW_024426996.1 coordinate 37,914,874, forward strand.
CAAAATTAGCAGAGCCACCTGCTGACCACTTAGAAGCATGAATTTAGTAAAGGTTTATTGTTATAGACCAATGAGGTCCTGTATTATTTGTTAGGAGACTTTTGTGGCAAAAAAAATTAACTGATATCCATATATCAGATACCAAGTAACATCCATTAAAAAATCAAAATGAACGGAACTCTCAGGTTATACTGTATTCCATCGTTACATCAGGAAGGCACATCAGGGCTAATTAACCTTCAAGTTTTTCCCATGTACTATATTTATCGGGCACATGCTTGAGAAGCAGAAACTTACTATTCAGGGTGAAATGCTGATAGGTACACACATCACACTCACATCCTGTTGAGCTACAGAGAAGCATCTGGGTGAGACGGCCATTTGCACCGAAGAGCACAGCCACCCAACAAATTATCTATAGATTGGAGTTAACGTTAATTAGAATATCAATGGTTTTTGCACATCTGCCTGTGAAATCAAATTTACATCCTTAACATTCTACTGTAGGAAATTTCCTATTTTAAAATAAGAGACCAAGAAAGCACTTTGCAATGAAAGGGCCTACATAGAGAAATGAGAACTACTTTACAAATCACAATGACCATGAACCGTAGATGCACCTTTGGCTCAAAGTCTATAAAAAATAACTATGCAAATGTTAATAATAGTGTACACCACTGTTCCTCATAATTTAGATATATCACAGAAGCTAAAGAAATGGTTTTATAATACCAAGAAAATGTGAATGAAGAGAAAGGAAATCTAACTTTCTGGGTGTTAATTCTCCTATTCAGAGAGATACTAGAATAATTCAGTGTTACTCTAGGCAGACAGATTAACCTAGTTTGAAAATTCATCTATTTCAAACAACATCCATTAAATTAGGTGCTAAGTAGTAACCTAAGTGATAACATTCTCAGACCATTTAAAGCATTGTCTTAGGTGTGTATCTAAGCCCGTGTAGATCTGTTTAAAATCTTTGCATATCCCTTTGGGACCAGGAGAAATCCACTGCCATTAAATTTCTGATTGCTGCTGAAAACCATAGAAATAGATTCAAGTGGCAGTTTCAGACAAATGAATGAGAGAACAGGCTCTGGATTCAGATAACCAGGGTTAGTGCCTCCAACATTAACCACTAGATAACATTGAGCAAGTTACTTAACCCCACTGTACCTCAGTTTCCCCACCTGTAAAATGTGAGTAATAATTGTGCCTACATCATCTGATTGCTATGAGGAGCTAGTTAATACAATGCCTCACACATGCTAAGCGTTCAAAAAATGTGAACAATTAGTATATCTAAATGTAATCATACAGCTCAGTTGCCTGACGATCTTTGATTATATATTAGGATCATTATGTGTAACTATGGGATTAGTAGTATTAGATTTTAATCATGAATTCCCTCACGTTCAATTCAATGGTATCACTTTTGTCATATGTCTCAATGCAAAGAAAACAGGGACTATTACCTTCCCAAATGGTTACTGCTTCATCTCTAGCAACCCTTCTTCTATTTTGGGTATTGTGGAATAACATTACCAACTATGGGAAAAAAGGTACTCTCACTACAAAAATAAAGGAATTCTCATCTGAGCCCTGACAGTACCTTACTGTAAAACTTGGGCAGATCCCTTATCTTTTACTGAGAGGTCTGTACTAGAGACTGCAAAGGTCTCTTCCAAATCTAAAACTATGAAACTACTTGCGTGTATTTAGAACAGTACAAGTTTTAGCACCAAATATGAATATAGATTCTAGTTTAACTCCTTGCTGTGTAGGACTCCCATCTTTTTCAGGGTTAATATGTAAGACTTTGATAATGACCGATACACGGAAAGTGTGTGCCAATGAGTGGTTTATATGAGCTTTGAAATGCTGACTGTTGAGGCCTGTCATGGTGGTAAAAGTCTGAGCTCTAGAATCAGACCTCCTGGGTTTAGATCTCAGCTCTTCCACCTGGGAGCTAACTGAAGTCTTTAAATCCAGTTTCTTAGCTCAGTTTCTTATCACTTTCTCATCTGTAAAATAAGAAGAATAATGGAATTTTCCTGATAGGATTGTCATGATGAGTAAAAGAGATAATGTGTGTAGAGAATTCAGGACTATTAATTATTATTCCCATGATTATGATAAATATGCATTTATTTCAGAGGTGTTTGTTACTTCTTATGGATTCTCTATTCACATTCTCATGTAGATCATCCTCCTAGACTTCTTTTTTTTTTTTTTTTTTTTATCAGAGAAATGTCATTCAGTAGTAGATGCTTAAAGGTCAGGAAAAATAGAGCAAGGATTAAAAATCCAATGAACACATTTTAATTGACAACTCGAGGAGCAATAATCTTTGTATTCTGCTAGCAACATTTCAGAGAAATATACATGATTTTCTCTTTTTCCCTGGCACCTCTTTAGCCACACTTGCACCATGGATGCCTCCCACTACACAGACGTTTGGCATGACATTGTTCATCCACTGGTAATTTTAGATGTGGTTTTGGCAAACTGCCCACTTAGAGAGACCATGTCCAATGTAAGCAGATGAGCACTGTAAGCATCAAGTCACTTTGTGTAGAGGTCAGAGTAGTCTGTATAGCAGTGACTAATGCCAGGGCCTATTATAACCCCAGTGTACCATTTATGCCCATAGATAAAAGAAATATCCCTTCATAAGTTTTCTATCCAAAGGCTACCCAGACAGGTGTCAAGTGATACCCTGGTTCCCAAATCTATTACAGAATCTTCACCAAATAAAATTTTACTCATGTATATTTATGACTTTTCTATAGGGTTCTCTACATGTATTTCTTTCCTCATCTGAAAGGGAATTTTATTTTTCTTTCTCTTCTTTTCAATAAAAGCACATGGTTGATGTTATTTAAAGCCTAATGTCCCACAGTGGAGTAGTATATGAGGTCATAAATGGCTCTAGCAGTTATCAAAAACCTCGGCTCCAACCCCAGCATTTAATCATCTGTAAAAGCCAGTTATAGGCTCATATACTTCCACTCCGTGACCATTATTCCTCTTATGTGACAAGGGAAAAAAACATCTTTTAAAAACAGATTAAACAAATCACACCATCCAAAAATTAATAATGAAATATTTTTTTACTCATAAGAATTCAGAAGTTCCATACTTTTGCTGACCTATTTCAATGTGCATTAATTCTTTAATGTATGTTCAGTATTTTGAAGATAGTATGCACTATATAAGTACTAAGTATTATTAATGATGTTTTTATGTGAAGTTAGTTTGGCAGCATGGATTAGACGAAGAATAGCACAAAGGAATGTACTATGGGGAAAAGAAACAAGATTTGTGATTAGACACATTTCAGCTCAGAGAGGATTCCTTCTGAGAAGGGGTCTCTTTACACTTTCTGAGCTTTGATTGATCAAAATTGGTCAAAATGCCTTCTTTCATGTATTCAGAAAGGACGTATTATACTGATGCTGGAAATTTGCATGAGGGAGAGTACTCTGCTTCATACACAGCAGGAAGAGGTTACGGACCCACCACTGAGAAATAGGCATTTTAAATCATTTGCTAAAAAATAAGAATGATACATTTCTACTCATGCGGAATTTCTCAATTACTTCTCAATTCAAACAAGGATGTCCATTATATAGATCACAAATACACACACACACACACGCACACTCCCCAGAGTCAGCACTGTAGTCGGGTATGCCCTAGTATAAAAACTTTCTGGATGCTGAGGTTTGATACCATAGTCTACGTTTTATTTGTATCAGAGTTAATTAATCACTAAGACTCCTTCCAGTGAATAAAACAAAAATATTTAAAATCCTATGTCTTCTGGACTGCAATAGTGAATTCCACCTTTGCCCCCCTAAATATTTTGTAAATCAACCTCCATCTATTTCAAAATAAATAAGTGTAAATCATTTTCAAATTCTGGAGCACTCTGTAAGCATTGTTTAATTTCTATAATTTAGCTTGAAGATAAATATTTTATGGGTATCTTAGGTATTGAGTCCTTGGACCAAAAATGGAGAGATGCAATTTATAACGATTTTGATAACAGAGATTCATTTGTGCAGCCAATTTGATCCAGGCATTTTCTGTTTTCTGTATTCAAATCAACTCTGCACTTTCTCCCCTCCCTTCTAATTATTCTCTATTGTTTTTCTTGGGGAGTGAACTATGAAGAACACTTTTGCTTGTTGACAGAAATGAAACTGAAGAATATTTTCATGGAAGATTTATGATACATAGCCAATTACATCTGGATTGCAGATAGCAAATTAGTTTTGGATTTGTCTCATTCAAAAATCATTGACAAGTGCGATTCATCATAATAATTTTGCAGAGGAATCATAGTAGATCATGGCCTGCACCACAAACGATGCTGTTACCACAATCCATCATGATTAAATAGTGGTCTGGAGGTAGATGAATGAGAACTTGGAATAATATGTAAACATTGATAATTAGATGTTGATTTGAAGTAAGGGATGTGGAACCTTGTGGGGTACTATTACCTTACTTACTACTGAGCAGATTAAGAATTGTTCATGTTTGCTACTTTTGAATTCTATTAGAATCCTCATGAAAATTCTGCCTGAAATTTACAAACAAAACTCTGTTAACTTCCTATTTAAATATTGTTAGAATAGGCCCTATTGAAATAATTTCATGTGATGTCATCACCTTTTACAATTTTAAGAAATGCCAGATGAAATTTTAAAAGTTTCAAACTTACAAAAAATTGCCCCAAAAGGGTATGTCCTTCTCCGACCTGATTTCCCATGAGTTAGAAAAACAATACAAATCTCAGCTTACTGCTATCAGACAGATCTTCATAGATCCAAACTGCAAAAAAAATGTTAATCTCTGCCTCCTTAGAAACCCTCCTGATGATTCTCACGCCTCCCCAAGTTCATAATTTATTTACTCATTCAATAAATATTTAGTGAGTACCTTATTATGTGCCAGGTACTGTTCTAGGCACTGGGAACACAACATTAAGAAAACAGACAGAAATGTCTGCCTTCTTTGAGCTTGCACTATAGTGGGAAGAATCAGAAAATGAGCGAAATAAATACGTTGATGCTATTTTGTTGTTGGAGAAAAGGAAATCACAAAATAAGTGTTTAGGGAGTGTGAAATGGAAAAAGATGCCAGAAATTTTGAAATGTGCTACTTAGGTATGTGCAGATGCAACTGAAAAATTGTTCCTTCTTCCCTGCATGCCCTAAAAAAAGTAATTGAGTCAACTATGCACGAAGCCTTTCAAATGCTATCTACCTATTGGATCCACTGTCTGTCTACTGGCTTTGCTCAGAAAGAGTCATATTTTATTGAATTATTGTTTGTAATGTGGAAAGAATTATGGTTAGAGCACCTAACTTAGACTATCTTTAGCACTTAAAAGGGTCTCAGAAAATATTTACTCCTGTCCTCTCATTGTATCACGGAGTAAATTTCATATAGATAGGTAAAGTGGCTCACAATTCCATGATTAGTGAAGTCAGCACTAAGACCTGGCCTAAACATCATTAACTCCATGTTCAATATTCCCTGCTATCATTCTGCCCGTTCCGGTGCCTCTCTCTGCTTAACATGCTGGATGCCCTGGTGCAGCCCTCCATCCCACAGCTGGTTAGCATTTTCTCCTCATAAATATCCAGCCCGGAAAGGTTTAAGATAAGGGCACATTTCTTCAGAGAACCTAAGCACTAAAAAGATAATTGATGGTCCATCCTCAAGGTATTAAAAATGACTATCCTAATACATAAAATATATATAAAGAAATCCAGCGTTATTTTTTCCCTGATTGTATTTGATGGTTTATTTGCAATATCAGCATCTAATTCTTTAGAAGAAATCTTTATCAGTTCTGATTGACTAGTCTTGTAGCTCAGACTAATTCTGCCTGCTGGATGATCTATCAGTAATGATCAGAATCCCGCCCTTCGTGTAGGAGGCACTGTCACATTTATAATAAATATGGTATGGCTACGACAGGCTAAGCATGTGCCAAACTCACCTCACTCTCCCCTACACTACATTTTAAGCCACCTTTAAAGTCAGATGTGACTATATTTCTAATAGTGGATCACTGGAATGTGATGAAAATTTATGCCACCTCCAGGGCTGATCTCTAAAACCTCCCTATGTGGCTCTTCATGCTTCTCCATTCCCCTGGCAGAGAGGAAAGAATTCCTCATAGAAAAGGCTGGAGCCACAAGATGGAAGAAGCATGGTCTCTGAATTATTTCGTAGAAATCTATTTGCCATATGCCCAGATGGAATGCTGTGTCAGCAAGAAATACATTTTCAGAATACATTCTGAGTTGAGCCACTGAAATGTTGGGGTTTACTTTTTCTATCAGCTAGCCTACCCTGATTAACCCTGATTAAACTGCATTCTCATATTTAAATATAGATCAATGCCTCTTACTCTTCTAAAAGCCTCACAAACTTTCCTAATTTATACTTCCATTTCCATATACTGTCAATTCACAGAATTTGGGAGTGCTTTTCATATGAAATTTCCAATGAATATCTTTAACTATACTTTGGCCTTTCTTGTTTTGGGTATATTTATCTCCTAAAGTTTCTTCATTTTTTTAAAAAATCAGTCCATAGTACAGAGCTAATTCTGTGAGACAGTCCATTATTCCTTGCACATTTTTATAAATGGTTACTATTTTTATTAGTAAGAATATTAAGATATGCAAAAGTTACAGAAAATAATACAACCCCCCATCCCCCCACTCATCTTCAGAAATAAATATCCTCACTGTAACTGAAGCCTATGGTGAACCCCTCCTCAATCACATTTCCTTTGGTCCTTTCCAGAGAGAGACATTCTCTTGAATTTGGTGTTTAACACCTCAATGTATTTCTTTGTCATTTTAATGCAAATATCCATTCCTAAGTAAATGCAGTATTGTTTTGCATGTGTTTACATCATCTAAATGTATGTATACATAGAATGGAAATTACTGTATGTATTCTTCCCAACCTGCTTACATTGGTTAACTATATTTTTGAATTTCATCCTTGTTGGTACATGAGTTCAATTTATTCATTTTCACTTCTACATTCCACTATATACCTATACCACAATTTTTCTCTTCCATTGGTGGACTTTTAGATTGTCTCTCAATTTTTGCTATTAAACATATATGCTATTTAAAACTTCACTATGTATGTCTCCTTATGTACCTGTACAAGAGTTTTCACTGAGTACCTCATTTAGACCTAAAACTTCCCGATTGTAGGGGCTATCAGTCAAGATAAACTAGTTATGCTGCAGCAACTAATAATTCCTCAATCTCAGCAGTTTAACATCCAACAGTTAAGCACTTGTTCACACATATTTGCTGTCCAGATGATGCTGCAAGTGAGCTCTCCTTCAGCTATAGGCTCAGCATTCAGGATGCTTTGAGTTAATAGTTACTTCATGTCACCATATGCTCACATGGCCCTGGAGCAGAAGAAGAGAGTGCATGACATGTTGTGTAACATGTGTAACATGTGCAAACAAAATATATCACTTCCACTCAAATTTCATTGGCCTATATGACACTTACAGTTATTCAGGCACCAGGAGAATTTAATCCCCCATGGGCTGGATAGAAGAACCAGATGAGCATCTTTCATTATACTCAATATTTTATTTAACATTAACATCAGTTAATATTAATGCACGATATTACTAATAATTCCAAAAGTTTCTCCAAAATGTTGTACTAATTTACATCAACAGTGTAGTTTAGAGTAGCAGTGATGCTCCACATCATTGTCAACACTTGAATTTGTCAGAATTTTTCATTTTTGTCAAACTGGCGGGCGTGAGACAGCATCGTACTGCAGTGTGAATTTGCCTCTCCATGACTAATGATGAGGACAGCTGCCGTTTCACAGATTTCCTCTTCTATGAAGTGTTGTTGCTATTGGCACATTTTTCTACTGAGTTGTTGTTCTCTCTTTGGACATGTGGTTTGTTTTTGTTTTTGTTTTTTTTTAATATATATTCTAGATACTAATTCTTTGTCAGCTTTATGTGTTACAAATACCTTTACAGAGTTTGTAGTTCATCATTTCACTTTCATTTCTGGTATCTTTGGATAACTACAGTTTTAAATTTTGTCAAATTTATCATTTTTCTTTTCTTCTGACTTTTTTGTTTTTTTTTTGTGTTGTGCCTAAAAAAGTCTTCCCTAGTCCTGGGTCATAAATATAATTTTGGTTAAAAGTTAAGGTTTTTATTTCACGTGTATCTATCTCATCCACCTGGAACTCACTGGGGACTTGTGTGATACACAGACTTCTTTTTTTCTATTTATACAATCAATTCTCACAGCACTATATAATAGAACAGCCGACTTTCTTCTTTAATGATGTGCAATGGCACCCTGTTTTGTGTAGTTTCCAAATAAGTGTGAGTCTGTTTCTCAGCTCTCTCTTCTGCTTCTCTGACCTGGTATTTATCATATGACCAGTTTACCTATCTTGATTTCTACTGCTATACAGTAAGTCCTACTTTCTGGCCCCCCCTGGTATCTATTTTAAATAATTCATATAATTTCACACACGCTATGTGACAGGAAATTTCCTAGGGGTTGGGAATTTATCAGAAAACCAAAGAAGCAAATCTCCCTGCCCTCATCAAGCTTCCATTGCAGTAGGTAAGATAGATAGGCAACAACAAATCACAGACAGTACTAGTTATTTAGTAAGCCAGTAATCGATACATGCTGTGGAAAAAAATAAAACTTGACAGGAAGACAGGAAATACCAGGGGTAGAAAAGCTACCATTTTACAAAGAGAAATTTTCCATTTGAAGGGATATCTGAAGAAGATGGAGGAGAGAGTTATTCAGATACCCAGGGGGGAAGTGTACTCAGAAGGAGGTGGTAGTACAAAGGTTTGGAATTTAACATTTATTATTTCCAAATATTTTTATATAAATGCTTAAAGTTTTCTGGGAACATAACCTCATTCTTCTTTAAAATGGTCTAGGCTCCCCTTGGCTATGTGCTTTTCTATATACGCATTTATATATAAATTCTTTAGGGAATAAACTCTTAGAATTATATAGAAAGAATTTACTATGGACCATTATCAAAGCCTGATCAGCTAAAATAATGCTTACTTTCTCCACTGATACCGTACAAATTAAAATATAAATAAAATATTTATACAACTCTATTTTCCTCCACTGAAAATAAGGAATAGTTTATAAGGTCACAGATGAGCCTTCAACATCCTGGAGTGTCTGGTTAGAGGGGTTGGTGAACTTTTCTAGAAAACCAGGACAAACCTATTGTTAGTAAACCATACCCTTAATCTGGCCCCACTGGATCGGAATTCCAATCTATGCAATGTGTCTCTGACTCTGTGACCTTACACAAGAAAATTAACCACCTTGATTCTCAATTTTCCCATCAGTAAAAAGAGAGTCACAATATAGTTGCTCCCTTTAGGAATATTGAGAGGAATAAATAAAATAATTTATGTGAGTGTGTTTATCAGTAACTAGCTCAACACAAGTTTGTGAAATTTGAATTAGGATATTCACGCAACCACTGTTGTAAATGGTTAGCCATGTTTTGCAGGAGTTAATTCAGACTTTTTCTAGAGGCAGCATGCTCTTACGGATCAAAATAATTCCCATAACCATTCTCTTACAAAAAGTCCTGCAAGGATCCCATTATCTGCAGGATAAAAACTGAACTCAAACATGGCATGCAACCAAATCATCATCTGGCTCCTGGACATTTTTCCAACCTCACCTCCATCTCCATCCCATACATACCCTACAGTCCATCCACACTCAGGGTCTTTGCACATGCTATTCCTGCTTCCTAGAATGCCCTCCCCTCTTTTGCTCCTGAAGACCACCAGAAGGCCACCAGTTCTACATCACTTTCTCTGTTACTTACAGACACAGATAGGATATGATCCTGTGCTATTTAATCATGATTTTCCAAGTACAAGACATTCATTTTTGTGTGTACCAAAGCTTTTAGGCTAGGTCCAATTTGATTGGTCTGAAGAGGATTGTAAACTACAGTTGAATTAGTGCAGGGCAGGATCCTTTAAAACCTGTCACCTACAAAATTGGATATGTCCTAATAGCCCAAGATAATTCTGTTATTGGCTGAAAAATTTGGGCCAGCATCCCTTTATGACTCTGGAAGTTTTAACAACGACCTTAAAAGAACCCTGTATGATTCCTACAATTCAGTATGAGAAACTCATCATTACTTGGTATTGAAAAAAACATAGTATAGATTGTATTTGGTCTTATGTGCAGATAACAGTACCTATCAGATGAAATCTTTAGAAATCTACAAGAAACTTATTTTCAGTGCCCCCTCTTGCCTGTAAAAGCACCATCTTGATTTGGTGAGCATATTAATTGCTTTCTTTTTAGGGAGATCTATGACTAGGAAATAAACTTGGCTGACCAGCCTATGAACCCAAATCATCTATTTTTTGTATTGATTTAGCACTGACTCACTTAACCTATTAAAGCACCTAATTTTGCCGGGCTATATAGCAGGGTGGAATTTCTCTTATATTTATTGCTCCTCCCAATAGCCTTGTGAAGTAAGTGGTCATAAATGACAGTTGCAGAGCTTGTGCGCCAAGCTTCCATACTGCAGCCATTATACAACCTTCTCAGACAGTGGCCAATTGAGCACTCAGATATAAATGTATACTGATAATTACATTTGTCTGGATTTTGTTTTGTCATTTCTTTCTTTTCTTCCTTTATGTTGTGCCATGTATTACAGCAAAATGTTTTTACAATCTTCCTACAATTATATTTGCTCCTATTTGTGCATCTCACATACCATGCTAGGATTATTTTTTATACATTCCAATCTCAGGTCCACAACAAAATTTGATCCTCCTTTCTCCTCTACCAAATGTATTTCCAGAAATGATGCTAAGAAAAACTTGCTTCCCTACAAAAACACCATTAAGAAAGTTCATTCTATTTGTTTTTTGGCCAGCATTGCCCATTTAGCAGACAATTTTATTGAGCTATGTATATTGATGTGTGGATCTTTTTGAAAGTTCATCGTACGGTGACTCCAACATTGCTGTCAGGCTACAGACCATAAGGAGAAATTGTGAGGTGTCTAAGGTATACAGCTATCAGAGCTAATTCTCACCCATACTCCTATTACATCAACTAGCTAGTTGTTCCTATTTATTACTCTATCTTCAAAGCTCTTAATTATTTCTATTGGCAGCAAATCTTATGCCTGAACTTTACCAAGCCAAGTTTGTGAGATTTATATTGGAAAGTGCTACAGAAAATATTTATGAAATCCCCTACAGTGAGTGTTTTCAACCCGGTAATAAGGTATCAAACCACTACATCTTCACTTGAGTGACTTCCATAGCCTAAGTCCTGTCTCCACTCTTTCATAGATTTAACTCAAACTCATTCTTCCAAATTCAGCTTAAGTGCTACCTCCTCCAAGAAGACATTTTTTGATTCATTGGTTGATTCTGACACCCTTTTCTGTGTTCTCATACCAACTTGTACACACTTCTGTCATAGGACTTACCATGCCATACCTTAAAGGTTAATTGTCATGCTCTTTCCCCAAGCAGAGAGTAAGCTGAGTAAGAGTAGGTATTTCATTTTATTTGGGGTTGTAGCCTGAGTACAATGCCTACAGGAGGCACTTAAGAAATATTTAATGAATAAAGGCAAATGAATAGTGTTATTTTCTCTTTCTCTACTTCAGAAAGGTTCATTACTCAAGGTATGTAAATTTATTTTTTTTCCCCAAATGAAATTCTGCATTCCTAACATGTATTAGGAGCTCTGCAGATATCTGTGTAAGAAATGAAGAAATAAATAAAATATAAACTCCCCAAGTATTGTGTGTGTTCTCAAGCACTACACAACCTTAAGAGTAGGAGTAAGGATATGATCTTATTGCAAAATAAAATTGATGTATTCCTGGTGATCTTTTCAAATAATAAAGTACAGGTGCAAAACCTGACAAAAACAAAACAAAAACTAAAGAATTGACTTTACAATTCCACCTGTTCTAAGATTCCTGTATTTTTAGCCAAATTATGTTCACTGTGCACAGAACCTACAGAAGATTACACAGCATGCTTACATTCTAAAGCTTGGCTATTATGGAGAAAATAGTCTGCCAAAGATAAACACAGCATCTTTTAAAAATATATCTAAAAACCCTGTGAGACTTTTATGAACAATTGCTTTATCAAAATGAGATATCTACTGTTGCCAGTCAGTACAGTGTTAACGAAAGGCAAGCTTTAAGGGGCACATTGCTTCTTTATTGCACCTGCCCACATGTAATCCTCCGTCTACCTTTCTACATGGCTGTGAAGATTGGTCTGATAACAACACGCTACAGATGAATTGCTCAGAGGATGTCAGAAGGGAATGTTTCAGCACACATTCTAACACTATCCTGCAATTGCTATTTTTCACTGGTGCCCACGTCCTGGTAATACATCCCTAGATTTGCCTGTAATCTTGCCACTGAGCTCGCCCGCAGGTTCATAAACTTGTTTTAGTGTAGCCTTAAGTCACAGATTCTGTGGAACCAGACGGATAGGACTACCCCATAACATCCATTAGAGAACACATCTGCACTTACATCTCCTACTAATAAATGTTTCCCAGGGGAACTACATTCTGTCGCGTGAAAACATTCAACATTACAAAGCCACTGACTGGCCATGTGCCTATTGCTTTGAAACTGGATTAGCCATTCCTAATACACAAAAGGTTTTAAATTGTCCTTGCATCCTCTTGATTCATAGATCCTGACATATTGAGGCATAAAAATAAAGTTGGCTTATACTTTGAGTGATTTAGGAGAACTGGGTTCAACAATATCTGGCAATTGTTTTTGGAAGGCTCCCTGCCTTAAAATCTAAAAAAAAAAAAAAAAAAAAAAAAAAAAAGGATGAATTTGAAATTTCAGGAAACTAGAGGACAATATAATAATGCACAAACAACACAAGTTTTGTCTCACATAAGTTAGGACCCCCTAACAGTTCCCAAATGTCCTGCTCTAACCCCTAAACCCCATGAATATAACCTTGTTTGGAAAAAGGGTCTTTCCATATGTAGTTAAATTAAGGACCTTGAGATGATATCATCCTGTGTTCTAAATCCAATAATAAGCATCCTTATAAGGGATGGAAGTGAAGGACAGGCACAGAAAGGAGGCCCTGTAAAAACAGAGGGAAAGACTGGAGTTTTGCAGCCACAAGCCAAGGAATGTTTGGAACCACTGGAAGCTGGAAAAGGCAAAGAAAAATTCTCCCCTACAACCTTCAGAGAGAGTAAAGCCCTCCCAACACCTTGATTTTAGACTTCTGGCCTCATAACGGTGAAAGAATAAATATTTATTGCTTTAAGCTGCCAGGTTTGTGAAATGTGCTATGGCAGCCCTAGGAAACTAATATAGGCAGTTTGTAATGAAGATGCAGCATCTGAAGGGCAAGCACATACTCTATAGAAAGGAATTCTGCCAGAGAGGTGCAAAGTCAGTGAGAAGTTTCAGGACCCTCACTTCCGGGGAGCAGGTACCTGTAATGTCTTAATATAATCAGATGTTTTTCTACAATTTATGTAAGTTTCTTTCTCTTTCTACCCTAACTTCTCTTACACATTCATTTCCCCTTGTTTTGATGGATTAGAGGCCCCCAGATGATCTAGGGAGCCAACCAAAGAGACGCTGAGATAAGGATACATTTTATTTGGGTTTATTGAGTTATATTTATATGTTTTTGCTTATTTACAAGTTGAAGCTATGTTAACTGTTCTCCTGTAGGAATGCTTTCCAAGAACACCCTCTACTGACAAACCGACCTGCTGAGTTAACCCCAAAATACAGTACCAGGAGTACTATCATAATAGGGTCATGTCCTGAGACCTCTGACATTAGAACTCCATTGGTAGAGGAGAAAAAAGAAACCTTGAAGTGTAAAACACCAGAAGCTAGTCTGAAAGGGGTACCTGGGTGGCTCAGTGGGTTAAGCGTCCAACTCTTGATTTTGGCTCAGGTCATGATCTCAGTGTCGTGAGACTGAGCCCTGCATCAGGCTCTGCACTGGGTATGGAGCTTGCTTAATTTTCACCTTCTCCCTCTGCCCCTCCTCTCTTTTTTTTTTTTTTTTTTTTTAAGATTTTACTTATTTGACAGAGATAGAGACAGCCAGCGAGAGAGGGAACACAAACAGGGGGAGTGGGAGAGGGAGAAGCAGGCTCATAGCGGAGGAGCCTGATGTGGGTCTCGATCCCACAATGCCGGGATCACGCCCTGAGCCGAAGACAGGCGCTTAACCGCTGTGCCACCCAGGCGCCCCTCCTCTCTCTCTTTCTTAAAAAGAAAAAAAAAAAAAAAAGCAGCTATTCTGAAAATAATTCTTACAGTTATTACATATGTAAAATCATAAACTCATTTCTCATTGAATTGAGTCAAAATGAAGTTACTCTTTTGTCAAGAACATACACAATAATGCAGTGTATATGATTACATATACACCTGGCACTGTCACAAGGACTAGAATGCATTAGCTTCCCTATATTTTAGGGCACTAAGCCATCGCAGTCCTGCAAACAGCAAGAACATCTGTTTATGAAGTCATGTGTCTTCTGCAACCCAACTCTCAATAGTAAAAAAAGAAATTGCCATTGACCATGCAGAGAAAAGCCTTTAAATAGAGGCTATCTTTATAGAAATTGATTTTATAAAATTGTTGTCATATGAAGAGGTGATCAAAAAGCATGTAGCCAAAAAGTGTAGCTAATAAATATAATTATAGGGTTGTCTCAGGTAATAAATTATTGAAAACATGTTACTTTTTTAATTGTATAATGTTTCTGGTACGTGTTAGCTTTAAAAAAATTGTTTAAATTTGTTGTGATTTCTCATTAGAAATGAATATTCACTCTTGTGCCAAGTATTGCATTCTTTTCCTTAAGGAGGGCTTCCCAAATTGTGTATGTTTCACCTCTATAAAACCTGGATTGGCCCTTGCTGCCAGAACATCAGTTTGGGTCTTAGGGAAAGAAAGGCAGGGAAGTGGACCCTTGGATGTATAGGAAAATAAATTCTCTACTTGGGAATATTTTAATTTATGTGGAATGATTTTGAATGCAACTCATTCTTTTGTACTAGTAATGATATTATGCATTTTCTTTCCAGAGGTTCAAAGTCTTTACATGTATTATTCCAATTTTCTCTCCAGAGAGCTGAAACACACACCACACAGTATTAGTGGCATTTTTTTAGATGAGAATAAGTTGTGAGGTATGTCTAACCTGTGCAAGTTCACATATTCTGAAGCAGAACTAGGACCTGGACTTAACATTTTTGACTGTTAACATCCCTAGTCCTCCATGTGATGGCTAAATGTCACCTTCTTAGATTTAATTAAAAAAATGCTTCTTAGATTATATTTCTGAATGCATAAATTTACATCCAAATAACAAATGAATTGATAACCAAATCTTCAGGCAACCATTTCAGCTTTGTCTGCCTTCTATTAGTTCTGAAAAGTAATCTGTGCCTGATGGTATAGAGGTACCTGTGTGCTTTCCATGGTGACAGGAGTATTTATGTAAGAGGTCTTTTTGTTGTTGTTTATTTACTTGTCAAAGCTCTTCTACCAAAAGTCCCATTTGGCATCTCTTGATAGAGGAGATATTAAATCTGGCCTGACAGAAGTATCTTCCAACTGCCTCTGGACATCCTTCCCTCCCACTTCTGTGCCTGGAGCCTAGAGAGGACATGAACATAAGCCAAGCTAACACCCTCTGAAAGACCTGGGTGCAAAGAGGCAAAATGTCATGCACCCTTGCCAGAAAGGTGGAAGGTGAAGAAGAGAGAGAAGAACGCACCTAAGGGGGTGCATGGGTGGCTCAGTCGTTAAGCGTCTGCCTTCGGCTCAGGGCGTGATCCTGGGGTCCTGGGATCGAGCCCCACATCGGTCTCCCTGCTCTGCTGGGAGCCTGCTTTTTCCTCTCCCACTCCCCATGCTTGTGTTCCCTCTCTCACTGGCTGTCTCTCTGTCAAATAAATAAATAAAATCTTAAAAAAAAAAAAAGAATGGTCACTAAGAATCATCTAAAAACAACCCTCTACCCATGAATAGACAACATGTAAAGTCTGGCTTTGCCTAGGTGGGGTAGTATATGGAATACTGCACTGAAAATGAGATAATGTGAATTCTAATCTAAACTCTGCAACTAAACAGGGCATGACTTGAGCCACATCCCCTGCTTTCTCAGTCTCAGTTCCTTCATCTGTAAAATGAGGCATCTCTACTTCATGCTCTCTTGACTTTCCTGCCAACCGTAAAAGGCTTTGATCCTATTTTACACATTGGAGCACATATATGTCCAAAGAAGCACACTTCTGGAGAACATGAGAAATGATTTACAGGGAGAAGGAAGGCAAGGAGGATGAAAAATAGAAAGGTGAAGGGGTGACTTTCTCTCTAAAGGTAAGAAGCATTGCTCTACACTCTAAATTAGAAGTTATCCTGCAGAAAAGCCTCTATACATAGATTTGCAGTCTCCTGAGAGACCACAGAAGAAAATCACAGCTTGCCAATGCTGCAGCAAGACTGCAAAAAAGGGAGAAGATCCAAACCAAAGCAGGAAGTGTGAGGAAGGATTAAGTCCTGTATTTGTTTCTTTGTCACTTACAGGAATAAATGCCGAAAGTCTCTATTGTATTAACATCACAGGAAGCTACAATTTTCCTAAGATCAGTTGCTAGAAGTCTAGCAAAATCCTATTTGTACAGAGTGGGCGAAGACTAGGGTCATTCCAAAAAAGTGAATTTTCTGGGGAAAAAGGAGGGGGAATTGGCAAGGTATTCTCATGCTCTAAGCATCAGGACTAATCTTGAGCCTCCTTACATTTCTGCTGCAGCCCAAATCCTGACTGCTGAGTGAGTCATGGGAGCACCTGTCACCATGGAATGAACTGAAAAGCAAGCAGGAGAGAGGTTTCCCAGAATCTCTGCTTTCTTGTTGCCTGTGAAATATGTCATTTCTTTCATTTTGAAGAATCTAGGGATATGCCATTAAATTGGTAAGAAGTGTGATAGAGTAGAAAGTTGTACAGTGCAAAATGAATGTTATTTCTTAAAGTCTGTTTAACCTTTGGCATACTAGTGAAGTGCTGAGAGGTGCTGCCATCACAGTGTGCCTATCAATCAGACAGGTGCAAAATTAATGTGCTCTATGGCTATTTTCTCAGAAAAAAATAATTACACAGTGCTCTCATTAATCCCATATTCTTTTTTAAAAAATGTAATTATGCCAGATGTACTGTAAAAGCTGTTTGTATGTATATATGTGTGTACACACACATTCACACATGCACATAACACACACATACACACATATACACACCCTAAAATTTAGACTACAGTCCTTAGAGATTGAGAAGGAATTGATTGCTTTATTGATTAAATAACTGACATAATTAACTGAAAAAATATTTTTAACATATTTTATTTATTTATTTATTTATTTGAGACAGAGAGCATAAGCAGGGGGAGCAGCAGGCAGAGGGAGAGGGAAAAGAAGACTTCCTGCTGAGCAGGGAGCCTGATGTGGGGCTTGATCCCAGGACCCCGGGATCGTGACTTGAGCCGAAAATAGACGCTTAACTGACTGAGCCACCCAGGCGCCCCTGAAAAAATATTTTTATTACATTTAGGAATAATCCTTCTAAAATTTTCTACTTGGCATCCTGCTTTTGTAAATAGAATACATTGGATGAATTTCATTATTCTTTGATAACTGGAACTCTAAAATGCTTTAGATTTGTCATTAGGAATATTTTTTCATTGTGCTCTCATAAGCATAGAAAAAACAACTTAGATTTGAACTTACCACCAATGGGTGCTGATTGTTAGTGTTATTCCCCTTAAAATCTACTACTTTTATCTCTCACATACACAAAAAAGGATTCTAGTTATTGCAGTGCTAATAACTGGCTTCTAGATAATCAAATTTTATTCTACTGGCATATACCTAGCAACTAGAGCTTTACCCCCTTCTCTTTTTCTACTCTCACTGTGTTATCTCATTTGTTTCCACATCTCATTCATCAGAAATATACCAGTGATATCCAAATCTGCATTCAGGCCAGATCTCACTCCTGAGTTCCAGACCCACGTTTCTGATGGTCTGATAGCCATCCCCACTTTGATATCCCACAGGTTCCTCTTACACTGTATACAAAACTAAACCAGGTATATCCCCTCCTAAACCTCTCCTCCACCTATACTCTCTGTATCTTTATGCCACATACACCAGATATCTAGAAATTACCCTAGATTGAGATCTCTCCATCACCTTCCATATTTAATTAGTCACTTAACTGGCTCTTTGGTTATATTTAAGCACATTCATTTCCTATGTTATAATGAAATCAAAGCCCTCCTCTTCATCTACTCCGCTACACTCCTGGTTCTTTGTTCATCACCTATCACCTGAACTCGCTCTTCCAATTCACCTTCCACACTATGACTAGAGTGCTACTTCCAAAATCAAATAAGGGATATCACCCTTCTGCTTAAAATCCTTTAAAGACCCTTCATGATGTAAGGATGAAATTCCAACTCTTTAACACAGCACATAAGGTTTATCAACATCTGGCTTCCATCTACCTTCTCAACCTTTTGCCCTTTCAGTTCTCAATATGCTGTGCTCTCTCACCTCTCCATAAAGCAGCATGCAGAATGGCTTCCCAGCAAATTCTTCTTTATTATTCAAAGCTCAGTTCAACTATCTTCCCTTAAGACACCTTCCCTGAGTCCCCTGCTACTTTGTCACTCCTCCTTGGTGCTACCTCTGTATTTGGCATGTATTACTATTATTACACATTCAAAATGTGTCATTATTTATCTTGTATTTGACTCCACTCCTCCAATCTACTCAAATACATTGCTCAGGCAATTCTCTCCCCCCTCTCTTCCATTATCTGGTTTTCCCTCCTTAGTGAATTATTCTTATGAGCATACAAATATTTTGTAAGATACCTCTGCTTTTAAAAAAAACTTATAATCTCGTATACTCCTCTAGCTATTGCCCTATTTTCCTATCCTTTTTGCAATGAAACTTCTTGAATTATATACACTCATTGTCTTGATTTCTTCATTTCCCGTTCATTATAAATTCTTGCCAATTCCACTGAAATTGGTCTTGTCAACGTCACCTTGGACTCCGTATTGCTAAACCACAGGTCAGTTCTCAGCCCTCATCTTCTTTGTTTTATCAGTAGCATTTGACACAGTTGATCCCTTTCTTCCCTGTCAAATACTTTCTTCGTTTGGCTTCTAGGAAATAAGCAGCTTCCCCTATCACATTGGCTTCTATTCTAAGTCATTATGGTGGTTAATTTTATATGCCAACTTGACTGGGCCAACGAATGCCCAGATAGCTGGTTAAACATTTTTTCTGGGTATGTCTGTGAGGGTGTTTCTGGAAGAAATTAGCATTTGAATTAGTGGATTGAGCAAAGCAGATGGCCCTCCCTAAATGGGTGAGTATCATCTAATCTCTTGAAGGCCTGAACAGAACAAAAAGGCAAGGATTGAACTCACTCACCTTGAACTGCTTCATCTGGAACACTCATCTCCTGCCCTCGGTGCTCTGGTTCTCAGGACTTGAGACACAAATTGGAATCTATGCCATTAGCTCTGGCTCTCAGCTCTTCAAACTACACCACTGGTTTTTCTGGGTCCCTAGCTTGTAGACAGCAAATCATTGGATTTCTCATCCTCCACAATCACAAGGTTATATATGAGTGCGTGTGTGTGTGTGTGTGTGTAGATGTCTCATATGTATGTACATGTATAGGTTAGGTGTGTGTGTGTATGTGTATGTATACACACCTTCACTAATCTCTTCTCATTTCTCCTATCTCTTAATGTGGGAGTGTGCCAGGACTCAGATGGCCCCCTTCTCTATCTACACCTCTTCCCCTGGCAAGTTCATCTAGCTTCATACTTTGAGTATTATCTCTGACAACTCTCAAACTTATATTTACTCAGCACAAATCTCTTCCCTAGACTTCAGATGCCTGTCCACCTGGTTACTTGACATGTCCACCTATCTCTTGAATATCTCAAATTTTACATTTCCAGAACTGAACTTCTTGTATCTCTCCCATCTTGCCATCTTCTAAATCTCAGTTCATGGCAAAACCATCCTGCCCATTGCTCTTGACATAACATTTAATGTCATCCTTGCCTCTTCTCTTTTTCTCACACTTCACACCCAATCCATCAGCAGATTCTGCAAACTATACCTTCAAGGTATACCCCAAATCTGACCACTTCTTACCACCTTCACTCCTAATGCCCTCTTCCAAGCTATACTTGGATTATTTACAAAAGCCTTCCAAACTTTCATCCTACTTCCACCTTTGCCTACTATGGGTTATTATCAAAATAGCCAAACTGGTTCTGTTAAGTCATAAGGAAGATGTTACTAAGCTCAAAAGATTTCAATGGCTTCCCACCTGTCTGTTTAAAAGGCAGAATCATAGTACAGCCTAAGAAGGCCTAATCAGTCTGTCCTCCCACTACCTCTTGGATCTTATCTCTTATCATTATCCCCCGTTTTAGCCACACTGGTCTCTCTCTTGCTCCATGAATAAATCAAGATAATCATGCTTCAGAGTCTTTGCATCTGTTCTTCTCTGTGCATCCAACACACTTCTCCTAGATTCTGAAATGGCTCATTATCTCACCTCCTGCTGGTCTTCACTCAAATGCCACCTTTTTCAGTGAGACTTTTCCTAAACACCTTATTGATAATTGCAGCCCTATCCCTCCCGCCTACCAACACCATATTCCCTCAACACTTTTCTGGTTCGTTTTCCTATGAAGAAAGTATCATCCTTTGAATATCTATACATTGTATTTGTTTTTATCTTCCTTCACTAGAATGTAAGCTCCAAACTTCAGAGTTTTTGGTTGGTTTTATGTACTTTTTATTCCAGTGTCTAGAATTATGTAGGCACTTTATAAATATCTACTGAATAAATGGTGAGTATATTAGGCTATATATCATGCCACCTAACTAGAAAGATGATGAAGAGAAAGTTTAATAGAAGTAAAATCAGTTAAATGAAAGCTACAGTATGTCCTGGGAGGGGGGTTGCTGAATATAGTGAATATAGAGGACGATTCAGTATGAAACAGCAATTTCATCAAACAATTAAAAAAAACATTTATTTTGTGTAAACAAAGTGTACAACTCCAATGAAGTGGAGTATGAGGGAAAAACTGCAAAAAAAAAAAAAAAAAGTGTGGACAGAAGGAGAATACACTTTTAGGGCTCTGCAGGCTGGCTGGGAAGCCTTAGTTATATATTAATTGGATACAGAGTGATTTAGAGGGATGCATAATCCCCTGAAGTAACATGAAAAGTGATGAAAGAAATGGAGAAAAGAGGACATGAGGGAAAAGAAGAGGAAAAACTAAGAGAGGAAGCTATTAGAACAGCATGACTGAGACATGGAACTAGTTAGTCTTAATTGGATAGGGAAATATTACCAATTCCCTGTGAAAGATGGGTCAAAATAAAATCACACTAGTATAATATGTTTCTAAATAACTGTTTCATCTATCTTAATAGTTTAAAAAGACTTTAAATATGAAGTTGACCATAGTGTGTGTATTAATCAAGAAAGGCTCACTACTGTAACAAACCACCCTAAAATCTGGAAAAGTCTAATGAAGATTTCTTTTTCCTACACTTTCATCACAATCCAATAAGGGTCACTGCAGGAGCTCTGATTAGTCATTTAGGGATCCAATCGCCTCCATCTAGTGACTTTGTAATCTTCCAGGTCCTTGGAGCCCCTCACTAGATCCTCTCTATCTGGACAGCAGACAAAGGAACTGAGCACACAGATAGGTTATGGGCCAGTCCTGGAGGTAGGTGCAGATGCCTACAACTCATCAGCCAGAACTCAGTCACATCGCTGCACAAAACTAAAAAGGAAGCTGTGAAACACAGGATAGCTATATGACCAGGAAGGCCCAAAAAGCCACCTGTCAAGAACTGTGAAGGGTCTGAGATTGAAATTTTAACCAACTTGCAAACTGAGTCAGCCTGACACAGTTTCATAGATGCTGGTAAAAGACATGAAACTCCTGGATCAGAGACAAAGGACAATTTATTGCACACAGCAATAGCAGTAGCCAGAGTATCAGCAATTTCTTTCTTCCTTTTCCTTTTTTTTTTTTTTTTTTTTTTTTTTTTTTTTTTGGCCAGTTCCCAGAGTGCCAAACCCCCACGTGGAGAGGATCAGAGGATGCCTGCAGTAGACTGTGTTATAGAAGACGAAGCATGAGCTTACAGAACCCAAATCCTTTATAATAGGCAGTAATCATCCTTGATCTTTGCTCCAGAAAGAAACACAACCCCCATCTTTCACTGTGGAATGTTATACAAACATCTTTGAAAAGATGGTTCAGAATAAACAGTAGTCACTGCCTTACATGCAAGGTATACAGAAACACAAGACCCATGGAGAATTTTGTCCCAAATAACCACATGAAATTAAATAGTTCTCAATTACTTAAGAATATTGAACAAACCATATCTAATGAGTTATTGACATCTTGACATATCTGGAACTGTGATCTAAAACTCTTAATATTATATTGTTACACAGATTAATTCAGATTCAGAGCACCTATGTTCCACCTAGCCCCATAAAAGTGAAGAAAAGTAGCAGTAGTTGCAAAATCAGGGCATTCAAAAATATACACTTTGTAGCAAACAGATTATCAAAGGAGAAAAAATATCAGCTTTTATGTAATTAATACTATGCTTTATGTATTATTATTACATATTATATGGTTGAATACAATTATTTGTAAGTTAACTTGGCACTGAAACATTTATACCATTTCCCCAATACTTAAAATGATAAAGCAAACTCATTTTTGAAGCCAGTTTAGGCTTAAAAATATCTTTTAGGAAAAACACATCATCCCTGTGATGAGATGCTAAGGTGACCAAAGGAGAAAGGCACATATCTGGATATGATTAAAGATAAATGCTAATTTTTTAAAAAATGAAATCCCTTGGGGCACCTTGGTCTACCAGTAAAAGTACTGATGTTAGAGTCAGAAATTTTTTAAAGCTTATTATAGAATTGCTTACTTGTTTTTATTAAAATTTGTTTTATTCAACCAATATTTCTTAAGCATCAAATTTATACAGATGGTAGGCTAAGCACTGAAGCTAAAACAGTAAACCACTATTACTGACTTCAGAGACTGCAACTGGAAAGAAATACTTACAAATAATTAAAATACACTACAATAGTGATATGAACAGAGTGATATAGCATACACTTATAATTTGTACAGACAGACAGCTATTGAACACGATGGAAAGAAAAATTAACTCTCCATGAGAGTCTCTTCATTAACTCATGGGCATCTTCACAGTGGTGACATTGGATTTAAGTCACTGAAGATAAATTGGAGATGCCCAAAAGGCCAATGTAAAAAATAAGTTATAAAGAGACTGAACTATAAGCATGACAACCACATGGCATGATAAGGCATAGTGTGAAAGGACAGAAATCAGTTCCTGATGATAGAAGCTTTGAGAGTTAGGGAAAATGGCCTGTGAGATGGGACTATAGTTGGGACCAGATTTTGATGAGCTTAGAATCAACACAAAGGGGGTCTGGATTTGTACTGATAGCAATAAGGAAGGCAGAGATATTTTATTCCTGGTCCCACTAACGGCAAGTGCAGGCTCAAACCAATTATGTTCACCAGTGTAAAATTCAATTTAGTTATTGCCATTTGTACTGTAATTTTTAATCTTTTACTTACTTATATTTCAACAAACATCTGTTGAATGCTTACTATATGTCAGATGCTGTGCTAGATGCTAGGGAATCCACTATGACTAAGATATGATTTCTGCCTGTAAGAAGTTTACAACCTAATTTCTATGATAAATCCAAAAATACATTTAAAAATAAAGGAATGAATAAGTGAATAACATGGCAATTCAGTGCTATGATGCTGTGAGATAATGCATACAAGGTATCACAAGAGTGCATAATGGGGGGCCTTCAGGAATGAGCAACAGATTCTTGGTGGAAATGAACCAATACCAAAGTTGAGTCCCAGAGACTGAAAAGTGGGGATCACTCAGAGTGGGCAAAAGCAAGTTCAAAGCAATGCAATGAGATCTCCTTGGTCAAGGAGTAAAAGAGGTCAAGGGGGCAACAATGACAGATGAGTAAAGGTGAAACTACTACCTTGGCTGTTAGGCTCCCAAACGTCCTAGCCCCTGCCTTTTCTCTGATCTTCAGTTTATCCCCTTCCATCTTCTCCCTTGTTCTCACTATGCTCCATCTAGAACAACTTCTCTTATTTTGCAAATATATTTCTCATTCCTGCTNNNGGACCCTTGCACTTACTGTTTCCTACAACTGTTATGCTCTGCCCCTGACCTTCACATGCATGGTTTATTCACATGGATGCCAACGTCATTTCTTCAGAGAGGCCTTTCTTCTTCAATCTAATACAGCCTATTTTACCATTGCAACTCTGTCATATGACCCTATTCCAGTTTCTTTATAAAGCATTTATCAGTACCTGATAAATTACATTTATTTACTTGATGTGTGTTTAGTGTCTGTATCCCCTCATAGAAAGATTGAGAACATAAAACTTAACTTTTATTCACGATTATGTTCCCAGTACACAGAATAGTACACAATAGGTGCACAATAAATGCTGGATGAACGAATAAACCAAGAAGTAAATGGAAGGTATGTCATCATCATATTTATAAGTTACCCAAGTTGCAGTGAGGGTTGTATTAAGAAAATCAATAACAGAGGAAAACAATTTGGGCAGAAAATGAGGAAGTTCTGAGCTAAGTTATTGGTAGAAAGACGAAGGAGAGGTTTGATACAAAGGGAGGAAACAGATGGACAGACAGTAGGGTCATTTGCTGAGACATGGATCCAAAAAGGAAGAGGAGAAGATGGATTAAGTTTTGGACAAAGTACAGAAATATAAAGTGCAGATTTAGATCAGCTACGAAGAAAACTCCCTGGGGCTCCATCTTGTGACTAGTCCCATCAGGAACAGAGCAATTGCATTAAATGCTGCTTGTACCCATAAAATGTGTTTATTAATCTCTCCTTCTATACAATACCTGTGAAGGACTTTTCTTTATGGGGTTATATGAACTCAATTTCTACTTTGGAAAATTGAAATCATTATTATTACAGTTTTATTATTACTACCTGTGGCTGGTACAAATCCCTTCTAGAATAGGTATAATTCACAAAAAATGCAGCATAATACAAAGTTCTCCCTATTTGCTCTTTCCAAGATAGGTGTCTGAATATAAATATTATCGAGATAAATTTAACATTTTCCAATCATAATCAGGTTTCTTATTTAATCTCTTGACAGAAAATTCTTATTGGTTCTCATTTCTTCTGATTATCTTTCTGATTCATCTTTCCTTGCCATAGAATTGTCTCCATGAAAAGTAAAATGTACATTTGTAACTTTCATTGTCAGTGAAATTGTTTTATCTGTGTTAAGTGTGAACAGATAAGCAGACTCTACAGCAATTGATAGTCAACAGAGTCCAAATTTCTGAATTAGGAGAACTTGAAAAGTCTGTGCTTGTATTTAAGGCCTTAATTTAAAGTGTGATATTTGAGGGATTTAATGTGTAACAAAATACTGTGACAACATGTAAAATGCTATTATCTATAAGTGCAATACACTGACATAACTGCCCCATCTCCAAACTGCTAAAGTATAGGATAGTTCGGGAACATCTCTAAGGATAAAGAGCTATTTTAAAATTTTTTCTCCTCTTTGAGGAAATGTTAATCTTAAAATTTTAAATTAGATATAGACCAAAAAAAATTGTAAATAGTCTCTAAAAATAGAGTGAATTTCTATCATTTCTTGCCTTAAGTTACAACTATGAAGTTGTTAATGAACATATACTATTTATTATGTATCTGCACAACTTCCTAGAAAAGCAAAGGTCGGCTGCCCATACTCTGATACTTTAACACAAGGCAGCCCTAGACAGTAAGTTCTATAGCAAGCTTTTAAGAGCCAAGTCCAGAAAAAAGAAAGGGAATGAATAATCTGCCTGAACCTTTCATCTATTTGATATCCTACTGATAGTATTACCTATTTGATAATCCCAATCTGCACCTTTTTTTTTTCATTTTGTACCTCTGTATTTTGCATTTTAGTTGTTATATCCAGAGGGCATGATATCATTTCATTGGCAATAGGAAAGTTGTCTGAGAAAATAGATAAATAAATATTTTTTTAAAAAAAGAAGAAAAAATAGTCTCAGAAATGAATAAATATGCTAACTGTTCATAAATATGAAAAAAAGGACGCTTCTATTCCTGTTAAGCCAGTAAGGATAACACCAAGGATTCCCCTCACAGAGGAGTCAGGTTTTTTTTTTTCTGGACTGCTCTGAAGGTTTTTACAACAGAATAGCCTGAGGCACAGAAAAGGAGGCAGGGCATGTTCTGGTAACTCCTAAACGGCTTAACAGTCCCAGAAGCAGAACATCTGAACACCTACCCATGGGAAGTCTTACTAATTTAACAAGAGATACTTATGGTTGTTTGATCAGAGACCACAAAGCTCTATGAAACCTTCATTTACATTTTAATTAAACTTTCAGGAGTTACCCACTCCCTGAAGACCAGCGATTGAGGTTTTTAAAGGTGAAATTACTCATATAACTCTGGCCAGCTTGGGTTAAAAATGCAAAAGACTCTCACTTATGAACTGAGGAAGCCTTAGGAGCAAAGAATCAGAGGTGATCAGCCAGAGGCCTGTATACTGTATTATTTCTCTCAACTGAAAATCTGAAGAATTGTTTTGTTTGTAATCCAAAGGATTAGGAGTAAGGAATGGGTTGGCTACAAAGAGGAAACACCTCTTTGTATTTGGGGTGATGGGACTGTTTTGATTGTTGATTATCATACTATTATATATATTTATTAACATTCATGAAACTGTCTTAAAAAAGAGAAAATTTTACTGTATAAAAGCTAAAAATTAAATGTCCAAAGGGCACGTGGAATACATAAGGACATTTTCATTTGGGGACAAAAGTCCAAAGTTCTATGCACTGTGTGATTATGAGGACTCCTTTGATTCATAGTTGATTAGAGTGCAGTAAAGAAACACATCATGGGCAAATTCGATTTTTTTTAATGGCCAGATTAATTAGTTTTGCCAATATAAGAGTAGTCTTATAGAACGTAAATTATTCTGATCCTGCCCTACATTTTACCCAATTCCAGAAATTCGGCTCCTTACAAAGTGCTCCCCATTTGCCCTCCTAGATACCCTGACACACACCTACACATCTCAAGGGGACCTCTCCCAACAGGCCTCTATTTAGCATCTGCTGTGACCAATTGCCCTGCACATCATTGACCATAAGACCTCAAGTCCACTCTCATTGACCCTTGACAGGTATTTTCGTCTGGTATATCCCAAAGCAGCAAATCACTCCCAAGGCCAAAATTTACATTGCTGTACTAAAAGCCAGCCTGCATTCCAGGCATAACATGAGAATGACGCTTCCCTTTTTGCAGCAATCAGACCTAAGCCTGAGGCCAAGTTAAAGACCAGATACTGTACTGCCCTACCCTCTCACCAGACACGCCACACACTACCTCATTTCTCGTCCTTCATCCTTAAGGTAAGCACACAAAAGTTCATCATACAGCTCTACTCACACAACTCATTACCTGTGGATCTTCCACTGACACCTAAGGGGTATGAGGCTTCTCTGAAGGCTCCACTACCTTTCCCTACTACTGTTGCACTCCCTACTACTGGTGGGAGTTAATCAACCAAAACTATTAAGAAAAACTGGATTCTTTACTAAATCGCAAGAAACCAGAAAATAAGGAATAGGAAAAGGGAGGAGCCCAGCTGCTCCAGACCTTAAGAATATCTCCCATATAAGGCATTCTTCTCTGAAAGCTTTTGACAGGTAGAAAGTAGTACATTTAGTTCAACTGAATTGCTAATACCTGAACAGATTCTCTCATATGTATTTTTAAGGTACTTCATATTTTCTGCCAACCCAAAAGAACCTTCTTAAAAGGGTTTTAGAACAGGGTCACAGAAAGCAGTGACCCAGAGAAATAAGTTCATATTTGCTCACATATATGGCTAAGGAAATACATCACAGATCAATTGTGAATCTCATTATTAAGAAATTTTAGGCTGTCAAAACCTTAAAAGCCATATTTTCCCTATAACACACAGATGCATTTTTCCATTCACCTTTCTTACAAAGGTCTCCATTAGAATAAAAAAAAATATTGAATGACAATTCTAAAGAGAACTAGTCAACACTATAATTTTCCATATGAGTTATCTTAGAGCTTCTACTTTATATATTCCATTAAAATTGCTATATAAGTTATAGTGACAGGCCAGATAAACATTTAAGTTGGTTTTCCTTGGATAATGAATACCACAAAGAGAGAAAAGATTTCCCTTTTATTGCTTTAATTGTCAAAGGCTCCCAGATAAATTAAGTGTTCACCATAGTAAGTTCTATATTCCAAGTATCTGTGTTAAGAATATGGGCCCCCAATGAAGCATGACAGACTATGGACTATGAGAAACAAACAGAGGGCCTCAGAGGGGAGGGGGGCGGGGGAATGGGATAGACCGGTGATGGGTAGTAAGGAGGGCACGAATTGCATGGTGCACTGGGTGTTATTCACAACTAATGAATCATCGAACTTTACATTGGAAACCGGGGATGTACTGTATGGTGACTAACATAATATAATTAAAAAAAAAATTTTAAAAACCCATAATCCATAATATAATTTAAAAAAAAACATTAAAAAAAGAATATTGGCCCCCAACTAAGATAGCTGTGTATTCTCTGGAGCAGGTGAACTTGCTTGAGTTTATTTCATTAATATTATTACCTTTGATTTAACTATAGGGCAAAGCTAGGGGGCTTTCTCAATCCACCTTCACTACACACAGGTTATAGGGTCAGGATTTAAAACCGAAATGCATACAAGATCCAAGTAGCACATACAAGTGGGTGATGATGGTGGGGTATAAAAACCAAATCAGTATGATGAAGTAGGGACTATGGGGAAGGACTGAGGGCATACCCCATCCTAAGGAGGCAGATGCTATTGACGTACAGCCATTTGTTGCTATGAGGCAATGAGGACCCACGGTGTGTGTGGTTGGGGGTGGGGAGCTATACCAGTGTTTAAGAGAACTTAGAACTGTGAACACATTTTGTCTGTCTGTGGAATTTTCCAATTTAAAATGCTGACTGAACACTTGAAACCCGGAGCCAAACACATCATGCTTGCAGGGCAAATTCAAAGGGCCGCCAGTTAGGCGCATCCTTTCTATATTGATTGACCATATATCCAGGTGTAAATGTTAATTTTATGTGTCAACGTGGCTAGGCCACAGTACCCATATATTTGGTGACAGACATCTGGATGATGCTGTGAAGGTTATTTTTTAGATGAAATTAACATTTAAATCTGTAGACTTTGAGTAAAGCAGATTATGCTCCATAATGTGAGTGGGCCTCATCCAGCAAGTTGAAGGTCTAAATAGAAAAAGAATGCCAGCAAACCGCCTTTGGACTTGAACTGGAACATTCATCCTTTCTTGGGTCTCCAGCCTTCTGGGCTACCCTGCAGCCAGTGGCGACGGACTTGCAGCCTCCACAGTCATGATAGCCATAATCCATAAAATAAACTTCTCTCTCTCTGTCTCTTTCCCCCTCTCATTCTATTTCCATATGTATACGGATATATATTGTTAAAATTAAATACAAAATGGAGACTGGACCTGAAAATTCCCTGAGCAGAAAAAAACTATTTAAGCCACATAAGTGAAACTTAATTTAGCTTATTCTGCAAGACAAGTGAAATTTAACTTAGGCTATTTCTTGTACACGCCTCTGATGATCACAAAAGAAACAAAGTCTCTTCCTAAGAAATGGGATAAGATAAGCAATTTTAACTAATTCTCTGCCATCCGGAAACCCCCATTGTAATAACTAATCATTGCAAAGGTTAAATAACTTCCTCATTATTACTTTATAAGCCACCCTGTAATGACATGCCCCTTAGCTTTGTATCAGTTTTGAATTTGAAAAATCCCAGTTTGTGAACTATTCTTAGATGCACAATAAACTTACTAAATACTATTTATTAAATCAGTGGTTTTAATTTTGCTATTTCTGACTTTTTGACTCTCCCCCCCCCCCATAGATATAGATACAGATACAGCTATCTCCTATTGGTACTGTTTCTTAGAAGAACCCTCACTAATACACCAGTTTTGTTTGCCGGGGACAGTTTTATGCTTATTTTCTCAGCATAATTAGGCAGCGTGATCTTTAATCTCAAAAGTTACCAGTTGGAATAATAAATTATTTGGGCCTTAACTCCACCACCCAAGATGACTACATGCTGACCTTTACAAAACAAAACCTAGCCAGTCATTCTGATCTAGCCCATTTGCTCCATGGTACCTTCCTCCCTAATAGACTACAACTGATTTCAAACCAAAGCTACAGAAATAGCACCTTTATTCCATGATCCCTCTCCCGGTCTCTCCCCTCAAAACAAATGATTTGAAACATTATCTCATTGAATTTTTCTTGTTTTCTTTTTCATGCCTGATTTGCATGTGTTTTTAAGTGGTAAGCTACTTCAGGTCCTGTTTCTTTTACTCACCTCTCAATCTCACATTACAGGACCCTTGGCTTTTCTTTTGTGAACTGCTCTTACTCATGACTTTCTCTTGTTTTCCCTCCTCCCACGTTATTTCTCATTTATATTACTGTGTAAAAAGGGTTGTGGCAGTGGGGGAAACTGTCCCCACCATCATTCAGGGCCTCAACTGCTTCTGTCTACCTCTTCTGGCATCCCTAGAGTTTCCCTGGAATCCTCTACATTTGGCTGGCAGATAAGAGGAAAGAAAGGGCCTGAAAATTGAACCATGCTCAGGTACACGTTATTTCTGCCCACATCCTATTGGCCAGAAGCCAGTCAGATGACCCACCTAACTAAAAGATAGTCCCACTGAGTTCCAGGAGGAAAAGGAAGTAGAGTCTGGTGAATGCACACACTGCAATGCTTGCAAAGCTTCCTAAAGGTCAGAGGTATAATGATAAAATGCAATTTGGTAAATACTATTCTATGATGAGCTAACATTACACAGCACATGGTTGCATCTCCCAGTGCTCCAGCCAGACAACAGAATTCAGAATCCCAAGAGGAGTAGATAGATTGCACGTCCTTCACTGAATTTTCTACCAACATCATACAGACTTGAAACTTTCAGAAGAAAACCTGTATTATAGTTGAAGAATAAGCACAAAACAAATAGGACTGCAATTCTGATGCAACAGACAATTGACCTTTATAAAAATAGAGTGCTTTGGAATTTGTCCATTCCAAAAAAAAGATCATACCTGAAGTATTAAGTAAACCAGTTTACTATGATTAGCAACCACCAGTCAGAAGAGTGGGCAATGGTCTTAAGCTAATTCATTATTAATAAATTCAGCTTTATTCTTTCAGATGAATTAGAAAAAGAAGAGCTACTCATCCCAGCCTAAAATGAAGATAGCGTCTATAAGGTTAGAAGCAATCACTTGCTTAGGATTATAAACCTGAGGGAAAAAAGTCTTCTCAATATTAATGGGAAACCAAGCTTCCTCCAATCCTCTTAATGAAATCCTATCGTTGGTAATTATCTCTCTAAATCTGCCCTGATCCTTAGTCTAAAGATCAAATCCTGAGATTCCTAAGGTAGGATTTAAGAGTTAAATTTGTTAAGTTCTACCCAAAATAGAAATAAAACAAATTCTATGCTTCCTTATTAGATATACCTTATTAGCTTAAACAAGATTTTTTTTTTTATTCACTTTCTCTTTTTCTGTTTGTTTGCCTTTATGTTGATTCCTTTTTATTATTCCCAAAGTCAGTGTTATTCAATGGGACTGGCATTACACAAATTTAACCTATCTTTCATGTGTTGATAGAAGAAAAGCAGTTATGTCTCTGGAAAGACCATCAAAACAGATTCTTAGTAGAAGCAAAGCACACTGTCCTCCAACTCATCCTTCCAATTTGTTAAATTTTCTCAGTCCCATGAAAGGTGAAATGGGTAAAGAAAGCTTCCAGCTCTCTCTGCTAACTTCCACCGCCAATTTGCTCACAGAGGAGGGGAGAGATGTGGGAAATGGGTTAAATTTACTGATATTTTATTGCAGTACAATTCCAAGGGACTGTGGGAGATTTTGATGGTACCAAGGGAAAGTCAGACTCTACGTGGGCGTTGTCTTCGGATATTCTACGTGGTAGTTGTTGTCTTCGGATATTCTTTCCTCCATTAGGGCTGGAGAAAGAAGACTGGCTTTAGGGCCTGATCTTCAACCAGTAAGGTCCACCATCTCTGTCTTCATCTAGTTATAATGCCTTAGAACTCCTTTTCTCGCTAGCTGTCATAGTTCAAACTTATTTTACTTTTTTTACATCACCACTAGAATCTTAAATCTCAGGCCTGGACTTGAAATTAGGGAGAAAGGAATAGAGAAAATCTTTCTACATGGAAGTTGAATTGAGCCCTCCCAATGGCCTCACCTAAGATGGAGTCTGAAGATTAACAATAATAAAATGTATGGCTGAGCCTGTTTTCTTCCCTCAAGCACGGTGAGCAACAGTCACAGAATTAAATCAGTTGTTCAAAATTCTGGGTTCCTAATATCACATAATATTATATTTATAAATTTATCTATTTTAACTTTAACAAAAATTTCAAGGACTACTTTTACAAGCATTATGGTAACAGGAAGAAAATCTGCCCTAAGAATGATGATAAGTAGAGAAAAGGTGTATCGCACAGCCTTATAACATTAACCCCTGGAAGAGATCTACCTGCAAATTTCAGAAACCTCCCTGCTTCTACACAATGACATTTACAAATTAGTCTGGCTACAATTTTACATTTAAATTTGCAAAGCCCTTTCCAAGACCAATCTGTCACATACTTCAGGCATACTCCACCCCCACAAGTACTCAAAGTCCCTGGGAAAGTAGCTGTCACACCGTTTCAATATGAAATTGATGTAGCAGCGGATTTGTTGCTCACCATTGCCTGCTTTCCAATGTCACATCAATTCCCAAGTGATAAATATAAACTGATTTTAATCACTAGAGTCAAATGGGTATATACGTCAAGAAACTTCAAGGAAGTTATTATCTAAAACCATAAAATCAAAAAGCTAGAATTTTCCAGAGATCATTTGTCTACTCGGTTCCTCTAATGGGAGATGGTATAAATTTTTAACCTTCAAGATTTGAGGCTAGAGATTTTTTACCCTTTTGGCAGTTAGGAATACATTAAAAACCACAGCAAATGAAGAATTTGGGTATTGGAAGAGATAGAGACCAAAACACAGAAGGTCTGAGAAATAATTGATACTAAATGATGATATATGATAAATACACCATTCTTTAAGAGTTTGACCATGGAAAGAAAAGTTAGAGGTACAGGTGAGAGATTGTGAGATGTCTCAAAATTGGGTGGAGAAGATAATCAAGAAAAATGGTATTTAATGTCTTATGGTAAATGCTTGTAGAACATAAACATCTGAAGAAGAAATTTAGTTTTACAAAAATGAATATATTCTTAATAAAAAGAAACACCAAAAATCTTCTACTTTGGACTTACATATGTTATATCTGTCAAATAGTTCTTGCTGGAAAACATGTCTAATAATTTAAAATTGTTAACTCTCCCATGCCTGTTCAGAGCGTAAGACATGAGACAAATCTTGGGCAAAACCTTCTCTGTACCATTTAAGTTTCTGGAGGTACAAATTCTTCTCTGTCACTCAGGCAGGATGGAAAGAAAGCATTGTCTAAACTTAAGCAAATAAATGAACGTATAATAATATTCCAATCTTTTGAAATCTTAGGCTCTTGCTACTTCTATTGGCATGGAGGAACCCTGGAATAGAATATCATCAACCTGTCCTTTTTCTCCTTCTTGTCATCTGTGCTGCATCACTGTGCCTCTGCACATCAGCAATCACCAGTGGCCAGCAAAGGTGTCTCATGTTTAAAACCAGTGCTCATCTGAGATGCCCTGAGTGAAAAAATGCAAGCATTCACCCCTTGAAAAACAGTCATTTAGCTAACTTAACTAACATTTAACCTTAACAAACAGGATTATTACCAGTGATAGCCATGTAATATAGTAAATTTAAATTTAAAATAGAAGAGAAATACAATAAATTTAATATAGTATTTGGTAAATTTAAAATAGAAGAGGAAAAGGGGCCTACAATCCCAGATTACCATCAAATGCCTGTATAATACGGTGGAACAGTCAAAGTGGACTAAACTTTCTAAACAGACTTGCTCCCTTTGTTGCTTCCATTGAGCTGATCATTTTGGTTCCATTTGCTAGCACTGTTTTGTTCTAATTCCTAGCAGTGAAGAAAGAAAAAAGTCTTGGCCAAAAAAAGTATGTAAATCGTATTCTTATTAGTTTGGACACAGCTCTTGAACTGAGTATTTTTCACTCACGAGAATGTTGTCCTATGAAAGAAATGGCCATGCTTTTGTGAAATGCAATTTTTAATACCAAGTCTGGGAATCAGATGTGATAGATAAAGTGTTGTAATATAAATAAATGTGAATCACAAATTCAAAAGGACCTACAAACAATCCACAGGGCAAATGCAAGGAGATCAGGGAAGTGGCTGCAGTGGTAATTCAGGTGAGAGATGATGCGGGTGGGCAGCAGGGTGGCAGCAATGGAGGGAGAGGTGAGAATGTTTGAATTCTGGTTATATTTCAGAAGTTGAGTCAATGGGATTTCCTGATGGACTGAATGTGGGATAAGAAAAAAGGGTCAAGTCAAGGATGACCCAGAAATGTTTGGCTCAGATATCTGGGAGGGAGGCATTGCCATTTACCGAGGTGTGTAGAATATGGCATCTGGGGTATATCCAAGGGGGAAAATCAGGAGCTCATATACCTGTGTACTGCTGTTTCACCGTGACTCCATGGGGCACCATGGTGGGTGCCATGATTGCTGCCATTAGCAAACTGGCATGTGGCAGCCAGGAGGAGCACCTGCAGCTACTCTGCTAGACTCCTGCTTTTTCAGGTCCACCATCCCTTCCTCACTCCCCACTGTGGCCCTGGCTAATGCACGAGCACCCAGGAGTCATCACTGCTCACCTGGGCACAGGGGCTCCAAGCCAGCAAAGCTGTGATTCAGCTACAGCTCTACCGTGCAGTGGTGTATGTAGCAAAATGGGACAGAGTGGGAAGAAGAAAAGCTCTTCTCTTCCTTTTGCAGCATCATACATATATTTTTAAAGAGCTCCAACATAGTGCTCCAAAATTCATTTCCCAAGACAGCTCCTCAGATTTTACTTACTCTCACTTCTTTCTCTAGAATCACGTGTTCTCAAAAGACTATACTGAACACAGATTTGAGTAAAAACCCCAAGCTACACTCAAAATCATGATCACCAGGCCTTATTTGGGGTCGAATTCAGCTATTCCCTAAATAGCTAAACAATGTATCCCACTCATGTAAATAAAGTTTACTATATTTAATCACTAATTATAAATATGTAACTATAAATATATTAACTATAAATATCCAGGTAAGGCAAAATGTCAGCAGTGCAAATCAAGTTCTCTCCCAGAAACATTTCCACTCTAAAATACAAATAGACTTTCACCAGGCTTGTATCACCAGTTTTCCAGGAATGGCCGAACGTGT
This sequence comes from Ursus maritimus, assembly GCF_017311325.1. Lineage (NCBI taxonomy): Eukaryota > Metazoa > Chordata > Mammalia > Carnivora > Ursidae > Ursus > Ursus maritimus. Next base: position 37,950,787 of record NW_024426996.1, read on the forward strand.
TTACATTCCATCAATAGTATCCGCTTTGGTGTCTTAGCAGTTTAATCCTCATTTTATAGATGAAACTGTATCAGATCTGAGATTTAAACCCAGGCCTCTTTGACTCCAAGACTCATGAGTTTCATCACTAAACCAATTAGAAAAGCAAAGATCAAGAAAGATCGGGAATTATGTGGGCAGAAATGATGGGATGAAATGCCTTAGTTTTCACATCTGATCAAAACTTATGGTATTATCCTTGAATTAGACAATTAAAGCTTCATGTGTGAATATTTGAAAAACATCACAATAATCAGTAAAACTGAGATCCATATTACTGGAGAAAATTAAGAAATGTAGTGATTAATGGCATGGTCTTTGTAAACAGACAGACCTGAAGTAGAATTCCAACATCCCTTCTCACTAATGGTGTGACCTTAAGCATGTCATTTACTTTGTTGAGCCATAAAAATGCAAAGTGTTTCAGCTGATTTACAAAATACAACTTTAAGAAAGAACTTATAAGAAACATACCTTCAAAAACCAAAGTAAAATCTAGGCATATGCCAGTGAAGCACACTCACCAAAAGTCATCAGTGCTGGCAAAAACAAAGCCAGGAGAGACTTCAGGCAAAAATGAGTATATACGCAATACAACTCTCTTAACCCAAAACTGACAATTAGAACCCAAAGCTAAAGCAAAAAGACAAAAGACACACTACATTCCAAAAAGACCAAAGTAAATGACAGCAGAAAGACATTGTTTCTAGAACTTATTATGAGACTGATTTGCTGCCTTCTACTATCATCCCAACCAATCTACTCCCCACTTCTGTCAGTCTGTATAAACAAAAGCCAGAGAGGAAGTGAGGGAAGGAGAGTGAGAAGGAAGAGACAAAGACAGAGACAGAGACAGAATGAGGGAGAGAAAACTCTCATCTCTTGAAATCAAATAAGAGATCCTAAGAGAATCACTCCTAGAAACCTGGAATGTATAGTGAAACAGACATCTCATTCTCCAGTTAGAAATGTGCTTTGAGCTGTCAGAGCCCCATCACTACCCCAAAGCCTATTGATTGAAAGAAAATTGGAGAAAAAGAGCAGAGAAATTCAATAGAGCAGGCTGCACATCCACTTGTGTCAGATGAGAGAATGTGTGAGTTTCAAGCAAGTCCAATGGATCCCACAGAAATTAACAGAGACTTGAGCTGTCTTGCAAATACTTCTAAGAGGGGCCACCTGCTGGGCTAAAGTGCTCAACAGCAAGATACAATGGCATGTACTGACAGGAGGGAGATTTAGACCAGTTTGAACTACAACTGTTCTCCCATTTGAGTAACCTGAGCAATGGGTAGGCTTTTTACTACCCATGAGACGGCTATGGGATCTGCTTGAGATAATAATATCATTAAGCATCATCAGGAAAAGGAAAAGGGAGAGTCAATAGAGCATGGCTAAAGTCAATGAATGGAGAAAATGAAACCATCCTTATTTACACTTCAAGGAGTTTAGCCGGTTCTATCGCCCTAAACTGGTTTCAAAGATAATATAGAGATAGTAGGATTACACTGATTAAAGATCCCATACACAATGAAAATGGGCTAATCATGAACCTTTAGGCACTGAATGTAATAGTATCAAAATGTCAGGGGCAAAAACATGGACTCTGGGGCCAAATGGCTAGGATGGAATTCTAATGAGTAACACTGAGCAAGTTACTTAAATTTTCTGTGCCTCCATTTCTTCATCTGAAAAGTGGAATTAATAATAGGACCTTCCTCATTGAGTTTTTGTGAGTATCAAATTATATAATACAGCAAGCACTAAAAACAGTGCCAAGCACACAGAAAGCACTACATACATGCTAGCCATCAGCAGCAGCATTATTATTAATACTAGGCGAAATAGAAACACAACCGTGGACGGTAACTTGACTGCTGCACTCTCAATTTTTAACAGCTGAAAAGAATCTAGGCAACAAATAAATATTTGGATGGTTAGAATAATATAATTGCCATCAGAGGAAGAAATAGTAATAAAGAAATAGGAAAGTAAAAAAAAAAAAATTACAGCAGTCATGAGCCTTCCTATTTAAAAAGCACAACAGATAAAATAAGTAAAATATCAAAAGAAAGTTGACAAAATGCAAAAATACATTATAAAAATAAAATACATATAAAATTGTCAATATAAATATATAAATATGAGAATAAACAAAAATTGAATAAAGAAAAACCTTAAAAAATCTAACAAATTATAAAAAATTAAAATTTATTATCTAATCAATGTTAACTTAATTACAAGGTAAGCTTAGGGGTACCCCCACGCAATGCAGTATAAATTGATGTAAACTTTTGGAAATGGATAATGTAAGTCAAAGATACTTCAAGATGTTCCTGCCCTTATTCTCAAAAATTATATTCATAGAAGTTATACAAAGGAAATACAGCAAAATACAGAAAATGTTGTATAGACAAATATATTTACTGCAGCATTATTTAGAAGCAAAAGAACATGTTTCAAATGTCCATAAATAAGGTATATTTAGGTATTGAGGTATACGGACCTATTAGAATAACAAGCATTCACTTAAAATTATATTTTTTAATGTGATCAGAAATTTCTATGTTCAATTAAATAAAAAGGAGATAAAATTAGATAAGAATATTCTCTCAATTATGCATAAAATTCTAGCAAAATAATAATATAAAGTGAATGCACAAAAAAGTTAACAGTATGTGAATCTTTTTTCTTAATTCTATTTTTGGCAATTTTAGTTTTCTATAATGGGTATATACATTTCTCATAACCAGAATTTTTGGTATGTAATTTAAGTTTCAAATAGCTTCAGAGTTTGAAAGATGAGAGCAGCCCACAACCAAGCCATCCATATGCTGTGTATATGGGCCTATACTTGCACAGATGTGACCTATAATTCAGCACGTGTTATATCTGTATTTTATAAAGTATATTCTCCAGCTAAGTTGGTTTCATTGTGCTGTTGCATTCAAAATTTATTCTTTTAACCATTTTACTGCATTTCTTTGTAAGATAAATGTTTACCAGGAATTCATTGCTCCTCTAGGTGAGTTTTTTATGGTAAAGAGAAGATGTATTCTGGAAGGTCAGTGCCCACTCGCCATATTCTTTTTTCTCTCTTATTTGGTTGTGACACGTGGATTGAATGCTTTCATTAGTCTGAGACTCAGATCTTTTGCCTCCTAAACCTTTTTCTTTCTCTTGTCTGTCTTGTCACAGTTTATTAAAAGCACATTTTGTTCTGTGAAATTAGATTCCTGTCTCCTCAGCTTGATGGGATTTTTGTCTCTTCACCTGAGAATTGTAGATTACAGGATAATTCAGCAATACTTTAAATCAAGAAATTTAATAAAGCTGCTATATTGAATACAATTTAAAGGTACTCTAAAACAGATTAGTCTAAAATATATGGCTTGTCTTCCAGTTTCTATAACCTTTTATAGAAAAAGACTATGAACATTTATGTGGGATAAATTCAGATTTAAAATGTAAATTATATGCATATATATGTATACAGACACACACATACATATGTATCTGCAGAGAGAATTCAAATCAAGAACCATGAAGTTCGAAGGAACAGATGGTACAGGTAAGTGACAAAGCCCTTAATTTACCCTCAGTTTTATTTCTGATCCTCCTTCCCCTCCCCCTTTCCTTCTCCACTTCCTCTCCCCCTCCCCACTCCCTATCCTCTGTGTGTGTGTATGTGTGTGTGTGCGTATAAGAATGTTGAGGCTGTAATTTTCTATCTTTGGATCAAATCTAAAGTAAAATGGCCTAAAACTGCCAATTACATTTATTTGGTCATTTTGAAACTACAGAAAGAAAAAGTAATCCATTTACATTTTATCCACCATTTTTAAAAATAAAAAAATAGGAAAAATTGTAACTTAAAATACATGCCAAATATTGGTAATTCAGAGAACCACTGTTATTTTAAAAGAAATTGAAATATTACACCAATTATTTTAAAGCTTCACCAAAAAAGTACTCCGACTAAATTTTATGTTACCTTGACAAAGTTATTTAACGTCTCTCATCTTCAATTTCTTTTTCATTAGATTAATACACTGTTTTTTCTTTAAAATATAATGCTTATTCTATAAACCAGGAAAAACACAAAGAAGAAAACAAAAGAAATCATCACTAAAATTAGAGAACAATACAATATACATTTGTTCATGGATATATACAAAAGGAAAAGAGAAGTAATTTCATTAATTAAAACATAGTACCACAGTACTATTAAATAAAAAGCACCAAATTTATCTTCTTCAAGTTTAGAAATTAAAAAATCAGAAGTGAAAATAGATGAATTTCGGATAAAATATTTTTAAGAGTTAATAAGTTCTAAATGACTCCTCTAATGTTTAAAAAAAAGAAAAAATTTAAAGGAGTTCTTGCTGAGGTTTTTTTTTTTTTTTGTGGATATTTTGTTTTGTTTTGTGTTTGCCTTCAGTGTTACGATATTGGAGGGGTAAAGTGACTCTCCATTACACTTGGAAAAGTTAGAAAGTTAGCATTCCTCTTCCACCTCCCATTTTCACAAAGTTTATTTTCATTTTTCTTTTGACAGTGGTTTTTTGTTCTCTTCTAGCATTGTCAATAAACCAAGTAATGTGGAAGGGACAAATGTTTGTTTAAAAAGGGCCTCTACAGGGGCGCCTGGGTGGCGCAGTGCTTAAGCGTCTGCCTTCGGCTCAGGGCATAATCCCAGTGCTCTGGGATGGATCCAAGCCCCACATCAGGCTCCTCCACTAGGAGCCTGCTTCTTCTTCTCCCACTCCCCCTGCTTGTGTTCCCTCTCTCGCTGGCTGTCTCTGTCAAATAAATAAATAAAATCTTAAAAAAAAAAAAGGGCCTCTACAGCCCATGGAATGGGAGAAGATATTTGCAAATGACACTACAGATAAAAGACTAGTATCCAATATCTACAAAGAACTTCTCAAACTCAATACACGTGAAACAAGTAATCAAATCAAAAAATGGGCAGAAGATATGAACACTTTTCCAATGAAGACATACAAATGGCTAACAGACACATGAAAAAATGTTCAAAATCGTTAGCCATCAGGGAAATTCAAATCAAAACCACCTTGAGATACCACCTTACGCCAGTTAGAATGGCAAAAATTGACAAGGCAGGAAACAACAAATGTTGGAGAGGATGTGGAGAAAGGGGATCCCTCTTACACTGTTGGTGGGAATGCAAGTTGGTACAGCCACTCTGGAAAACAGTGTGGAGGTCCCTTAAAAAGTTAAAAATTGAGCTACCCTATGATCCAGCCATTGCACTACTAGGTATTTACCCCAAAGATACAGACAGAGTGAAGAGAAGGGCCATATGCACCCCAATGTTCATAGCAGCATTGTCCACAATAGCTAAATCGTGGCAGGAGCCGAGATGCCCTTCAACAAATGACTGGATTAAGAAGATGTGGTCCATATAGAGAATGGAATATTACTCAGCCATCAGAAAGAACAATTACACAACATTTGCAGCAACATGGACGGGACTGGAGGAGATCATGCTAAGTGAAATAAGTCAAGCAGAGAAAGACAATCATCATATGGTTTCACTCATTTATGGAACATAAGAAATAGGAAGATCGGTAGGAGAAGGAAGGGAAGAATGAAGGGGGGGTAAACAGAAGGGGGAATGAATCATGAGAGACTGTGGACTCTGGGAAACAAACTGAGGGCTTCAGAGGGGTGGGGGGGTGGGGGATTGGGATAGGCCAATGATGGGTATTAAGGAGGGCACATATTGCATGGTTCACTGGGTGTTATATGCAAATAATGAATCATGGAACGTTGCATCAAAAACTGGGGATGTACTGTATGGTGATTAATGTATCAAAATAAAAATTATTAAAATAAATTAATTAAATAAATAAATAAAATAAAAAGGGCCTCTAGTTGCTATCAAAACAATAATTCATGTTATGTCTCAGATTTAGAAACTATTGGGAACATTTTGTCTAATTTAACCTTATCATAAGCAGCTATAGCAGGTAGACAACACCTGTAACAGACATTTCTAGAAGGAGAGGTTACATATCTGAAGTAATTAAAGACACATACAGTTTGTGATTGCCCTTAAAAAACAATTCAATCACAAAAGTACTCATCTCTTAAGAATATTTTTAACCTAAAAAAAAAGTGGGGGGAGGGGCCCTGGGTGGCTCAGTCAGTTAAGCACTGGACTCTTGATTTGGGTTCAAGTCATGATCTCAGCATCCTAAGATCAAGCCCAGCATAGGGCTCTGTGCTGGGCGTGGGGTCTCCTTAAGATTCTCTCTCTCCCTCTCCCTCCCCTCCCCCACCCCTGGCTCCTATGATTGCACATGTGCTCTCACTCATTCTCAAGAAGATAAAGATAAAATTTAAAAAATAAAATAAAATAAATAAATGTAAAAAGTTAATTTTTTTTTTTTTTTTTTTTTTAAGGAAACTCAGAGAGGAGGGCAGATTGGTAATTACCAGGACTGGGCTGGATGGGGGTTGAGGAAATGGTTGAAGGAGTGTGGTTAAAGGTTACAAACTTATAGTTGTAAGATAAATTTTTTCTGGAGATATAAGGTACAGCATGTTGACTATAGTTAACAATACTGTATTATATATTTGAAAATTGCTGAGAAAGTAGATCTTAAAAGTTCTTACCCCAAAAAGTAACTATTTTAAGAGACAGATGTGTTAACTAACTCTATTGTGGTAATCATTTCACTGTGTGTGTGTGTGTGTGTGCGTGTGTGTATTCATATATATACGAAATTTTTAAAAAGAAAAGTTAATCACTGACCACAAACTATTCCCTGTAAACAAAGTAGTGTGTGAATTACAAAGAAAAAAAAAGAATACTTTTAAGAAACTCGAGAGAAAATACCATATAAGATAGAGAACTGATTTGCTTTAAAATTTTCCTTTAATGAAAGCAAGTTCCCGTCTTAAATAGGAGCTTATATTCTCTATTTCCTATTTTTCCTTCTTAAAAGGAAGCTTAGGGGCGCCTGGGTGGCACAGCGGTTAATCGTCTGCCTTCGGCTCAGGGCGTGATCCCGGCGTTACGGGATTGAGTCCCACATCAGGCTCTTCTGCTAGGAGCCTGCTTCTTCCTCTCGCACTCCCCCTGCTTGTGTTCCCTCTCTCGCTGGCTGTCGCTATCTCTGTCAAATAAATAAATAAAATCTTTAAAAAAAAAAAAAAAAGGAAGCTTATATTATTTGCTATCTATAGTACTCTATTTCCTCAGTATTTATATAGTTGAAAATAAATACCTGTTTTCAATATCCATCTTAGCAGGGTACAAAATTCTTAGAACAAAGTTTGTTTTCTTCAAAATTTTATTAACATGTTCCCACTGTCATTTGGCATCAGATGTTGCATTCTCCTTTTACTACAGTTCTGCCAACCATTGCCTGGTTGACTAGATGTGTATATGTGTTCAACAATAATTACCCATATTTTAGTATTCAATTTTTTCAAGTTTGAGAAAGCCTGCCCATTTTCCTTGATTTTTTTTAATGAAAATATGGGCATACTCTCTTAACTGTAGAATGAATAAGTCTTGTGCCATTGTCTCCTGGCAGTGAATATTGCTATTAAGAAACGGGCTCATTGCTTTATTTCCTCTTTGTAACTAACTGGATAGTTTTATTTCCTACCTGGACGACTCAGGATTTTTTTTTCTTTTCCTTGAAGTTCAATAACTCATTCAGAATATAACACAAATTAGGTTTTATTTCATTGGTTTCACTTTTATTTTATAGCAAAGGGAATACCCTTTGATCTTCAGATTTGTTTTATCCTTTATGTTAAGAAAAGTCCATTCAGTGATTAAATACATTTTCTTGTCCATTTGTTTTGTTTCCCAGAAATTTCTGCTGTCCAAAGTTTAATAGGTACAAATTTGTAAAGTAGGTGCATTTGTGAAAACTGCACCTAGATATAGATTTTATTTATTTATTTATTTATTTATTTATTTATTTGAGAGAGAGAGAGAGAGAAAGGGAACTTGCACACTGGGCGGTGGGGGAAGCAGAAGGAGAGAGAGACTCTTAAGCGGGCTCCATGCCCAGCACAGAGTCCAGTGTGGAGCTTGATCTCACAACTCTGAGATCATGATCTGAAGAGAAACCAAGAATCAGAGCTTAATTGATCTCATAACCCTGAGATCATGACCTGAGCAGAAATCAAGTGTCAGAGCTTAACCTACTGAGCCACCCAGGTACCCCCCTGCCGAGATACAGATTTTAAAAGGTAGTAGGTGTTTAAATAAATCATATATTTTCCTCTCCCATTCTAGTTTTGAAGTGCCTTTGAAAATATTTCTACATCATTTTTACTAGTGCACCAACTTTTTAGTGATTTTATAACTTTATAAATGCAAATTTGTGTGAACCTATTAAACTTTAAGTATCATAAATTTTCAGGAAAGACAACAAATGGAAGAGAAAATATAATCACGGAATAAATTTTTCCTAACACAAAAGATGAAATAAATCTTCAAATCAAAAAGCAATTACATATTTCAAAAGAAGAGTAAAGCCAACCAATCTAAATTGAGAAATATCTAGGTGCATTAAAATTCAAAGAAAATAAACAATACTATGCCTTCTCTTTCTTTATCGATTTATTGGTTGTCTTTCCCTCAACCCTCTATTATTGAAATCTTGAAGAATGCAAATATTTTTGTTTGTTCTATTCTTTAAGGTAGAACCTCCCAGATCAGTACAAAGCCCACCGGAGAAGGAGCTCAAAATACATAGTAGCCGAATGAGTAGTACCTACTTACGTCAGTCATTATGAGATAGACAAGGGAAGTTAACATTGTTTTGCCTCTATTATATGTTAATCATTTTATTTTTATGTTAATGAATTCAATCATATAAAAGAGACATTGAGATTTATGTTTTACAGCTGAGGAAATTGAAGCTTAGAAAATTTAAGTAAATTGCATAAGGTCACAAAGATAACTGTAGAAATGGTGGAAAACTATGGTCTGACTTCAAAGCCATGCTCCTTCCACTACACAAATCTCTTTGAAGCTATAAAGCATATGGTTGGTATTATTATCATGGCTGTTCCTCTTGTTGTTGCAATCTTCCTCCCATTTTTGGTAATTTTTTTTTCAAAGTTTATCTTTTCTCTTGACTACTATGATTCAGATTCTAGGTTTTGTGAAAGATAACACTCTATGAGGCCAGTCAGTACAAGGGTATTGACATAAAGATTATATTTTCTTTTTTTTTTTTTTTTAAGATTTTATTTATTTATTTGATAGAGATAGAGACAGCCAGCGAGACAGGGAACACAAGCAGGGGGAGTGGGAGAGGAAGAAGCAGGCTCACAGCAGAGAAGCCCGATATGGGGCTCGATCCCATAACGCCAGGATCACGCCCTGAGCCGAAGGCAGACGCTTACCGCTGTGCCACCCAGGCGCCCCGATTATATTTTCATAAACCCAAATTAAATGGAAAGAATAGATGGTAGATTTCCTTTAATTTTAATTGTATAATTGTCCTCATTTTCCAAAAAATATATCCTTGAAGTACCCCTGCCTTATAAATGAATAAAATTTTTAAGTCTACCTGGATGCTTTTTAAAGAAACCTATAATAAATTGTTTGCCAAGAGGAAGATTCCTTCTGTTTTTAATTAACTATTCCTCCATTAATTATCTTCATAAATTCATATTTATATATATATTGAATTGAATTTGTTCAAACTACTCTACATCTAGTTCACTTTTTCATCCCCAATTTTCACATGTTCTGATATTTAATCCTTCAAGGACTAGTTAAAATGCTCTTTTATAGAATCTCCTTCAGTCACTCTAGTCAGATGTAATTTCGCATTTTTTAAACAAGCTTTGTGTGTATTTTACCTGAGCTATTCTGGTTCTTATTACTTTCTACCTTGTATCCCTCCTAATTTAGTGCAAGCATTTTGAAAGCAAATGAAATATATTTTACATTCTTGAATCTCCAACTTTCAGTATGCCCATTTTAACATAGTAGCATCCAACAGGTGCCCAATAAATACTAATTGAATGCTCAAATTGGCATTTATTAGAGTTGTGAGATATCCCTGAAACTAAAATATCACTGAATACTTAAAAGCTATCTTAAATATTTAAATACTAACTTTTTTCAAAAGTATACTTTATAATTGCTATTCTAATACTTTCTATTCTATCAACAAATTTCCTTAATTTACTAAACACACTAGTATAAAACACAACCTTTTTATAAGAAGATGGGAGCCTTTACTAAATATGTATTTAAACATATTTGGGGGGAAATAACTACTTAAATACAGAAAATGTTTTCACAAAATCCCTAAATGCTAATTTTCCAATATTATTTTTAATAATGATGGATACTCACTTAACAGCCAGTTCAAGAGTAATTGTGTTAAATTCTACCCTAAATTAAAGGACTATTTCAGACACTCAACTTAAACAGGTTGATGATAAGTCTTCAATTAGTGTTGCTCTCATGTCTGGCCTTTCAGAAACTCCCAGGGAAACACACACTTAGATGTCTGCTTCAAATTTGTGTTAATTTTATTTAATTTTAATTAAATTTTAACATTGGGATAATTGATACATATAATTTACTGAGTTCTAAGGAGAGCTGCTTTCATGACTTGAAGACAACTTTGAATATGAACATTCAAAATACCCATAAAGAATAAAAGTTGCCAAAGAAACTGAAAAATTCTGACACTGCCAAGTGCTGGACCTGGAGTTTGGTATTAATGTTTTGCAAAAAACCTAATTACCTCTACCATAGCTATGAATCTGAAATTTAGGAATGTGACTTTTCTTCCAATAAAAAATAATATAAGAGGGGCGCCTGGGTGGCACAGCGGTTAAGCGTCTGCCTTCGGCTCAGGGCATGATAAGCCATGTGAGGACCCCAGATTATCACTTCTTGCTGGAGAAGAAATATTTAGAAAATCTAATGTTTATGACACTGTCCTAGAATAATTTATGATGAATTAGTACCTTTTCAGCAAATATATTCTTTTTAAATTTTTACTTAAATTTATCAAATATTTTCACATGTTCATAAAATATTTTAAGTTAATATTAAACAACATGTACTTTCAGATCTTAAAGGTTTTATCTACATTTCTAACTGGTTTGACCACCACACACCCACACCCACCCACCCACTCACACACATACACACACAATCTTCCAAATCATTTTTTGCATGAAGAAAATTAATCTTTGGGAAACAAAACTGCAGACTTGATAGCCAATTTATCACTATACATTTGTACAGGAATCCTTTATTTACAAAATAGGGCACCCCATTTCATTCTCAGCAAAACCCAGGAAAGAGTGCAGGGCAGGTCTTATTTTCATTTTACACATGAGGATACTAAGGGTTGTAAAGATAAAAGCGAATTGCCTAAAATCGCACAAAAGAAAAAAAAATCCAGGACCAGAGCTAAAAATCAATTCTTACTTCAGTGCTTTTTCTATTGCTTCCCTTTGCCTATAAATAGAAGGCTCAAGGAACAATCATTATAGGTAAGGTTTTAATCAATAAAAGTAAAGGGATACCCATGAAATATTTCAATAATTTCTTATATATTTATTGAGTGCTTATAGTGCTCATGATACTGTCTATATGATGCTCTGGAAAATACAGAAATCACATTTTAATGCACTTACTTATGTATTTAATTATCTATTTATTTATTCAATAAATATGTCTTGAACATGTACTGAGTATCAGGCACTGAGAAAAATAACAGAAATGAATAAAATACATTACCTACCTACGTGGAGATTGCATTAGGGTTGTGATATCAAACATAAAAAATAACTGTAATGAATGTAGTGAATGTCCTAATAGATATATTTATAAAGTTCTGGGAGATCGTAGTTGGAGTAATTACCTCTGCCTTAGAGTTCAGGAAATGCCTCTAAGTAAAAATGGCTTTTAGCTGCAACTTTAGCAAAAAAACGCACTTAAATCCTTTATTATGAAAAGTAAAGCATATTAAAGAGAAAAAAATCTTAGTGAACCTAAAAGAACATAGGACTTGAAATACTATAATATCTTTATTACCAAAAACATGAACTTTCCATAATAAAATGCCTTCCCTAACTATCAGAAAAGGTAAAGAATATGTGAAGTATAGTGATGTACAGATTGTGAAAAAAAGGACAGTAAGAGTTAGTTAAGTCATGAAAATACAATATGGATGTAAGACATTTAAAATACAAATACCTCTCTCTCTCACTTTTCAACAAAAATTTTGCTCTGAGAGACAAACCAAAATTACTGTTTCTTGATAATTTTCTTGATTATTCTTTCTTTATTCTCTGCTTTATCTGGGACCTAGCGCATTCCAAGCAAATAATACTGTGATGAGACCTTCTCTATCAGACCATTCTCCATAATACTTAAGCTGTAGACTACAGATGTGAAGCTTGCTGATGCAATCTGTTGAGAGTAGTTTGAATATTGCCGCTAACATTGAAATGTTAAGTGGGTAAATTACTTTTATTCCTATGTTTTCAAATAAATGATGCATTTTATGACTGCTTGGCCATCCTTGATCTGCTTGGATATGCTGGTGACTGACCTTGCCCCATAAATACTTAGTGCCTAGGACATCTCAAGGGAACAGAACATATATCAGTTCCCCATTTGTTGGGATCATCAATGAGGATCATCTACTTGACTGGAGGGGAAAAGACTGAATATTCTGAGAACTCATGGCTGTTAAGAGTCTTTATAGTAGCTGCTTCTTTACCATCAGTTCAGTGTACTCAGAAAAGTGAGAATCTCTCAATTCACCCACTGAGTATGGGTGAATTCCTACAATAGGAATAGTATCACTGTCTGCTTAACTACCATACATATTTTTTTTTAATTATAACTATCCTGACAGGAGTGAGGTGATATTTCACTGTGGTTTTGATTTGCATTTCCCTGATGATTAGTAACACTAAACCTTTTTCACATATGTGTTAGTCATTTGCCTATCTTCTTTGGAGAAATGTCTATTCAAATCCTTAGCCCATTTTTCAATCGGGTTATTGCTTGCTGTTTTTGTTTTTACTATTGAGTTGCAGAAATCCCTTATATATTTTGGAGATAAAAACAAAGGACAATAAGTGCTGGTGAGGATATAGAGAAATCAGAACATTTGCATACTATTAAAAGGAATGCAAAATGGTGTAGCTTCTGTGGAAAACAGCATGGAAGTATCTCAAGAAATTAAAAACAAAACTACCATATTATCCCGCAATTCCACTTCTGGGTATTTATCCAAAAGAACTGAAATCAGAATCTCAAAGAGATATTAGCAATGCCATATTAACTGCAGCACTACTTACTATAGCCAAAATGTGGAAACAACCTAAATGTCCATCAAGAGATAAATGGATAAAGAAAATATGGTATATATACACACAGAATACTATTCATCTTTAAAAAAGAAGAAAATTCTGCAATATGTAGCAACATGGATGAACTTGATGACACTATGCTAAGTAAAATAAGCCAGTCACAGAAAGACAAACATCACAAGATTCCATTTACATGAAATTTCTAAAACAGTCAAATCATTGAACCAAAGAGTGAAATGCAAGTTGCCAGGGTCTGGGGGTGCAAGGGAATGGGAATTTACTAATCAGGTGCATAAAGTTTCACTTAAGTAAGATGAAAAGGCTCTAGAGATTTGCAGTATGACATTGTGTCTATAGTCCACAATAATGCATTATACACTTACAAATTTATTAAGAGGGTAGATCTCATGTGGTATGTTCTTTCCACGGTAAAATAAAATGAAACTATCAAAATATTTTATCCTATATAGGTAGGTGTCCCTGTGAAAAGATTCACTCATCAAGAGGTAAAAAGCATGTTCTTCTAAAGTCACACCTGAAATGGAAAAATTTGGCCTTACTCAAATTAATACACTGGAAAAATTTTCTTGTTTTAATTATGGCAACACTGGATTATTTCAGTAATCTTAATATCCAGTCTGATATCTTCCAATGTTTAGCTGATATAGCAAAATAATACGAAATTTCTAATAACACTCTAATACTGTAACTTTTATTTTTCCACTGAATTAATATATGTGTTAAAAGATAACTTAGTTATTGCCTTGCATGGCAACTGCTGAACAAGGAGTGTTGGAGAATATAAGGATGAATAACAGAATCTGAAGAGACATAGGCTAGTGGAAGAGAGAAAATCTTGAAGAGACTCCTAAAATGGAATCCAATTCACACGTATAAAGCACTGTGGGTAAATTCTCTCATGTACACAAGAAAGGACATGACTAACTTGCATGGAGTCAGGGAGGGCTTTAGGAGGAAGTGATATCAGCCAGGGTCAGAAAGAACAGGAGTTTACGAGGTGCAGAAGAGAAGGTGCTGCCTCACAAAGAGAGAACAACAGGTAGCATCAAGTCACGGAATGGGGAAGTAACTAGAATACTAATGCACTTCTTGCCCTGTACAAAGGAAATACAATGGGGAAAATGAAAGACAGCAGGGAAGGAGAAAAGAGAAGGGTGATAAAAATGATCTAGAAAGCAGACTCCTAGAAGGGTGCTAACTGGACATAGGGGAGGGAGAACAAGGAGAAGTTGATATTTGTGTTTGGGTTGCAAGTTTGACGACATTTTCATCAATTAACACAGGGCAGGGGCGCCCGAGTGCCTCAGTCGTTAAGCATCTGCCTTCATCTCAGGTCATGATCCCAGGGTCCTGGGATCGATCCCCGCATCTGGCTCCCTGCTCAATGGGAAGCCTGCTTCTCCCTCTCCCATTCCTCCTGCTTGTGTTCCCTCTCTCACTGTGTCTCTGTCAAATAAATAAAATCTTTAAAAAAAATTAACACAGGGCAGCAGGCTGAGGAGCAAGTATATGGAGTTTGGGAATGGAGAGATGAGGAAGGTAGATTAATACAATCACAGTTCTGAACTTTCAGGTATAAATGTCTTTTATATAAAGGTCTGAAGCTCAGAAGAAAGAGCTTGAAATATACATTTAAGAGTCACAGGCATTGGCTGGTAACTTAGACTCCGAAAAGGATAAAATTGTCTGGAAAGGGAGTATAAAAATAGCAGTCGTCCTTAGGTATGTGGGGGTGAGGTTATACCCTGTTTTGAGAAGCCAAAGAAAGTTTGTATCTTTTCTCCATAAAAATGCACAGCAAATACTTCCTAAATAATTTTAGGAATTAGAATTCTAAAACATGCAAAGAGAATAAAAGCGAACACTATTTAGGATTAAAAAAAATACATAGACCCCAACATACAACATTGTACTACACAGACTGTTATGTGATGGAATATATTTTAAGATATCAATTTGATTAAATAAACTTATAGGCTTAAAATTATAATTGCATAAATTTAGGCCTCAAAATGTCCAGCAAAAATTAAAGTGAGCACAGAAAATAGACTCTTTTAAACTCCGATTCCAGCACAAAGTAAATTGGGCAGGAGCACAGAGTTGTAATTGTTTTTCTAGTGGATGGCGTAACTCAAGCAGTGAAATGCACCTTTAGCCAGCTTAGGAAAGGAAGGACACATACCTCTTCTTATTATTAAATTCCTCTCCCATATGACTTCCCTGAGGTAACAAAGAATTAATAGTGAAAATGGGAAACAGCACAGCATAATGTGCTATCTTTTTGTGAAGATAATGCTCCTGACCCACTATTGGTTGAGCATACACTTTTGAATTATTTCCCATGGGTGGCAAGAGACTTCTGTTGATCCATCCACAATTTCTGTATTTAGGAGCACTCTGTTTAGAAAAACTACCAATCCACACCTCTCCTTTTCAATTTGGAAATTCTCTGAGGCAACTTTGCAAAACTCATTCTAGGGAAAAAAAATAAATAAAGGTCCATGTTACCTGAATCCACTTTCTAGGAACTTAACCTGCAGAAGAAAGAAAATTAATTAAATTCCCACTGAAACCTTAGTCCCTTATGAAACTGAATCAACACATTTTCTTTTTCTTTTTTTTTTTTTTTTTGCCCTTTGGTTTCATCAAACTTGACTGTAATTAATACTTTGAAGTTGTATTCCAGAATCTCACAGGAAACAAATAGGAACTAAAAACTTTCCCCTTCTGTTTGCTTGGGGCATTGACTGTGATTGACTGTGAGTCTTTGCATTAGAGAGAATCTTCTGTTCTTTAAAAAACAACAACAAAAGTATACAGGTTTCTATTCCATAGTAAGCAAACAAATACCTACAGTGGAAAAAGGAAACAAAGAAGCCATTATCCCAGATTTTGTATTCTCCCTCAAAACGCCACCACAGATGGACAAAATCACTTTAGCACTGTTCTTAATGTCTTGGACTCCATAAGCTCTGTATCTATCACCTCCAAAAACAAACAGCCTGACTAGCAGGCTCTGTCATTAGGAGTTGAGATCTTATTGGGCTCATCCACACAGATAATCAAAGGAATTGCGGAACTTCAACTCCAGTTGGCATCTGATGCCTGATTTTATTTAACTAGAAATTCCCAGACCTTGGTGTCCCTGGAAAGAACATTTTTTTGTCCTTCACTTGATTGGGCCACATGTTTTAGATGTTTTCTTCCTGACACTTGGAGGCCTGAGCTAATGTCATTTGATAAAAGATGTCATTGATTTTCATTCTACTAAGTAATTTATTTGGGCTACCTTCTACCAGTTGGGGATTGAATGTTAGTGGTCCCTCTTGCTCTCCAGTTTGTGAAGCATGGCACGCATAAACAATGCAACTGCATTTCACAGAGGAGTTCAGGAGGAGAAACGGTGCACACAAAGGGAGACGTTGTGGAAATAGCTGCTGGGCTTCCAGAAAGAGCTCAAACATAATAAGAATGTCTTAAGTTTTAGGACCAATGAACTGTGAGGTGAGGGGGAAAGAGGAACATAGCTGTTGGGAGAGAAACATTTGTTTCGTTTCTAGAAAAATTTGACTTTCAGCACTGACTCTGAACATCTTTTGGAATGCTTTAACCCTTAGAAATAAAAACCAGCAAAATGTTAAAATTTATTTCAATAATCTGGCGATAGACAAACTTTTTTAGCTATCTGTCCATCATAGGCACTGAACAATCAGAACAGATATATAATAATAGCTATATATAATAATATAGTACTTCAAGATTCAATATTTATTGAGCATCTGATATTTACCTAGACTGTTCTAAGTGGTCTTATGTTCCTAAATACAATTAAGCATCATTGCAATCTTCCTAAAAAGTGTTATTTTACTTTTGGTTTAATAATCATAATAGTGTAAAGGGTAAAATACCATACCCAGTTAGTAACTAGGAAAGAAATTTTCAAGCCATGCTCCTTAATGTGAAATTCAATGTCTTTTTTTTTAATTGAACTATAGTTGACACACAATGTTACATTACTTTCAGGTATACAAGACAGTGATGCAACATCGCTATACATTACGCTATGTTCACACAATTACAGCTACTATCTGTCACCGCAGAATGCTATTACAGTATCATTGACTATATGCCCTATGCTATATCTTTTGTCCCTGTGACTTATTTATCCCATAGCTGGAAGCCCACATGTCCTGTTCCCCATCACCCATTTGCCCATCCCCACCACTACTCCCTCCCCTCTGGCAAACATCAGTTTGTTCTCTGCATTTATAGATCTGTTTCTGCTTTTTGTTTGTTTATTATTCATTTGCTTTGTTTTTTAGGTTCCGCATATAAGTGAAATCATGTGGCATATGTCTTTCTCAGTCTGACTTATTTCACTTATCATAATACCCTCTACATCCATCCATGTTGTTGCAAGTGGCAAGAGCTCATCCTTTCTGTGGCCAAGTAATATTCCACTGTGTATGATATATACATCTCACATCTTCTTTATCCATTCATCTATCAATGGACACTTAGGTTGCTTCCATATCTTGACTATTATAAATCATGCTGCAATAAACATAAGGGTGCATATATCTTTTCAATTAGTGTTTTTTTGTTTTCTTTGGGTAAATACCCAGTCATGGAATTGCCGGATCATATGGTATTCCTATTTTTAATTTTTCGAGAAACCTCCATTCTGTTCTCCATAGTAGCTGCACCAATTTACATTTCCACCAGCAGTGCACAAGGGTTCCTTCTTCCGCACATCTGAAATTCAATGTATTTTTAAATCTGTTACCTCTCTCTTTTCTCCCTTATCCTCCTCCTCTTCTCTCCCTACCTTTCTCCCTCCTTCTCTCTCTCTTTCTCTATCTCTCTCTCTCAGGCCACACACACACACACACACAAAGTTTCCAAGTCCTTTTCATCTTAACACCTGCTGTCTCTTGTGCTGAAGTTATTAAGTGGTGTCATTTTCTAAAGTGCCTGGTGAATTTCTGTTTATCAAATTTCTGATATGAGAATTAAGACACTGTGTGTGTCAGATCTGTGCCATGCAAAGTCAAAAAGCAGTTTCCTTATATTGGCTACTTGAATTTCAGATAATTATTCATTGATTGTGATAATTATACTGTTTATAACTGACTAATTCTGCCCCATGGTTACCTGCTTCAGCCTATCTTATTCAATCTTAGCCCCATTTCTTAATGGAGACCCTGATGTGTCATCTTAAAGAAAATGCCTAAACTATCTCATAGATTACAGAATTTGGAGTCTCCAAGCAATGCTTCTTCATTTCTTTTAGGGAGCAGAAAGTCTGGGTAATAAGCATCCTAAAAGTATTTTCATAATACTTCTTATCCCTTGTTTGCATGAAAACACCCTCATCTGAAATGGAAATAACCACCAATATTACTGAGACCACAAGGTGCCTGTGACTATGCAACATGCTTGTGCATTAATTTTCTCACTTAATACCCACTGCAATCCTTCAAGAAAGATATCATTGTCTATTTCTTTTGGACTTCTATAATAGAATACCATAGACCAAGTGGCTTATAAATAACAGAAATTTACTTCTTATAGTTCCAGAGGCTAGAAAGTCCAGATCAAGGCACTGGCAAATTCAATGTCTGGTGAGAGCCCACTTCCCAGTTCACAGACAGACACCATGTGTCCTCACATTGGGAAGAGATGAGAGAGATCTCTGGGTTCTCTTTTATAAGGATACTAATCATACTCATGAGGGCTGTCTGCCTTCATGACCCCATCACCTACCAAAGGCCTCACCTCCTAATACTATCACATTGGGGGTTAGGATTTCAACATGTAAATTTTGGGATGGCATATACATTCAGTCCATAAAATTATCACTCTCACTTTTACAGGCAACAAAACAGACTCAGAGAGGTTAAATAAATTAGGTAAGGAAGCTGCTAAGTAGAAGATAAAGGGTTGGAATATAAATCTATCTGATTCTAAATTATATATTCTTTCCTCACTGAGGCCCTGTCTTCACAGGCTTGTTATATGTGAATATTTGCTTGTTTTCGTTTTTGTTTTGTTTTTCAATTAAAAGCATACAAAAGAAATTACAGAAACATTGCCAACACTAACCCAACTACCATTTTGTATAAACTTTTTGAATGGGCAATTTCCCTATGTCAACGTTATGGAAACATATCACCTAAAGAAATAATTATTGCTTCCATACGGAGAACAAATTATGAGACTGTATAATTTTAAACATTGTAACCACTGAAGTTCATAACAGAAATTTTCTGTCAAATCAGGTATACTCCATCTATAAAGAAAATTAAATGCACTGGTCAACATAATATATTCTTTTATTCTTATTGCTTTGAGAACATTTCAGAAATACAAGCTTAAAAAAGCTAGATAATTCAGGACTGTGAATAAAATACACAAGGAAAAAAGATCACCTGTTTTCTTTACAAAAAATTAGCCTTAGCATTTGGTCATTGTTCATGTTCACACTGGCATCAGGTACTAGTGTCAAACATGCTATTATCAGCTTCAGATATTTCTCTCTATACTGATAGTTATGGATAGTCACCTCTATATGAATAAGGGTAGGAAAATTTCATTCAAGATCATGTCAGTATGTCTGAGAAATCCATTATTTGAACAAAAGAGTTATACTATCAGTCAGAATCCTTGGAGCAAATTTAGAGACTACTTAACTTGGTTACTTGACAAGGCCAGAGGCCAGAGCTCTGCAAAAGGGCCTTACATAAAGATGTCATAGACTAGACAGCCATCATTCTTTTTAGCCACTTAGCATCTCAGCCTCCTTCCTATGTGGGGTAATTCCACACTTTATAAGTCTCTATAGCAGGAGAAATAGATTATCATCCTGAAGTGAAAAAATATAAGACATTCATTTCACAGGATCCCCTGAAGCTAGGGTGTAAAGATGAACCTGGACTCCGCTGGTCACGTGCATCTAAATCAGACTTTAACTCACACCTAGACTCTCTAGTTGGTAGCATTAGCAGTTGCTATAAGGTTGAAAAGTTGGCAGAGTGCAAACTGCGGCAGCTGGTAGTCAATGAAGACAGCGACAGTTTCATCATCAGGCCAATGCTAAAGTGTGACTTGGGTGTAAGTCCTATTTCCAAGTTCTTAGCCTGGTTCTCCAGTCTCCTAACTATGCTGAGAGCTTCCTAATATCCCTGTACTAAATTTCCATCCTGATACAATTAGCTGGAGTTTGTTTCTATTGCTTGCTACTGAAAAACTGTTGATACAAAACTGCTCTCTTTTACAATAGGATCAATAGGAGGCTTTTTGCTAACAGGCAGTAACAGGGAACAATTATTATTGAATTAGAAGAGGAATGTCAATCTGATCATTTATGGAATGTCTATACCTATTAAGTAATATTAACTCTGGTAATTAGCACTAGTAGTTAGCAGTTAGAATCTCTGAGATACTTTCCCAAGACGATTTCTGCTGAATTTCTCTTCCTTTTATCGTGAGTTAGATTCAGCCATCTGCTTCTCCCTTGTAACATTACTCTATTTTTATGATGAATTAAGTGATACAAAAATAGTTGGTTCAATAAGTCCAAACCCACTGATATGTTGCTTACAGGGGAATATGGCTCCTAAGGATCACAGGTGTTAAAGTGGATCTAAGAAAATTGGTTAAGTTAATGTTGCCCTAAATCCTGTACACTGGCACCATGACGATCAGCTACAATCCCCATTCTGCATTCACAAGGAGAATGTTTCTGAGTTCAGGTTATTAGGTTCAGGCAAACTGACATCTAGCTAATCTTTGCTCTTTATTATTATCTATATTACCAACAGCTAATAACTGTAGCTGGCTTTCCTCTTCCCACCCCAGACCTGCATCACAGCCGTTACTTAACTTTGATGTTATTGGCATTTAAGTATACAAACCTGCTCTAATATAAGAGGGTTTGCTCATATAAATTAGTACTCAAAATCTGAGCAAATCCAGACAAAAATTGATTTTAACTAATAATTTTATATTAATAACTTGGAGTTCTCAAATAGAGAGTAAGAACTGTTTTGTTTTTTTTAATGCTGAGTTACCAAATGGGGAAATAATAAACACATTTAGAATTTAGAAACAGTTGTGTTTTTATTAATTCTTTTTTGGTCTCAAGAGAAAAGGTGTATTTTTATAATAGTTTTCATTGTTTATAATCATCACATTTTTTTTTTTTTTTGGTCAGCATTAAGTCAGGTCCTACATTTGAGGTCATTCTCAAACAATAAGATTCCTGAATATAGACATTAACATATTAAGTAAAGCTGTTTTAAATGATTCTGCCTTTTGAGTTTTACATACAACTTTTAAATTTAAAGCTTCTTTTTTTACATGCACCCTTGTAGAAAGACTTTCTACAACTAACAAAATTTAGTTTTTAAACTGTACTTTTAATGTATCATTTTCAAAAAGCTGGTGAAATAGAAGGATAGTGTTTAAGATCAAAGGCTGTGTCAAATTGTGTGGATTTAAATACTGTCTTCACCATTTATTAGATCTTTGATCTAGGGCAGGTAACTTAGTCCTTCTATGCTCCAGTTTCCAAAACGAAATGGGAATAACAATAGAACCTATGTGATAGGTTGGTGTGAGAATTAAAGCAGGTGATACACACAAAGCTCTTGGAATTATGCTAGCACAAAGTGAACGTGCAATAGATGTTAGCTATTTCTATCATCATTGTTCCAGATGCAGATAGATACTAGGAAAAAGTATAGTAAAATGAGAAAAGTAGGTGCCTTGAAGTAAAAACTACATAGATTCAAACAGTGGAATCCTTAAAAGATGTAAAATTTGTACGGTTAAATTTAGATCTGGGTGATATCACCAAGATAGCAAAATAGGTTCTTCCTGGCTTTCATCCCCCTCACAAGAAGAACCACTAACAACTATTCAAAAACAAGACACCACTGAGAGAATCCTAAAATACACGGGTGAGGCTGAAGCAAGCCCCTGTACCTCAGACCAAGGCAAACTACCCTGGGAAGGTAAAGGAAGTGGCTACATGTTACCATGTTGCCAATCCCCCAGACTAGCAGACAACCACACAGAGAAGTCTCCCCTGTGAGAAAAAAGAACCCAACCAATACCCCACAGCATTGATTTCACTTTGTGGGAGCCCCTATTCTGATTTCACACCATGGGGATTGCAGAGAAATCTGTGGGATTCAACCACTGAGAATCTTGACTGTGATGCAGAAGAGGGGAGGGACCTACAACAACCAGCACATGGATCTTGGCAGACTGAGTCATACCTGCTGTGCCCACGTCCTAATCCCAACCAGCATTTTGCTCATCTGCAGAGCCAAGCTGGAGGCTCGCTCTGCCCAGGGAACTCAGTGGGGTGCAAATTTGCCTGATCTGGATCCTCAAACGAAGAGTTTTGTCAGGCCTGGTGTCTGGTTGGCCCATGCCCAGGCAAGGAGGGGAGTCACAGCACCGTACGCTGTGGACCAGAAAGGCTGGTGACAACTCCTGGAAGCTGTGAGCCCACCAGCACTACAGCAGAGAGGTAGGAAGGAAAAGAAGAGCTGATTACCCCAGAGCAAAGTCAGTACCAGGCATAGCGGCTGGTTCTTATGCTATGCAGAGGCAGGAGGTTTAATTCACAGCCAAGACTAAGGGTACCTCCCAGACCTGCAAGCCTGCTTGGGAAAGTGAGCATGGCCTGGATAGACCCTTCCCCCATCCACCCAGGAAAAGGGTCTGAGATATAGCCCCACCCTCTATAGATGTATCTTCTAGTCCCATCTGAGGAGAAGGGCTGGTAACAACTGGAAGCTGTGCAGTCCAGCGGCACTTGAGCTCAAAGAAGGGCAGGCAGAGCTGATAGTTTCAAAGCAAAGCCAGTAGCCCTCTTCACCAGGGAACTTGGGGTGCAGGTCAGCTTAAGTTAAGACCACAAACAACTTTGCCAGCTTTAGGGCTGCTTCCCCCACTGTGCCCAGGCAGAGAATCTAATTCATAGCCCCACTCATCACAGAATACAGCCTTTGGCCTATTCAACCAGGGAAACTAACCAGAGCATACAAGAAGCTACACAGCGCATTCCATAGCCAGACATTCAGTGGCATTTGCACAGAGATCATAGAATGTGTCTTTCCCCATCTGCAGAGTAAAGCCAGTGGCCTCACCTGACCAGGGAATTTAGAGCACATTCTGGCGTGGTTTGGATCCCCAAACAATGAGCTGTACAGGCCCTGGGTCACATCATGCTGCTCTGCCAAAGCAGGGAAACTAATACGGAATATAGTACCATCTAATACTGAATATAGTACCCAGTCTCAACTACCTATAAGCCTGACCAGAGAACCCCAGCAACCATGGAACCCATCCCACAGCCTCATTTGGGTAGGCAACAAAGCTAGTCCATCGTATCCAACTGTTCTCAGCCAGAGGCACGCACCCCACATCCCTGTCCTCAGATCTCGAACAGTTGCCTCACCCCAAAATAGACCATAATAATAGGTCCCACCTCCCCGAGGACATTACAGCAGACACACCCAGAAACCCAAACTGAGCTGACTGGTGAAAAATGGTCTCTGCCAAAGCAAACCTGTCAAGTCTGGAAGGGGAACCTGATTACTCAAATGCATAGATACCAATACTAAGAATCAAGGGCCACACAAAATAGGTAAATATGACACCAACCAAAAGAAACTAGTAAAGCTCCAATAACTGACCTGTAAAAATTGGAGAGCAGTGAACTCTCAGATAAAGAATCAGAATAATGCTCTTAAGGAAGTTTAGTCAACTACAAGAAAACAGAGACAACTAAATGAAATTAGGAAAACAATGTATGAACAGCATGAGGAGTTCAACAAAGAAAAGAGCAACCACCAAAAAGAAGAAATAAAAAAGAAAAAGAAATCCTAACTGTAACTGTAGTGAAGAATTTAACCATTTCAAAGGTAGACTTGACCATGCAGAAGAATAAGTGACCTGGAGGACAGCATATTAGAAATTACCCAAAGAAATAAAAAGATAAAAAAAAAAAAAATGAATGAAAAACTATCAAGAAAGCCCATGGGATTTACAAGACATAACAAAAAGAAGCAATATTCACATTATGGGAATTTTAGGAGAAGAGAAAGAAAAAGGGACAGAAAATATATTTAAAGCAGTAATGGATGAAAACTTCCTGAACCTGGAGAGAGAAATGGACATCCAGATCCATGAGGTGCAAAGCATCCCAATAGGTTAAACACAAAAAAAGGCTACACTGAGACACATTTTAAATAAATTACCAAGAGTTAAAGACCAAAAAAAGAAAAAAAGAAAGAATTTTAAGAGTAGCAAGAGAAAAGAAAGAAGTTATAAACAAGGGAACACTCCCATAAGACTACAAGAGGATTTCTCAACAGAAACTACTCAGGCCAAGAGAGAATGAGATGGCATATTCAAAAGACTAAAAGAAAATGGCTATCAACTAAGAACTCTAGACTCAGCAAAGGTGTCCTTCAAATACAAAGGAGAAACAGATTTTTCCAAATGAACAAAATCTGAGACAGTTTATTAGTACCAGATCTGCCTTACAAGAAATGTTAAAGGGAGTTCTTTGGGTAGAAGTAAAGGAACACTAGTCAACATCATAAAAACATAAAAAGGTAGTGCAAATCTCACTGGTAATGTAAATTTATAGTCCTGGTTAGATTCTGCAATATGAATATAGTGGTGCATAATTCACTCACAACTCTAGTTTAGAAGTTTTAACAAGTAGCAAAAATAACCATAACAACAATAATCTGTTACTAGTTGCACAATAAAAAACATGTAAATTGTAACAGCATGAGGGGAAGAAGAAGTAGAAGTGGAAAGTTTATAAATTCTATTAAAGCTAAGTTGTTATCAGTTTAAAATAATGTGTTACAAGTCTAAAATATTTTATATAAGCCTCAAGGTAACTACAAGGGAAAATCCTATAGTAATTACATAAAAGAACACAAAAAAAGGAGTATTTATATACAGTGAAATACTATCCATCCATTTAAAAAAAGGAAATCTGGGCGCCTGGGTGGCTCGGTCGGTTAAGTTTTTGCCTTCGACTCAGGTCATGATCCTGGGGTCCTGAGATCAAGTCCCGAGTCGGGCTCCCTACTCAGCGGGGAGTCTGCTTCTCCCTCTCCCCCTCCTCCCCATTCATTCTCTCTCCCTCTCTCTCTAAGTAAATAAATAAAAATCTTAAAAAAAAAAAAAAAAAGGAAATCCTACCATTTACAACATGAGTGGACCTTGAAGGCATTATGCTAAGTGAAATAAGACAGCCAGAGAAAGACAAATACTGTATGATCTCACTTATATGTGGAATCTAAAAACAAAACAAAAAAAATGAAATTCATAGAAAAAGAGATCAGACTTGTGTTTATCAGAACTGGAGGATGGGAGGAGGGAAAACTGGAGGTACAAAAGGTACAAATTTCCAATTATAAGATAAATAAGTACTAGGGATGTAATTTACAACATGATGACTATAGCTAACACTGATATATACGGGAAAGTTTTTAAGAGTTCTCATTACAAGGAGAATTTTTTTTTTTCCTTTTTCTTTTCTTTTTTTCTTTTACTGCATCTGTCTGAGTAGATGGATGTTAGCTGAACCTATGGTGGTAGTCATTTCACAATATATTACATATATTTACAATCAAACCATCAGGTTGTACACCTTAAACTTATATAGAGATGCATGTCAATTATTTCTCAATAAAACTGGAAAAAATCAAATCTAAATAATAGTATGTATATGCAAGAACTCCCTACTGCTAAAATCACCTGTGCATGGTAGGTGTTGGCAATGCTAGGAAAAAATATACATCCTCTGCTTAAAAAGAGATCTGTTTCTATCAGATTTTTCAAGAGCTCTGCTCTACCTTTGCACACACAACCTTGTGTAAATGTCTACACTGGTACCCGCATACATCTGCTTTATTTATTTTTCTTCTTAAAGTGACACTAACACCTCTGTCCACTCACATTTAAAATCTCATAGCAAAAGTTTCCATTTAGAAGCCATGTTCTTCCTTCAGAAAAGAAAAATAAATTGTATCTTGCACAAAACAAATATCCTGTGAAATGGAGTTACTGTTATTGTTTACTCTTTCCAAGACAAATGTGCATTCTATAGCTGAACTCAAGGTGAATCTTGCAACCTCTGTGCCCAGGCTCAGAAATGTACCATAGCAGAATCCTTCTGACAGTTCTGCATACTTAGCTCTCTTGGATGTGGATATGGATGTTTTGTGTTTTAGATGGATCCCCTGCCCTGAGACAAAGACTAAGTGCAGCAAGGTTATTTGGGAGGTGCAGAAATATAATAAGGGGAGTAGGAAGGTGATGTGGAGTTGTGGGAGGGGAGTATATTAGTCAGGGTTCTCCAGCAAAACAGAGACAGATAACGATATATAGATATAAAGAATATTTATTACAGGAATTGGCTCACACAATTATAGAAGTTAAAAAGTCCCACAATCTTCCATCTGCAAGGTAGAGAACCAAGAAAGCCAGTGGTGGAATTCACTCCAAGTCTGAAGACCTGAGAACCAGGGGAACCACTGGTGTAGTCCCAATCCAAGTCTGAGGCCCTAGAACCCAAGACCAGATGCACTGATGTCATATGAGTAGTGAGTCACAATGTGATTGAGGGGACAACTCTAAATTACAGACAAGCAATTTCATAGTTTATAGCTATATCCTAAAGAAGAGCAAAGCAAAAAGTCCCCTTCATGAGGGCAGAAGAAGAGAGATGTCTCAGTTCAGAGAGAACAAATTCACTCTTTCTTCACCTTTTGGTTCTATTCAGGCCCCTCAACAGACTGGATGATGCCCATTCATACTGGGGAGGGCAATCCGCTTTACTCAGTCTACAAATGTTCTGGAAACATCCTCACATATAGACCCAGAAATAATGTTTTAACAGCTATCCTGGCATCCCTTTTAGCCCAGTTGAGTTGACACAAAAATCATCATCACAGAGGGAAGTAACAAATAGTAGAGGAATAGCTCCACTATAGTGCTATGGTGACTTCGGATATCTCCTCATAGGCCACACAGGCAAGACCCAAGTCATAGTGGAACATCCTATGATCCACCCTGGAACAGAATAAGATAAACAGTCTTATGAGAGGCAGTCACAAGACTACTTTTCATCCATGCCCCTATCTTACAGGAGAGACCCTGCTTTGTGGAAGTTTGCTACGAAGCACCTGTTCTGGTGAAGCATGAGACTTTATACCTTGCTCTCTCTTTGGGTACAGCTGCAGATATACAACTACTTGGCTATAATTTAGAGTTGCCTCCTCAATGACATTGTGACTCACTACTCATGTAGTCTCTCACCTGGCCCCTCTGCTTCTACATTGTCCTGTGAAGACCTGGGATGAGAGTTGCTGATACCATGTTGATCTTGTTTTACTCTCTGTGTAAATAATAACCTCTCTAAACCCATTTGGACTTTTTTCTCCTTACCAGGTGAATCTATGGATGTGTGGCAAGCCAACCTAGCAGCTACCACCACACTGCTGTGTAGGGACTGCTTGACTTCTTGATGGAAGTAAAAGGTACATTTTAAAGGTAGTTGCCGTGGTGGAAAACTAAAGCTTTACATATGGGAAATGGTGTTAAATGCATACCTCAGAGTTATCGTAGCCAAGAGACAAGAGAGCTGGAATATTTATACTCCCACACACATATTATTGATTAAGGGTTGCCTTGGAGGGACATGAATGGGCAGGTGTTTCTGGCCTGTGGTGTGAGTTAGCAAAGTATGTTCCAGAAGCCCAAAGATACAAATAATGGCTATTTCAGATCAAGTCAGCATGCACAGAAATGGTAAAGGGACTCAAGGGAATATTGCCAGAGAAATATAAGTATCTACTATACCTTGTTATATCAGTGGTCATGCCAAAAAAATACTGTATTATAGTCTAGTGATTATTACCAAAGAATTTTAATATTAAACATCTTCTCAAAGAAGTGAGTACCTAAGTAAAATAGTCCCAACCTACCCCATCACTCTCCATCTTTTTTCTTTATTTTTTTCCTATAGTATGAGTTTATATGTTTGCTATCTTTCCCTTTCACATAGCAGGGGCTTTCTCTAACTTCCTCACCAATGTATTTTCAGGGCCCAGAAGTGTGCCTATCACATGGTGAATGCAAAGAATGTTTGTTAAATGAATGAAAAAAATGCATGAATTAATGAATGAATAAAATTATTTTTCAATATGTCTTTGGCTAAGGCGATCTACAGCCTCTGCAAAGACTGTGTAATTAGAAAGTCACTTATAATTATAGGTGATGATTCCTGAGTCTAAGCACCTGCAGGGTAATAAATATATTGTATTCATTTTATATCTCTAAGAGCCACCAATAACAGAGTCTTGCATGTTGTTGACCTTTATATATTGTCCAACTCATTAAACTGTTACTCACAAAAATATGTTATTCCCTTTCATTTGTATGACTATTGATGGTTTCAAACACTTTTACTTTCATTATCTCATTTATTTCTCACATCAGTGCTCTGCAATAGGTTGGTAGGTGTTATAATTTCAATTTTGTGTATGAGAAAGTGATAGAGTAGGCAGTTAGTTGGGTATGAGCTAGAGGCAAAGGTGGTGATAAGTAGGTGACATGTTAGAAGGCTGAGGACACAGCATCCTGACTTCGTGGCTTTCAACACCCTGGGGCTGACAGACCCAGTGCCACAGGTGCAGAACATGCCCTCTCCTCTTCAACCTCTGCCCAAGGGTAACCTATAGCTTCGTTATAGCACATTTACATTATGGTTCCAACTCCTCCCCCCACGGAGGAAGATAGCCAAGCCTGTTCTGGCAAGAACCTTGAACCAAAAACTCCTCCTCCTGGTAGGAGGAGTCCCTTAAAGCATTGGAAAAAACCTCAGTTGGAGGCCCCCCTTAGCTATGACATATAACCTGTACAAATATAAAAAGAAAAGACACTCCAAACCCTGATGCAGTTGCCACCTCTGGGCCTGGGCATTCTCCCTTCTCAAGAGTGTATTGTCCTTAATAAACTGTTTCATGCTTGCTTCCTTCCTTCTGGCTGTCTTCATTTGAGCAAGGATCCTCACATAAATCTTTCATGGGGAATCCAAGACTGAGACCTCTATTCATACAATGCAGACTCTCCCACCAGTGACAGAAGAACATTATTTTCAAGAAGACTGAATGAGTTTGAAGATGAAGAAACCAATCCAGACAAGAAGACATGATGGGAGGACCTGAACTAAAATGTCAATGGGTATGGAGAGAGTATCACATGCACATAGCAGAACAGAACAGATTTGGTGATGAGTTGCACAGGAGATTAAAAAGAGAGAGAGAAAAATAAAGGTGATGAGACTTGGGGCTGGATCAATATTCTAATGATGGAACTTTTACAAGTACCGATAATATTGAAGAAATGGAAGGGGTTTGGAGAGAATGCAGGAGAAGATGGGGATGGGACCAGACTATAATTTCAGTTTGGGACACAATCTGGTGCTCTTTCTATTATGGTCTGCTACTCAAAAAGGTATAACTTCTTTAGGATTTTATTTTAAATGAATGAAGACAATGTGAACATGGATACAAAGTGGTAAAAGAGTTTGTATATGGCAAAAGCTGAATTCAAAATAAAGAGCCAGATAATTTCATTGCATGGTCCAAAAAAAAAAAAAAAATCTCTCGGTGTCATGAATCCAGCACCAGTGCCCAAGTCAACCAAATCTGACCACACACATACACACGCACACGCACACACACACACACACAACTATATCACAAGTTATATGTAAATAAGTACAATGTGGTTGTTTTTAACAGCCAATATTTAAAGTTCTCTACACTTCTTAAATTACTTAATAAAAATTTCATTTGCTGCAATTTGATGGTCATCTGCTCACATGACATTTCATTCCTTTATCAGAAAGCTCCAAATAGAATTTTATTGTGCCTTCACTGCAGCGGAATTTAAAACTAGAATTTTTATTTTGTGCTTGTCACATTTAATGATAATAATCACCTTCGATCCATCAAAGTAATTTCATATCCAAGCAAGAGACAGTTCTTCTCTTAAAATTCTGATAAATTTGTTGTGATACAATTGCATTGACTAAGCAATTAACAAGTAACAGGGCTGAGATTGCAACTGTGGCATAAACAACAAAGCAATTTAAAGTGACAGAACTGTCAGGTGAGTGAATCTCATTTGACAGTCTTACCCAGTTTTAATATCTTACTATTTGTGTTCTGGGAATAATGTAAATGAAGCATGAGAATAGGTTTGTTGAAGGTTTTTTTTTTTTCCTTTTGCATACTTATTCATGTCATAGCTAGTCATTACGCTGAAAAATTTTAAAAGGTTACAGTGAAATGATGTTTACCTTGGCTTGTGCTTCTCAAAGTGTGTGTGTATAACATGCAAGCCGAGGTTCACATACAGAACACAAGCTCACCTTTTCAAAATGAGCTCTTAGGCTGTAGAATGAATATCATCATCTATGCATGATTTATTTAATACTGTGGAGCCTATTTTTGCAATAAAACAAGACTTCAGGTTTGACATTCATTTACCGAAAATAGAGAAAACAATCTCACCTATCATATGGACTTCACATTGACACGTGTCACAAAACTCACAGGGAAAAACTGCTCTCTCTTGGGTTTCATGTAACGTATTCACCAGAGAGTTTATTCGAACTGCTTTGTAGATGTAATTTTTTTTTTAATCCACTAACCAGATATTCCCAGTTGCACACACACTTTGTCTTCAAACAACTGAGTTTCCAAAAGCAATTCTGGCCAAACTGAAGCGTTAACTACTCTTCCACTTTACTAAAAGAGAAGATGAGGATTGTAAGATAACACCAATATAAAAATTTCTGCAGGCCTAGTGTTTGGGTTTTCTTTTCTGCTCTTAGAAACATAAATGGATGCCGCCAGTGAGTCATTTCCCAAACGGCAGGAAGGCATACCTACTACAAACATTGGTCATATTGCTGTAACTCAGCTCCAGTGAACAGAAACCAATGATCAGCACATGCCTCCGCCATGACTGTTTGTGCAAATACCTTCTTTTGAATTCTTGATTTTAAGAAGTAGTCAAAAACATTTATTATGCATTTGGGAAGAAATTGAAAGTGTCCCCCAGTAGACCCCAAGACTTGACCTCTACTGCCCACCTGCTTGTATTCACTAATCTCTGTCTTACACTTTTCCTTAAACTCTTCTTCCCAGCTTCCCCCTTAACTCAGGCAAATGAAACCCAAAACCACCCCTCAGATGATAATGACTGCCAGGACATGACCTCCCACATGCCCAGATCATCCAGAACTTTTGAGCTAACTCCCTGCCTTAAACCTGCTCAGATGGACCATGGAGTGACCACTGGAATGACCTAAAAACCTTTACTTCATTATAACACCAAATTCTCTGCCCCAGGAGAAGCCTTAGCCTTATTTACATAACAGACCATGTATATACAGGCATGTTTCCTTAAGACACATGTGTGACCTTCTACCAGTCTCTACATAGGATGAAAAGGCTTCCCTACCTAAATATGCATCCTGACTCTAAACCAAAGGAACCCATTCACCCTCTCTCTGGTGAATCATGGCTTTGGAAGCCATTCCCCATGATCTCCTTATCTGCTGCAAATATAAGCTTTCTTTGTGCAACAACAAAACCTGGTGTACTTTCTAACTCACCAAGGAGTGAACTTATATTGGTTCAGTTACAGAAGGAAGTGTAAAAAGAAGAACAAGACCAAAGACATAGATCATCTTTTTTTTTTTCTTACTTGTATCTTGGTTATACAAGGAAAATCCACAGAACTTTAAGGTAGTATATTTTGCAGCTTGTCCTTTAGGAACCACAGCCTAGGAGCTACATCCAGTTGATGCAACATGAGGTCCACTTCTGTTATCCATTATGGAGGATCTTTTGTTTCTGTAAGTTCATATCTACTATTTTAAAAATATCTACACTCCTCAGATAAAAATATTAAAAAGACAATAGTCTTTATCTTGAAGAAATTTAAAGACTCTTCAAGACAGAGTCATTCTCCATGCCTTTCAAAACATATATCATATACGACATTTTCAAAATACTTTCTTTTTCCTTCAATGAAAGAATAATATCCAACAAAAGAAAATGGGGCTGTAGAAGTTCTTCTTTATCTGACTTTATCTCCAAGGTCTGTTTTCTGTAGAACAGGAAGACTACAGGAACATGGAACATTTCAAGTGAGTGAAGAGAGGTATGCATGGCAAACCACAACAGATGTCAGAATTTTGGCCACTTGCAATTGTTACCCGCCTCAGAAAACTGGAGAGTATGTCCTCCTTGCCAGAGCAGATCCTGAGACTCCCAAGATAAACATAACCATGATCCAGCAGACTCCTGTAGACAATCCACACCACTGCTCTATAATATAAATAATGAACAAAAACCTATAGGCAGTCATGCAAACCCAGAAATGAATAAAAAAGAAGTTATAAATTGCCTTTTTTCCCCATGAAATAAACCCAGATTATAACAACTACTATGGATAAGGATATTTACTGAAGTTATGGCTATTTTGAGTATTGGCTCATTCATCAGAAATATCTCCCACACAGGGGCACCTGGCTGGCTCAGTCAGTAGAGCTTCCAAATCTTGATCTCAGGGTCATGAGTTCGATCCCCATGTTGAGTGTAGAGATCACTTAAATAAATAAAACTTAAAAAAAGAAGAAATATCTCCCACACAGATAAATGAAAGGCTTTTAGAAATATCATAGCAAAGGCCAATGCGATCCATATTCCAAAGAGGCTATAAAGATATAGATAGGTCTGATTGCGAAATCTTTCCTAGTATTGTCATTAATTACCTCTTATTTTGTCAAGGTCTCGATGAGTGAATAAACATATGAAGAAAGAGCCAATAATACTTAAATGTCCAAAAAGGAAATCTTCTTAGCCCAGCAAGTAACTTTATTTGGCTCTTCTCTCCTCAGTTTCAATAGGTATATAATAAATGGACATTGAATTGAACTGAATACTCTGTCTCAAGGACAGCTTGAAGGTAACCATATACTACTGCAAGCACCTCAATTTGCTCCATGTATATTTTTTTTGCAAGGACTATCTGTACTGTATGTGGTAACTTGTATTGGTCAAGAGGAAATACCTTCACTCTCCTATTGGTATGACTATTGCAACTGTGCTTAAAAACAAGAATGATAAGCTCTAAGTGGGAGACTCAAACTCATTTTAATCAGTCAAAAAAGCATAAGAAATGTCTATGATGTAGATTTTAGGGCATGCATAAACATTTTAACAAATGTATTTTAATGACTAATATGCAGAAATCAACTCAAGCAAGTACTTAAATAACAGATACCAGTGCCTATTCTGAAGAAAGAATCTTAGCAGCTTATGTTCAAAGGTTGTGGCCTAGCTGAGAAATCTTGTGACTAAATCTGAAAGGCATTAGCACTAGTTCTTCACAGATATCAACAACTTTGGAAATACAAAATGGGAAAATGTAATCTTCAAATTAACTACTATTTAAGAAAAATATTAAATGATGACCAAGAGATTAGCAATTGGAGCAGCAAACTTAAGTTTCTAGGTATCACAATCTTAAATATTTGGGTATTTAATGTTTGCTGCATGTCCTTGAAAAAGGAACATGCAAGCAGCATCCTGGAGACCGTGCATATGAATTTAACAAACAACACTGGTGAGACTGCCTGGAAAATTCAGTGGTTGGTGAAGTTTGCCTTTACTTCCTCTTCCCTCCAAAGTAATGACCTATGAAACTTTCAAAGGCCCAAGGGCTCCCCAGGGCTCACATCTTGTTGTGTAGGAGAAAATACTGAATGCATGATCTCATTCTTGTTAAAAATAAAGACTAAACAATTTTTCCCGGGGTATTTTTATTTTAAAGGAATTCTTCAGGAAAAGGGAAACTTTGGAGTAAAGGGGCAAATTGTGAACGGTAGAAGTTCAGTCATCATCCAGGGGGAAGGTTTGGTAGGTGTGTAATCCAAGGGTTCACCAAATGGGAGAAGAGTTTCTGCTGATCTGTGTAGGATTCGAACCCAAATACATGCTCCTCTAAACTGGGAATAGTATATGATAAAAATGCTCTCTCTCTCTTAACCCATCTCTAGCCCCTCTCTCTAAATGTGTTACACAATGAAGAATTAATATGAATGTAAACAGCAGAAAACATTTCAGTCATTTAACTTTTTTTATTCATTCAATAAATATTTGAGTTTCCACTATGCTGATATTCTAACTTAGTGGTTCGCAATGAAGGCAATTTTGTACCCCACAGAACATATGACAATGTCTGGACAAATTTCTGGTTATCACAACTGAGAGGTTACTACTGGAATCCAGTGAGTAGAGAAACCAAGCTGATATTCTGCTAAACATAGTAGAATGTACAGAGCAGCCTCTCACAATAAAGAATTATCCAGCTCCAACAGCGCTGTTGTTGAGAAGCCCTGCTCTAGGGATATAATAAATAGGACAAATAATTTTTTATATTTGTTATCTCCCAGTATCATTACAAGAAAATAGTTTAAAACATTATCTAGCTTCGATCTTGTACCCTATGGATATCCAAAATTGGTAGGCATATTAATACTTGACTTAATAGAAAATTAAAGAAACTAATCACTATTGACTACCTGTTTTGGCCAAATGCTATGCAATGTTACATATTATGAGGCACATTCATACCTCCTTCAGTGCAGTATATACATTTCTTTTTAAGAAGATCAGCACCTTTTCAGGTCATTATGGCAGAGTCCTTGTGAAGTTAAAATCCCAGCATCCTACCCTGGCAATAGTTTTTACATTTTCTTCTAACTCCCTGGATTCAGAGCATGACTCTAGCTGTCACTTATTCCTACTTATTCACTTATAGAGCATTTACATTTTCTTCTAACTCCCTGGATTCAGAGCATGACTCTAGCTGTCACTTATTCCTTTTACACAATTGTTGGCCAAATCCCTCTAAACTGTAGGGATGTTTATGATGTCCATTTTATTGTCAAAGGACTTCTACCGACCTTAAAGTCCCACAGCTTTACTCTCTGTTTCCATGATCATTGCCTAGAAGGAAATCTAAAGTTCATATAATTTGCCTTTTGACATCCGGTGTCCTTTGTTTCCTTCTAGGAGATCCAGGAAACCTTCTTCCAGTCATCATGGGCCAAAAGTCTTTACTAGAATATGAAATAAAGGGTAGGAAGGGATGCCACAGACATTGTGCATTTAACCCGAGAGAGAGTAAAATTTTCATCAGCTGATGGCTCTCAGAACAGGTGAACAGATGATGAATGATATGTCATTTCTAGATAGATGATAGATAGATAGATAGATAGATAGATAGATAGATAGATAGATGATAGAGTACTTTAATAAATTGTTTTCATATTTATGGAAGACATGAACTTCTTAGGGATATTAAATGTATTGGATGACACAGGACAAAAAGAATCTTGGCAGACTGGAAAAATCGGAGTAAATCTTATGACAAGGAAGTTCACAGGAATAATAAAAGGCCTTGTATTTGACTGCAACAGACTTATGACTATCAGAGCACCATGGTTCAGAGCACAAACTCCGGAGTTGTCAGGGTTCAGATTGTGGCACTTCTCAAGAGCTGTATGACTTCTGACAAGTCATTTGACCTCACTGTGCCTTGCTTTCTTTATCTATAAAATGGGGTTAATTATAGTTCCAATTTCATAAGGTTATTTAAGAATTAAGTGAGTTAATGTATTTAAAGCACTTAGAAAAGTACCTGACATAAAGTTAGTGCTATGTAAGTGAAGTGATAGAAGGGACACAATTTCACTGCAGCAAATGTACAAGAAAACCTAATTAGGGAAGAAGAGGTTAGCTAAACTCAATTTGAGTTTTTTAAAAATGAGATAAATATTCAAAATTAAAGAAACAAAAAGCCCCTGTGCATGTAGGCTGTATCACAGATGAATAGTAATTAGATCAAGAAGAGGTAACAATACTACTTTGTTCTCCATTATTCAAGCCACAGCTGGAGTAATGGTTAAAGACAAAGTAAAGGCAAATGAAGGAAAGAAAGCAAGAGAGACAAGAGAGTCAAAGCCATATCCAATAAGGAATGACTGATTCAAAGGCAATAGGAACGTTTCGCCTAAGGAAGGAGAATCTCACAGGAGAGATGAAGGACATGGAGGCTGTCATCAAATATCTGAAGAGTTGTCCTAGGTAGAGGATTAGATGAGATGTCCATTCCCCAATGGGTACAATTAGGAAAAAAAAAAATTGATAGGAAAACTAAATTCAGCTCATTATATTTTTAAAGTTGTTTTTAACATTTCAGATATGGAAACACCTGCCTCAAAATATTATATATATATATATATAAAACATATATATATATATATATAATTCTTTTTCAGGAATTGTTCAAGAACAGTTGGTGAAGTAGACAGTTTATCTTATTCCCTCTTGCTAATAGGGTCAAAGAGGTGGAGGAAGAGCTGGGGATTGGTGAGAGGAGAATGGCCAGGAGTAACACAGCTTTGGAGTGGAGGTCCTCTGGGGTAGAAGCGTCTCTGATCCATAGCCCTAAGCAAAGCAGCAATGCTGTGAGAAGGTAAACCAATGGCACCAAGTCTAAAGAAACAGTGAGGCTGACAGTGAAAT
Organism: Ursus maritimus; assembly: GCF_017311325.1. NCBI lineage: Eukaryota > Metazoa > Chordata > Mammalia > Carnivora > Ursidae > Ursus > Ursus maritimus. Next base: position 37,987,923 of record NW_024426996.1, read on the forward strand.
CATCAATGCAGACATTATATGGCCAAATCCAAAGGAGAATCATCTTAAAAAGACAAGCCACTGAGGATTCACCTCAGATGCTGCCTCCCCAGAGGGGCCATTTTCTGACCACAGTATCTGTTAGTCCCTCATAGACATTCTCATTCTCTCTAGCATCACCATGTTTTCTTTTTGTTTGTTTCACTTATCACTGTCTGAAATTATTCTGTTTCTTTATGTGATTACTTGTTTATTTTCTGTTTCCCCACCTCAAACATAAGCTCCATGAGAGTAGGCACCGGTATCTGTTTCGTTTTCCACTGTAAGCCCAGAACCTCAGAGAGTGTCCGCTCTATAGTATGTACCCAGCAAGCATTCATTCAAAAGGTAAATGAATGAATGTCCAGATTGATAAACAATTAAAGAACTAAGGCACCCAGAGGCAGTAACTGGAGGTCACTGAGACAGCAAGCTGTTGTTCTTTCCAGAAATAATCCCACAGCTAATGAGTGAGACTACCTGGTATATTCAAGCCTAGTTGTTTGGGGATAAGTGATGTGTTCTAGACAATTAAGCATACTTGAGGAAACTGAGAGTAAAAAATATCTAAGGAAGTTTCAAGCACTGGAAGTTGGGGGAAGATATGGTGGACTACATCAAACCACTCTATCAGTAATTTTACAGGATCATCCCAGACCAGCAACATTGGAATCAACTAGGAACTAGTTAGAATGCAAAATTCCAGCTTCCTATTCAAACCTACTAAGCCAAAAACTATAAGGGTGGAGCCTAGCAATCTGTATTTTAACAAACCTTCCATAGGTGATTATCATGCATGCTACAGCTTGAAAACCACTAGGCAACATGATCTACTGAGGCCCTTCAAGTGTTCCATGATTCTATAGAATCAGAGACCACAGGAGTAAGTCCCAGGTGGTAGAGTTCCTAAAGCATCCCTAGACAAAGTGTACTCCATGAAATGTGAAGACAATAACAATAGCAACTAGAATAATTCCCCAGGGTGTTGTGTGTTTTCTTGTTATGAATAGAAAATTTTTTCTCTTAGGAAAATGCTGAATTTAACAATGTAACATATTTCTTTCCTGCAGGAGTTTTCAGAGCCTTCATATTAACAGAAATAACGACTCTCCAAGAAAAATGGAGGTGTAATGTATTATGCTTTCCATATGTATTTGATCAAGAATCCCCATTCCTACAGAGCTTCTTTCAGAAATGTTTTGCTGAACACTGTCTAGGAAACACATCTTGAGGATGGTAATTTTTTTTTTTTTGAGAGCCAAGTGCCCAGAAAGCAAAAGAGGTGCTGGCAGAATCCAAGGGTCAAGTTTTTGTCCATGACTAGCCATGTCTTTATATTCAAATAGTCCTTTCTATCAGTAGGACATTGTAAAATGAGATTGGTTTTTGTTTCTAGAGAATTGTATGCTCTACTAATGGTAATGTGAAGAACAGGTGCGCCAAGAAGTCTCAGATTGATTTTTAGATTGTGAGCAGCTTGCACATCTCCACATGTTTTATACTCATATAAGTGAAGAATGGAATAGAGCCGTGTTTTTCTTTTTTCCCAGTTTAAAGGAGATAAAAGTGAACTCGGCTGTGATTCATTAAACAGTATTACCTGTGTCAAGCATTAGAAAATTGCATTTCAGCTGAGGACATGAAAATACGTATATGAGTTACAGTGATAGTAAACAACTTTTCAATTAATTTATTTAAGCATTTGCAATTTTCATTTCAAAGCAGAAGGAACAATATGGAATGCTGAACAAAAAAAATTAATCTGTATATATAATGCTTATTAAAATACAGGAAAAATTCAATTCTGTCTCCCAAAAATACCATTCAAGCTGTGTTAGAGCAGACACTAGAAACTTCGCAGGTTCTATAAAGTACACCAAGGAAATTTAATAAACACTAATTAATCAAAGTAATATTTAGCTCCATTTCCAGTTAACTCCTGCAATGAACGTTTATAAGAGAGGATATGGATGCCTAAAGACAAATCTATTATTTATTTAGGCATTACTTATTTAGGCCTCCAACTACATCCAAAAATAATTGATTCAAACCACAACGCAAGTAATCAATACAGTAAAACTGTTTTCAAAAGCACAGGAAAAAAAAATTAGGCAATAAGTGGGAAGGGAGAGGGAAAGGAAAGTGATTATAGAATAAAACCCAAGATAAAGGAATCTAAGCAAAAGACTTAGCTTTTAACTTCTGGGCTATCACAGATGTATGTGTGTATGTATGTGTGTATGTATGTGTGTATGTATGTGTGTATGTATGTGTTGTGTGTATGTCTAAGCAAAAGACTTAGCTTTTAACTTCTGGGCTATCACAGATGTATGTGTGTATGTATGTGTGTATGTGACACATATATGTGTCATATGTGTGTATACATACATACACATATAAATTAAATGATTTAAAAATCTTTCATTACTGAAAGGAAGCATAATGGTGGGCAAAGTTTACCTTAACCCTAAATTCTGGAAAAAATATATACATGAGGACACGGATCCTCATATAAGAAACACTGAATAAATTTATGCATAATAACCTTGGCTGCTGATTTATTTTAGTATGTAGAGATGTTCTACATAGGACCATCTCTTATATGACTCCAATAAAAGCCAAAAACAGATTTTTACAATGTTGTTCTATGGTAACAGCCCAGTATATGCTGACCTAACCTGATACAGGTTTAAAGCTTTAAAGAATCAGGAAGATTTATGAATAATGTGCCTCTTAGAGTAACCCACTTGAATATTAAGAACTTCACCTGAACTTTGGGTAGGACTCTGAGACAGAGCATTTAAATATGGGGGCGCTGTCAAGCATCTAAAGTTGATATGTTCTATATGGTCCACTGAGTCTTGAACTGTGGATTCATGTTTACTGACAGTATTCACATGGGGTTATTACCTACCACACTGAAGAAATGGTTGCAGGTATCTGATAAATGGTGTAAATTAAAGGAGTCAAATAGGCCTTATAAGTAAGGCAGACTCTATTTTTTTTTTTTTTAACTAGGAATGTAGGTCAGGCTTTGAGACATTCTGTGATTCCTTTCCAGACCAACTAGTGCAGGGGTTGATCTGGCATCACTAAAACCATAGTAGATGGCTAAACACCTTTTGCCAATTGATTCGATTTAATAAAGTTTTTCTCATTTGACATGAATCAATTCCTTTTCAATTTTTGTTTCCCAAGCCCCAGAAATGTACTCAATATAGCAAGTGTGCATTAAGTATCTTTGCATGAATAACTTTTATTCAAGTGTTCTGAAAACAGATTATGTTAGGAGACTTATTCATTCATTCAATTAATATTTATTATGCAGCTTCCAAGTTCCGGGTACTGAGCTAGTTCTGAGGATACACTGATGAGCTAGGCAGACTTACTCTCTGACCTTACAAAGACCAACAATAAATAATTACACAAATTAAGATTTTAATTCCACTAGGGATGATTTTTCAAGAGAAAAATAGGGGGTTCTAGAAGAGCAAGTAGGGTTAAAGAAAAATTGTGACCACTTTGATGATTTAGGATTTTGTGGATAATATTCTCAGGAATGGTGGGAGCCAGGTCATATGAGTACAACAAATATTTTTTGACCAGTTACTATGATACGGTTCTAGGCTAGTCACTATGGGGTACACAGATGACTAAGATGTAGTCTCTGAATTTAATAACCTCAAAATCCAGTAATAAAGCTATAATCTAAAGAAAAAATTTGTTTGCTGTATAGAAGAGAGATCAAAAGTCCGGACACAAAGCTCAGCACTTGTGCACTTGTGATGAGCACCGGGTGTTGTATGGAGGTGTTGAATCACTAAATTGTACATCTGAAATTAATATTACACTGTAGATTAACTGAAATTTCAATAAAAACTTTAAAAAACTCTACTCATAAAGATCAGAAGATGAAAAGTTCCTCCCGATGATAAAAATGTCAGAGTTTTACAAAGGAAGAGACATTTGTAATGGACATTATATAATATATGTGTGAAGCAACAGGAATGTCCACTGGCAGATGAATGGATTAAAAAATGTCGCATATATACAAAAGGGAATATTATTCAGCCTTTAAAAAGAAGAAAACCTTGTCATTTGTGACATGAATGGATCTGGAGGACAATGAGTTAAGTAAAATAAGCCAGACACAGAAAGGCAAATACTGTGTGATCTGTTATATATGGAACCTAAACTACTCAGACTCATAGAAGTAGAGAATAGAATGGCTGCCAGGGCCTGAGGGGAAGGGGAAATGGGAAGGTAATAGTTAAAGGGTACAAAGTTTCTTCCATACGAGATAAACAATATCTGGCGATCTGCTATCTAGCATAGTGCTTATAGCTAACAATTGTATACATTAAATATGTACAGCTTTTTACATGCCAAAAATACCTCAGTAAGTAGTTTAAGAAAAAAAAAGAGTGCCTATGTAGAGTGCTGATGGAAGAAAGAAAGGAGAAGGGTATTTTAGTTGACAGAAAAGCAAAAGTAAAGGTGATAACATATCGAAACGGGCCACAGGCAGCTGTCGGTAAGCACGGATGAAGGACACATGTAAGTTAATAGTGAGGATAAGGCAGGACAGGTGGGTTACATCCAGTTCAAGACACAGATGCCAGGCTACAAAGTCTGCTCTTCATTCAGGAGGTGATGGCAACCTACTGGAAACTTGTGATCATGAGAGTGACATGATAAAAAAGGGAGCTTCAAGAACTTTAAACTCTGTAGGGTGACTTTGAGAGATGTGAGACCAAAGGTAATCAGACCAGCTGGTCGTCCAGACAAGAGGTAATAAGGGTCTGAACTATGACAGTGGGAATGAAAATGAGAAATTAGCGAAGAACGCTGAGCTCTGAAGCCATTAGGAATCACCCGCAGGAACTGATCTGCTCACAGCAGCAGTGACACCTCCATTAGGTCTATTACATGGAGTCTTCCAGAGCCTGAGAACTGATTGGTCCTCAGAGACATCCCTGAAGCAAATGCAAGCTTTTCTGCCACCATCTGCATGGAGGAATTCAACTACACAGGACCACGCATGCAGCCTTGACTTAATTTTAAAATCACACACTATATCAATATTGCATCGTTTATTCCATTGTGCTCCTTTGCATAATCTTGAAATTATTAAAATACATTTTCCCCACCACTCCCCATTTTATTCCAAAAATCCTTCACTTTTTTCTTAACAAACATAAACTTTCCTGTCTCCTTACCTAAGATTATTCCTCACCTCCCAAAACCTTAGATACAAATACATTACAGTATCATATCTGGGAAGAAAAGAAAATAGAAGGAAATTTTATATTCAAACAGTAACTAGCAAAGAGTAAGTGTTCAAAAAACTTGGGACATCTGTAGCCACAGAGATGCCTCCATTTAATAAAGAAGGGACCTGTCAATGACATACTTTGTTACTATAAATGGTATTACTGATGCTAAAACATATCACAGAAGGCAAACCTCTAATGTTTAGAAACGTGGTCTTGGAAGTCAGATATCCTGCTTTTATGTTCCTTGGTTCACTCACATATTAGCTGTGAGAAGTGGGGAAAACATGCAACTTCTCCAGGCCTCATTTTCCTTATCTAAAATTGGGAATAGGAATTATACTGATTTTATAGGGGTTCTTTATGAAATGATCCACATAAAGCATTTTAGCAGCTCCCCGCTGAGCAGGGAGCCCCACACGGGGCTGGATCCCAGCACCCTGGGATCATGACCTGAGCCGAAGGCAGATGCTTAACTGACTTGTGATATCCCCATCTTTGCAAGATCATCTGCAATCCAGAGATTCGGAGGCCATGTACCTCAACACACAGAATCCAAAAGTGCAGCTTTTCTCTTAGCACACAATACAAATCCCCTTTCCCATGGTCATTCATCATCCTAAGCCACTTAAGATTTTCTCAGAGCTGGGCTCCTGGGTGGCTCAGTGGGTTGACTGCATCCACTCTTGGTTTTGGCTCAAGTCCTGATCTATGGGTAATGGGATTGAGCCACGCCTCTGCCTCAGGCTCCATGCTCCGTGCGGAGCCTGCTTGGGATTCTCTCCCTCTCCCTCTGCCCTCCCCCTCACTGTCTCTCTCTAAAATGAATAAATAAATCTTAAAAGAAAAAAGATTTTTCTCAGAGCTAAAATGATCAGAATTTCCATTTTCATCCTCCATACTAAGTAAAGTGCCTATAAAGGAACTTTATTTAAAGATTATCTGTTAATCACCTCACAAGCTAACAGAAAACTGAGAGCTTAGATTTTGTTTTTGTTTTAAATTTGGAAATATCTCACATTCCATCCACTTCACATGAGATTGCCTCGCCCTAAGATAACACATTTTTTTAAAACCTAACAAAAATCTGACACTTTTTCTATACTCCATGACTGTGTCCTCGAATGTGTAAACAGAAACTCAAACATGCTCTATACCAGCTTTTGCTAAAACATGTTCTATATAATTGTCCCCTGAGGTGCCTTTTCTCAAAACTAGTCAAATAAATGTTGAAATGCCACATTCGGATCCCCCTCCCTTAGAGATTCACAAATGAATACCAGCATTTTAAAGGCTCTTAAAAAGCTCATCGAAAAGAAACACGTTAAATTATGTTTCACTCAGAGGTGTTTTTTAATAACAAAAGTTTTTAGTATTACAAATGAAAAATACCATGCTAAAGAAACAATATTCCAGAAATTTTGATTCATCTAAATTTTAATCAAGGCATTGAGAACCCTTGAATTATTTTTTAGATTAAGTAAACTACTGAGAAATAGTTGAAGAGATTGAAGCAGTAATTTAGATCTTAAATGCTGTTCACCATTGATCTTTTTAAGGGATTGCGATTCCTAAAATTATTGAAACAAATTATCATAGGTGATCGGAATTTATTTAAAAAGTTAATATAGTGAATATTTCACGGTATTAATATGCAAATTGTTGAGGAAAACTATTTTTAATAGCTATCTTAAAGTCTCAGTAGGAGTGTCAGTGGGAAGCATTCAATTTATTTTGAAAACTTGGTCTGATCATTGCAGAAGACATTTTATACCTACTGTGTGTCTGGGCGTTGGACATTTAAAAGGCCCCATAAAGAGATGCTAAGAGCCTTTAATCATCACACAACTGCACACCATTAAAAGTTGATCATGAACAGGGGCATGAAAATGCATAAAAGGCCTACCTAAGACATAAAAACTTTTGATCTTCTCTTAAACCTGGGGGAGAGAAAAACAGAATAGTTTCTCTTTCAGGTTGATCTAAGCATAGTTCTTAAGACATATGTGCTAAGAACTCACAATGATATGTTTTTATAAAAGATTCCCAAATTCTCTAGGGCCAGTAACATGAAATGGGGGGGGGGGAGGGGGAAGAGCCATATGTGTTGATTAAATAGTGTCAGTTACTGTGAAATCCCCACAGCACAACGCTGGGTGAAAGGACTTCTTAAAGTTTTCAACACTTTCTAAATTAAGTCCTGCCTGAAATTGGGACACAAGCACTTAAATGGGGGGGAAAAAAGAAGAGTAAGAGAACTAAGTATGGAATGAGAGAAAGGAACTTAGGATAGAGATAAAAGTACTCTGAAATTTTCAAATCTGGAAGAAGTTTGTGCCTTTTTCAAAGTTTTTAAATTAATAAATGAATGCCACTGTAATATAGAATTATATCTGGAAGTCTGATACGGAACAGTTAACATTCATTTACATTTTTTGAAGTGCTATTCCCTCATGAGTTGATTGTATAGGATCAAACACTGTGGATTTCAGTAATAAACAACAACAAAGGATGACATTTTGGTTGATTTTTTAAAAATCTGATTCACTTTTCTGCTCCAGTTATTCTCAATTTGCACCTCCCTTGACTTCTGTTAAGAACAGAGATGGATTAAAGAAACCCTAAAAGATACAGGCATCTCCATATTCACTGCAGCATTATCTCTAATAGCCAAGACATGGAAGCAATCTAAGTGCCCATTGATGAATGAAAAAAGAACTTGTGAATTTTATGGAATTCACATATTTAATTCCATTCAATATTCAATGGAAATACTATTAAGCCATAAAAAAGAAGGCAATCCTCCCATTTGCAACAACATGGATGGACCTTGAGGCCATTATGCCAAATGAAGTAAGTCAGAGAAAGACAGATACCTTATGATTTCACTTACATGTGGAATCTAAACAAACAAAAACAAAACTGAACTCACAGATACAAAAAGCAGATTGGTGGTTGCCAGGGGTAGAGGTTGGGGAGTGGGTGAAATAGGCAAAGGAAGCCAAAAGGTATAAACTTTCAGTTGTAAAATAAGTAAGTCCTGGGGATGTAATGTACAGCATGGTGACTATAGTTAATAATACTGTATTGTAGATTTGAAGAGGTTGCTAAGAGAGTGGATCTTAAAGCTCTCATCATAAATAAATAAATCTGTAACTATGTGGAAGTTAACTAGGCTTATTGTGGTAATTATTTTGCAATATATACAAATATTGAGTCATTACACTGCACACCTGAAACTAATACAATGTTATATGTTAATTATATCTCAATAAAAAATAAGCCAGGAAATAAACCTTAATTTGTATTGCCAACTTAGTCCCTGACATACACACTAGACCTAAACACAAAAGTTTTTGATCGACTTCCCTGACAAACACACAAAGATATTGTAAATTCAGATTGGGGACTATATTTTAAATAGCCCATGTTAACTGGCTCAGATTTACTTTTGTTCTAAAACAATCTGGATTCTGCGTAATAATCAATTAAATTCATTATTAATTTTTACACTACATTTATTGTTATAATTCAATAATGTATCTTATTAAATTTATTTGGGAAGACAGATAACATGACTTTGAATACATTATTTAACTTCTTCATGTTGCGCTCCCTTGTAGAAAACCATGATGCCTCAGGCTGTTCAGCCTCCCCTGGTTGCTTTTCTAAACCTATTCTGCTTACCTTCCTACACAACATCCTTACTGCATAATGACCCTGGGTGTCATTTCTGTGTAGAAATAAAAACCATGGACATGTTTCTTCTGTACACACTTAGAATGTCCTATGTATACAGTTATGCTCTCATCCTCCCCTTCAGGCTCAGAGAAATGTTTCCCTTCCTCTCTAAATATAACCCCTCTATTTTACTTCCCCATCTCTTTTCTCAGTCTTTACTAGACAGTACTAGTCCCTAATTTTTTTTTTATGATTTTCTTCCTTGACCCAGAATCTGAAACTTATGTTTAGTCCTTTCTTTCTCTTAATTACCTTAGAACAATGACAATACTATATAATAGTAGTTAGTGGTTCAAAAAGCCTCAAAGGTAGAGAAGGAGGAGGAGGAAGAGAGGAAGGAGGGAAGAAAGGAAGGAAGGAAGGAAGGAAGGAAGATCATTATTCATTATTCACTCCTACCAACTCATTAAAATAGACTAAGTGATGTTAGAAACAATTTCAACAATGTCTTTATCAAAGTTAAACTTAAAAAAAAAAAGAGTTGGGATCAGAGGAGGGGGATAACTCACAAAAAGTCAGAAAATTCATAACTCTATTATTCAATCACCAGAGTAATCTCTCTGAGATTAGTTTTAAGAGCACTGGATAAGAAGTCAGAGAATTGCCATTCTATTGCACTTAATCATTTTTTTTTTAATCTTGAATCACTAAACTTCAATGGGCCTTCACATCTGTAAAATGAGAAAGTTGCTCTAGAGCTGTGTTTTCTTGTTGTTGTTGTTGTTGTTTGTTTATTTTTAAGATTTTATTTATTTATTTGAGAGAGAGAGAGAGAGAGCATGACCTGAGAGAGGCAGAAGCAGACTCCCTGCTGAGCAGGGAGCCTGATGCAGGGCTCGATGTGGGGCACAATCCCAGGACCCTGGGACCCTATCCCGAGCCAAAGGTAGATGCCCAACCGAGACATCCAGGCACCCCACTAGAGCTGTGTTTTTTAACTGCTGGCCACAACCCATTCGTAAGTGGTGAATAGAGATGGTTTCACTGGTGTAAAAGCTATGCATCCTCACAGGCCCCAAACTCAGAATGTCCCCACTTTGGATTAATAATTTGCTATTGCCATCTTGAAATTCTTAGTATTTTTTTGACCAAAGAGACCCCATAGTTTCATTTTGCTTTGAGCCCTGCAAAATATATAGTTGGTTCTGGTGGTGGGATCAGTTTGATGGGTTGAGATCAGCAGTTTTTCCTGAATGAAGTGGTTGAGAAGAAAAAATGCCAAGGTATATCACTCAAAGCATAAGCATTTTTCACAAAACTCCTGTTCCAGTTTTATTTATATCTGTGTCTACATTTGTGTGTAGAACAGGTGAGGGAGTTAGTATTAATATAAGTACATTTGGTTGCAAAATAAAATGTATTTTTTATGTGAGTTGAGCTCAGTGATTAGACAATTACTAATAACCCTACCAGTTCTAGCATTCTAGGATTCTGTGTCTCTTTATTAACCGAGCTAGCATAATTAAAGAATCCTTTTGTTCAGTAGAAGAAAAACCCATCGTCCAATGGGAAAACCTAATGATTCCAACAAAGGATTCAAATTCAAAGGCTGTTAGTGTCACTTTCCTTTTGAAATGTTCCTATGCATAAAGAAAAAAAAATAGTAACTTAAACATTCTAAATTAGGAACTATAATATAAAGATACTTTTCAAAATAAATTGAGATTAGCACCGCATAGTATCTAACCAAAAAACAGGAAAGGTAAAATTATTCTTCATTTGCAACATATCAAGCACGTATTCTCCAAAGATCTAACATGTTTAATCTGGCTGTCATTTTAAGTTGCACCCTCCAACACCACCATCATAAACTTTAATTATTTTGAATACCCGCATATTTAGAACTTCTACTCGTTCTTTTTTCAAAAGATAGCATTCGGTATGATTGTACACACTCTCTGATATCTGTTTATTGAACCTGCACATTGAACCTGGGATAAGACACAATATTCATGCAATAATAAACACTTTTTGGAGATGGGCGTGTTGATATAAAATTGCCAAATGTATCTAAGACATATAATTTGTTTCATATTTAGAAAGTGGTGACATTCTTTTTCTTAAAGAAACTACTTTTACTACACACATTTACAAAATGTGAGCTTTCCAGATATTAAAAGCTTTTTCTAGCCAAGCAGAAATAGGATGGAGTTAAAACATTTTCCTGAACCACTCTAGACTTACCAGAGTTCAACAGGGAAGCTCAGGTAAGAAAGCCCATTCAGCAGTAATACTCTTCTGAGAAAATATTTGAAAGAGAAAATTATGACCCAAGGTGAACAGAAAGCCAGGGAGGCCCCTGTTTATAATCATAGTTCTATAACCATTTCAATTGAAGTATATCTTAGAAGCTTCTTATATGTGAATTATATGTCAAATTGCTACATATGCCATAATGTGTATTTTGGGTGCTCATAATAAGCACCTTGCAGGTAAAATAAAATTTGGATACACAGATTCTGAGTCTGATAAATAGTTACCATTTTTCTTCTGTGGTTAAGGAAGCCATGTTCATATCTTGCCTGACAACAGAGTGCAAATGGCATTCCTAACTATGTCCCAGCATTAGACAAAAGATCAGAGAGGACTAGCCAAGCAGTAATAAAACCAACCAGTGTTATGTGTGTGCCAGGAAACTAGACATACAGTTATGCAAAAAGAAGTCATGGATAAAGTTGACAGCTCACAAGCTGAGAGGTTAAAAGACCTGCATTTGTCTTTCATTTCAAATCCAGCCACTCTTTTGTTTTCTCCTGTGCTTCAGCTCCCTTATTAGCAAAGAAAGGGGTGAATATTTCCCCAGACTCATCCTCTAAATGTACTGTTGGAGTTACAGAAAGGCAGCATGATAAAGAGACAGACTCCAGACTGTGAATTCAGTCTTCTATTCATGGCTCAACCTGCTGCATGAACTAGGGCCACTCAGTTACAGAGAAGCTCAATTTCTTTCTCGTCTTTAAAATAAAAATTCTTATAATACCTAGTTCACAGAGTTGATGTGCAAATGAAATATATATTGAGTGGGAAAACTAACCTGAAAACACTAAATTGCTATTATAAATGTTAGATTGCTGACTTGGACTTACACGAGAAATATTCCAGAGAGGATCTTTTTGGACAGCTGGATCTTCCTAACTTCCCAATATTGCCAGGCTACTGGAAGAATCTGCAGTAATTATAACACGAATAGCAATATGGTGGGGAAAAAAACACAGTTTGATGGTCTATCCACATTTAGCCACCTGAAACAAAAAGAACCCACAATCCTGAAAGAAAGTAGGAAAAAAGGAGATTCTTACTTGCTTAGAATCTAGAACCATCACCAGCTAGGAATTAGAGAGTTTTGTTTATTCTGAAGGACTTTTTTTTTTTTTTTTGAGCCATTAGGAGCAGATAGTAGTTTCCTTCCATCTTCTCCAGCTCAATCATCCCTGCTCCACATACTACATACATGCACCATATTAATCGCTATCACTGTAAGGACTTGGGAGATTTAGGGGGAAGACCTAAAGAAAGGACCAGCTGTGATCAGGTGCATGAAATGTTTTTACCAGTGTGGTCTGCATAGTATGCCTGAATTGGGAGTAGACCCAACATCAATCCAACCCCACAAAGGGAAAATGAAGCAGTGGTGGGGACTCCAAAACTTAATTACAGTGCTAGTTCTAGAAAAATAATAAATGGATGCCACTTGCCATATAAACAGATGAAACAGCAAAGCATTACAAGCATACTTTTCTATCATAATTTAATAAGTACAAGATGAGCCCATGTTTTTCACTGTAGCATACAGAGTTTTCATTATCTGACCTCTGCTCTCCTCAGCACCATTTTTTACCTTTTTACATTGTGTATTACATTTTGGCAATATCCAATCACTTGTATTTCTTTATCAATGCTATGTTGTTTCTGTACCCCATGATTTGCTTTAAAATAAAAACAGTACTTTTCAGATACACGCTCTACCTAGCTACTGCGTTCACATCATTAAGCCTCATTTCAATTGACATGGCTTTCAAATCATTTTCCCTAACTCTGATGCTTGATTTTGTGGCCCTCTCCTTTGTTCTCACAAAATTTTATGCATGGACTCGTACTACATTTGTCAGATCAAAAAAGTCTATATATCTCTGTTTCCCTCATTGCAAGAGGTGAAAAGTTCCTTGGGACAGAGATTATGTCACAGTCTTCTTTGTGGCACCAGCACCAGACACAGTGCCTGTCCACTTCTCTCCTAGATAAGCAGCTCCTGGGATTTCAAATGGCGAGGCAGGTTCTAAGAAGATTCTGAGCAGGGAATGGGTGCTTTGGAACAAATCTATAAAGAACCAAAGGTTAAAAAAAATGTAGAGCCAAAGGGGAACATCAGAGAAAATCCAAAACTGAATTCTTAAGCAGACAGTCCAGAGTTATCCAGTAGACAGCTAAATTCAAGAATCTTGGCACAGGAGCAGGTGAAAGCCAGGCACAGACAGGAGAAAGGGAAAAAGAGAGTCATGGGTATAGCAAGTGGATTATATGAGAAAATTGGAATAGAATCTGGAACTCTTTTTCCTCACTAGGAATCAAGCTTTAGGCACCTTGAACAAGAATAGGACCGGGGCGGGGTGGGGGAAGCTGTTAAAGATACAATAATAGTCAGACAGTTGTGATGGTAACTTCACATGCAATATCTTATTTCAGCCCTACTGCATTTCTACTAAAACTAAACAAAATGTGGCTTAATGTTGCACATACATAAACTAAAGGGGACAAATAAACTAAAACCTTAGACTTCTCTGAATCCATCCAAGAAAAAATTTCAATCAATAGCACTAAAAGTATATTACACTAGTTTCCATATTATGAGAGATAGTAAACTACCAAAACAGGCCCAGAAAATGTTAAGTATATTGTTTATAATGCTTTGGAACTGCCTTTAGATGAATTATTATATGCAGTTTCAATGTACGTCAACAAATGGCAGGTTAAACTCTGAAATGTATTAAACAAAAGAAAATCAAATATGCACGTGCACACATGTAATATTTACAATACCTAAAACTGCCTGATTTGTGCTTGTAATAAACATGTGAATTTATTAAAGAGCTGAGGAAGAAAGTTAACATTGAATATTCAGAACAAGAAGTAGTTTTATTCAAGGGAATATTTCATAAGCAGATGGAAGTGAATATGCAAAATTGTTCCAGTTAAGCAAATGTTCCAGATAAATTTTCAAGATAAAACATGTTTGCAGTCCTATGCAATTTGCACTATTTTTAATAGTCTGTTACTGGATGGTTTGTTTTTTTTTTTTATATGACTTGAGTTATTTTATCATCCTACTCCTTTGAAGCAACACTGAGTATGAAAAACTGAAATATAAGAGAAGCTTCTGGCCAGGCAGTGGGTAGGAGTAGAAGTAGAATAATGATGTTTCAACAGGACTATGAAAGGATGACAGATGTACAAGGGAAAGTTCTTAAACATGTTGGAGATGAAGCCCATTAAGCCCCCAAAACTCGTGATATCTGTCTCATCACTCAGTGTGGAATTCATTATACAAATGGTTCAGTACTTCCAAGATGCATGAGAGTTAGTGCCTTAGTCTTAAAGCCTCATTCCTGGAACCATCCTATTGAATTTATGGATAGAATTTCTGGAAAAAAAATTTTGTCTGTGATCCCAAGATTAGAAAGGAATGCATACCGCAGGGGTTAAAAGAGAAACTCTGAAATAAAATTGATTCCCAGCTCTCCTAAGTGTAAGATTGTGACCTTTGGGAAACTTGTTTATCTCTGTATACTTCTGTTTCCTTACTATAAAATGGAGGTAATAATGCCACCTACCTCATAGAGCTGCTGTGAGAAATAAATCATTTGATGACTAATAAATGCTAGCACATGGTAAATCCATAGATAAGGGCAGACACAAATGGCTGAAATAATCAAACAGTGCAATATTCACATGAATGTGTTTGTATTGCAATGATCTATATGCTTTACCTATGAGTTTCTATCACCTGCACAAGCCTTTAGAATGTTTGTCTAAACTTAAACTCAATTTGCAAATGAAAGCAACCGTTCTGATTTATAGTTTGAAAAATCAATGTGTTCCACACATAGTAGTAACAATTTAAAAGAACAAAGTCTCAAATTAATTAAACATTAGCTAGAAATAATTGACTGCCAAATCTTAATGGGAAAAAAAGGATATTTTTAATACTTTTGTGATTTTACCTAAAACAGACCCAAGAAGTGGGTAACTTCTTTCCAAGTTGAATTACTAAGCAAACTCTCTTAAGTAGTCATCAGAAATTTTTAACATTCACCAAATTTCTCTGAAAACATAAATAATATTAAGGTTAGAATGGGTCTTTGCTATTAGCAAGTTCAAAGCACTCACTTACACAAGAGGAAACTGAGCCCCAAAGACATAAGAGTTGCTCATGGTAACACAGGATAGTGATCAGAGACAAGTACTAGAATCAGGTCCCCAACTACAACATTGCTCATTTCAAGACATCACATTAACAGTGGGATGTATGTACTAGTACAAACTAGAGAGGGACTCTATCCTTTGTATTTGCTTAGTATTTATCAATTTCTATTGAGAGTCAAGTATCTCATATAATATGCTGGTTGAAAAGATATGAAGAAATTGGCCATCTTCCAAAAATAAAAAAGAACAAGTTTAAGTTCTAATACAAGATTTAATCAAATATTACTGGAAGGACAGAGTTGAAAGAGAAGATAAAAGAAGATAAAGATAATTTTCTTCTTGACTTTCTTCAAGAATTTGAAAGGTCATTATCAAGGGAAAATGTCAGCTGCCTTCAAATGTAAGGCCAAAAAACAAGCAAAATACCAAGAGATTTTAGACCAGTGTGTACTTGATTGTGATTCCAAAGACAGCCACAGCAATATCTACCATTCAACGTGTTCTTTACAATATGGCCACTTCCTCTCTCCTTGAATATAAGTGGGTCCTATGATCTTTTTGAACTATAAAATGTGTTGGCCTATGGAATGTGTTATTCTCTATCTTCTGAGGCTAGGCCTTAGAAAAGCTTCCAGCTTTACTTAGAATACTGCCTTTGGAAATCCAACACCATGCTGTGAGGAAGCACAAGCAAACATGGGGAGATGTCCACTTGGAAAACACAGCTTTCTGGCTGAGAGCCCCCACGAGCTGCCAGATAACAGTGAGCACCAATTGTCAGCATGGGAGTGAGTCATTTTAGACCTCCAGCCGTCCCATCACCTCATCTAATGCCCCATAAAGCACAACTGTTCAAAAGGGCCCGCTCAAACTCCTGACCCAGAAAACACTGAGCGGATTAAATGGTTGCTATTTTAAGTCACTGAATTAAACTTCCAAAGGTCACCTTGTGTTTATTCTTCAGGCTAGATGCCTATCCTTTGTGTTCCTGTAATACACTGTTGTTGGTCCCCACCATAGCCCTTAGCTCCATCTTCATTACCTCTTCCTTATCTCTACTTCTCACTGTGCTGCATACAAAAATAGTATATATGGTGATAGGTAAATGCAACAACTGGAGAAAATACTGGGATCCTAAATATTTATGTAAATCTTGGACAGTACTCATTTCTATAGATATGATACAGTTTCTAGAATACATTAGTCTAGATCGAATGAAGTGTCAAAAATAATTATGTGAAATAATAGCTCTAGGTCTGCGCCCTATAGCCACATTTTTCCTCAATTCCTTTCAAGTAGTTCTGGGGATCCCCAGAGAGTGACTTGCAGCAAATCAGTCTTTTTTGCAATTCTACAGAACTTACTTGTTTTCTCCTTTCATGCTTCAGGTTGCTGAAGTACTATCTCATCACCAATGCTGAGATCAGCAACTTTGCCACTAAGAACACCACAGGGGTGCTACTGATACCTGTTCATGTCTCAAAATTTAGGCTGCTAAGAGCTTAACAAATTATGTTGATTAAGTCAAGTTCAAAGTCTTTGGCATTTTCTCATGCCAGTACATAGGGTGTGGTGTTAACTCCCCTGCCACAGATATTGATAAGTCATACCTTCAATACTTCACATAAATTTAAACAAAACAGTCATACTCTAGACTGAATGACATTCTCAGCACTGGGGTGCAATGGAAAAAAACATGGACAAGGATTTTGCTCTCATAAAACTTGAAAGCAGACCAAAAACAAAGATATAAAGGAAATAACTACAAATGTGATAAGCTATAAAACAACAGAATGCTGGGATAGAACAAGATGAGGGAGGTCTACCTTCATCCCTACTTTAGAGGCCTCTAAAGGCAGACTGGCTTCTTGTGGATATGATACTTCAGCTGACTTCAAAAGCTGAGACAGAAAAAAAAAAAATAAAAGATCTAGGAGAAAATATTTCTAGGCAAAGGAAACAATATGTCCAAAATCCCTTGAGGTTAAGAAGAACTTAGTCTGAAGCTCATAGAAGAACAGATTGTTGGTTGCCTGGGAGTGGGTAGAGGTGGGGATTGGTAAAGGAACAAAATGGATAAAGGGGCCAAAAGGTATAAATAAATTCAAAGCTATAAAATAAATAAGTTATAGGTATATAATGTACAGCATGCTCTATAATTAAAATACTGTACTGCATATTTGAAATTTGCTGAGAAAGTAAATCTTAAAAGGTGTGATCACAAGAAAAAAAAAAATTTGTGAATATGTAAGGGGGTGCACAGTAAGATTTATTGTAGTGACTATTTCATAGTGTATACAAATACCAAATCATGCTCTACACCAGAAACTAATGTAATGTTACATGTCAACTATACCTCAATAAAAAAATTTTTTTTGTTTGTTTTAAAGAATTTGGCCTGGGGCACCTGGGTGTCTCAGTCAGTTAATTGTCTGCCTTTGGCTCAGATCATGATCCCAGGGTCCTGGGGTAGAGCCCTGCATCAGGCTCCCTGCTCAGCAGGGAGTCTGCTTCTCCCTCTGCCCCTCCCCACCCCCTCCCCCAGGTTGTGCTCTCTCTCTGGCTCACTCTCTCTCTCTCAAATAAGTACATAAAACCTTAAAAAAAAAAAAAAAAAAGAATTTATCCTGTCCTGGAAGCTGAAAGGAAGCCAAAGAACTTGGAGCCATGAGTTCTGGGATGAATTAATTCAGTGAAGTGAGACAAATAAACAGGGAGCAGATCATGCAGGGACTCATAGACCAGAGGAAAAACAAAATTGCTCTAGATGTTCAATGAGTAGCAAATGGCAGCTAACAAGAGAATGATGCGATACTATTCAACTTTTGGAAATATCAACCTGGCTACAGTGGTGAGAATGAAGGAGAATAGCCTGAAGTAAAACAAAAATAATTTTGTAAATAGTAAATAAATTATTAGTCCAAGGGGTTACTGCCCTTGCCTAGAGAGAGTGGAAGGAGAAAAACCGAAGATACTGAGACATGTATTCTATAACTTACACACTTCCTTGAAGAAATAGTGAACCTCAATTGTCCATTCCATTGCTCAGTCCTTCATATCAGTAGACTCCTATTGAGCATTTTATCTGTCCTTCAGTTCTGCCTGAAACTTCAATGGAGACAGCTTCTGCATCAGCTAACCCTATGCTACAAGGGCTCACGTTCCTAAGCAAAAATTGAAGGTACTGAATTAATGAAAGTCTGTGAACTATACTAAGGTTTATCAAATAAATCCAATTATTGGTGACCAAATCAAAGATATTGTCCTGTACACTGTAATTGTCTAAGATACCTAAATAATATAATCTACCCCATGGAATCTTATCATTCTTCTACCCCTACGTGATGTGGCAGTAATCCAGTCTTCTCAAAACATCTTTCACAAACTTCATCCTTCTTTCCAGATGGAAAGGAAGTGGCACCAGCAGCTTTGGTTTCACCCACCGTTGAGCCTACTGCCCTGCTGCAACTCAACAGGTGGCATTCTTAAGGTAAAAAGAGAAAGGAAAAAGCCAGACAAGGCAGTAAATCTGACCCAAAGCAACTCTACTAAATTCGCTGAAGTTCTGAGGAATAGCCAGGCTTCCACAGATGTAGTGTAAGAAGTGATATGAATTCAAAAAATGGATCTTAAATTAAAAGTATAATTTTTAACAATGTAAGTTATGGTTAAAAAGGTATTTTAACGTATAAAATATTGATTACAGGTTATATATACAAACAGAATGAAAGTGATTAAGAAATGGAATTTCTTTGCTAAGCCCTGAAAAAGGAGGCTACTTAAAGTGATGAGGTTTTGTTTCTTCTCTTAGGGAAACCCCTTGAAGGTATCCAGTAGCAATGATGGCACAAAACATGCGCATTGCAGATGCCTTTTAGAAAAACTTCTTCAATCCAATGTGGACCACCATGGCTAAATGAAATTCAAGTAAGATTAGAGTACCTTGTCTAAAACATCTAAGATCCAGAGAGAGGTCAGGACCACTTTGTGATTCCATAGCACCAGATGACCCAATACAATTAGCGTGAAGAGAAAAAGATTTCAACCTCCAAGGCTCTGTAGAGGGTTGAACAATAGAAAGGAAGCTTAACAGACTGAAAATCCAGTCATCAAAACAAAGTAAATGCCTTTCAATATCCAATTTGAGCTGATAATGAGACTCACTGTGCTCTTTCGTATAAAAAAAAAAGTTTGTAATAATAATCACAGGTGAGTTTCAAGAGTGGGCATGCGCATCTGTAAGCTGTTTACGTATGTCCAAACCTAAATAATAGTTTCATCAATATGCCACAATATTGTAAAAAAGACAGTCAACTCAACACAAGATCATTTTCTGCGTTATCAGCATTGCCTTTGACTGAAGCTCTGCTGGTTTCTTCCCAATGTTAGTAATGTTAGTATAATTCCTAATGTTAAAAGAGCATGACACAAATATTCTTTATCCTATGTATAAATTCAGTAAATAATTCTCTTTTTCTTCTCTTAGATAATGTTCTCTCTGAATTTCCAGATGGATACCAAGAGCTGACTTATGTTAATCCAAAGCAAATGTGCTTTCTTGCTCTCTCCTGTTCTAGCACTATTCTCTTTTTCTCTCTCTTTCTCTCTCCCTTTCTCTCTATCTCTCTCTCAGTCCCTTCCTCCCTCCCTCTCCCTTTCTCCCCCTCACAAAAACAGCACACCCACACATGATACAGGCAAAGAGATATACCATTCGTTAATGGATGCATTGCTAGAACAGAAATCATAGTGAGAGCTCATAAAGAAAAGAGAAGATAAAATGGTCCTGACAGTATACAAAGAAGCAGCTGGCTAAATGCCAACTCAGAAAATAATTCTTCAGGTCATTATTTTCAAATTGTATGCCATAATTTTTATTACTGGACTAAGAAAATGAATGTGCAGAAGCTTGGAGCAAACTGAAGGCTTTCACACTGTTTCTGGCATTCTCTAAAACTTCAAATTGCTCTCTCTCTCACACTCATGCCAATCACACTTGTATATAAACACCAAGTGCCACAAAACAGCAGGTCCCTTTTCTTTATTATAGTTGGATGTATCACTTATGAGCTATGTTAAAAAATAAAATGGTAATTTATTTGTTGCATATGAGTGTTCACATTTTAATGAATACTTCTGGTGAAAACTGCTGTTATGGGCTGAGTTGTACTTCCCCAAAATTCATACCTTTAAGTCCTAATCCCTCATACCTCCGAATGGGACTACATTTGGAGATAAGATCTTTAAAGAGGTAACTGAATTAAAGTGAAGTAGTTAGGGTAAGCCCTAACCCAATATGATTGGCGTCCTTATAAGAAGACGGAAATTAGGACATACACACGAGGGAAGGCCAGGTGAAGACAGAGGGAGAAGTCTACAAACCAGGGAGAGAGGCCTCAGAAGAAACCAAACCTGCTACACCTTGATCTCTAACTTCTAACCTCTGGAATCGTGAGGAAATAAAATTCTGTCCTTTAAGCCACCTGATCTCTGGTACTTTGTAATGTCCAGCCAGAGCAAACTAATATAGCTGCTAACTTCTTACATTTGTGGCAATAAGCACTCCCTGAATACAAATACTGGTATTACTCACAAAGAGCACTTTTCCATAAATATCACCTGTAACAAAATGAAAATATAACTGACATAATTTCTTATAAAATAAAAATAACACATTCTGTAGTTGTGCATGTGTCTCCTTCATAAGTCTGGCCAAGTGTTCCTTACCTTTTAAGTTGTGACAGGCTCATGGAGACAGAGTTGGTATGGTCAGGAAGCCCAGGCACAGTGCCACGTGAGAGAAAAGCCCAGGACTGGTATACAGAAATGGGAAAAGAAGTGGCTGTAGTGTTAGCTCCCTGGGGCTATGACAAATTTTCTCAGGTAGGAGAGAATCCGCCTTCAATCAAACTTCTAGGTTAAAGTCACCTCAAACCCTTGTCTCTGCTCCCGGGTCCCCTGTAAAACTTCCAGCCAATGTAACAATTTATTCTAGCTACTTGTTTATGTGTCTGCCTCAATTCACTGGACCAGAATTTCCTGTACGGGAAAGACCCACATGTCTGGCACATCAAAGGCACATGTGTTTCACAAGTGGATGAATAAGTAAATGACTGATTACATAAATAAATGAATGAAAATAAATCAAAGATTCATGGCATCTGAGAAAATTCCAAACACCAGGCAATCAGCAGTGCAGGCAGATGAATTGTCTAACGGCAGAGATCAGTATAATGGAGTCATTGGACAACACATATTATTCAGTCCCTGAAGTCATTATTCAATCTCTCTGTAATTTAGTCCCAAAAAGATTAGACCTAGTTACATTCAAGTTTGGTTATATGTTTATAACGGATCTAGCAAACAGTGTGAGTCAATGTTGAATCAATGAACCTCGGTCTCTCCTTCCAAGGAAAAGATTGATCCCAGAGTCCCTGGGGATGAGGAGACCCAGATTTGCAAAGTTATTTAGGAACAGAGCATTAAGCTCCTTAAGGACAAGTTATGTGTCCATGTTGTATCCCTGGCCATGGTATATTTTAGGTTCTCAGTACATATTTATTGACTGAATCAATTATGTTGATTCACTTTCAAAATATATCCAAGTTAGCTCAAACGTATAATACTTGAAAATTAATAAGAGCTGTACTATAAAGCAAATTTCACTAATTAACTGATCTAGAAATACCATACAGAATGAGTGGCATTTAGTGAAACCAGCTCCTCTGGTATCATCCCTCTGAGTCATGCAGAGCCTATCAGTCAGCCCCACACAGTTCCACTCAGTATTTGGTCTGCAGCCAGTGAAAAAGCACGTGGGTCAAACCGCTTAATCAAGATGTGTTCTGGTGCACTCACCATCCCTGTTATTTTAATGTGAGCTGAGCATTCATCATTTTAATTACATATTCACAACACCTTAGCCATCTATGTGGCAATCAAATTATTCAAAAGGTTGACTATTTGCTTTTTTGGCCCAAGAGAAAAAGTTGTAGGGAGGAAAGGGGTGAAAGTGGGGGGTGGAGCTGATAAAAGGGGTATAAAGGAACTGACGCTGAACACTTGCTATGTGCCAGCCATGATGATGGGCTCATAATATTTCTCATATCATACAGTCCTCATAACAACCTTCTGGGGCAGGTAAAATTATCTCCATTTTACAGATGGGATAAGTGAACCTGAGATTCACTAAATCAACTTAGATTAAAACAATAATCATCTATTCATTTCATGATTCTACAAGTCAATGATGGATATGGAGTTCAGCTGAGAGATTCTCCGGTCTTTGCTGAGTTCCCTCAAGCATGTGCTGTCACTGTGGGTCAGCTAAGAGGCTCTGATCTGTGAGGGTGGCCAGTTTTCAGCAAGGGACTCCTTCACATGGTCTCTTTTTGTGTGGTGAGAGGTCTGGGCTCCACACAGCCATTTACTATGTTGGCTACCTTGTAATTGGCCAAAGCAAGTACAAGGCCAAATCCAAAGTCAAAGGCTGAGGAAATATATACCACCTTTAAAAAAAAAAAAAAAGATTTTATTTATTTATTTGACAGAGAGAGAGACAGACAGCGAGAGAGGGAACACAAGCAGGGGAAGTGGGAGAGGAAGAAGCAGGCTCCCAACAGAGGAGCCTGATGTGGGGCTCGATCCCAGGACCCTGGGATCACGCCCAGAGCTGAAGGCAGACACTTAATGACTGAGCCACCCAGGCGCCCCTAGATACCACTTTTAATGAATAGGAGGAGCTGCAAAGTCACATGGATAGAGTGGAAAGTAAAGAACTGGAAACATTTTGCAAACTATCACAGATATCAAGTAGTTTTTTCAAGATCACCCAACTAGTAATCAGTGAGACAAACTGTGAACTCAAGTCTGGAGTTTTGATCTTATACTCTTTATCCTCTCTTCCTTGTCATTGTTCTCCCTTCAAACAAGGTAAATGGAGAAGAAATGCCAGGTTCCAATTAAACTGAGATTACTCCATATCTTTCCATACTTCGGAAACCTAATCCTCACCTAGAGGTCATTTTGAAATAAACTAGCGTTCCATCTACAGAAGTATTCCTTTAGGCTAAACTGCTTTTTTGATTAATACCAGGCTATTTTTCACATGCATCAAACTGAGCAACTGCTTTTGAATCATTATATCTGACAATCATTATACACAGAAATATATAACGTCAAATTCTAAAAAACTGAACTCAAACCAAGAAGAATTTTCATTTTATAACAATAGTAGAGTCTGTAAAGCTGGTGTTATAAAATACCACTCTGGTTGTCACTGTGACTTCATTTTATAATGCTTCCTATACATGTAAAGAAGATATTAAGATTAAAACACTTGTCTGCCTTAACTCAATGCCTTATAGTCAATTTTTGATCTGTCTCCTTCCTTTGTCATATCTTATTCAGAAATTTCCAGACCTTTCCATATTTCTCTTCTCAAATATTTTCCTTCAAAATGTGTTATTCCAAGCTGACCTGTACTCTCTTAAGAGTCCAATTGCCTCACTCATTTGGTACAGTTATGAATAGCAGCTGTCTCCCTAAGCAAAGTATATTGGGCTTCCAGAGAAACAACTGCAGACCAAACAATTTTTTAAAAAATACTAAAATAAAGAGCCAAGTTTTGCTGACCCACTAGTACCCTCACAGCCTGAGGAGGGAACAAAGACAAGTAAGATTCTACTTGCTCTGTATTACAAATAAAGATATAATGCAAAACTAAAGCTCCACATACTGGCCTGTTGCCCATGCATGATATTCTACCTCGCCAACTATGGGGTTTTCTTTCATTGCTGTCAGTTTTTGGAAACAAATTCTATTTTCATCTAGGATGATTCTCAGCAACTGCCACAATGCTACATAAATAGTGGATGTTCAAGGATGCTTTTTGAACAATGAAAATAATTCCATTAACTATAATGTATACTTATTAAAAGCCTGAATTCCCAAGCTATTTTTGCTCTTCAGCTGATTAATTGCTACCAGACCTAATTTAGCTTAAAGGTCAGAAAAATAGTTTCCCCAAAAATAGAAACCAGAATTAATAAATAGTTTATGATCCTTAATAGTCTTTCCTTTTCTGGCAAGAACCTGGTAGAAATACTATATATTAACTGCTTTTGTCAGTCTATTTGTTTTGTCTGATTATCTATAAATGTTTGGTGGAAGGGACAGATTCCTTAAAAAAAAAAAAAAGCCAGATCTAAAATGCATGTTCCAAAAAAACTAACCAAGTAACAAGTGACCATCCTGCAAAGGACCAGCACACAATTTTCCTCTAGGTTGAGAAAAATACACCAGCAGGGAAGTTTTTCAGAGAGAAGGTACTTTCTAGAAGTCATACCCTTAAGTGGTCACAACCAAAACAACTACACCAGGCAGGGAAGCCATCCAGGATGAGGAATGGCTTTAGAAACAAATTGATTCAAGCAGTACATGTGCTCCAACATCACCTTGGCCTCGCTCCTCACCACAGGGGTATCAATAGGCCCCAAGGGTTGGCCTAATCACAGTATCTTACAAGGGCAGGAAACTTGAACCACTAGGATAAAAGCGACCTACACAGGAAGAACTGAGGACAACTCTCTTGACAGGAAATAAGAACTCCCACAAGACTCAGAAAATAATAGCAAATTTGTCTTTCTCTGACTGACTGATTTCATGGATCATAATACTCGCTAGCTTCATCCATGTCATTGCAAATCGCAAGATTTCATTCTTTTGATGGCTGAGTAATATTCCATTGTATATATATACACCACATCTTCTTTATCCATTTATCAGTTGATGGATACTTGGGCTCTTTCCATAATTTGGCTATTGTACATAATGCTACTACAAACATTGGGCTACGTGTACAATTAGTATTTTTTTTATTTCTTTGGGTGAATACTTAGTAGTACAATTGGTGGGTCATAGGGTAATTCTATTTTTAACTTTTTGAGAAACTTCCATGCTGTTTTCCAGAGTAGCTGCACTGCTTTGCACTCCTACCAAGAGTGCAAAAGGGTTCCCCTTTCTCTAAATCTTCACCAACACCTGTTGTTTCTTGTGTTGTTGATTTTAGCCATTCTGACACATGTGAGGTGATATTTCATTGTGACTTTGATTTGTATTTTCCTGATGATCAGTGATGTTGACAATCTTTTCAGATGTCTGTTGGCCATCTGTTTGTCTTCTTTGGAAAAATGTCTATTTGTGTCTTCTGTCCATTTTTTAATTGGATTATTTGTTTCTCTAGTGTTAAGTTTTATAAGTTCATCATATATTTTGGATACCAACCCTTTATCAGATACGTCATTTGCAAATATCTTCTCCTATTCTGTAGGTTGCCTTTCAGTTTTGCTGATTATTTCCTTCATTGAGCAGAAGCTTTTTATTTTGATGTAGTCCCAACAGTTTATTTTCACTTTCATTTCCCTTGCCTCAGAAGCCATATTTAGAAAGAAGTTGCTATGGCTGATGTCAAAGACATTACTACCTCTGTTCTCCTCTAGGATTTTTATGCTTTCAGGTCTCATATTTAGATCTTTAAGCCATTTTGAGCTTATTTTTGTGACTGGTGTAATAAAGTGGTCCAGTTTCATTCTTTTGCATATTGCTAATCAGTTTTCCCAATACCATTTGTTGAAGAAACTATCTTTTTCCCATTGGATATTCTTTCCTGCTTTGTCAGAAAGAACGACAAGTACCATATGAATTCACTCATATGTGGAATTTAAGAAAAAGAAATTAGCAAAGGGGAAAAGAAGAGAGAGGATCAAACCCAAAAAAACAGACTCTTAGCTACAGAGAACAAACTGATGGTTACCAGAGGGGAGGTGGAGGGAGATGGGTGAAATAGGTGATGGGGATTAAGGAGTGCACTTGTGATGAGTACCGGGTGTTGTATGGAAGTGTTGAATTACCGTATTGTATACCTGAGACTAATATAACACCGTATGTTAACTAACTGGAATTTAAATAAAAACTTAAAAAAAAGAGAAAACAATAGCAAATTGCCAAAAAATATCATGCATTTATTTTAATTTTTTTATTATGTTAGTCACCATACAGTACATTAGTTTTTGATATAGTGTTCAATGATTCATTATTTGCATATAACATCCAGTACTCATTACAACACGTGCCTTCTAATACCATCACCCAGCTACCCCATCTCCTCACCCCTCTCCCCTCTGAAACCCTCAGATTGTTTCCTGGAGTCCATAGTCTCTCATAGTTCATCTCCCCCTCTGATTTCCCCCTTCGGTTTTCCCTTCCTTCCCCTGTGGTCCTCTGTGCTACTCTTTATGTTCCACATATGAGTGAAACCATATGATAATTGTTTTTCTCTGCTTTACTTATTTCACTTAGCATAATCCCCTCTAGTTTCTTCCATGTTAATGCAAATGGTGGGTATTCATCCTATCTGATGGCTGAGTAATAGTCCATTGTATATACGAACCACATCTTCTTTATCCATTCATCTGTGGAAGGGCATCTTGGCTCCTTCTATAGTTTGGCTATTGTGGACATTGCTGCTATGAACACTGCTATGAACATGTGCCCTTCTTTTCACTACATCTGTATCTTTGGGGTAAATACCCAGTAGTGCAGTTGTTGGGTCACAAGGTAGCTCTATTTTTAACTTTTTGAGGAACCTCCATGTTTTCCAAAGTAGCTATACCAGCCTACATTCCCACCAACAATGTAAGAGGGTTCCCCTTTCTCCACATCCTTGCCAACCTTTGATGTTTCCTGCATTGTTAATTTTTGCCATTCTAACTGGTGTAAGGTGGTATCTCAACGTGGTTTTGATTTGAATTTCCCTGATGGCTAATGATGTTGCACACTTTTTCATGTGTCTGTTAGCCATTTGTATGTCTTCTGTGGAGAAGTGTCTGTTCATTTTTTGACTTGATTATTTGTTTTCCGGGTGTTGAAATCGAGAAGTTCTTTACAGGTCTTGAATACCAGCCCTTTATCTGTAATGTCATTTGCAAATATCTTAGAATTGCAAGATAGAACTAGTAACTTTGATTCCTACCTTTTATCGTATACTGCTGTAAATGCATTTAATCCTCATACTAACTCTAAAAGGTAGATACTACTTTATCCCTATTTACAGGTAAGAAAACTGAGCAAGAGGTTAAAGAATGCTCCCTAGGTGATACACTAGTGCACAACAGTCTGATTTTGAATCTACAGCTCTCTAATCCCAGGGCCCATACCTTCAACTGGTATACTTACCGCCTCTTAAGTGCAGCCTAGGGTTCCATTTATATGAGGATAAGATGAGCATAATTGTATTCTCTTTACATGAGAGGAATTTACGTTACTGGCATACAACTAACCATAACTAATCATATATATGGATACATGGATATTTTACATAAAATAATTTTTCTAATCAAACTATGTTACATGTAAGTATAAATTACCATTTTCAGATAGAAGAGTATTGGGTACTCCTTTCTTTTTGTAAGACTACAGTATCTGTTCTCTCAACTCTCAAAATAAAGCATTAGCTTTTCGATTATCATATCTGTTATTCAAAGCATATAAAGTGTCCTTAAGTCATCATGGTAATTCCAAATTACCATGTCTGCACTTGAGGGTATAATCTCAAACCAAGTCAAAACTTACTGCCAAAATTCATTCAAAATCTCACCCAAAGGGGTTAATATACTATATTATAGCCACCATTTCTTGAATATTAATCACTGTCAGATGTTTTACATGCATTGGTCCCATTGTACAGCAGGGTAATACTTTGATATTGATAAGTTATTGATTGTTCTGATTTTTTGTTTTGTTTTCATTCTTTTTACCCATAATCTGTCCCCTACCACTCAAACAGCAGCAATGGCTGTCTATTTATACTGCCCTTAGCTTAGCATTTAATACAGAGAGAAAAACAAGGCAAATTCATGGCTTTCAAGTACGTCTACAGAGATGATAGATAGATAGATAGATAGATAGATAGATAGATAGATAGATAGATAGATAGAATGTCGAAAGCCACAGTTTGGACTTACAGAAGCCAACTAGAGTATTTGAGAAAAAAACTTTTCTTTCTTCCTCACTCTCCTTCTGTTCTTCTCTCCTCTCTCCCCCCTCCTTCCTTCCTTCCTTCTCTCTCTCCCTCTCCTTTTTAAATTCTAATCATTTGGCTTTATTTATCAAGAGCTAAATCCAAGAGAGTTTACAAATGAGAATTTACTCACTAATCACAGAGTGATTTGAAGGAAAATGAAATATAGGATGACATAAAAGGCTTATTTCACTAGGGTCATATGCCTAGGATTAAGATGAAGTGGGAGATCTAATTCCTTGACCCTTTCACCACCACTTAGAAATTAATTTCAGGTGGAGAAAAAGATGAAATGATAGAAACTGCAACAGATCATCAGGTATGTTTTGAGAGATCACAAAATATAAAAGATAATCACCTTATAAAATATGGCATATACATACAATGGGATATTATTCAGCCTTAAAATGGAAGGAAACTCTGACACATGCTCCAACATAGATGAACCTTGAGAACACTGTGCCTAGTGAAAGAACCCGTCACAAAAAGACTAACACTGTATTATTTCACTTCTATGAGGTATTCCTAAATTAGATATGTAATTATATACACCACATTTTCTTTATCTATCTATACAATGAAACACTATTCAGCCTTTAAAAGGAAGGAAATTCTGTAAACCTTAAACTTTCATCATGTTATATATCACTTATAACTCAATAAAGCTGGAAGGGAGGGAGGAAGGAAGGAAAGAAGGAAGGAAAGAAGGAAGGGTGGGAGGGAGGGATGGATGGATGAAGGAGGGCAGAAGGAGAGAGGGAAGCCCCAATGAGAACCTGAGAGAGGAAAAAAAAAACAAAAAACAAAAAATTGAGGGCTCCTAAACCCCTGAGAAGGACACAGGAGTGGAAAAAAAGAGATGGTAGTCTAGAAAGATCTTCATAGTTAACATAAAAAGTAAGTGGACTCCAAAACTGGAGGCTACAGAATATCCGAAGATATTAGAGGCAGATGCAGTAAGACCAGAAGGCAATATCTACATCTTGTTAGGACAAGTTACACCTCAATAGATGTCAGCAAGGCCACCAAACAGACTCTTCCCTTCCTATCAACAGCATGTTCTCATATAACATAAGCTTCTCTCAAACACAGGATCCCCCAGGGAAATGGGAAAAAGAGGGAAGGAAAGGGGAGAAAATTCTTTAGCCAATGTGACTATTTACTCAAAATGGACAGCTTTAAAGTACAAGTTGCTGAGTTGTTGTGAATTGATAACATTGATTTTCTCACTTATGAGTAGGAAAGACATACTCATAACTTACATTCAGTCATAAAGAAATAAAGAACAAGAGATTTTTTTCCTTTCCCTGTATTGTAAGGTGAGACGCTTTACCTACTATATTTACAACACACGTCCAAGGAAAATAGTATTATTTTCACTATAGAAGAAACCAAGTTTCCAAATAATTAAATAACTTGCCCAACTTATAATTTCTGTGATTTAATATTAATACTCAACTGTTTTTTGTTCCAAAGTTCATGTACTACATCATGGTAATATTCTCGACATGTTCTCAGTTCCATCCTTGTATCAGGCTAGATTCCCAGAAAGGCTATTCTTATAAGTATCTTATATACACACACCCTGAACATATATTACCAATAGTTTTATTCTTGGCTTCTTCCTCAGCCTTAATTCACAACTTCTGCCTCCCTCACTCTTCCTTATATGCTATTGCTGTTCTCCAAGTCTAGTCCCAGATCTGGAAGCTGCCCTGAACTTCTAACTATTGGCTGAAGACCCTGTTGCTCTGCACTCATGCTAATCCAATTCCCAGCAGTTAGAACCCTGAATAATATCTGAGGTATTCTCAGATTTTTTTTCATAGCTCACAATGAGCAGACTCTCCCCTGGCAATCACAGACTGACCCACACATTCCCGGCTGCTGTGTGCTCTCCCCAGTGGGAAATCTGGTGCTAACCATTTTAGGAAGTGTGACTTTCCATCAACACTTCCTAGCATAGTCAACTGAACCTCCAATGTTAGTTTTCTGCAGGTGGGCCAGTTCCCCAAGAAACTTAACCTATCTATGTCAAGTGGTCCTCTCTTCTCTCTTCCTGTACCATTCTGTTTCAAGAGACCACCATACCTAACATCACACTTCTGATCTCAGACATTACAAATTTTGGGAGCAAACATACACACACACACACCCTATATATGAATAGAGTTGGTTGATTGTGCTAATACAGTAAAATCTGTATTTGCTATAAAGCCATACTGGCTTATTTAATACTAATATACATCCAAAGATGGTTATGATTTTCTGTGCTTCTTAAATTTATGTAATCGTTGAACACTTTTTTAAAGAAATATCTCATGGGACTGGTTTCTAGTATACATGCTTTTGAAAATAATGTTAATAAAAATTATACTAATAAAGGAGAGATTTTGAGTTTTATCTCTGAGGTCTTCAATTATCTTTGCTGAAAACAAATATAAATCCTGAAATCATGCTACCTACTATAAATATCAGTTATTTCTGCCTTTGCAATTCCCATTCCTCCTCCTTCTTGAAAAAATTCCTTGATTTTCCTTTTGGGAATCATCCCTACCCACCAAATCAATCCAGCCAGTTTGGGTGTAGTTGATCCTATTCTCAGCTTCAAGAGCAGTCCCATGAACCAACCTGGCCAATCGACATATTTTATCCTACTAGACATAGAAATTGGCCCAGGGGTGGGCACATGATTAAAGTCAGGATGACTCTTCAGTTTTTGTGCTGGAACTCTTGGGAAAGAGAAGCTCTTTTAATAAGGGCTGTTCAACTTGTAGAATATAAACCTGAAGCTGCTGGGGGCATAGATGGAAAAGGCCAGCCTAAAAATGAAATCCATCCAGGAAGGCAGAACCAAGAGGTAGAATCTTCATGAATGTATTTTGAGTCACTGAGTCTAGCTGAGGGCAGACAATGGCTACATTGTCAATTACATTGGTCATTTTTTTTTTCTTTTCACTGAGGCCATTTGTAGTTGGGTTTCAGTCACTTATGACCTAAAGAGTCCTGATTAATGCACTGCTCTATACAGGCAGTATTGTTCACCTGGTAATAAATAGCACAGGTAGAGTGCTTAGGAAAAGTTAATTCATATTGCTTGGAAGAAGTTAATTCACTTTCATGAATCTAGCTTTACATCCTTTATCCTAATTCTAGAGAAAAAAAAAAATCACAGGATTATCAAGAAGGAAATCTCTCTCTTCTACAATCAAGCAAATGAACCCCAACTTCAGGTTTCTACTTCTATTTCTTTCATTTATTGAGGCCTCCCAACTTCCAAAATGCTTTAAATTAAGATCCATTTTCTGAGCCTTGTGAATCATAATTAATCTTTGCAAAGCACCTGGAGATTCTTGGGTGAGAGGCCAGATAAAAGACAAAGCAACATTATTAAATAATTTAATCATGATTATTCTTTCAAGGGAAAATACAAGAATGAAATCTTCAGGGAACATGATAATTAGGGAGACAATAATGAAGAGCTGATTAGAAAGAAGCCTCCTTGTCCCTGTACATAAGAGAATTTGCCCAGAGCTCTGGGTAGATGCATGGTTTCGTGCTTCATATCCCTTTACTCCCCTTGGACCGACTTCCTCCGCCTCCTCAGCACAGACAAACACACAGAGAGACCCAAGAGGAAGAGTTTTTGTGCACATTTAAATTAAGGGTTCTGAGGAGAACATGTAATAGTTCTCACACAATGATGGAAACGTAATATCATAAGACACTTCAAAAAAAGGGGCTGCCTGACAGAGATGAACATTTTTAAAAGGAGTAATCAAACAATAGGGGAATCCCATAAATATCAGTTCTGGCCACTCATTAAGAGCTAGAAAAAAAAGTAAATGATTCTAGACAAACTGCTTATTGGATATACACAGATTTAGAATATGACTTGTTATCTGGCACATAGGTAAATGGCAGTTGTCCTATGAACAAGTTTAGGTGGGAAAAAAAGCTTCCACCTTGGCAGGTGCATCTTTTGTAACCCCCACGTCAGAATTAATTCGTATGGTGCCATATCACTTCATATAAAGGTCAGGCTCTAGCGATAATGATGAAAGGACAGGTCATCTCCTAAGAATTAATGACTGGGGGGAAGGAATTGATGGTCTTTGGCTCTACCTTCAGCCATTAACCCCAGCTGGCCATTAATCCTCAGGAAATGCCCTGTGCTGAGGATGTTATTGCTGTTATAAACTCTAAATGAAGGAAACTGCACAGGCTCAAACATTGGCACAAGAAATTTAACTTAATGAATGATGCATTTTGAAAAGCATATTCAAGATAGGTCAGAGAAACAGTTGAGCTATATGTGACTCGGCCAGCTTGCATCCATCGGCTCCTTTCAGTTAGGTTACAACTGAAACTACAAATGATGCCAAAACTAGGCTCTGAAACTGACTGGGTTTACATATGAGCACTGTGATTGATATTCCGTTATTGTCAGTGTTCCTGATTAGTGCGATATAATTACAAGGTTTATTGCTTATGTCAGTGAAATTACAGAGAGAAGATTAGCAGCTAGCAGAGGGTTTTGCAGACATTTCCAAAGGTCTGTCCGCCCACTGACTAGTTGATGGAGTTGGTATTTTGCTCCCCACCAAACTATTTGTAAAAGGGAGCTGTACTATTTCACATGCCTTTCTGACTGACATTTCCAGAACTATCATCCTTATGCCTAAGGTGATAATTCCCCAAATTGGGTTTGCATGCTGAAAAAAAAAATCTAATCCTCATAGGCTGTTTGAAATGCCATCTCTGAGGGGACTCATCTTGAAGCAGTACTTCCAGAGTGACATGAAAGGATTAAGAGGTAAATAAAGGAATTGGGCAAACTCCAAAGTCAATTCATTCAAACAGCTACTTGCAGGAAAAACAAAAACTAGAAGTAATACCACATTGGGATTAACAGTGAGAAGTAAAATTAGTTGAGGCATAATAAGAACAGTATTAAGCAACAGAAAGAAACATCCTGGGCAAATATGGAGATGTTAGCTGGAATTGGGAAATAACTCAAAACTAATTTTGTTTCCTAAAGGACACCATTAGGCGATCTCTAGTAAGTGCTAATCTCTCATATGATTCATTTTCAAATCAATAAATCGGACCAGCTCTGTCCTCCCAGATAAAGAACGGTAATGAATCTGTGTGTGGAAGAAGTCTCAGATAGGTAATGTCTAAATGTCATAACATATTTTTTATCGTGTTTTCTAAATTGCTATCATCTCTAAACCTTATAGCAAGATGCAAGGAAGGCATTTTTACCCCAATTTCAAAGATAAGAAGAGCTGTGACTCAGTAATTGCCCAAGACTCCATAGACAGAAAATGAAAAACAAAAAATTAAACCTAGGGCTTTATGACTCCAGAGCCCATGCCCTTCCCACTGATGTTTTTTAGAAATGAAACGGATATATGATATTTCATCTTAGGCTAGCCTATGAACCTCATAACACAGCTCTAAAACATCTCATTGTCCAGAGCAACTTGAACAAGTTCCTACCAAGATGACTTTATACCATTCCTTAACTGTGTCCCTGTGATTCCTCCCATAACCACCATCATTCCCTATGGAGACCTGAGTCGTCATTCAGTACCCATATGCCTCCTTCACAACAAAGCTTTTATTGTGAATATCCAGGCAAATGTCATCTTTTCATCATCTGACCATTCATGTAACATTACTAAGGTACTGACTTTTGACAGACTTTCTTCTAGCGCACTAATCTGTGTATAGAAAATATTCACCATTAAACTCTAAGTTTTTAAAATACAGATTAACTATATTTCATCTTTGTTCCCCATCATTACAATACCTTACCAAACAGTTTGATGAATGAATGAATGCTACTATCTCTCACTTGTAACTTTTTTGATTATCTGATCAGTATCTGTAAGCCAAAAAGAGGCTCAATCTATAAAATAATCACGTATGAACACTCCCAGAAAATATTTTTTAAGGATTTATTTATTTGAGACAGAGAGAGTGCGTGCAAACACACGAGTGGGGGAAAGGCAGAGGAGGAGGAAGAGAATCTCAAGCAGACCCCCCACTGAGTGCAGACCTCCCCCCCCAACATGGGGCTTGATCTCATGACCCTGAGATCTTGACCTGAGCCGAAACCAAGAGTCGGATGCTCAACATTCAACCAACTGAGCCACCCAGGCTCCCCTAGAAAATATTTTTTGAAGTAATTTCTCGGTAGATTATTTGGCCTGTACCTTCCAAGATAAATCTTCACACTCTGACAAGGCCCTAAGTTCTCTGAGACTTCATAGCAATGTAATCACTGCTGTAGTCAATGATCCATATAAAAACAGTACCTCAAAAATGACAAGAGGTAAAGTTCTGCCAGGAAGACTCCAGTAGGTGAACAACTATATGAATTTATATATATCACAACCTAGTAGAACTAAGGTCAGATTTGAGCTAAATATAATATTAATGTTTCTTAAAACACTGTCAGAATGAATCTCATCTGAATCTCTGAAAGCCACACCATCATACAGACACACACCATCACAACTAATTGGTTCAACTGAAATGCACAGCATGTATTATTACACAGACTTTCTCTAAATCAGCCCATTGGACTAAGGTTTACCTTGGAGACTAATCAAAGTCATTTAAAGAAGCACCTTGTCAAAAAAAAAAAAAAAGCGCCTTGCAAACCTAACTTAGATGATATAAGAATAAATCATGAAGTTTTCTTTGAGGAGGGCGGCAGCTGCCTTACGGTGTTCCTTGAACATATAAGAGACTCAATAAGAGTCCCTTCTTTTGATTTTGGGCCTTCTGACTCTTGAAACTCTAAACATGTACCTCTAAAATGAACTCTTTCAAAAGGTATACAGGAAACACAAGAGGCATCTATTTCTCTCTCAAGTAGAAAAGAGAAGTTTTAACTGTTCTTTCTCGTACTTCATTGTATACATTTGTGTGGTTTTGTCCAACCTTTGTCACTTTTGTCTAACGCTACATGCATGTGACTCTGCTAATGCTTCTTTTCTTTTTTTAAGATTTTATTTATTTATTTATCAGAAAGAGAAACAGCCAGGGATAGAGGGAACACAAGCAGGGGGAGTGGGAGAGGAAGAAGCAGGCTCCCACCAGAGCAGGGAGCCCAATGTGGGGCTCAATCCCAGGATTCCGGGATCACCCCCTGGGCCGAAGGCAGATGCTTAACGACTGAGCCACCCAGGCACCCCTCTGCTAATGTTTATTCTATAATAAGTTATGTTCTCTCTCTCTTATCTATAATGCCATAGAACGATCTTTTGTTAGCAACATTATTGTTTCCCCGATTAATGTCTACACAAGGAAAACAGAATGCTCATAGAAGCACTTACCTAAGAGCATAGTAGTTTTGTCATAGTAGCAATGCTTTACCAGGGGTGCATAATTTCTAAGATGTATGAGGGTCCCACTGATCCAGAGAATTTAAAACAAGCATCAACAATTTAGAAAAAAGAACCAGATGTGGGAGAGGAGAATGAGGAAGAAAAAGAGGAGGAAAAGCAGAAAATGGAAGAGAGAGGAAGAAGAAGGAAAACGAGAAAAGTAAGCTACTTAGAAAGAGACCAGTTTCTAGCAGCAAGATTGATTTAACAGCATGAACAAAGCAATTCAGGTTCCAAGTTAGTATCTTACACAGCCCACCTGTACGAGATCATAACTGCAATATCAAATCTACACACAAAGACGTCAATAGCCAGGAAAGTAATTTGTGTTATTGTAATAGGCTGACAAAATTATCTGAAAATTTAAGTAGCTCACATTAAATAAATAAAGGACATGGACATTTTAGGTATAGTTTGGCAAGCTATGTATTTTCATGTTTCTATTAACATAACATAAAAAAAACCATAAATATAACAGGAAGGATACGGACTGTAAATTTAAATATATTTCTGTGAGGTATTTACTAAATCCAGCCTGGTCATCTAATTTGTCATCCATTCTTAAAGGAAAATATTTACAAAAACACTTACGTGTTTTGATAAAGAGTCCTATGTCACTTTTCAGAGTTGCTGATTCACTACTCAGTAACTTAGAGTTGGTTTTCTTTTGGTAAAAGAAAGATCCTTTTTGATGTCACATCTCACCCCTCCCTCATATTGAATCTACTCAGCAGAAACCTCAGAAATAAGTCTTTATTCACAAATATTTTTATATGGCAGGCACTGTGCTAACACTGAAATTTATGAAATTGTAGCCACTGATGTCTTTCAGAGAAATAGCAAAAGAGCCTCATGTTCCCACCCTGAATTGTTCAATCTTCCTGTACAAGGAACTCCAGTCTTTAAGTAAAATGTAAGTCACCACTACCCCACCTCTAGCAAAGAGCTCTATCACTTAAAGGCTAGTCCCTTGGGAAATAAGACCTATTTCCTCCTTCATCGCACTTCATAAAAGGAAGGCCCAGGGATGTTTCTACTGAGGCTTTCTTAGCCCCTGCCTCTCCTAGCAAACTGTGTGTGGTATGGTTCACTGCTTAACAAATATAGGCTCTGAAGTTCGACTCCAATCTCCTGTGAGTCTGTGTAAATCAAAATTGGGTCGTAAGCACTGCCTCCAATAAAAAGCAGTAGGTCAAGAAAACCATTTCATAACTTAATGCAAGGAAACAGTCAGACCCACGTTACCATAGCATTTATGAGAAAAGGGAACAGAAAGAAAACAGCAAAAAAGTGTAAGACAAAATTCTTGTTAAACCAGAAGAGATTCTTTTTCTTTTTTTTAAGATTTAGCATTTATTCATTTCAGAGAAACTGAGCATTGGGAGCGGGGAGGAAGTTCAGAGGCAGAGGGAGAAGCTGACTCCCCACTGAGCGAGGAGCCTGATATGTGGCTCCATCCCAGGACCCCGGGACTATGACCTGGGACAAAAGCAAATACTTAACCGACTGAGCCACCCATGCACCCCTAAACCAGAAGAGATTCTTGTGCCAACATGTTATCATAGGGAAAGATTTGGTATTCAGGCATGTTTTTGCCTCAGAGAAGGAAGTGCTAGAACTCTTCTATGTGAATACTCCCTTAAGGGAGGAAATGTAGCTACCTGAGGCCAATCACAATCTATAGGGGCAAAATTCTTAACCTACAAAATTTTATCTGGGTGAAATCAGATTAAAGTGAGTATATGCAGCAGCCTTAAAAAGTAAAAGGGTATAAAGATAGACCTTTGCCTGGCAGCTTGCAGAAGCAAATGTGTATCATATGATTTGATGAGGCCAAGCTTTGCGAATTGATTAAATGCTTACAGGGACCAGGCAGGAGCCATAAATGAGTAATGTAAACTGTGTAGGGAGTGGTGGAGACTACAGCCTAAAAGACAGACCATGTGCCCAAATTCAATTTTATAAACCTGTATAAAACATAGATATCTCACTTGAGGCACTGGTTTAGGATCACTGAAGTACATGATTTTCTGCAGAGAGGATAAATGGGTTTGAACCTAGGATCTTTATAGAACAAGCCCAGAAGTAACCTACGTCCCTCTTATGGGATTATCTTACACAGTAGTTCTCCATAAGCTCCAGCACCTTTAAAATCCTGGGCCCAGAGAACGCTTTGCACTGAATTGCTTTCCCTTATAGAGAGAAGGCTCTAGATCAGTATTGCCCATGTCACCCGACAAGTGCTACAAATACCTGAATCTTAAATACTGCTGGATACCAATATTTCGTGGCCAGTGTGTAAGTGCTGAGCCGTTGTTTCACTGTGCTCACAGGGGGCCTCATCTCACAGGACCATTTAAATGCATTCTCTGCTGTGAATAAAATTCCTCTGGCATCAGCCAACTGGCACATAAATGTGTGCAACTGATCTCAAAAGGCTTGGGCAGGAAAGCGTCTATGGATCTGAGTAAACAGTCTTCTTTTAGTCCTCATTCTAGACCTTTAGGCTACATCTTCCTCTGTTCTTTATGTTTTTATTTAAATTCTGGTTAGTTAACATACAGTGTAATATTAGTTTCAGGTGTAGAATTTAGTGATTCAACATTTCCATACATCACCCAGTGCTAATCACAAGTGCCCTCCTTAATCCCCATCACATATTCTCCTCTTCATTAAGCCTCCTCCTTGAAACTATAGGGTTGTTTTGTTTTGTTTTTCTGGAATTCTTCTTACTTCTTGGTCCTTCTCTGCATCCCTCATGAGATATTTTTCCTCTTCTACTCTTAAACATTATGGTTCCCCAGGGTTCTTAGTCTACAGCTATTCTACAGACTCTCCCTGCATTAGAGAAAGGAGAAAAGTAATAAGTCTGTATACAAAGGGGAGAAAAAGAGTTTACAGGAGAACTAGTAAGAACCAAAGCTCATAAGAGGAAATATGCAAAATGGTGTTAAGAAGGAAAGAAATGAGCTTCCTGAAGGTAGCATGGAAGACAACTCAGAATATGAAGGTCGTACATTCCAACATCTATCATAATGTTGAAGTGATAATGTTATCATGGATTGAGTTACTACCCTGTGCCAAGCATTTTACATGCATTATCACATATGTAATTATCAACTCAATTCTACCAGACATTATCCCTGCTTCACTTTACAGAGGAACCTGAGACTTTTGAAGCCTAAGAAACTTCACCAAACCCCACAAGTAAAGTGGATGACAGGGATTCATATCAGGGCCTGGCTAAACGCAAAACTGATTTTCTACATTACATGATGACAACATCTCTGATAGTAAGAATTAATCTTTCTGCTTCATAGGTGAAATCTCTAGCAAGTGATAACTCTGTGATTCTAGGAGACTTCAGCACTCAGATTTTTGGGAGCAGCATTAATAATCGTGAAAGGAGACAAGTCTTTTCCTTCTCATACCTTTACCCTTAAATCCTCCCTTATTCTACCCCAGTGAAGAGAGTTTGTAATATTATTGATCAAAACACAGAATTTTCATGGGATTAGGTTTTAGAAGTGACCTGGTTAACTCTGCTTTGCAATATTATATGAATTCTGATTATCTTTCCCTTCTTCACTCCTGCTTTCGTGTCATCAACTTATCTGAGAATGGCTTGCTATTTAAATTTGGGGAAAAGTAATGAAAAGCTTGAGCCTAACTAAGTAAGCCATGTTGGTCAACCCAAGATAGAACTTTGTCTGGACTTGGGTATTATCTCTCACACATTTAGATTTTGGGTAGGAAACCCCCAAGAGAGATGAAAGATGGTAAGATTTCCAAGGTCCTACAAATTCCTCAGAATGTTGACGCTGTGTTAACATATTTTAAAATGGCAGCATGAGCTTATATACAGGGTGAAAAAGCCAGCTAAAGTCAATAGTAGAGAGGAAGTCTAAGCTGTTTCATTATGGATATTCGTATTTTAGGCCTGATGCTGAGATTAGGAATCAGTCACACTATTTAAGACACCCCCTATCTACAATTCTTCTACTTCCCATGAGCTCTTTCTCCTGTGGTGCCTCTCCTCAAAGGAAACTGCTGTTTGCTTCCCCTGCCAATAGAGAAGAAAGAAAGCTTGGCAGGTAGTGGCAGCTTTTACTATCTTCCTCCAGCTGCTCCAGAGCCAGCAAGGACCTGCTGAGTTTCCTGCACAACACAAACTAGAATTACCCAGCCTTGAGGCAGACTGAGATGTGTGTGGAACCTGGGAAGGGAGGCCTAAGTGCTTCTGCTGCAAGAGCCAAGAGTTGTAGTTTAATTGGGAGAAAGGCTCTCTGAAGGAAAAGGTTTAGGGCAAGAGTTCAGAGTGCCATGAACACTGGGTCATCGATAGTCAGAGCTCCTGTGCTGCCCTGTAATGTCCAGATCCCCACCAAAGAGCGGCTCCTTTGAAGCCTTTTATATATAAAACACAAAGAAAAAGGCCTGTTGAAAATAGAATTCTGTAAGAACTCTTGTTACTGGTTTTATCTGCTTTGGCACCATGGTTCTGATAGGTAGGTAGGATTCATACAGTTCCAGACATCTACATGTATGTAACCCACACTGTTAAACTTGGTGGTTTTCAAAGTCAGTGACCAAAACAGATTTGATGATTCTAGATGGCATCTCAAAGAAAAAAATTAATAAATAATCAATAAATAAAAAGTTATGAAAAGAAAAATGGAGAAAAGATTTGGAGAGGATTTCTTTGGACGAAACTGTGTCAAAAGCTCCACTCCAAGGTCCCCAGGAAATGGATTTGGTAAGGAGGGCTGTCTCTCCTTTCACCTCAAGTCTAGGGAGAGGATGCTCAAAGGAAACTACTTGGAGAGTTTGAGATGTGCTCCCTGGAATTTGGGGTGTGCATTATGGTGTCAGATACAAGCCTGGGGAATCATCAGAGGAGAGGCTGGCTAAAGCAGTGTAGAAGGCTGTGTCTAAGCAGAAACTGCACAAGACCTGACAATGTCCAACCAAATGTGTCTATTAGTTTCCTAGGGCTGTCATAAGAAGCTACCACATACTTGGGAGCTTTAAGCAACAGGAATTTTTTTCTCACATTTCTGGAAGCCAGAAGTCCAAACTCAAGGGGTCAGCAGGACTGTGCTCCCTCCAAAAGTCCTTCCTGTCCTCTTCCAGTCTCCAGTGACTCCAGGCCTTCCTTGGCTTGTGGCTGCCTAACTCCAATCTCTGCCTCAGTCTTCACATGGCCCTCTCCTCTGTGCCTCTTCTCCCTCTATCTTTCCTGATAAGGACATTTGTCATTGAAATTAGGTCATACTTGAATAACCCAGAATGATCACTTCTCAAGATCCTTAATTACATCTGCAAAGACAACTTTTCCAAATAAAGTCACATTTACAAGTTCCAGGGGTCAGGATATGGATATATGTTTTTCAGGGTCACCATTCAACACTGGCCCACAAAGAACTCTGCAGAAGCAAAATCTAGGTTGATTTTAAAAGGGATCTTTACAAGAGAGCTTCAGCGAGAGTGTGAAGAAACAATGGAGGGTCTTTATAGAAAGGTAGGCAGAAAAGAAGAGTGGATGGAATATCAAAAGCAGGAAACATGACAGGAGATGCTGACTGTGTTGCAGGAATGGTCAGTGGCTGGCTTAGATGTAGAGCTTCCAAAAAATCTCATAGAATCGCCCAGAGAGAAAGTGTCAACCTAACGCTAGTCCAGCAAGAATAAGCACAAAACCAGCTTACTAACATCCTAGTCAATGAGACTTTTCTGCATCCTCTTTCTCCCTCTCCTTCCCCTACTCTGAACCTGGCTGAAGAGACCAAACTCCTCAGTTAACAAATTGGGAGAAGAGAATTGGGAGCGAGACAAAGGATCACATACACCACCTTCTCCAAAGGCAAAGGCATAATCCTCAGCTCTCTCCCCCTGGGAAAGGGATTCAGGAATCTTACCTTTGAATAAATATTGAAGACTAAATCAATAAATAGAGTTAGAAATCCTAATGTCTAAGCCATGGCTAAACTGAACACAGGATATTATACTATCTGAGAAGATTCAGAAAAATGTTAGGATTGCCTAAAATCTCATCCAGAGGCTTGAAAGACCTTTCTCTACTGAATACATTTTTTTATGTTTTTTTATTATATTATGTTAGTCACCATACAGTACATCCCTGGTTTCTGATGTAAAGTTCCATGATTCATTAGTTGCGTATAACACCCAGTGCACCATGCAATACGTCCACTCCTTACTACCCATCACCAGCCTATCCCATTCCACCACCCCCCACCCCTCTGAAGCCCTCAGTTTGTTTCTCAGAGTCCATAGTCTCTCATGCTTCATTCCCCCTTCTGATTACCCCGTTTCTTTATCCCTTTCTTCCCCTACCGATCTTCCTAGTTCTTATGTTCCATAGATGAGAGAAATCATATGATAATTGTCTTTCTCTGCTTGACTTATTTCACTTAGCATTATCTCCTCCAGTGCCGTCCATGTTGCATAAAATGTTGAGAACTCGCTCTTTCTGATAGTTGAGTAATATTCCATTGTATATATGAACCACAATTTCTTAATCCAGTCATTTGTTGAAGGGCATCTCGGTTCCTTCCATGATTTAGCTATTCTGGACAAGGCTGCTATGAACATTGGGGTGCATATGGCCCTTCTCTTCACTACATCTGTATCTTTGGGGTAAATATCCAGTAGTGCAATGGCTGGGTCATAGGGTAGCTCAATTTTTAACTTTTTAAGGGACCTCCACACTGTTTTCCAGAGTGGCTGTACCAACTTGCATTCCCACCAACAATGTAGGAGGGATCCCCTCTCTCCACATCCTCTCCAGCAATTGTTGTTTCTTGCCTTGTCAATTTTTGCCATTCTAACTGGCATAGGTGGTATCTTAGTGTGGGTTTGATTTGAATTTCCCTGATGGCTAATGATTTTGAACATTTTTTCATGTGTCTGTTAGCCATTTGTATGTCATCATTGGAAAAGTATCTGTTCATATCTTCTGCCCATTTTATGATTTATTTATTTGTTTCTCGTGTACTGAGTTTGAGAAGTTCTTTGTAGATCTTGGATGCCCGGGGTTAAGATGGCAGAGGAGTAGGGGACCCCATTTTCAGCCGGCCCCCTGAGTCGAGTTGGGTAGGTACCAGACCATCCTGAACATCCACGGAATCACCATGAGATGCAGGAAGATACATCTGGATCTCTACAAATGAACATCTCCAGAGCTGAGTATTGAGGTACGAAGCGGGGAGCTGTGAAACCGTGCACAGATATCAGAAGATAAATGGAAGGGGAAGGGAGCTGCCTGGTTTGGGCGCCGGGAAGCGGTAGCCACCTAAACGGGGAGCGGGCGGACTTGCAGACCGGCACCCTCGAGAGAGCCGACTGAGACAGTGAGCTGGGGAACGCGAGCGACCAGACTGAAACGGAGCTCCGGTGTGCTCACTGGAACCAGACTGAGACCGGGAGCTCCGGAGCGCGTGGGGGCGGCTGGCAGCTGGCGGTGTTAGAAACACAAAGGACAGAGACGCACCGGCCCTGGAAGTGAGGGCTGGGACACCGGCTGTGGGGCGCACATCCCGGGATGCTGCAGGGTTGAGCAGCACCAACAGAAACAGAGTTAAAGTGGCCAGAACATCAGTGGAGAACAGTCCGCGATCCCTCTGTTCTGAGACAGTGGCTGAGATTCGGCTACTGCTGCTCTGAGTCTCAGAAGAGGCACAGCAAATCGCCAGGGAAAGCCACCAGAGAACAAAAGCCTGGAAATACCAGCTCACAGTGTGCCCATCCCCATCCCCCCTCACAGGGGACACGGAGACTCTACCCAAACAGGGTAGCCTGAATCCCTCCCCCAGAAGGCAGGCTGAAAAATCAAGAAGCCAACATCCCTAAGATCCCTATAAAACAAGTGCACACTGCCTGGGTCCCGGTAAATAATTTGGGCTCTGGACAACACCGCAACCTCTCCTCATCAGAATGACGAGAAGGAGAAATCCCCCCCAGCAAAGAAAAGACAATGAGTCTGTAGCCTCTGCCACAGAACTAAT
Source organism: Ursus maritimus (assembly GCF_017311325.1). Classification (NCBI taxonomy): domain Eukaryota; kingdom Metazoa; phylum Chordata; class Mammalia; order Carnivora; family Ursidae; genus Ursus; species Ursus maritimus. The sequence continues at coordinate 38,031,880 of NW_024426996.1, forward strand.
GGATATGGATATAACCAAATTATCGGAAATGGAATTCAGAGTAACAATGGTCAAGATGATGTGTAGACTTGAAAAAAGTATTAACGAAAATGTTAATGACACTATAGAATCTCTAAGGGCGGAAATGAGAGCGAATCTGGAAGAAATTAAAAATTCTATGAGCCAAATGCAGTCAAAATAGAGGCTCTGACGGCCAGGGTGAATGAGGCAGAAGAGCGTATCAGCGAATTGGAGGATGGGTTAGTAGAAGACAAAGCTAAAATAGAATCTCAAAAAAATCCATTCTCAAGAATGTAGGTTACGGGAGATTACTGACTCAATGAAACGTTCCAATGTCAGAATCATTGGCATCCCCGAGGGGGTGGAGAAAAACAGAGGTCTAAAAGAGATATTTGAACAAATTGTAGCTGAAAACTTCCCTAATCTAGCAAAGGAAACAAGCATTCGTGTCCAAGAGGCAGAGAGGACCCCTCCCAAGCTCAACCACGACAAACCTACGCCACGTCATGTCATAATGCAATTCGCAAATGTTAGATCCAAGGATACAGTATTGAAAGCGGCCAGGGCAAAGAAATTTCTCACATACCAAGGCAAAGCTATCAGAATTACGTCAGACCTGTCTACACAGACCTGGAATAAGAGAAAGGGTTGGGGGGGGGAGGCATTCTTAAAGCTCTTTCGGAGAAAAACATGCAGCCAAGGATCCTTTATCCAGCAAGGCTGTCATTTAGAATTGATGGAGAAATAAAGACCTTCCAGAATCGCCATTGACCAATTTTGTAACCACGAAACCAGCCCTACAGGAGACATTAAGGGGGGTTCTATAAAGGTAAAAAGGCCCCAGGAATGATACAGAACAGAAATTCACAATCTATAGAAACAAAGACTTTACTGGCAACATGGTATCATTAAAATCATATCTCTCAATAATCAGTCTCAATGTAAATGGCCTAAATGCTCCCATAAACGCCACAGGGTTGCAGACTGGATAAAAAGACATGACCCATCCATTTGCTGTCTACAAAAGACTCATTTTGAACCTAAAGATACATTCAAACTGAAAGCAAAGGGATGGAATACCTTCTTTCATGCCAATGGACCTCAACAGAAAGCTGGGGTAGCAATTCTCACATCAGACAGATTGGATTTTAAACTAAAGACTATAGTTAGAGACACAGAAGGGCACTATATTATTCTTAAAGGATGTATCCAACAAGTGGATATGACAATTGTAAATATATATGCCCCCAACAGGGGAGAAGCTAGATACACAAGCCACTCTTAACCACTATAAAGAGACATATAGATAAAAATACGTTAATAGTAGGGGACCTCAACACTCCACTATCAGCAATACACAGATCACCTAAGCAAGAAATCAACAAAGAAACAAGAGCTTTGAATGCCATACTCGATGAGTTGGACCTCATAGATATATATAGAACACTACACCCCAGAACCAAAGAATACTCATTCTATTCTAATGCCCATGGAACATTCTCAAGAATAGACCATGCTCTGGGTCACAAAACAGGTCTCAACCGATACCAAAAGATTGAAATTATCCCCTGCATATTCTCAGACCACAACGCTCTGAAATTGGAACTCAACCACAAGGAAAAATTTGGAAGAAACTCAAACACTTGGAGACTAAGAACCATCCTGCTCAGGAATGATTCGATAAACCAGGAAATCAAAAATCAATTTAAACAATTTATGGAGACCAACGAGAATGAAAACACAATGGTCCAAAACCTATGGGATACTGCAAAGGCAGTCCTAAGGGGGAAATACATAGCCATCCAAGCCTCACTCAAAAGAATAGAAAAATCTAAAATGCAGTTTTTATATTCTCACCTCAAGAAGCTGGAACAGCAACAGAGGGACAGGCCTAATCCACGCACGAGGAAGCAGTTGACCAAAATTAGAGCTGAAATCAATCAAGCAGAAACCAGAAGTACAGTAGAGCAGATCAACAGGACTAGAAGCTGGTTCTTTGAGAGAATCAATAAAATTGACAGACCACTGGCAAGACTTATCCAAAAGAAAAGAGAAAGGACCCAGATTATTAAAATTATGAATGAAAAAGGAGAGGTCATGACGAACACCATTGAAATTGGAAGGATTATTAGAAATTTTTATCAACAGCTATATGCCAATAAACTAAGCAATCTGGAAGAGATGGAATCCTTCCTGGAAACCTATAAACTACCAAGATTGAAACCGGAAGAAATTGATTCCTTAAACAGGCCAATTAATTATGAAGAAATTGAGTCAGTGATAAACAACCTTCCAAATAACAAAACTCCAGGCCCGGACGGTTTTCCTGGGGAATTCTACCAAACATTCAAAGAAGAAATAATACCTATTCTCCTAAAGCTATTTCAAAAAATAGAAACAGAAGGAAAGCTACCAAACTCATTCTATGAGGCCAATATTACCTTGATCCCCAAACCAGGCAAAGACCCCATCAAAAAGGAGAATTACAGACCAATTTCCCTATTGAATATGGACGCCAAAATTCTCAACAAGATCCTGGCTAATAGAATCCAACAGTACGTTAAAAGGATTATCCATCATGACCAAGTGGAATTCATCCCTGGGATGCAAGGGTGGTTCAACATTCGCAAACCGATCGGTGTCTTAGATTTTATCCACTGAATACATTTTTAAAGAAGCAGGAGAAATTAAAACAAAACAAACAAGCAATTGAGTTTCGACTACCTTCTACAAGTCTTCATTGGTCAAGGTACTAGTTACACTCATAGAACAATATTTGAAAGAGTTCCTTGATTCAGAACTTTATTAAGATAATAAATGGTATTGATTTGCTATTGGTTTTCGCAGAGAATCACTCCCCATAGTTTGGAAAAGGAAAATGAGAATTAGATTCAGTTTACTCTACAGACCAATATACCCCCAATTCATTCTCATGGGGAAGCTATATGGAGAGATCTAGTTTGGCTTCATCCTGTGTCCCCTCCCCTGTGTCACAGACTGACACTATCCAGTAGTAGAAGGACCAGTGATGACCTATATGGAAGCTCTGCTTCTTGCTTCTACTTTCCTGCTTTCCCTTATACACTTGATTGCGCATATCTTTAAATAGTCTTTGTCAAATAATTTCAAAAGAATTCATTTTTTCCCTCTGATATTCTGTAAAAATACAAATTAGGGCTGCTACTTCTGTAGCCCTGAGCAATCCATGCTGGGCTGTATGTGCATTTCTCTGTAGCCACGTTAGCAGTGCAATTCTCTCTATGGGGGGGTAGTATTCTTCTACACTAAGAGAAAGTGAGCTTAAAACACAATTTTTTCAGAAAATAATCACTTCTTGTTTTGAATGAACTATTAAAATATATCTTCCATTATGCTAAAATATGGTGACCATGATAAGTTCTATCCTACAAATATGCCCCTGGCAGAAGCTCAACCCAGAAGAAGCTCAAGAGAATGTTCACATAATAACTTTCTGCCCAGTATCATTAGATTACATTTTTTAAATAACTGTGAAAATTCAAATGGCAAACAACTACATATATGCTCATGGATACAAACAAAACAACAGATAAGATCTTATTTCACAGAGTATCTGGTATCAAAAAATTGCTGGAAGTTTGAAACTGAGGAATATGGAAATTTTGGAATATCAACACCTGGGAAGTTTAATTTCAATAAACTCTTAAAAATATATTAAGAGCATTCTCTGAATATTAAAACATGGGCTTTTGGAAAGATTGCATTCAATGCCATCTGTTAGCCAGTGACATGCTGTATACTGCCATCCAGAAAGAAGAGGGAAATTCAACTATTTCCTAATTGATTTACTATAACATGAAATGAGGAGAATCATTTGGTCATTAATCAATAATTAATTTAAAAAATACTACCTATGTGAATAGAGCTTATATACCAGAATCTTAGGGCACTTTATATGTTATACCCTGATAAGACTCTCAGTGTCCCTACAAAGTCAACAAGACCAATTAATAATGTCCCTTTTCTAACTCTAATAATTATATTAGCTAACAGTTCTACAGCCTCAGTCTACATCAGGCACCTGCTAAGTGCCTAAAATGCTCTGTTTTATTTAATCTTCCCATTAACCCAAAGAAGCGAAGCTTCCAAATTCATACAACCAGACAGAGACACGATCACAAAAGATTTCTCCTTTCTCCCTAAATCCTGGTCAAAGGCAGCTGAGTTCATTGCTCACTTTACTAAACCATTACCTCTTAGAAAAAGATGGAGGCATTAATTTATTTTTAAGTAAAGTGATTACTTCTCCAAAGGAAAATTAATTACCCTCCAAGTACCACCATCTGTTTTAATGTTTTCTAGCCTAAACTTTAAAGACAGACACAGTAACTTGAAAATGTCCCCAGTGGCAGGGTCCGAATGACCTTTGTCATTAAGAAGGCAGAGAAGAATCACCCTTCTTTAAGAAACTGAGTATCAAAGTGATGTTGTACGTGGGGTCCGGGAAGCTGCCTCCAGAGTCTATGAAAAGATCACCCAAAACACAGCACAGCTGATTTATATCTAGAGGAGGTCAAAATACTGCAGAGTTGAATGGCCCACATATACCATGATACTAGAGAGATATCACAATCAAAAGAACTGTCATAACAACAACAGATTCCAGAAAAGTAAGATGTTTTCATTTCATAGGAAAAATGTTTATTTACCAACAAACTTTCGTTATATATTTGCTACATGCAGTCATGCTACTTAGAGAGATACAATGGTGAACAAGAAAACATGCCTGGCCCCAAGAAGCTCATAGGTTACTAAGGGAGATGGGCAATTAAATAATAAACTGTGATAAATTCTGGGATAGAAATGTGTATGTGGCATGTGCAGCACCTTCCTATCAATATTAATAATATTAGCTACTATTTACTTAACAGTTGTTATGTATCCAGTCTCTACCAAGCACTCTACGTAGATTTTCTCCATTTAACCCTCAATCGATCCTATGAAATAAGGATTATTATCGTATTTCACAGATGTGAAAGCAATGGTTAATATGTTCAAGATAGTCCCAGCTTGTACATGTTCTGCTATGTTTAATTTAAAATTGCTATTGCTACTTAAAAGGGTACAGAGAGGTATTTGAAAACATGATTATGGCTTTAGTCAAAATTAGCCCCAGTTACATTTGCAAGTCTTAGAGCTGATATTTGACCTCAGATGTGGCTGACTTAGATCCTGGGCTCTTAGCCTCCAAAACCATAATGAGCTTTTTACATGCCCAATGTTTTGGATAATTTTAATAAAACGTTTACTTAAAATAATTTTAGATTTACAGAACAGTTGCAAAGGTAGCAGAAAGAATTCCAATATACTCCTTACCCAGTTCCGTTTTTTCCAAATGTTCTCATTTTATATTTGATACATCTCAGGAACCAACATTGGTACATTACTATTAGTTAATAATAACTAAACTCTAGACTTTATTCAGATTTCACCAATTTTTCTATTAATGTCTTTTTTCTCTTTGAGGATCCCACCCAGGATATTATATTGCATTTATTTATTTATTTATTTATTTATTTATTTATTTTAAGAATGGAGTTTAGATTTTTTATTTATTTATTTGAGAGAGAGAGTGAGAGAGAGAGCAGGGGGAGGGTCAGAGGGAGAAACAGACTCCCCGCTGAGCAGGGAGCCCCAGGCAGGGCTCAATCCTGGGACTCCAGGATCATGACCTGAGCTGAAGGCAAACACCTAACCAACTGAGACAGCCAAATGCCCCACTACATTGCATGTAGTTGTCATGTCTCCTTAGTCTCCTCTGGGCTATGGCAGTCTCTCAGACTTTTCTTACTGTTCACTGTCCTGATAGTTTTAAAGAGTACTGGTCAGGTATTTGGCAGAATATCCCTCAATTTTGAAGGTTCTTTTGATCTAAAATCCGCATTAACTCAATGTGAAGTATGTCAGTGCACTTTTATATATCACCTAGATTCAGAGAACTTTGAGAAGGGACATGTGCTGAAATACACTAAGAAATAATATGTTTATGGAGGATAAGCACAGTGGAACTTTCTGGAGTGATGAAAGTGTTCTGTATCTTGACAGTGAGTTCATGTGTGCATGCAGTTTTGCTTCTCTGGTGCTCTGGGTTAGTAATTCCAAAACCATATTCTACGCCTTCTAGACTTGAACAAATGAGTAAATATATTAAAGGAAACAGAAGCCAGGTTTCTTGCAGTTGGAGAAGGGAGTCATAAATAAAAAGGAGGGAAAGAACAGAGTGCATACAGCAGTTTCCAAAGTTCAAATAGAAAGTGGAGATCAAACAGTCCTGACCTTCAGGTCAGATTCCATGTTAGCTCTGCATTGCTTGAAGCTCACAGTGCTGATCTCAGCATATTTTGTTTGTCTTTATTAGTTGGTAATACATTTTGAAAGCTGACTCTTGGTTTTGCCTGAGCAATGGGGTGGGTTTCAATATGCTAAGGAAGGCACGGAAGCCCAGGCCTATGTCCTACACTCATATGTGGCATTTGCTTACCAACTGTTCTTGCCTTTTCGAGACAGGCCATGAGCTCTCTTGTTTACCTCAGTTCTCCACTTAGACCCAACCCCTTTCTTTATTTGGCTTGTCTTCCTGTCCTGGGTAAGTCATTTGGTTGGTAATCCCTAGGAAAGGCTTTAAAACTACTAGTTCAACCTTAGCTAAATGAGCAAATTTCCCTTAAAATGAGGTGCTGATGAGAGAATAATCACTCTAGGGAAGAGAAGGAGTAAGCCAACATAAAATATGCCCAGACAGGCACTACTAATGTTTCCATAGATACAAATGTATTTGAGTGTTTAACGGTTACACGCTTTCACTCTCCTTGGCCGTTTCCTAAATACTTCCTGTCAGTAAAGTCCTCACCAAGAAACTGGCATAAAGATAAAACAAATGAGGTGCCTGGGTGGCTCAGTCAGTTAAACAGCTGCCTTCGGCTCAGGTCATGATCCCGGAGCCCTGGGATCAAGCCTGGCGTCAGGCTCTCTGCTCAGTGGGGAGCCTGCTTCTCCCTCTCCCTCTGCCTGCCTCTCTGCCTACTTCTGCTTTCTCTCTCAAATAAATAAAATTTTAAAAATATAAAATAAAACAAGCTTTTGTGTGTCATCTGTCCTTGATACTACAAAAAAATATCGTCCTCACTCATGTGACTAAATTTGCAGAGTGAAAAGGATTTATAATGAAGTCATATTGCTTTCTCTGCTCTTTAACAATCAGTATGGATGGGTTCTGTGACATCTCACTGTTAGCCACCCCCCCCACACACCCAGAGATAGGCCACTTGCTTATGAGGAAGTCTAATATTTAAAGAGTTTCCACTTCTCTGCTGACAACCTAGAAACTCCCTTCTCTATGCCCACTTTGGAAAAAATGTGCTACATAAAATAGAAGAAAGGGTAATTTCAAACCACAAGGGTGCTAATGCAGATGAATCCTGATAAAGGAAAATGACATGGCAGGATACCCTTTATGTTTCTAAATGAGTCTATGTCTGCTTCTTATGGCTATCTAGGTAGGTTTCAGATATGCAAAGGAGGTAGATTTGGGGAAGAGAGACTGGAGAGAGCTGAACTGTGCTGACCAATTTAGTGACAAATTCCCAGAGGCGGTCCAGAAGAAGGGGGTGAGAGAAGCATCACAAAATGATGGAAGGGAGACCCTCAGCAGGCAGTGTGACCAGTGAAAAAGCCCCACAGTGAATTAAGAGCAAGAACAACTAATATGAGATTCCAACTCTCAATAATACACTTTCAATAACTTGGTTCTGCTATGTACAACTGACTAGTATCCATGGTTGCCTTGTTGAGGGATAGATAAGAGGTGGTGTGTCTATTGAGGTCAGGTCAGAGATAAAGGAACAACTGTAAGACAGTGCCAATGTCAAGAAGTCAGTAGAGGCAGGACATCGGAGTCAGGTGACCATCCAACCAGAAGTCTTTGAGACTTGACAGGAATCTTAGAAAAAGCAATAGACTTTCCACATGACAAAGAATGAGAGTTGAGCTGGTCTTACCTAATCCTAAGGGGCAAGGTGACCCCAGTTCACATCTCAGTTACAAATTTATTACTCATTCTGTGCAACTGGTATAACCAAAGACTTATGAGCCTTATCAAGAGTTGAGATTTTCTACAGTTCTAACCATCTGCTTTCAAACATCTCTGTGCACCTTCCTATTTTTAAGCCAAGTGGTTTGAAATCAAGCACAACAGTAAATCTCTAATGATCTACCACATTTATATCATCATCCAGGCCATCCAATCACTCCAATATGAACCCAGCACTGAGCCTCAAGAGGCTCATATTAATGCAATTAAGTAGTTAATTTTTCTCGGATGTGCACAGCTGTAGTTGTTAATATTCGAATACTCCTCATACTGCAGTGTCCGGGAAAAATCAAAGCAGCAGTATATAAAAAAAAAAAAATGTCAGTGAACTAAAAACTGAAGGCACAGAGAAAAATGCCACCAGCTGTAGACAGTAAAATCTATTCTACCTGACTAGCTACATGTCAAAGAATCAATGCCTGTCCTGAGAAATGAACATGAGTTAGTGCGTGAAGAGCTCCGTGTTCAAGATTATTAAGATTACCAACTAATAATTCATGAAACACTGAACCCAGAGTTACAGTCTTGCTTTCCTCCCAACATTCAGTTCATGTAAAGGAATGCTGTCCTTGACTTACAAGTGCAAATATCTGCTTCTGTACTTCTATGCAGGAGCAGAGGACTCTTCTAACAAACGTTCAGTAAATATTTACAGAATGCCTATCATGAGACAGACAGACCACGTGTTAAGATACAACAGTAAGCAATGCAGAAAATTATCCCTGCCTTCAAGGAGCTTACAGACTCATAGTGAAAGGCAATTACAGTTCAGGGTGCTCTGATAGGGACAGAGGAAGGAAGGTGAGAAATGATATGCATTCCAGTATGATGCATGCATAATGAACCATATGAACAAAGGGAGTAATAGGAGATAAAGCTGGAGAGGCAGCCACAAACTCGATCATGAAGTGTTCTGAAGATGAAGCTAAAGATATTGGGCCTTATTATAAAGCCAAAGAAAGACATTGTTCTGGAGTAAGAACACACTGGAAGATGACAGGACTAAAACAAGACAAGCTGATAAAGAAATTGTGGGAGGGTCTAATGTAGTAGAATGGCAATGGAAATAAATGGACAGATAAATAACAGATTTTACCTGGGTAGATGGGAGGGTATGATATTATAGGAGGAGTCAAAGAAAATCACCAGGCTCAGTGGTTTGAATAAGTCATGCCATTTCCTGAGCTATGGAGGGAGAAGCAGGCTTGGAGCTGAGGGTACTGTAAGGGGTGAGAGAGAACCAGAAGTACATGAATAGAAGAAGAAATGTTCAGTAGGCAGCAGGGTGTTTCATTAACTAGGATCTTTTTTGTTAAAACTGACAGATTTCAATCAAGCTAGTTTTAACAAAGAACACGCTTTATTACAAATGTGCTGGGACAGGGATGTAACTGTACCTCAGTGACCAGAAGATGCAGAGACCTAATGCCTTCAGGACACTGTTGTCATTTCTCAACTTGCCCCTCTCTCTCATTAAAAAAAATTTTTTGAAAGAATTATTATTGAGATATAATTCACATAAAATAAAGTTCACCATCTTTGATTTAAAGACTGGCTCTCTCTGCTTATTTGGTCTACAGAGGAGTACACATGGCTACCTGCAACTCCTGGGCTTTGTACCCTGCAAGGAAAGGTTATTCAGAACTCAAGGGACCTATCATGACATTGATGCATGTGACCTATACAGGATCTCAAAGAGAGATCGTCCTCATCCCAAGTCTCAAACCCAGAAATCTCAGGGCACAAATTTATCAGCCAAGTTGGATCAAGCACCCACCCCTGGACAAAACGTGTTACAGGGAAGGTTCCCAAAGTAACACAACTTCAACATATGGATAGAAAGGGAGGACCATTTCTTAAAAAATGGGTGCTCATCAGATAACCCCCTTAGATGTTTATTATAGACATCTAAGTCTGATATCAGGAAAGACACCAGCTTTGGGATCCATCAACATATGGACAGTAATGATGTCATGAGAGGAGACAGAGATCATCTAAGGAAAACATAAACAGAGGGAATAGAAGGCCAAACTTCTTTAAGGCCAAACCTTTAAGCTCTAACATTAATGACAATGGGCAGAGTAGAAGTTGCCTTGACAGAGAATGAAAAAGAATAACCAAAGGGACAGGAAGTAGACCAAAAACATACAGAGAGGGTATATTGTCATAAAGCCACGGGAAGAAAAGGGTTCGAGATAAGGCTCTGCAAAAATGCTTCAGACAAGTCAAACATCCTCTGGCATGAACAAGAAGAGATCTTTGGGAGCTAAAACAAGAGCAATTTCAATAGAACTGCAGGGCCATGAGCAAGACTGTTCAGCGTGGAGGCGTGAGTGGAAGGTGAGAATATGGTGCCAGCATGTTACTGTCATACCTCAGAGCAAACTGTAAGCTCTTCTAATGCACAGAAGATTATTTTCGTGTATGTAGAAATATGATTAGTGACATTTGCCACAGCTCTGATTGTTTTTATTTACAGTTTTTGACACTTGGAATCATGAATTCTAGTTCTATACCATGTTTTATGCAAATAAGAACTTCCCAGGCTTATGTTCATCATAAATATAGATTGTTTCTACCAAGGCAATATGAACTATGGAAAAAGCACTATGTGTAGGAAAATCATCAAATGTCATTAAAAGAAATCATATTTCATATTACTATAATGTGTTTTAATTCTCAGTGCATTTTTCTTTTATATCTAATTTCATAAGCTGTTTCTAAGTGAGCAAGAACTCCTTCCTTCTAAGCAACTAAATAGCCCTAAATACCATGAGCTGTTCCTCTGACATCAACCCACTGACAAGATAGGACCCCTCAATACACAACAGCTACTGAGAGCTAGAGTTTGCCAGAAGCAGTTTATTCAGAGAAGGCTCACATTTTCTCATGTAACAAACTTCCATCTCTATGTAACAAGTAAAATAAACCAAAATACTGATTTGGGGTTTGGGTTTTTATTTTTTTTAATTTTATTTATTTATTTGAGAGAAAGAGTGAGAGAGAGAGAGAAAGAGAGAGAGAGAGTGAGCACAAGCCGGGAGAGGGGCAGAGGGAGAGAAAGAAGCAGGCTCCCCACCTAGCAAGGAGCCTGACATGGGGCTTGATCCCAGGACTATGGGATCACAACCCTAGCAGAAAGCAGATGCCCAACCAACTGAACCACCCAGGTGCCCCTGATTTGGGGTTTATAAAATTCAGAGTTTGACTCCTCAAAATTGTTTATGACCTAATAATTTTAAATGTCATATTCCCTTTCATTTTCTTGTGACTGCAGGATTAAGTTTCTTGGACAGTTTTTGGCTACAATACACATATGGGATAAATAGAAACCAAGCTAAAAAAATAGAAATGTTACCCAGCACACCAGGCAAAGTCCAATTTACCCAAACCCAGAATATCCAAATCCCCTAATGGGATCCTCAAAACCTTCTAAGACTGGTACTGGAAGTGAGGAATAACTGGAAAAAAAAAACCCTCTCAAAAGTCACACAAAAATCCTATCAACTCAGTACAATTCATTTACCCTTTTCATGCAAGCCTAATAAGCAAATGCTCAGAGGCTCAATTTTCTACCTCTTCAAAGGTGATGGCAGCCACAGTAATAGAAATTTCTTCCTAGATCAAGTTATTTCAGTAGTAGCTAATTTTTCTGGATCACCAAGTTAACCTCAATGCAATAGGCTAAATACTTTTTATTTGAAATTAAAAACATCATTGTCTCATATACAGTCTCATATTAATTAATAACTGAGTTCAATTCAGATTATTAATTATCCTGAGATCAATTTTGTCTGAGATATTAAATCTTACAGGGAATTCCATCTTCACCTCGTCAAGTCACTTGAAGTAGACAGGATTAATAGCACATCACTGAGGTAACAGAGAGGTATTTCCAGTTGTCAGGTAAAGATGTTTAAGTATATACTCAACAGGTAACGTTAGGCATTGAGCCTAAATCAAATTATTGTGCATTGTGCAGAGTCAAATATTTTTGCCCTCCGAGAAACAACAACAACAAAAAGGCGGTTGAACACAAAGACTGCTGCACATTTGTGGATTTGAAGTTAATGTAACATTGAATCCAGGCCACATGATGCACTGAAATAAACAGAATCTTTTTTTTTTTTTTTCTGAATGGTGTACGTGCTTCCAGTCCTACAGATGTCCAATATTCCTCTGTTCTCCAGACTGTGTCCCAGAGGCATAAACAATTCAGAGAAATTAGTTCATTCATGTCCAAGATAACGACCACTGTAGATTTATTATCTTAACAGTAATGATAATTGCATCTCAATTTATTTTAAGGCTAGTATCCCTGAGACCTTGTGTAATTTGCAGCAGAGAATTTCCATCTCTGCAGTCCTTTGGCATTACTAATAATGTGAGTACTTAACACTTGACACATACCCACAGGGTTCTGAACAATGCAGAAAAAGTACAGTTAGCCCTGTAGGGAAGAAATAGTGACATGAGTGCAAGGTTAGTTGAGTTTTTCCTTGCGAACACAAAGAGTTGAAAACACAGGCAGAAGCCCTGAGTCTCTGCATGAGAAACTGGGCTATGGTATGGCCTGATGGTTGGGGGTGAAATGGAGAAAAGGAGAGAGAAAAAAAAAGGAAAAGAGGTTCTCCAAGAGTGGCCTGGAGAGGCTCTACAAATACGTAAAACAGGAGTGTGTACTGAGGTAACTGTCAGGATGGTTCATAGAAGACCAGCATTTGCATCAGCTGGACCAGGTTAAGCAAAGACATAGAGGTAGAGTAATTTTGGAGAAAAACAAGAAGTCTAAATGGGTTGCTGTCGAAGACATGTTGTCTTCTTTCTTCTTAGTGGATGATACACAAATCACCACCAGATTTCAAGGATCCTTAAATTACTTTGACTCATAAGCAGTGGGGAGCCAAGGAGTACTTCCGAACAGAAGAGAAATGAAATCATAGCTCAGTTCCACCAAGGAAGGCATAGATGGTAAAAGATTGTGGAAGAAGTTGATTTGAGATTTGAGAGTGAACAGAAGTTCACTCTAGGATATGCTAAATTAAGGATGGTTTTTAAGGAATTTTTCATACCCTTAAAAATATGACTTTATGAAAAAAGTTCTGATCAAGAGCTTATAAAGCTTTTAGCAATTTGCTTCCACCTGAGCAAAATATAAATTCTTCTTCTGATCTACTTGAAGCCTCCTTCTTCAGTCTGCTCAGGCAAAAATCAACTCAACTGAAAAAAAAAAAAAGAAGAAGAAGAAGAAGAAGAAGAAGAAGAAGAAGAAGAAGAAGAAGAAGAAATTGTCTACTTGGCTGAATTGACCAATCAATTAATTCAAAACAGTCAACCAAGCAGTACCATTCAATCTAGAGACATGTCCCTTCAGGTCCATAAAAGAAGAAGGGTCAAGACCTCTTCTCCCAAGGTTACCATTCTAAAGGATGAAATAATGCTTTTATCAAACAATTAGATCTCTCAGCAAAGTCAATTACTGATTGTATCCCAGATTCCTGGGAGAACCACATCATAAAAAGTGGTCCTTTGTAAGTTGTCCAGGGCAAGGACACAGTGGTTTAAAAATCTTTTTTGATAACCATAGTGGTCATTAATGCATGCTTTACAAAATGAAATGCTTTGATCTTTCTATTTTCTGAGAAAATGAAAATTTACAGCAAAGAGATGGTCTAATTTTTTTTAGGATAAATGCATTCATTTAATGATTCAGGAAGAGATTTTGATATTACTTCTTAAAAGGGTTGGTAACATGAGTGATTCTTCCATCATATATTTCCTGATTCCTATAAGCAACAAGGTTTTAAAATATCACACTTCCCAAAGCAAAATCCTTAATGCCAGGTTGAGGAGGCATGGTTTTCTCTGATTTTAAAAAGGCTGTGGGCACTTGAAGTGCAGACATAAAATCCTCACTTCCTTAAGAGTAAGAAAACACTGCTTTCCCAGAAATATAAAAGTCAAGCTCAGACCTTGTGATTGTTCTTCTTTGTGTCAATTTTAATTTTTTAGGTGTAACAGATTATCTCCCCTTCTCTTTTTTCCAGGTAATTGAAAGTAGGAGGTATGTTTTAATTGAGTAAGTGATTCCCAGGAGGAAGACAAACCTTGTTCTGGTGAAGCTTGTTATGGATTTGGTGTCAAATGTTGTAGTTCTGAAGTAAAATTGCCCCTTTAATTAATGGTTTCCATCTCAAAATCAGAAAATACTAGTAATTTTTTTAAAGTCACAACTACTCTTTAGAGACTATTGCTTTAGGAAGGCAGTGGAGAGAATTAGGTTTCAACAATGTAACCAGCGTTTCAGTTCAGAGTGTTTTGTTCTAGCCAGCAGAAAACTTACATATTGAAAAAGGAATATGGATGTCTTTAAGCAATTCTTTGACTCCATTGTTTGCCAAGCCCCTACGGACCCCAACATTCCCCATTATGTTATACTCAGCCATGTCTCCTGTATTTTTATTTACGGCCTATTACTAAAGGCATTTTAGTTTTCTGCTTCTGATGTTGTTTTCTCCATTTTCAACTTTAGAACCAACTTAATCCACATGATCTGATCTCCAAAAAATTATTTCATAAGTCTGATTATCTGAGTACTGAAAGAGAAGTACTACAGGAAAAGATTGAGTTGTCTTTTAAGTTACTTTATTAGGAGCATTTTATTTTATTTTGTGTGTGTGTGTGTGTGTGTGTGTGTGTGTGTGAATTGAAAACATACATTTTTCTTTGTTGCCTCTCCATTGCCAGCAGATGTTTTGTCAACCCATCGACAAAGATGTAGACATAGTCATTACTGCACTTGCTTGATTTTAGGTAGAGTTAACACATATATATTTGAGTTATTTCTTTAAGTAGGTATAAATTACTAGGATATCCAGTTTATTAATCCATAGAACATGAATAGAGTTATACAAAACCTTTAGGAATTAATTCCAAAAATTCTCAGAACATGGATTAGTAGCATTAATCTTGAACCATCTGAGTCAAGAGATGAGAGTCCCTTGGAATAGGGCCATTTCTTTAGATTCAATGTTGAATACTCCTTGGCTGGCCCAAAGTTTTATTTAGAGTAGGTACATAATAAATAAGTGTTAAAAAGAAAATTGAATCAATGAATGAGCAGGGCATCCTTTTGCCCTGTCTCTAATCAGCTGCACTGCAATTCACTGAACCTCTTCAGGGGTGCAAACTAGACTCCTTGGGTAAATATCCCATGGTCAGATTTTGTTTGGTGAAGCAATATTTTTGGTTTTAACACCTTTATAAGAGACATGCATTCTTCAGTTCTCTATCGAATTCACCACTCCCTGCTATTGCAAAACTCAATGGTTTCCCCATTAGTTTACCTGCCTGGTCCCAGAATTCATCTGGGTTTGCAACCCCTGATTATTTGCTAAGTTTCCCTAATACTCTTATTTTTTGAAAAGTAAAGTGAAATTGAACTGCATCCTTATTGAGAAAGGAAGAATATTTAATATTTCTTGGCAGTGCATCAAAAAAAAAAAAAAAACCCAACACTAACAACTGAATTACTTTATGAATTGAACAGTATTAGTACCAGACAAAGTATTTTTTTTCTTCAACAAAAAGTATATCCAGAATCGCCTTGTTACAAAATGGAGTTTTATCTATTACTCATGAAACTGTACATTGCTTCATTAACAATTTTTGTGTATAAACAATACATTGCAGAATTTCAAATACATAGTTTAAGATAGTCTATGTGCAGTATACTTTGGGAGTATGTCCATGGGTAACTTCTAACTATTTTTTCATTTTGGAGGCACATGACAAACTTCTTCTAGGTGAAATGAACTGTTAGGAAATTATAATTTATTGTGAATTTCTACCAATAAAAAAATGTAAGTTGCATTCCCATAACAAAAAAAAAAAGAGATCATCAAATAATTACCAATATTTTCCATATATGACATCAAAGAACTATGAAAAGTATTTCACACTGTATATTAAAGGAACAAAAATCTCCTATCATCTTTATCTACATATTCATGTATAAGCACCACTAATATTTCAAGGCTTGCTTACTTATTTCTTAACTATTTAGATTTAAGCAGAGCAAGTGAAAATTTTTCCATAAAAAGTATATATTTCACATTTATGCATATCGATAAAAATTTTCAGAGATAAAGATGTACAGTACCGAAGTTTTAAAATCTGTTTATATTTAATATACAGTTTAATTTTCTTATTCACATTAACTGATTTCATGCATTTGACCCTGATAAATTATATGAAAAAAATTAGTGTCTTAAAACAGATCACACATGGACTCAAATACAATTACAAAGAAAACATGGAATAGATTCATCCATTCTATCAGTAAGAGTTCCCTACTTGATACAGTATTCTTTACCTATATATATATATATATATCATTAACCCTGAAACAATTAAATTTCAAAAACATCAACCAAATTGCAGCTAAAGCACTTAGCATGAAAAGCCACTAATTACTCATTTTCTTTGTTTCAACGTCTAGAACAATACAGGAGTACACAAAGCAGTTGGGCTGGAGATGTACCCATTGTCTCTATAATTGAAGTTCCAGGCAGAGTGCTGTCAGGAACATACTTATGACACGAGCCTACTTGTCCACAGACTTAGAGTACAATGAACCAAACTGCACACCCTGTTGTTCTCTTTTGGCATTAACTTAGCTCTTACTTCTCGGTTTGATAAAGGGGTTGATGGTCTCCTGGCTGAGCACGGTAGATGCCTGAATGCTGTAAGACAACTGGAACCATTTATCACTGGGCAAAAGCATCTCCTGCTAATGGAAATGGCAGATGTCCAGACCTACCCTTCCAGTAATATGAGTAGCTAATTTTTGTCAGCTACAAGGTGTTGAGCATGATAGTATAGTTTAGACTTGTTTGTTTTAATAGTGGCTCCTTCTCTATTGCGCTAATATACTGCAGCAAGTCTTCCAAAAAAGATAATTGTGAAAAGTTTCTGGTAAAAAAAAAAATAAAGATGAGTATGTCACTTAAAATAATGCAATGAGAAAAATGGGTAAAGGACATTCAAATATAGAGAGAAATCTAATACATTTTCAAAATAAATAGGAAGGATATATAAATATTTTCAATATATTCACATGAAAAAAATTAGTGGGTTCTGCAGTCTCATTGATTTGGGTTTGAAACCCCTTCCATTTTTCTAATTATATAAACTTTGGCTAGTTATTGAAACTCTCAGTCTCAGAAAATTTGTTTGCTTACTTTGGTTTGGTTTGGTTTTGGTTGGTTGCCTAACATAAACTGCAAAAACAAAAGCAGATCGCTGCAAGAATTAAACTAGGTAACACAGAGCACAGTGCCTGACACATAGTTGGCATAGCTAGTACTTTTTGAGACAGCCCTCCCTGCCACCACTTCAAGTAGATATCTTCTGTCTGCCTCAACTTAATATATTATTTGAAGCTTCCCAGGTTTCATAAGGAGAGGGAGAAAACACTAATCCTACTCTTCATTGAAAGACGGTGTAAAAACGCATGGCAGTGGGAAATTCTCTGGCCCATACAAACCACCTGGCTTGAGCTTAGGTTGTGTCCACTGCTGAGAGTCAGGTATGTCTGGCCATGTCTGGTGGAGCAGAAAGGTGGACCAACCAAAATATGTTTGTATGGGAGTTAGAAGCCTCATTGCTGAGGCTATGGTGAGTCTGGAGATGAACAGTCATTCATGACTTAGCAAAGGAGGTTTGTCAAGTCAACTTGCATGGGGTCTGAAAAACCTCATGGATGGTTGGTCATTTATTCCAGGGGGACATAGAGGAAGGCACAATGAACTGACTTGGTAACATACCCACGGATGGGCAAGTTGATTCACTGTAGCTATCAATGACCCCTATCTGTGTTCCAGACCCAGGAACATGTTTGGGTTCTAGTTTAGAGAGAGAAAAATATGTAAGCAAATACTGCAAGGGTTTTTCATATTGCAACATTCTGAGGAACAAGAGCAACCTGCCAAAAACTCTGAAACAATCTAACAAAGAGAAGAGAGACATTCCCTCCCAACTCACCAGGGATCCTGCACAATTTGGGCACTGCAAGGCCTGGAGTACGTCAGTCACAGGGCCTGATCAAGCAGTGGCAGCACCCCCCTGAGACCTTGGGGTCTGGCAGAAAAGCAGCAGAGCTGCACAAGGGGTCATGGTGTCAGGCTGAAGACTTTGCCTTTGCCTGGAGCCTCAGTAATAAAGGCTAAAGCAAGAAATGATACATTCTGCCTGATCATTGTTACTGTGGCCCCATCAGGTTGGTAAAGTCTGGGCAAACTGGGATGATAATTTCCAATGTGCTTCAAGCTTGATATATCTCCTGTCAGTTCTCCCTTTCGTTACTCACCCTAATTCTTCCCCCCACCAAAAAAAAGGGAGCAAAAGAAAAGTGAAATAATTGAGGGTTTCCATTTTTAATTTTTTGTTATATGACTAATTAAACTTCAAACACTTCATCTAAAGTAACCCAAACACTGTTGTGGTTGTTATTTCTCATCACAGAATCATGTTTGTTTTTTGCCTTTTTTTTTTTTTAAGTCAGGTACTCAGTCTCTTTTATCAGCAAAGAATCTGAATTGCCAAGAAAAATAGAGTGGCTTGCAAAGTATTTTACTAGTGAGAAGAGCATAACCCACGCTTTTCTGATCATCATCCAGCAAGCTGTCAACTAAACAATACAGCTTTTCAAAATGAGTATTTTTAAGCAGAAGCTTAAAATTCAGCAATTAGTTCTTTCTGGTAGGGTTTTGTTTATTACCTTTGAATGTGCAAACTTTGGTAATATATTACCTTTTACATTACATTTATTTTTACAGTATCACTCATTTGCTCTAACAAATCTTGCATGTAAAGGATATAAGAACACAAGTACTTCAGGCAGCTTTCGGATTTCTCCTGCCTTATGTTTTATTCAGTCAATCAACTTGGCTGCCATTCTGTATTCCTAAAATACAAAGATGTACAGTGATCCTGCAGGCAGCTAAGAAGGGCGCACACACCCTCTAAGCCCTAGGATGTATCAAGGAGGAATTGACTCAAGCCAAGAAGCATCACATCCTTTAAGTCCTTTAAAGTCATAGGGTGACATTTCTCATAGTGTCAAAAGTCCTTAGAAGATGCTGAATTAGCAGCACAACTTAATGAGGATTAGGCTAATTTGACAGAAGATGTAGGACACTTTCTCCATACCTCCTCACTTTAATTTTAATCTGATAACCAGCAGCTAAAGATAAAGGAGTGAGTGACCTTTACCAGCAATTCTGAGTCACCAAGTTGACAGAGCAGAATTGCTCTTCTTCAGACGTCAGAGTAACCACAATGCATGATGTTGATAGGGGTCAGATTGCCCAGGATATATATTTTCATTCACTCCTTGGAGACTGGACCTGACAAAACTGTAATAGCTTATTGAGTTCCAAATGACAATGACATACTGGGTATTTTCAAGCAGTTTTATTTTCCTTACTTCCTATGACTATCTAGAAAAGAAAGCCCATTATCCCACAAAATAATCCTGCAATGTTTCAAAATAATTTTTTCATAGCATATAATTTTATAATACAGTTGTGTCCCTTCCTCTACATTGCAAATACATGTAAAGTATACGGCTGCTTTTCCACAAGTTCAACTAGAATCTATCTGGAGCTCATTCTATATAAACAGGCATCATGAATCCAGATCAGGAGCCAGCAAACTTTTTCTGTAAAGGACAAGAGAGTAGATAGTTTGAGCTGTGGAGGGCATAATGTCTCTGTCCAACTACTCAACTCTGCTCTTGGAGCATGAAAGCAGCCATACACATTATATAAACAAATAGGTTTAGCTTTCTTCCAATAAAACTTTATTTATGAACACTAAAACTTGATTTTATGTAATATTCATGTATCATGGGGTGCCTGGGTGGCACAGCAGTTAGGCGTCTGCCTTCGGCTCAGGGCGTGATCCTGGCGTTATGGGATCGAGCCCCACATTGGGCTCCTCTGCTATGAGCCTGCTTCTTCCTCTCCCACTCCCCCTGCTTGTGTTTCCTCTCTCGCTGGCTGTCTCTATCTCTGTCAACTAAATAAATAAAATCTTTGAAAAAAAAATATTCATGTATCATGTAATATTCTTTTATTTTTTTCAATCTTTTGATATTATGAAAACCATTCTTAACTCAGTACAAAAACAGGGTGTTGGCCAGATTTGGTCCAAGAGTATAGCCTAGATATCAAGTGTAAAAAAAAATTCTGAACTTTCATCTTCTTTCAAATTCTCTAAGCTTTTGATAACATTTAATGATACTGACATTTGAGTATCTGTAGAATTTTTTAACCTACTGACACTTAGGGCCTAGAAGAACACCAGGTCTGTCTCAACTTTAATGTGCATATGATTCACCCAGGAGATCTCCTTATAATGCAGATTCTGACTCAGTGAGTCTGGGGTAGGACCCGGATTGCACATTCCTTACAAGCTCCCCAGTGATGCCCCTGCTTTTGGTACCTGATCCGTACTTTGAGTGCCAAGACTTAAAGTATATACAATTAAAATTCTACCAAACGCTCTAAGGTAAGGCAATTCAATCAAACAACAAGGACTTATTGAAGATCTACTAAATTCCCACTTCTGTGCTAGATGCCAAAGGAGATGCAGAAAAATGTAAGACAGCTTATAATTAAGATAAATACACATGAAACAGTAAGAAATAAAAAGGGCTAAATTAAGGAGATGTTAAGGGACAAGGGAGCTCAGAGAAACAGAATGATGAATAAAACCCAGGAAAACACAAGAGAACAGGTAACCACAAAGAATGTCCTGAACCACAAAGAGTGAACAGTAAAAAGAGAAAGGGAAAGTGTAAGACATCAGCAAAGGTACAAAAGCAGAAATGCAGTGGTGGCTCTGAGTGTCTGGGAAGGAAACTCTTGCAGGAAGCCATCTGGTTGGAAGGGGTAGTATCTGAAGTCATTACTTAGATTATATGCTTATTTCAGGAGGCTTGGGAAACTGTTAATGGAAACGCAGAGGAGGTTTGCCAAACCCCCAGTAAGACATCTCTTGGTGCTACTCTACAGCCACCTCACAGCAAATCTCCTCAAGGTTTGGCTCTTTCAGAGTATTCCTTTAGGAACACGATTAGTTATCCTATGTTGTTATGGTTGGGTTAGAGTAGAAGCCAAGAGCTTCAGCCGTTTACTCTGGGAAATGACATACTTCAAGTTTTCAGTGCTAAGTGTATTTATCAGGGCTGTCTCTCCTAATAAGAAGGGATTTAAGTATTACCCTCTGTCATTTAAGCAAATTTTTGCCTGAAATCCCCCTTTAAGAAACTGCTTATTTTACATTAAGACCATGACTCTCAAATTTGGAATATACAACGGTATACAGAAAATATGGAAAGTCACATGCGGAAAAAAAATAAAATGGTGCCTCTTCTCAGCATGTCAATTGCATTGATTTAGTGAAAGTAAAAGCTAGAACAATTTAACTGCAATCCAAAATGTTATTTTTATAGTAAACAAACATGGATATATTAGGAAATAGAATGCAAAGGTCATATGATTTCTTTTTAAATGATAAATCAAATTCTTTTAAAGAAATGTGGGGCTTGAACATAAAGCTTTGGACTCCACTTTGAGACACTGTGAGAGTGTAAATTCACTCCCTCAACCTTTAGCAGTTTTTGGTAAACACCCGTGAAAAGGCTGGGTTGATGTCCACCTCTGAGTGCTACATAAGCAGTTAAAGATAAGGAGCTAGAACACAGATAACAACTTAGCTGGATCTTAAAAAACATCCTGTGAGTGAAAAAGGAATGAAAGTGAAATGAAATTAGTACATAGTGTGCCATTTACGTATAATACATGCAAATAAAAAATACATAATCTACAAAAATGCAAACGGAAGGACACACATTTAGTACACTAGAGTGGGTACTACTGGACTATGGGAAATGGAAATGTTAAAAGACTAAACAAATAAGTAACAGAAAAAGTCCTCGTATGTGTAATGAATTAAATATCATAATTAAATCAAACCTCTACACTTGAGGCTCAAGAACTAGTGGGCTAAGTCATCCACAATTATGGAGCTTCTCTTTTTAACTGAAGATAGTTTTAGACACCTGCCATTAAATCTTCATTAACAGTTAGGGAAGAATTATCAGAGAAACTTGTGAGAATCTGAGAATAGCACCAGGAAAAAAGAAAAAGAGAAAAAGAAAGAGGAAAAGAGAGAGGACACAACAAAATAACTGGAACTTATTTTGTACCTAAATTTTTCCAAGTATATGAACTAAGTCTTTTCCGTGCATGATCTGAGGTAAATATTATTATTACCCCCAGTTGACAGATGAGGAAACTGAGACTTAGAGAGCTCCCAGAAGGAAACTGAAGATCACCCAGTGTAAGGGGCAGACAGTTTTAAGACTTCGATCCGTCTGCCCCATTATCCAAACTCCTAAACACTGCTGAACACTGCTTAGCACAGAAATTATTTGAGGGTAACACAGGGTCAGGATTCACCAGAGTAGAGATATGGACCCAGCATAGGGAGAAGATTGCTAAAGAAGGGGGCATAGAAGGGACATAGAGGGAGACAATGGGAAGGCACTGAGAAAATTACACTTCTCATAACATTGTCCTTAGACAGCCTTCAAGTTTATGATGGCTTTTCAAATTCAACTATAAGTCATATAGAGTTCCTTCTGAACAACTAAACATCATTATTTCTTCAATACATTCATACCAAACATTTTTACAACAACCTCTCTTTAAAAAAATTTGAGAAGCGCCTGGGTGGCTCAGTCAGTTAAGCTCTGCCTTTGGCTCAGGTCCTGACCCTGGGGTCCTGGGATCCAGTCCCTCTGCCTCTCCACCCCGCTTGTGCTCTCTCTCTCTCAAATAATAAAATCTTTAAAAAAAAACATGAATTTGAGACAAAGTGAGAAAAACTTCTGTCATTTGAAAAAATAGGTTGTTTTTGCTGTTTTCATGGGGATTTTTTTAAGAACAAGTGCTTGAGGCTAATACTCAAAAGTTCGGGGAGGCTGGCCTACAGTTTTGTTGTTTACAATGGCTCCTCACGTTTCAAAAAATAGCTTAGTGTCTACACTTTTGTTCCTTACAATTCTTAAAAAGAGAAATTATAATCACTTGTTAAGAGAGGGAAAGGATCAAAGAGGAAGTGCTTTATGGTGCTTTGACAAAGAAAGCCCTGTGTATTAACTCTGCCGAGAGTTCCGACAGCATTTTCTTCTCTCCTCACTCTATGCCAACCTCAACCTCTGACGAGGAATTTCAGTTCCTTGTTCATGATGACAGCCACCTCCAAGAATCTACCTGAAAGACCAGCACGAGGTCTCTCAGTTTTTCAAGAGAATTGATAGTGTTTTCAATGCTTCTGAGGTAGCTTCGGTCTCACGGCAGTGGCAAGAGATTCAGCGGAGCACTTAAGTCAGCATGAGCTTCCATTTAAATTCAGTCTGTGGGTTTCTGCTTTGTTTATCTATGTTAATAATCATATCACTTGGTCCTTATAAAGAATTTTTTACTGAAACCTCTCCAGCATGCTCATCAAACAATCTTGGCTTGGATGTGGGGGTTTTTTGTAGGGGAGGGTCGTTTTTCTGTTTTTGTTTTTGTTGCTAATGAGCATCATTTGACATCCAAATGCCACATGCGTTTTTTAATTCTTTTGAAAAAAAATGTATACTGCCTAGAATAAATGGTATAGAACTAAAGATTCGAGAACTGCTAAAAATATCTGATTTAGAAAGTCTAACTTTCTAAACTTGAAGAAGAACAATATCTAGCAATGAACAAAGGAAGGGTAGCAAAATACTTTTTTTCAAGTTGTTTAAAATCTTTAACGCAAATCTTAAAAATTCATATTTATTGATATTTCTATGCTAGAAAGAAATAAAATGAACATTTAAAATTCTTTAATAGATGGTGACATTTTATTCACTGTGTGTCTATGATTTACTTAAAAAATTTCAGACTTCTTAGAGTAAAAACATAAACTAAAGGCCAGCATATACTCAAAACAAAATAAGTTCTATCTTTTAATAACATGTACGGCCAAAAATAATACTTAATGGATTGAATTGCATAAGAATATTAACATTCAGCATTTCACAGGAAAAAAAAAGGCAAGCAGATTTTGAATTGACACTTCTGAAGCATTTGTTACTTCTGTTAAATGTGAAGTGAGCAGGGCTAATCATAATTAAAGTTACACATTTAGCTAATCTGAGAACATCATTCTGAAATAACAAATCAGTAGTTCATCTGTCTATCCCCAACATCTTATGCTTAACATTACAAGTGCTTCAAGTTGAGCAGAATGGAAAGCTATTGGCAATGACTGACATTTATGCATTAAACATCTACATACATAAAATAATTCTCCCATTATTTCTTTAGAGACTCAACCTTTCATGTCAATTTGCTTTCCTTAATAGCTTTTTTGTTTAGTTTCCCAGATTTTTTAAAGTTATTCACAGTATAAAGCAACGTTTAAAGATGTTTGTCATCTTAAATGCTCCTTTTTTCACTTGTTTAACACTTAAAAGTAGAAAGAAATTTGAACATAATAACTAAACTGTGTGGTTTTAATAAATTTAATTAAAAAGGATATTGCTTGGGGACTTAACCATTCACTCATCCATTCATCCATCCAACAAATTGTTTTGAGCACTTACTATGGCATTATACTAAGATAATAAAACATGATTCCTACCCTTAAGGATTTCCAAATATAACAGAAAAAAATACGTGAACAGTAATTACAATGAAGTCTGTTAAGTGTCATATTAGATTTGTACATAGCATAGGAAATAGGAATGAAAATTCTACCAGTTTTAGGAGGAATGGTTAAGAGGTTTTTGAATGTAGTAACTGAACCTGTATGTGTAGTGTTTTTTCCTAGGATATAAAAATATGTTTTTCATCCTCTCACTTAAGATTCAACTCTGACTTCAGAAAATGAGATTCTAAAAGAGAAGATTATAAGGAGTTGTAGCACTCATGAAGAACACTCCCAAGGAGGTTATTGCAATTGACCTTTCTATTTTACCTTTTTGACAGTCCCAAATAGTTTTTTCCATTAATTTGAAGATAAAGAAAATGCCCCTACCTTCAAGATCCTCAGTTTAGCTGGAGATTCCTGCACAACTATTCATAATATATTTATAGATGCAAAGAAATATAAAAACACAAGGGAGAAACATGATACTTTTTCAGGATGAAAAGACAAATGTGAGTAATCTGGTAAAGCAAGAATATAGATTACATGAGGAGTAAAAATGTGAGATAAACCTGGGAAAGCAGATCAGAACCAGATATAGGATCTTGAATGCCAGGATAAGAGATTTTCACTTTATTCCATAGTCATCTAGGAATAATCAAATATTTTTAATTACTGGAGTGATGTCATGGTATGCTTTAAAAAGATAATTTAAGTGGATAAGTATAGGGTAAATGGAGGAATTAAGAGTTCAGTGTATGAAAGCACAACAAGGAAACTCTTGTGATGAGGAACTAAACTAGATCAATACAGTAAAGACAGAAGAGTAGAGAATTTGAGAGACATTCCTAAAGGAGTGATGGCATCTGGTGGTGTTCAGAGAGGTTGATGCATCCTTCAAAATCAGGTTTAGAGGTAATTCAGGTAGACCAGAAGTCTCTGTAGCTGAGCACCTCATTCCCTGTGGAGCAAGATTAATATTGCACTCAAAGCAGGAACGATGGGAATCTACCTCTACAGAAATGGCCAGTACTTCATGGTTTTGAGAAAGCACAAGGAAAATTATAATAGTAACAACTACTCTCCTGAACGCTCACAATATCCTGGATACTACGTTAACTGTCTCATGTACATATCTCATATAATTCTTATTAAAGGAATGATTCCCCCCATTCTACTGATAAGGAAACCTATGCACAGATAAATAAATGATCTGCTAAAATCCCATGGCTAGCATACAGCACAGCTGGACTTGAAAACCTAGATCTGTCTGACTCTAACACAGGGGTTGTCCATGGACCAAATCTGGCCTACCACCTATTTTTGTAAATAAAGTTTTATAGGAGCACAGCCATGCCCATTCATTTACATGTTGTCTATGTCTGCTTCACACTATCTCAGCAGAGTTGAATAGTTGCAACAAAAACCAAAAGGCCCACAAAGCCTAAAATATTTACCATCTGACCCTTGACAGAAAAAGTTTGCCCACCTCTGCTCTAACACCCTCACTCATAACGATTAAACAAGTATATGTTGAGCGCCTATTATGTTCCAGGCACTGGGCCAGGCATTGTTCCTTATAGCCACTCAAGCAAATTATAGACGTGACAACAACAGGAATGCTCCTGACTCTAAATACTTGGCATGTTAATAAATTGCCCATCTTGACACTCTTCATCTTAAATGGCAATGCTAGGCAGACCAGGCCATAAAGAAAAGAGAGAGCAGTGGTTTCACTATTGCTTCTGTACTTGGCCCAACACATACAGTAAGCCCTTGAGATTTGTAAGAAATACCACCCGAGTCCTTCACAGATCCTCAATTGTCAAATATAACTATAGTGAAAATTAAATTGCATCATATATAATTGAACACGTATAAATGGTTTCTGCAGATAACAGTTCTATAAATACAAGGTTACTAATGAATTCTGTAAGTAAAATAAAATTAACAAATTATATTCTGTTTAATAGGATATTACCATGGGACTCTCAATTTCAACAGATCAGAAATGCCTGTACTTAGAAAAGTGAGTGTGAGTAAATTCTGCCAAGTGGAATTTAGAAGGAAATGTTCAGAGCCTATTTCCTGACTTTTTACACCCTTCACTCATGAACCGTTCACCCATTCCAAGATATGGTACAAGAGAGGGAAGTGGGGGAGGAGGCTTTTGTGAGGGAGAAGTCTTCAGACATGACCATGTTGTCCCACCCTCTTCTTACATCACGCGAGTTGCCACTACCAGGGACCTAAAAGGAGACTCTAAAAATGACTTGAGGGAAAGAGTCAAATCTAAACAGTGACCATACCCAGAGACCACAAAAATTTTAGGTAACGAGTTCAAGTTCAGCACAAGAAAATTCTTGCCCTCTATTCTATATGTAATAAGTCACTCTGACCTAACACAACAGCAACTTTATTAAGCTCATGGATTCTACAGGTCATGAAGTCAGAAAGGGCAGAGTGGAGATAGATTATTTCTGCTCCATATTATCTGGACCTTCAGCTGGGAAGACTCAAATGACTGGGGAGTACTTCAAACATCACTTCTGCTACACTTGAACAAGACAGTCACAAACCTTCCAAGATTTGAAGGTATTGCCTCTATACCTTACCTCTGAATGGGAAGAGCAGCAAAGAATTTCTGGCCATGTTTTGAAACTACCACACTCCTTCCTTCCCTCTCTCTCCATGCACCCATCCCAGAGGGGCCTGAAACTTTATTTACTCAGCTGGGGTAGGGGTGGGGAAAGAGAAAGAGAAAAGGGCTGCCCTCCTCTCCAATTGCAGAGGACCTGTCCCCAGCAGGACGACAGGTCTGGCTGGAGGAGGATAAAAGATTTGATTTTAAATAAGTTCAGGGTTTTGATTATTATCAAGAGCAGGACATTCTAATTTCTGAAGTGAGTGCAGCTTAGAGAAATGGTAAAACTGTCGATTAGCCTAGAAAAACAAGAAAAGCCAGGGAACATCACCAAGTTTTCATTCAGAAATAAAATTTATAGCAGAAGTGAGAAATAAAAATAGTCATGCTTTGGTCATATTGCAGTAAGACTTATTCATCAACTTGGTTACATACATCATTACTAGGATAATATGAACCATAAGCTTTCCTGAAACTACAGAACTGTGGCATGGTTCTAATGTATCATGATGGTACTTCTCGTTTAGTCCATGCAGTTTGAGAACAAAAAAGGCCACACTGAAATTCATCTACCTTTGTAGCAAGATGAAATCAGGATATCAAAGTTCAGCAGGGCCCCCTGACCCTGTGACAAGTCATTGATATTAATGTTGGTAAAGAAGTGGTGAAATAAAGGATACAGAAGTGAAAGGAGGCCTCTGAGAGGCAGAGAATGAGGGACCAGCCAAGGGAGCACTAGCAGAGGAAAGAACATGATGACCGGCAGCCTTTTTTTCCTTGCATATAAGTCTCTAAGACTCACTGGAGGTTTTAAATGGAGGAGTGACATGATGTGATTAATGTTTTAGAACTGTTATCCTGGCTGCTATGTGGAGAGAAGTGGTAGTAGAAGGGATGGGGGGAGTTACAGAGGTGAGCAAAGGTGAAAAAAGTGAAGAAGCCAGGGGAATGGTTCAGGGGAAAGATAATGGTAGTTGGGACTAGGGTGGTAGCAATGGGCACAGTGAGAAGTGATAATGAAAATGTAGTGAAGTAGTCAGAATATGGATATACGTTGAAGAGAAAGCTAAATGACATGCTGATTTGTCAGATGAATGGTGTGATGTGTACGACACTCTTTAAGGAAGAATTTCATGTGGAATGAACAACACGTACTGCTCTTCAATGGGTGAAATGAGTCTAAGCTTTGGCACATGTGAAAATCCTTAGGCAAACCAGTTTAGTTTTACATGAATATAATAATATTCATAGCAATTAATATTTTCATAGTAATTTTACAGGTTAGAGCACTATTTCACTTGGTCCCTGAAATAATTCTGACTATACTCATTAAGTTCATGACAAATAAATAAATTTTAGTCTTCAATAGAGAACGTAGAGCCAGAAAAGAAATTAGAAAGTTTGGCTTTCTCTCTGCCCTCTCTCAACATGATACTATTCTCCCTGAGTTTGAATCTGTCTCTTTCTTTTTGTTCAGCTTAGTCCAAACATCCCTTTCAGGACTTTTGTAGTTATTAGCATTTCTCACAAAGTCTTGCTGGACTTCAGTCTTCCCGACCCTGTTCTTTAGATATGGGACACTCTTTTGTGTTTGTCCTTGGCATGTGCCTCTTTTGTACATGATCATTTTATGTCTAAGCTCAAAGAGCTCTCTATACAGACACATTGATCTCTTTCAATGTTTCCTCAACTTCCTTCCTGAGATCAACTATGATTGCACAGTCAAAAACTCTTGTCTTAGAACGCTTCATTTCTATTTATTATATCTGCCCATAGACACCTTCAATATTTTCTCCAAGGTTTCAGAAACTGCTTTCTTAAAGTTGTGGGGTATTTTTTAATCTTGTCAATTCATCATTGAATTAGGTAACGTATCGTTAACTTTTCTCCAAATCTTATTTCTGTAAGAAGATAACAAGAGCAACTTCATTATGCATACAAATATTTCTGTTACTTGCTATTCCATTTTGTTATGGTTTCTAACAGAGGATTACATTTGTTCTAAAAGCCTATAACTGGATTTTAGTGATAACTGGTCAACGACTGTCAGATTCCAAGTTTGCTGCTTATATTGACACACCACACACACACACACAAGGTTAAAAGCAAAGACTTTAGGGAAATCAAACTGATTTTCCAAAACTAGCAACGTTACTCATCAGGATAGCATTCAAATGGCTGTAATATTTCTTCTCCCAGGTTTTCTCTCTACATAACAAAGTTTTTGTTTTGTTTTTTAAGATAAGCCATTTTGAAATGATGTTCTACCCCTAGTGGGGTATTAACAGGGGTGTCTGCACTCGTATTTTAATCTCATTTCAACTAAAGTCAACCTTCACCAAACTGATTCAACACTCAGTCTTTAAGGTTTTCTTGTTACCAGCTTTCATGCCCAAAAACTCCAGGAAATTCTGTGACCAATGTTAATGATCACATGCTCCAAAATTACATTATACGCCTAAATTTCCTTTATCTTTTATTCAAATAAGTCACTTAAAACATTTTGACCCCAAGGTATTTTGTTGCCAGGTTACCTCTTATATTTGTTTTTTTTTTTTTTCTCTTGTTCTTTTTAGATTTTAATTATTTCCTATGTTCTGGAAGATTCACACGTGTTCCTACTCATTCTTTATCTAATTGATCCTTTGAGTTCAAGAGCTTGAGATGTCATGCCAATAAAGCAACTGAGACATTAATTTTTCAAATCCTCCCTTTTTTATTTTCTTGAAAATACCAAAAAACGTAGTTGTAAGTTCCTGTACTTTCCTTAAACAGATCTCCAAAAGAAAACAATGTCAGTAAAAGATGCTTATTTTCAAAGTCACAGCTTGATATTCCATAGGTATACATATATGTGTATATATACATATATCTAGCATATTACGGCTTTGAGTTTCCAATACCTAGTTGTAACACATTTTTGCCAGATTTTCCTTCCATTTATTTTAAAATACAGTAAAAATAATTTGACAGAGAAACTAAATGATTTTTTAAAAAATACCTTCTACTTTCACGGTTCCCTTGAAAATGGGCAAGTTATAGATAGGCAAAACTTAATAACCAATAACTCAGGATTTCTGCTCTCTTTGTGAAGCACAACTGTCATAAAAATATACTCTCCACTTACAGATACTGTGAGTAATCGATTATAAATGACAAAGAGGAAAATGGATATACTCCCTAGCCAAGCATTTTCATCATTAACAATAATAGAAATGTTTCCAACAAGCCCTTGGGAATTGCTAGTACTTAGAACCTGAAAGTAATTGCTCATAGATGGGGCTTACCTGGCAGGAAAAACTCTAAGACTTTTTTTTTTTTTTATTCTTAAATGATGATTACATAAAAATGGCTCAAATATTCCTCAATGAAACATTTGTGAAAAGACCAGGTATATTTCCTGCTCAAAGAAACTACCTCAGGAGACAAGCTGCTATTTCAGGATAGACAGATAGATGATAGATAGATAGATAGATAGATAGATAGATAGATAGATAGATAGATGATAGGTAGATAGATAAAGTAGTCTGCTATAGACGTTCATGGTATAAACCCTTTTGGGTTAGGTAACTGTCCTAAAAATAGTTTTTTAGTCTAGTGCCTTAGACTTATTTGTGGTAGCATTCTGTATGCTATGGGTTGGTTACTTGATTATCTCACTTCCATACAGTGTTTTGAAACTAAACCCATTCATTATGTCTGTGACAAGAGAGAGTCTGAGGTCAGAGAAAGAAATTGCACGCTCAAAAGTTGCAAGGTTAGTTTCCAGCAAGTTCTCTACCTGTTGCCCCCCTCTTCTAACTCTTCCATGTTACCTCAGTGACGTGCACTACCTCTTTAAGATTCAAATAGGGCAATAAGGGCCATGTTATTTCCCCTCTAAATGACAGCATGAGTAAGATGAAGGTTTAGAGTGGAACTGTTGCTCTTACTTGACTGTAGCTCCTCCACAACATCTTTTTGTTCAGGACCTCATTACACTCAAACTACTGAGAACCCAAAGAACTTTTGGTTATGTGGGTTATATCTTTGGACAATTTACTGTGTTCATAATTAAAACTGAGATTATATTTAAATACTTATTAATGTATTAAAACAATAAATTCATTGTTCATTAATATAAATTACATATTTTTATGAAAAATAACTGTATTTGCCTTAAAAAATTTAGTCAAATGAGTAGCATTAGTTTATATTTCTGCAAATAACTTCAACTTCTAGCTTGCTAAAAGACAGCGGGATCCTTATATTTGCATTCCATCAGCTGTAATATCAGACTCTATCAGATACTCATGAGAAATTGAGAATAAAAAAAGGCAAATAAGATCTTAGTATTATTATGAAGATAGTTTTGACCTCACAAACTCCCATAGCAATCTTTGGGACTCTCAAGGGTCACTGGACCATAATATGAGAACCACTACTCTACAAAAAGTCTAACATTATGGAAATAAGATTGAGAATTCAAATTGCCTGTGGTAGAACCAGGAAGTTAGAAACAAACTATCTCTTCAGTTGGAGGAAAATGGGAGACATTTAAAAATTATCTGCAGGAATATAAGTTGGCAAATGATATAACTTCTTAAAGTGTGGTAGGTAATGATCTACAGCTCATGAAGGACCTAAAGTCCAACTTCACTTAACAGTGGAGACTTGCTTCTAATTAACAAATACAGGGTTCTAAAAGCTTACTGGGAGACCAGTGACTCAGACTGTAGAACATAAGAACATTCAAGTTACAAGGGCCCATAGAGGTCATCTTTTATCATCTTTAATTTTTTCATTTTAATTATATTACTATTGGGACCCAATCAGACCAGAGACTTTAACAAGACAGGAGAACTTACGTTTCCTAGTTCCTAATTAAGCAGTTCTTTATTTTGTACCATGCTTCAATATGGAAAAATAAAATTTCAAATATGGCCAGCACTGACTAATTGTTCTTAACACTTGGAGGAGGGGTGCTTAGTGACTTTGAACATTTAATAAAATCTAAGAATCCATTCCCCAGAAAAACAGACTCATGCACATACACATAGGTCCCTGAAGCCCAACCATGAACTAACTAGAACTCAGTGTAGCCCTAGTTAAGAACCTCCAGGCCACTGTAAAAACATACAATTCTGGAATCCATACATTTGGGAAGCAAAAAATTAGAGAGCAAAATGTAATGAAAGTTGTAAGAGCTAATGTTATTTAATGGACCAAGTTTTCTTAATTTCATATGGATTAACACTATATCAAAATGATAAATAATAGTAATAAACCTCTTCCAAAGTAGGATTTATTCATTCATGCACAAATATTTCAAGTGCCTACTGAATGCCAGGCCTTTTTCTTAGGTCCTGAAGATAAATGGTGAGAATAACAGACACATTCTGTACCATAATGGAGTTTTCAGTCTAGTGAGAGAGACAGACATTAAATAAGAACACAATATATCTCAAGAATAAAATTATTAAACTTTTGCCACCTAAACTCTCAGCTGCTATAGCTTCTCCCAAGTTGCGTCCTAAGAAGCTAAGACCATACCACTCAAACACCATCCACCCACAATTCCAGAAGCTAATTGAGACAGTATTTTAGCTACTATATGGTCGGTGATACAAGATAAGAAAATAAAAATATTTTTTTTCTTTCAAGTGTAATGATTTATTTGACCATAGAGCATTTTTTTAGAATGTTTCCCATCAAGACAGGCCTATGGCTGCCTCTTCCTTTATGATAAAAACCCTTTCCAAAAGAAATCTTTGGTCTTCAGCTTCATGTAGAGGAAGCTCACCTCCCTGACTCTCTTTTCCTCAGATTGGAGTCTCTCTATGCTGCATTTGGTAGTAGAGTGATGAGATCTTAAAGACCAAGATCAAGATGTGAATCTAGAATAGTATGATGGAAATGTTCAGTACAGTAGCCATCAGACATATGTGGCTATTAAGCATTTTAAATATGGCTAATGTGGCTAAGGAACTGAATTTTAGGGGCACCTGGGTGGCTCAGTCGTTAAGCATCTGCCTTCAGCTCAGGGCATGATCCCAGGGTTCTGGGATCGAGCCCCACATCAGGCTCCTCCGCTGGGAGCCTGCTTCTTCCTCTCCCACTCCCCCTGCCTGTGTTCCCTCTCTTATTAAATATTATTTAATTAAAACATAAATTGCATTTAATTTTTAAAAAATATTTTTTATTTAATTTTTAAAAATTAAATAGCCACCTCTGGCTAGTGGCTACCATGTCAAATAGTGCAGAGAAAGGGAAACATAGAGGCCTAATTTCAGTCTGTTTTAGGCTATAAACATAAAAGGAGTCCTTTTGGTTCATAATATTCCTTCCCAGTTCTCAAAATCTATATTCAATTTCACAATGGAACATTCACTACACAGATCATATTCTGGGCCATAAAACAATCCACAACCAATTTTAAAAATTGAAATAATACAAAGTATATTCTCTGTAATATAATTAAGCTAGTAATGAGTATTAGAAAAATATTTGGAAAATATCTAAATATCTATAAATTAATATACTTCTAAATAACTCATGGATCACAGAATAATCAGAAAATATCTGAAAGTGAATAAAACTTAAAACATAACATATCCAAATGTAGAGCTCAAGGAGGCTTAGACTGAAATTTATAACATTAAATGCTTACACTAGAAAGCGAGGTTTTTAAATCAATAAGTTAGGCTTCTACTTTAAGAAGATAGAAAAAATAAGAGTAAATTAAACCCAAGCATGGAAAAGGAAGAAAGTAAAAAATAACAAAAGTCACTAAAATTGAAAATAGTAAAGAGAGAAAACAAATAACATCAAATATCTGCTACATCTCTACACCCCTCCCCTAAAACCTACTTCCCTCTGAAAAATGTGTGTCATCAACAATATATCTCAGATATGATTACTACTGGTATCCAAAGGAGGCCATGGCTTTTCCTTAAAAGTAGTTTTTAAAAAATGATAATGTTTCCTCTCTCCAAGGTAATATAGATGAAAGACTGGCCTCATTTCCTATAGGTAAAAGGATGGATTATGCCCCTTTGAAAATTCAGTTCCTGACATTGAATCAGTGGTTCATAGTTTATTTTCTCCTATGATTTAACACATGTCAATGATATGCACTTTAGTCAGCTTTCTCAGAAACTCTTCTAGTGATGAAGTGATAGATTGTGATCAAATCAAATTCCCTGTATAAGAAGCACACCTTGGAAATGGCAGAAAAATAATAAATCTCAAACAGTCAAATATGGAATTCAGCAACAATAAACCATGATGTCCCTGTATTTGGTCATTTCAAAAGGGAAATATTAGAGGTGTTAAAAAAATTATTAAAGAAGACAATTTAGGTGATACACAGTTTAACACTTCATGGATTGCATAGTCTTCTTTCAGAGAACTGGAAAATGTGGCAGAAGGTAAGAAGCTTTTACAGGATAAAGAATAAAGAACAAGGAAGAGAAAAATAAAAATATTTGATGGCTAGGGCTACATAGTCAACCTTGTTGGGTAAGAAGGAACAAGGCTGAGTGAGAAAGAACAAGGAAGTAAATATAGAGTCCAGAGGTGGCTTGGTATTTGGGATTGGTTGACTGAATTTCTAGTCAAGAAGAGCATTAACAGGGACACAAAAATTACCTAGGTTTTGGTTTGCTGATGTGGCTAAAGGAGTGGCTCCATCTTAGGACTAGTAAATTATTTCAATAGTCCCCCCAACATTTTGATCACCCTCCTGACCATTCAAGAGGTTTGATCACAAATATAAGTCTTTGTGTGACTCTCAGCCACTATTGCCTCTCCAGGTCTTAGCATAATATTTACAAGAGACAATGTCAGGCTCCTGTTCTTAGACCTGATTACATTCTTCTGTTCCCTTTTGTTGTTCCAATTGAAGAGAGACTATCTGTCAGCCAACCAATGGCTGTTCACATGCATTTAAAACTTTTGAGAGAACACAGCATACTGGGAAAACAATAATAATTATTATCAGCAAAACAATGCCCATGGAGAGCTCCCTAGAGCCAGGGACCCCATGACCCAAACCAGCTAGAATCAAATAAGACAAGAAATGATCCTGAAGACCGGAATACTTCTTTAAGCCAGTTGGACTATTTATTATCTCATGTAACTGTGTCTCCATTTCCGCAGAAGTGTTTATCCAAAGAGTTTGTTTCAGAAAAACTAAGGCATTGGAAATCAGGGAGAAGTGTGTAACAGGCAGAAAGAACTACAGGATCACCAGCATCATAGCCAATTCAAAAGTCAGTTGGAAGCTGGATTACCCTCCTTTGCAATTGCCTGAGAAATGTGAACAACGGCATTATCTTTTCAGGACAGGGCAAGGATAAAGGTAAGCAAAAGAATCATGAAGACCTTCACTGTGTAAGAATTAGGAAAAGTATGGTCGCAGAGGGAAGAAAAAATAGAAAGAAACATTCTTGATCCAATGTTTTGGGATGAAGCAGTCTACCCTGATGTTGGCTACTCTTCCTGGTCAATTTGATTTTGAGGTCTCCAGCATTAACACATGACCACAGACCAGATGTCTGGTGGAGCCTTCTTCAGTTGTGAAATATCCACCGAAGGTTTGACACCTTGTCATCTGACAGTGGTCACTGGTCAAAAGTATTTAATCTCACTTTTGCAAAAGCATCAGAAGAAAACACCATCTATAAATGACAAAAGATTTTTTTCAAAAGCATCAGAGAAAAACACTGTCTATAAATGACAAAAGATTTAAAAACGCCCATGGTTAAAGAACTGATAAGAGTTCAATATAATGGAATGGAGAAGGAAATTTGGCTATTTCTGTGGCATTCAATATTTTAAGATAATAACTGGAAATATGACTGATAGCATTATACCAAGACATATCAGATGTCCCGGAATTTCATACAATTTCTAGAACACTGATATTAGTTACACACATCCATATAAATATAACCTAAGAAGATTTAGCATCACTTCTTATTTAATAATGCTTCCCATGTAATTTAACATACTAAATAAAAATAATTAGTTTAACACCTGAGTGAAAGATAAATCCCTTGAGATTTACAAGGGACCCTCTGGGAAATCTTAAAGTTAGTTTGAGGTTAAAAACAACACCAACAACGAACTCCCTTTAGAATTTGATTTGGGGAAAACATCAAAATGTCTAAACATATAGAGATGTTAAATAGGATCACAGATCATTATGAAATAATACTTAGTTATCTATTTAATGTGACAAAAGAAGTTTTAAAGGAAAATGCAGAAGGTCTCATAGTTGTGAACAAAACTTAGCTCTTCTAACACTGACAAGACTGGGTTTTCTTAAGTAATCAACCATCTGATAATGACAACCCGAAGCACAGTAAACTATTTTGATAAGACACAAAATCATTGCTTTCCAGGTAGATTACCCAAAAGGTAAAAAAGCTTTTCACAATCCCTTATCAAGAACAAACCAATAGTCAAAAAAAGCTTTGTCCTTTTAACACAGAGAAAACCAAATTCTAATTTTGTACCAGTGTACTTTTGACATTAAAACTTAAAAAAAAAAAAACTTAAATAAATCCATTCTAATCTTAGCTTGAAAACACAAAAAATTCTTTTCCCAAGATTCCTTTTCCACAAACTGCTACAACTATTTTATATCCATTCAAATTTTGTCCTATGTTTTTTTCCTCCTCCTTCTGGAACAATCAGTTGTTTTATTTTAAGACAAAATTATTTTCTTTTTCTCTTCACAAAAACACCTCTCCACACCTCATACCTTTTCTTATTAAAAACACAACCTACTTTCCTTGTACAGAGATGTTTCCCTTTTTATCTCTAGTAATTTTAGTTACATTAATTAGATTTTCAACCCTTAGAATCCTTTATTCCTAGTAAAAACTAAGAAATAGTTTTTACTGTCACACTAGCAGTCTGTAGATTGTGGACTGTCATACTACCAGTCTGTAGATTGACAAACTTATAAATGCATTTCATAATTTCTAAAAGTATATTCTTCTTCACAGTAAAATTTTCAATGTGGCATTAACATGCTTACTGGTAGACCCAAGTATCCTTAGTTCCTCTGTCAAAGGAAGTCAAAATGGTAAACCTATGTTCAGTAATTAATGTTTCAGTATTTTATCTTATTCAGAAATGACCTAGATATTCAATAAATATCTAGCATTTAACTTACCTCAGTATCACTGTAAGGTTCCAAGTTACCAAAAAGATTTTGGAAACTATTTTTAAGTAGACATACCATAAAATATAATTATTGTTGAAAAGTTCATTTATAAACTTCTATCTTTACTTACATCTATTAAGTTTACTTGTTCTTAACAATTACGTTTAGATTACTCATGAAAATTTCATAAGACATTAGCAACTAACCATCATCTTTATTTTTCTTGCTCTTAAATTCTGTAACAGAAATAACATAACCTTATTTGACTTTTAGTATAAAAGTATAATAAAAGTATTATATTTAATAGTGATAACTATAAAAACATGTCTGCTTCAATTAAACCAATAAACTAGCTTTCATTTACCAAAGGTTATCATAGATAATGTGAATTTGAAAAACATCTGTTAGTTTCCCTATTTCTGAGAGTATATTGATCTATATAGATGTTCAATTTTCTTTAAGCCAATTAAATAGAGCTCTTTACAAATTAATTGTCAGGACCATCAGACATAGAAAAAAAAATCCCACAACTATACCATGTATATAGACATACATAAACATACAGACGCACATAGAGATCTTACAGCTTTTGCTTTAAAATTTTAGCTGTGAGACAGGTACAATAACGCAAAACTCACTCATTTAAAAAAAGCTGGGTCCAAATCATATTTCTAACAGATCTAGTAAGTTAAGGTTGTTAAGAGTAAGCAGCTAGTTAGGTTTTAACAGGATGCTTGGAGGCCAGCAAAGGGGGAGTCAAGGCCCATTATCAGGAAAGTTAGTGACCTATTGTGACAGCATTCCACAAACAAGGCCACAAGAAGCCAGATTAAACCAGACATGACCAAGACAAAGAGCACCAGAGATCCTGACCAATTAAGGGAGAAAAGGCACAAAACTTGCTCCCAAAGAAATCCCCTCCCTAAATAATAAATATTCCACGCCCTTGTTAACAACTATCAGTAAAAGCAGAGACCCAAACTGGAGCATAGCTCTCCTTTGAGCTGGCAGGCTCTCACATCTCGAGGGTATACTCTCTCCTATAAACTCTTCACTTGTACCACTCAACCACTATCTGGTCCATCCTTGAATTTTTTACTTGCAAGGGGACAAACACCCTCTGGTAACATCCCAGGAGGGGTTAGGCAGAAGCCTCAGGGCCCAGAGGTCTCCCTAGTCCACCAGGCAACAAGGTTACTTGCTCACGTGGATTAAAGTTTTTACCAATATTTATAAAAAAGACTTTCAAGAATTCTCATTTGCCTAGTTCTCGAATAGCCTTTCCCTTTTCTTTCCTTGTTTTTTTTTTTTTTTTAAGATTTATTTGTTTATTTTAGAGAGAGTGCATGAGCAGAGGAAGGGGCAGAGGGAGAGAGAGAATCCTCAAGTGGACTCCCCACTGAGTGTGGAGCCTGACTCCGGGCTTGAGACCATGACCCTGAGATCCTGACCTGAGTCCAAATCAAGAGCCAGATGCTCAACTGACTGAGCCACCCAGGCATCCCTCTTTTTTCCTTTTGATAAGAATTACCTCCTTAAAGTTTGTGTTTCAAACAGATGGCCCTCAGTTCCTGGAGAAAACAGAGTAGAATATTTACATCCCAAAGGCACAGAAAAAATATGCAATTTCTTCTAAGAAGGACTTTTGTTGCCTAAATCCATAAATTTTACAATATTACAAGCCTTTTGAGATGAACAGGGGATGTTTTGTGATCGGTAAAAACAACAGGTGGGCTTTTTCTGTTCTTGTAAAAACTCGGTTTGTAAGACAAGCTGTAGAAATTGTCTTCAATGTGTAAAAAACAGTTGTTTTTAACTTCTCAAAGAATTGGGTTGTAACCGGAATGATATCAAGGTTGTGACCCATCCATCTTACTACATTATCTTCAATTAAATCAAAAGATTCCTATGTTCTAGATTTAGAGCTATCTGTCTCAAAAAGGTTTTCTTTCCCTCTGGGTACACAGTGTCATTTAGCTTACGGATGAAGGCCTGAAGAGTAGTTTCTCTCAGGCTCTGAATATCGGCTTCTAATCTGGCCAACTTCTGACCACAGAGTTACTTTAAAAAAATCCTTTCCAATATCTTGTCAGGTTTCAATTCGTATAAATAGTAAACACTCCCAGCAATACTGAATGACCCCACGGACAGAGGAGGCATCCCCAAACAGGGTGCAAAAGATACTATTCTCCCAATATCCAGAGTCACTCCCAAAGATAACCAAGAAAAAGACATGAACGATTCCCTGAGAGCTGGCAAGAGTCAGTGAGACTCTCCACAAATGAAGTACAATGCATATTTCTGTCCAGCCATATCTTTGAGCCCCCAACCTGGCGGTGGAGCTGCCTACACACACAGGAACCAACAACCTGTGTGCCCCAGGTAGACAGAAAGCCAAGCCAAGTTCTCAGGACAAATTTGAGACACACAAGAAGGCAATATCTAGGTGTTCCTGAGAGAGAAACCACTGGGCACCCCAAAACCAAATTCACGAGAGTCTGGATTTGGGAAGGAAGCAACAACATGAATTTTACCTTTCTTTCTCAACCAGGCACTGCAGAGATCCAGGAGAGCTGACTCTGGTTGGAATTCTCACACTTTACCAGCTTCTGCAGATTCAGGCGGCTGGCCTGTGCACATGCTTGTCCCATGCGCCATCAGCAGTCAGCTTGGGATCCCATTCTTCTTCACCAAAAACTGTTAAAAATTGATTAAAGAAAACAATTTAGGTGATAAAACAAACTTTATTTAATAATTCATAAAGTAGACAGTCTCTCAGAGAACTACAAAATGGTGTGGAGGCAAGACAACTTTTGTAAGATAAACGATAAAGAAAAAGGAGGAGGAGAATAGAAAATAACAGGACTGTCTGGAGCCATGTAGTCAACTTTGTCTGGGGTGAGAAGGAACAAGAAGGAAGTATAAAGCCCAACACTGGCTAGCCATTTGGGGATTAGCGGACTGGATATACTACATTTCTGGTCAAGCAGAGCATTTACAGGGACACAAAAGTTATCTAAGTTTTGGTGTGCTGATGGGGCACCCCAGGCAGAAGTGACTACATCTTGGCCCTAGAAAGTTATTTCAACACAGGTAAATTCCACTAATGTACAAGAACTATGTAAGATAATGTAAGAACAACTGTCTAGACAGATGATGGTTTCAGTTGCAGCAGTATTATCCACTGGGGGCATTCCCTCTATTTCTAAGTAATTCAGTTCAGTAGATGCTTATTGAGTCTACATTGTGTGCAAAGCACACGCGCTAGTGACAGAATTCATGTTAAATCACAATATTTAAGATGAGATGTCATCTAATCTAACTTTTCTTTTATAGATTAAAAAAAAAAACAGAAACAAGTGAGTTTGGTGATGTTTTGCAGGAGGTCAGGTGAATTTACTAAAACTTCATGGCAACACCAAAAAGAGAACTAGGTCAAGTGTTCTCACCATGGTGCAAGCCAGCCAATATTTTTCACCTTTTCTGGGAAACGTTCCCTGACTGTTCAAGTAAATCTGATCATTTATCCTCTGTGCTACAGTTGGGCCAAGTACATACATCTATCATTGTAATTAATCATAGTATTATAATTATTTATATCCATCTCCATTTATATGGTATAGAAATTAGGAGTATGGGCACTAGAGCTCTACTCTCAACAATGACAACCTGTATGCTACCTAGGGGAAATTTCTTTACCTCTCCATGCTGCAGTTTCATTACCTGCAATAGGGGAATAACATTGGTATTTAACTCAGAGGTCTATTAATGAGATTTAAGTGAGAAAATCCATATAAAGT
This sequence comes from Ursus maritimus, assembly GCF_017311325.1. NCBI lineage: Eukaryota > Metazoa > Chordata > Mammalia > Carnivora > Ursidae > Ursus > Ursus maritimus. The sequence continues at coordinate 38,073,360 of NW_024426996.1, forward strand.
GTTTAGTACAGTGTCTGTCACATAGGAAGTGCTGAAAAAATATTAACCATTGTTATTCATAGAGTGCCAACAATATTTCTAGTGTCAGATATCCCTTGTTTGTTCAATAAAAAATTTTATTGAGTATCTAATATATCCCAAGTGCTCTTGTTGAGCAGTGGACTTCCAAACATTGGTAAAATACAGTAAATAGTGTGATCATAATTATAACTGAAATAGAGTGAAGCCATAATAGTAAACACAAACAAAAGAATGGTTAACAAGACTAGGAGCAGAGTAGAGGGTGAAAACAAGCTTCATAGGAAAGAAGACTTCCAATAATAACTCCCCTTTCTCCTTCATTTCTTTTACCATTTCAGAGAAAACAAAAATTTTCTCTATACCTCTATAAAGGCTGAGAGAAATCTGAAGCAAAGAAAAGTTATCTGGGCATTATAGCACATGTTGTCAGCTAATGTCTATGAACTAGGTAATGTAATAGCAAGAAAGGACAAATTCACTATTAACTTAAGGCCAGGAATATTGTTTCATAAAAAAACAGTCTAGGTCAGATAAATTACTCATACAGATGAGAGAGAACAGTCTTTGGGGAAAAAATGGATATCCCCTCTAATAATATGTGTCCTATTTCAGAAGGAAACTAAATAAAACCCATTTTCAAAGCCCACCATTTTCCTTCCCTCCACATACACCTACTTCCGTCTACAGATCAGACAGCTCCCTTCTCTTGTGGCCCAGATACTCCATCTCCCAGAGCCATTAGATCATGCCACTGTAAGTATATCTTCCCTCAGTCACCTGGGTTATATTACTTTTAAAACGTAACTTCTATGATCTACTAAAATTGTGTATACTTTTATTCTCTTAACACACCCAAAGTATAATTACGGCACAAAGAATACTTGCGGAAGCTATTCCAAATAACTGCATGGCAAAGTGAGTATCACACTAATCATTGATGACGACATTGAAACATGAGTCACACGAAGTTTTAACTGAGATACTTGAAGCTTGAACACTGGAAAAAACTCAGTGGTGGATTTTATATGTGTATCTGCTCAGGTGAAGATGAGAAAATGCAATTAACTCCTTTTTTATAGGCCAGGGTATTATTCCCATGATCATTACTTAGCTAAGCTACTTAAGGATAACTGTCCTTTAAAGAAAGGACTCATTAACTAGATTTCTGACCCATAGAGGAGTTTCAACATTTATTTTCAGGCCCTTTAATTTTTTTTTCAATTAAGCACTGCATCAAAACTTTAAGTAGTAGTGTGATTTAATATTGTTTTGTCAAAAGTTCTTACTTAATAAATCTAATCAGACCATTGACTTAAGTCCAAAAAATAAAGGTCGAGCTCCTTGACATTACTGTTCTCTAAAAATTTACAGATATAAAGAATATAAGCTGAGATACTAAGTAGGTACTTTGAAATTTAGAAAACCAAAATAAGCAATAATCATCCTATCTCTGAGAGATAAGAAAAAAAAATTAGTTGAAGTCATATATGTATGTCATAAAGATGGTTAATAATCCGATGTGAAGGAGAACTATGATATAGTATGTATCAATTATCCTAGATAATGGAACCAAGGGTACTGTATATGAGATAAGCAAAGAGTGGGTTAATAAGGAATAACTGGCCTTTCCATACAGCAGAACGAATGTAGTGATTGCAGTTTTGCTGAAACCCTTAAGAGTGGCTTTAGGATTTATCAATACAATATTTTCAAAATAAAAAATATAGACCTAAAGCATGTCTTATATTTTTCCTATAACTTAAAAAAATCTAGGGGTGCCTGGGTGGCTCAGTTGGTTAAACGTCTGCCTTCAGCTTGGGTCATGATCCTGGGGTCCTGGGATCAAGCCCCACATGGGGCTCCCAGCTCAGCAGAGGTCCTGCTTCTCCCTCTCCGTCTGCCTGCCTCTCTCTCTCTCTCTCTCTCTCTCTCGCTGTCAAATAAATACTTTTTAAAAAATTAATAAACTAAAATTCTGTATTTTTGTAGCTCTTCCATATTTACTTTAAAATTTATTATCAGTTACAAACTTCAATGTGACTACTAAGATAACTGAATCCCCACAGCCACACCAAAAGGAAAAGAGTATAGGGTGGGGAAAGCATGAGAAGGAAAATGGTCTCTCATAGATGTTCTTTGGAAATGAAAATACTACAGTAAGTTACTGCACTTTGCCTTTTCCCCAGGTCTGCAGGTCTTAAGTAAGGAAGTCACTACTAAGACCCTATCAAAGCAGGAAGAAAAAGATCGAAGGCACATTGGCAAAGGCCCAGAAGTGACAGAGGTAGAGCACAGCCATATTCATGGACAGCCAAACAGTTCAGAGTGGGAAGTGTCAGTTGACAATAGGGCTGCCACGATATGAGGTGAGACTGAGAAGCCTGTGTAAAGAGCATCTGACGCTGCCTCTGGAGCTTGGACTTTATACTAAAGCAATTGGGAGCCATTTAAGAGTTTTCATTACAGGAATAATACTATCAGCTCTGTGCTCTAGAAAGATCCCTCAGGCTGCTGTGTAGACAGCAAGGTAGACGGAACAATATTGGAGGAAGGAAAACCAATTGGGAGGCAACTGCAGTAATCTTAAGGGAAGATGAAGTTGTTATCAACAAAGTTTATGACAGTGAGGATGGAGAGAAGCAGCTGGCTGTGAGAGAGTTAGGGAGGTCAAAGCTGCCAGACTTGGTGATTGATCAGGCAACAATGAGGTTGAGGCATTAAAATGACATGCAAGTTTCTCCCTGAGGCAACAGGATAAATAATGGTGCCTGAGTTTCCTCTGGAACATTCAGGAGTGATATCCACTAAACAGACTGATATACAGGTCGAGAGCTCAGCAGAATGACCTGGGCTAGAGATAAGGACCCCTATAGAAGAGGCATTTCTTCTACATTTCTGTAGCAAGCTGAATCTATTTCTCGGATATTGACCACATTATTCCAATTATATGTTTACTCTCCTTTCCTCTACCAGGCTGTACATTCACTGACAGCGGGGATCATTTGTATTCATCTTTCTATCTCTACTGCTCAGCAAGCAATTAAAAGGATATTTACCAGGCACTGTTTTTATTACATGCATTAATTTATTTAATTCTCACAACAACCTATGAGGTAGTAGTATTATTATACATTTTACAGATGAGGAAACTGAAGCTGAGAATCAGTAAATAAATTTACCAAAGCCCTGCTGCTAGTAAAACAGACCCTAGACATAGATTGTTCCTTTAGGGTACATAGTAGGTACTTAGTATCTGTTCATTTAAATAAACTGACCTAAGAACTATAGGGAAAATGTTTTACCTAAAGAAATGGAGGACGGAGAATAGAGAAGCATTCAGGCACCAGTTGAAATACTACTTATTGTTAAAATCTTCTCTAGCCCACTGACTAAGTCAAATTCCTCTTATAAGTCCCCAGATATTTTCCTTTATAGCATTTTGTAATTGTATGTTTCTTTATAGAGCTTTTTATTTCTCTTTCTCCCACTGCCTTTCCCATAGTAATTTTCTCATCTTCGTATCCCTAGTGCCTAGTGGTGAGTCTGGTGCGTGCAAAGTCCTTAAAAACAAGGTCTATCTGACTTCTGCTCAGTGTTCTTTCTTAGTTAGACTTTTGGGATTTCACAGGGCCAGGCCATGCCTGTTCTATCTTATGGCCAGTTTTCTCAACCTTGGCACTACTGACATTTTGAACTGGATAATTCTTTATTGTGGGAGGCTGTTTTTGTGCATTGTAGGATGTTCAGCAGCATCCCTGGCCTCTACACATTAGATGCTAGTAGCACTGATCTCCCAAGTGATGAGAATCAAAAATGTCTCCAGTCGTTGCCAGATGTCTTCTATGGGTAGAGATGGAGAGCCAAATTACCCCAGGAGAACAACTATCTCAGGGGCTGAAGTGAAAGGGAGCACAGAGAAAACGAAGAAGATTCAACTTAGGAGGGATGGAATCCTCCTTCAGCAGCTCCTGCTGCCCAAGCCATGCATAAATTGGTGACTGGTTATTTTCCTTGACCTCAGATTCTCTTGAATCTTTTATTCTAGATGTGTTCATGTTTCTATTCTTCATTTGCCAAACCTTGGACTTTCCTCAGTGTTTTCACTTCAACCTCAAAACAGTTGTGTTCTCTTGCACCAAGGCACTGAGTTATGTATTGATCCAATGTCAAGCTCTCCCTGCTCCTACCTTCCTCTCTCTCTCTTTCTCTCTCCCTCTCTCAATCTCTCTCTCAATCTCTCTCTTTCTCCCTCAATCTCTCTCTCCTTTATCCCTTGGTTGCTAGTTACTAACTTTAGCTAGGGTCCTTTTGTTGAGTCTGCAATTCCCTGTATTAGTTAACTAATGTCACATAATCACTGAATCATAAACTATACAAAAACTCAGGGGCTGAAAGCAACAATCATTTGTTTTCATAGAACTGAGGGTCAAAGGAGGTTGGCTGCTCTAAGCTGTGTCTGTCAGGAGTCATTTGGCTCTGCTCCATATCTCATCTTCCCAGGAGTACAAGACTAACCAAGACATGTTCTTGTCGTGGTGAATGTGGAGTAGAGCAAACCCAATTGAACAAACACTTTTCAAGTCTTCAGTTACGTCACACCTACTAACATGCCATTGACCAAAGCAAATTGTATGGGCAAAGTCACATAAGGAAGAGAAGAAACTGTAAATTCACATAGCAAAGGGTGTGGTTACAAAGAGGGAGGTAGAACTGGGGGTCCACAGTAATCTACATCATGCCCCATTTTAATTGTCATTATTTCCAATCTTTCTATCAATCCCCTGAGTCTCAATATATGTACTTTTAAGAGTAGGCCTGCTTGTGCCAGTAAATGTGGTAATAAAATAATGACCCAGTGTTCAGACACGAGGCCTTACTTATTAGTATTTGATGCAGGTGCTAAAGATCAACTTTTAATTTATGAATAGGATAGATTTGTTCCTGCTACTGCTGTGTACTTTCACTCAATTTTCAGAATAGATAGTGCTTTACTCCTACACAAGAGATATAATTACGACCATTTTTTTAAAACTTTGATTGCACATTTTGCCTTCTCAAATCAGTCACTTCCTACAAATGGGAAGATTAGGAATGGCCAGAATATATAATACTAATCAAACACATAATGAAAGAGCAGAGTGTTTCATGTAAAATGTTCCTTTATTAAATAAAGGAGGTTGACAAAACACATAGCAATGAAAGAGGGCAGGAAATGAAATCCCTGATTTGTAAGACACAGTTACGCCATATAATCATGACTGTGACTCAATGTGCCTAAATATTAATTCTATTAAGACAATTAAGACAGAATGGCTTATTTCTTTCTAGACTTAGGTTCTTTTGTTATTGGGATTCTGGATTATCCAAGTTGAAATTGTCATCTGTTGTCCTGAATTTCGAAGTTGGAAAAAACCAGCTAGTTAAGCCCATTCCCAGTCTAGTGGTCCCTGTAAGCAATCAGGCATGCACCTGGTAACACCACTGCCCATCTGCCCAAGCAAGAGCAATGGAAAGACTGCGATCAGCAACCTACGGCACTCCAGCCCTCCTGCACGTACCTGATTTTTCTTAAGCTTTATCCAGTTCATAAAGCTGTCCATAAAATACTACTAGCTCTATAGCAACCTGGAACATTACAGAGTTAATCCACTTAAATCCTGCTTCTTTAGTATCTCCACTTCCATGCATCCCAGACACATAAAATTGATTGTGTTCAAACAAAACATGATCTTTCAGTCAACTTGCTCTTCCTTCCGTGTTGTCTATTTCAATAAATAGGTCTACCTACATTCCTATTGCTCAAGAGTAAAATTTCTCAATGACTCCTTTTTCCTTAACTTCCACCTATATCCAAGCTACTCCCAAATACATTTGATGACATTTTCCAAATATTTCGTGATCATCCTTTCCTCTCCATCCCACTGCCATCACCTTAGTCCAAATCACTATAAACTTTCACAAGGAAACTACAGTACCTTGCACTAAATCTTTTCCACTCACCATTTTGCAGGCTGTAGGGCCAAAGGTAAATGTAGGCTTAATACTCTACAAAGCCTTTCCATTACTCATAGGATACCATTCAAAATCTTCCATCTAAACTTTTGGCTTTTTTCACAATGTAACTGTAGTGATAGGAAAAGAAAGCAGTTTACTAAAGAAATTTATGGTGACATAAATGGTTTCACTGATCCCTATCAATCAAAAGCTCACTGTCCCAAGATGTCCACCTCTCCTCAGAGGAAAAGGCTACCTTTCATGCTATCTTCCCAATAGGTACCGACTGGCAGAAAAGGCATTTGGAGTTCCCCAGGAAATTGTAAGAGACAGATGCTCAAGTCCACCTGCCATTACAGTGCCTGACACATAACTGGCGTCTAATAAATACTTGTTTAATTAATTTAAAACACTGTAACAAAGATACCGCCATCATTATGTTATGGAAAAGGAAATTAAGGTCAGTTAAGAGACTTGCCAAAGACCAGAGAGTTTGCAAATCACTGAACCAGGTTTGTATCTTGCACTTTGTCCATCTGCAGATCTCAGGCAGCATCTGCAAGGTTCAGTGAGTCCATACAAATACCCTCCAGCTCTAGTCTCCTTTACACTGCCCAGATGAAGCTGGAAGGAGGAATTAACAAGAGGGCTGTATCCAGACATCATGGAGCTAATAGTATTTGAAGTTAAGGAATACTGGGGAATTTAAAAAGTAACTTCAGAGAAACAAATTGGAAGATAATTGAACAAGCATCTGCTAGAAGCTGGGAATACCAAGTTGAGGAAGACAGTAGTCTGAACCATCCAGACCTCACACTGTTGTAGAGAAAACAAGCATGCAAACAAATGACTATGATTAAATACCATGAGGCAGTAAAGTAATATAATGAACATATAACCCACACTTTCATCCTCTGGGAGGTAGGGGAACTTTAAAAATCTGACTTAAAAATACCAGAAATTCTATAGCTCTCTTAGGTAAGAGATTGCCCAAACTAGACCAATCTTGGCCAAGTTGTGAGGTTTTGAAGAGAGGTGATTAACTCATGACTTCCACCACAACCTCACAAGATAACTTGGTAATTCAGCACACAGGCTCTGTTCTACTACTTACTAGATACACAACTTTGAATAAGGGGCACTTTTTAAGCCTCAGCTTTCTCATCTCTTACTAATTGGAAAAAATAATGATAAATAACTCATAGAGTATTTTTGAGACTTAAACTACAATAATAATTAACTTTCATAGAGGTTTTGCAGTGTGCCAGACAGTTTTTGGTATATTATCTTATTTAAATTTTGTAAAACCCCTGTGTGAGAAATACTGTTAGCCCCATTTTGCAGATGAGAAAACTGAGGTACAGTAAATTAAGTGATTTGCCCAAAGTCATATAACTAGTAGGTGGAATGGCCAAGTAGTCTGGCTCCAAAGCCTGCATTCTTTAGCTATTTTTCCATTTTTAATTTACCTCTGAAATTAGATGATGCCTCTAAAGCTTTCAGGATAGGACTTGTCACATGAATTGAATCAGCTTAGCTTTATAATAGAAATTAGATTTAAAATATTGAGTCCATGTATCTTTTACTCTCCTCCTGCAGCCATTTGTCCATTAGATGACAGGGAAGGGGAAAGGAAGAAGAGCATCCTGGAAGGAAAAAGGTGAATTCTCTCCAGGGCAGAAGAGGAAATGAATGTAAGTGGGAAAAGAGAGACAAAGGTGGGAAGAGAAATCACTTACCCACTCCAAAGCAAAACCCAGGTTGGGAGGATCAAGGAAAGAATCAGAAAATTTGATATGAAGGCTGAAAACAGAGGCTTGCTCTCCTCCCTGTCTAAAACTCTGAAGTGAGACTGACACTGACGGAACAGAAATGGCCAACAGTTCTCGTTAGGCTGAAGGGCAGCCTAAGTTCATGTCCTGAGCCTGTCTTGCCTTCTACATGGTGTAGAAGGAATTCTAAATTCTACATTCCCCATGGGCAAGTGAAATTCAAATTTAACTAGGCATCCCATATCTTATCTGGCAACCCTAGTCTCCATGTAAATTTTTTTAGGGGAATCTATGCCTTATACAAAGCAAGTCACAGCTCTGGAATGGAAGCTTTGAAGCAAAAATAATCCCCCATTGAGTCTTTTTTCCCTTCAAACATGGAGACAAAATATAGGACAAGAAACAGACAGTAGCTTCAGATTAGGGAGGGAAATGGTTAGATCAGCCATGCTATACTATTTTAAAAAACTACAAGCAAATATTATAAATATATGGCAAACCCTGAGAAAAGTTTCAGATCAAAATCACAGCCTCCTTAGCAATGTAAAAGATAAAAAGAAGAAATATGGCATCAAATAAAAGAGTATATAAACTTTTTAGCAAAAAGTCAAAAAATCTTCAGATAAGCTATACGTATGTTGCTTCTATTACTGCCATTTTCCATAAAAGTCAGATACTCAGTAATAGGGTTTCCTTGAATTTATTGCCCTAAAGCACAAGTTGCTATTAATATAACCAATATTAAAGGCAATATAATATAATGGTTAAGAGCACAGATTTTGGAGTCAGACTCAATTTTTATCTTGCTTATTCCATACTGCCATATTTGCAAAGCTACTGAACTTCTTCAAACTTGGTTTTAAACTTGGATGAAATAATTTCTAACTCATGTGGTTATCCTGAGAAATAAATTAGCTACTGTAGATATATTGTAGGTATACTGGCATATATAGTAAGTGCTCAATAAGTGATGGCTCTCTATTTATCTAAAGCTAGACCTAGATATGGATATACGTCTAATTATTATTAGAAAGATAGATAGATAGATGATAGATAGATATGTATAAGACTTACATATACTTAATCATTTCATAAGCATTAATTGTTGGTTCTTTTTGCCACTTCACTGACCAACTGAAAAAGAGAATCAATCCAGGAAGGAGAATTAAAGGAGATAGAGGGGGAAGGTAATGAGCAGTTCTCACATGTATTATTCTTAGAAAATGCCTGAAGCTCTAGGTTATGAGTAAATTGGTCCATATAAACCTTCCTCCTCGAGAGAAGAGTTGGTTCTGATCTAAATGCAGAGGACTCACTATGCTCATCTCTATTTCAGTCTTTACCTTTCATCTTAATGCTTCAATCACTGGGACTTCGACACACAGAATATCAGAGGTGGGAAGATTCAGAAAGGAACCTGCTATAGCCTTTCATCTCCAGAGACAGGAATGGGGTCCCTTCTCTAAGTTCCATGGGAAAGTTATTAGCTGAGCAAAAACAAGATCTCAGTGTTCTGAAACCAAACCAGGGCCCTTTCCACCTTATCCTGCTACTTCCCCCAAGGGCAGAGGGTCAGTGTGGGGAGAGGTGACCTGCGTGACACATCTCCTCTCAAAGAATCAGGGCCATTCACTGTTGTAGCCCCCAGTGCTTGATCCTAACTTTAGGCCTCTTTGTTTCCCACTCCACACATTGTCAATGAGAGAGCTCATTAATCCCTGCTTCTACAGTGATAGCTACCAAACCAGGACCTCCAGCTCAGGTGGTCCCACTAAGCTACACATTGATATATCTACCTGCAAGTCCCATGGGCAAGAAAACTACATTCAAAGTGAAAATTTTAACTGCCCCTCCCACTCTTGTTTCTCTTCCTATGTTTATTGCTTTGTGTAAGGCAGCAGCAGCCACCCTGTGAGGCATTCTTGATGTGACCCGTATTTAAATGAGATTGATTCCTTCTAAAATTCAAATTGACCACATACTCATGAGGAAACAAAAAATCCTCCAATGATCCCACTTACTTCAATATATATTCCAGACTCCTTAGAATTCTTTGGCTCTCCTTCCACTACCCCCCAACATCATGCTCTAGTGAGTTCCCTCCAATTGTTCCTCTTGTCTACATTGCACAGCTCTATCCAAGTGGTATCACGTGGTTCTGTAGCAGCTACTTCTCTGGCAATTTCTTCAGTGCCAGGAACAGTGCCTGACCTACAGTTAGTGACAATCATTATTTATTAGTTAAATGAAGAAATGAATGAATGAAAGTCCAAGTCTTAGGAACACTGTTTACTGCCTGTAAAAGCTTGGACAAGGTAATCACTTAACCACTCTTTTGTCTGAAGGCCTTCATCTCTGAAGTGACATTATACCCATTGTACCAAGTCACTGTGAGGATTAAAGGTCATATATGTGAATGCACTTTGTAACAAATAAAGTACAGTATAGTAGCAGTTATGTCAACTTTGGAACTTTGTAAGTTTATTTGACCAGTTTAAGACTGCTAAAAAGAAATTTTCTCAGAATCTACTTAACTCCGAAGAATAAGCCCTTGAAAATATCTTATTGAACAAAATTTGGAGACAAAGTTGTAAGCGCCAGTGTCATCAGTATCCTTAATTATGGAGTTATAAGAAGTGGATGAACTGTCAAGGTTATAAGAGCCAATTTCTTCCCACTCCACCACTCTATTTACATAGTAGAGCTCTCATGTACTTGCAGTTTGGTAGGGGGAGAGAAGTGGTAAATGTACAAAGTATTATAACAAAGTCCACTTTTAAATAATTATAACTTAAGTTAATTACATTGACATTTCTCAGCAAGGATTAAGTAAGTCAGAAGGGGAATAAAAAGGTGTAAGAGAAAATAAAAAGCAAGGGTTGGACTACAAGAGCATCTCTTTTGTCTTTCATTCAGGAGTGTAATTAAATTAAGTAGGATTGATTGAGTGTCAAACATCTGTGGGAGTCATTTCCTAACTTCATTAATGCTATTGTGCCTGAAGAAGCCTCAGTGGTAATTTCTCTCACAAGTATCTAATGAGAGCCTAGTGATGTGATATGAAAGCATTACACCGAGCCGCTGTGCCCTACGCCGCTGCCTATCTGTATGTGACGAATTTATTAGAAATGCTGGCCTGGCAACAGCAAAGCTACATTATCTACCTCAGCAGTGGGAGTGGGACAGCAGGCAGCAGTGAGCTGGGGTAATGGAGTCATAAAGTTGAGAGTTTAGACAGCAAGCATAACAGAATAAAAACAGGACTGCTAAGGAGAACTAAATGATCATAAAAAAGATCATATATAATGAGGTACAGCAGATAATGAGGTGCATTTATATGAAAAACACTAAATAAAAATTATGACTGTTTCCTCTTTAACCCCATAACCATCAGAGCTTCTCCCAGCAGCTAGATTTGCAAGGTAAACTAAGGAGAGTAAATTAATTGGAAGGAAAAAATACATATGTTGGCCAGCTTAGTTCATGATTATAAGCATTGCTTATATGTACAGAGGACCCCGGTAGAATGTGAGGCACTGGGCAAAACATTATGAAAGATCTAGAACTCCTATCCTTTTTGTAGAATTATGATTTTAAAAGGTTATAACACTATTAAAATTATAGAGTAATTAAATGAGGGATAAAGATAAGGCTAGTTGTTTTATTCATTTTATCATTGTGGTTAGAAGCTGCCTGCTCCCAAGCTTTGTTCATTCATTCATTTATCAGTCAATGAGCATTTCTTGTGTGTGGGGAGTTCTGGCCAGCTTTAAGGGTGCCAAGTTGCATAAGGACAGTCCCTGCCTTTGAGGAGCTTTTAGTCTGGTACAGAAAACTTCCAAGCAATTAAATCAGCAAAATAAAAATTTAAGTGGCAAAACAGAGCTGAGGACTGAGTGTCATGGGAACTACATGTGGCAGGGCTCAGAATACTAAAAATGAACAGAAATTTGGAGTACCGAGGTAGATGAAGGAGAAGAAAAAGGGAGGATGACAGAGTTTCAATGTGAGCAAACATTTACAAAAACGCCTAGCTATAAGATGACAAATTTAAAGAAGGACTGGGAAAAGAAGGCTGATATGACCTGAGGTCAGAGAGGCCAGGTTTGGGACCATAATGTGGGGCTAAGATGTCACTCTGCACATAGCAGTGGGGACCATTGAGGGCTACCGGGCATGAGTGTGCTCATTTACTACTGCCACAAGCACAACATTTAAATATAACTTCCCACTACTGAATTCTCTCCCCAGTATGATTCAGTAGGGTCTTGTTGAAAAAAAAGGAAGTCTGAAAGAGACAATATATAATTTTATGAAATGAGTGATTTAAATTTACACAGCTAATGTCCCACTGTAAGGGATGCCCATCTTTCAACCTATCCTATGCTTCTATGGCAAGGTGGTCTATACTTGACAGGACTAATACCGGACACTTAGCAATTTCACTGAATTCTAAGTCATCTCTAGGCACTAAATCCTACTTGAAAGCTTTTTTGTAATGCAACGATATATGGTGCTAAAAGGAACAAAGCCGCTCTGAAGTTTTATGAAGTTATGTTCATTGAATATTTCACCCTATTTATCAATGTGAGTTTTGACCCAATCAAAGGGGATATTGTAATTCAAAATTAATTTATTTTCAAATCAGTATCTGAAAGGGATTTAATAATCATATTAATATTTTTAAAAACACCTTGAAAATTTAGTATCATTGTACTGCTTATATTGCAATACAGTGTTTATATTTCTGGTCATTGTTTGTGTGTCAAGCTTCCACTGTAAGTAGCTGTTAAGATCTGGAGAGTTGATATGAGCTACGATTGAACCAACCCTGCTCATTAATAATCTATTTTGTAACATGGCTCTATGGCAATGATTTGGCCTGGAGTAATAGCTCAGCAAAACTTACCACCTTAGAAAACTAACATATATGTGGTCAACTTAACCAGACTGTGAGCATCTTGAGGTCACAAATCATCACATTCATCACTATCTGGCCTGACGGAGGCTCAGAAAATATGTTAGAATGTTGCAAACCTGATGTCATTGTCATTCCCATCTATATTATCCTGTTTGTTGGGGGGAGGGAAGGAGGAGGCATTATGGAGAGACTACACTTCCCAGAATTCCTGTCCCCATATTATTCTAGGCTAGTGTCTTCCAGGAGAGGAATCTGCATATCCTGGCAAACTAAAAAGAAGAAGCCATTATTCTGGTAGCTGCTGAAGAAGAACCTGCTTGAGAATCTTCTACTTTAGTGTAGATACCATAAGTAGTGGTTTCCCTGACTTTTGTGTCCCCAGCCTACCCAACAATTATGAAAGCTTCTATTTTCCTGCATTAAAACCCTTCCCGCTTGGACTATTTAAAGTGGCTTCTGTTTTCCTTACCTAAGCACGGCTGAAATGAGCATTTTAGTGGAGAAAAGAAAAGAACACAGAAAATAAAGAAAAGGAGAAATGAGGGTAAAAGACAGAAAGGAACAGATATATGAAATCGCCTCCTCGGTTTTACACAGCTAAACAGAGCAAAGGGTAAGCCTCGTTCTTAATTCTATGTGCATTCTGCCTCCTCCGGAGAGGAGTGTGAGTTTTCCCATATTTTGGAAATATTAAAATATCAGGAACTGTGACTCCAAGCCAGCCTTCCTCAGCATCCATGGACACCAATAATGTAAATTACTGAAGAAGAGCATCATAAGAAATTGTTACTAATTCTCTAAATTAGAAAATGTGAATATGTTGTCATATTAATAATCAGAGCTGACAGAATAACTGGGCCAATCAGAAGAAAGACTGGTAGAGCAGTGAGATCATCTATGTAACCATGCAAGGAACTTCCGGGGAATGATCCATATCAGTCAAAAACAAAAAGAAACTGTTCTTTTGAAGATTTTCTACTCTGAGAAAGAATAGGTGCAACTATTCTTGTGAGCAAACTAAAGCAATGAAGGCGTCTGTGAATCAAATCCCTAACTTCTTTGTTTTACTATTCATAAGCCAAATGTGAGGGGAATAAAAAGCAGAGTATGTTTGAGGCATATGTTAAACAAAGGAAAGTGTTAAACATATGGATTTTGACATATTTAAATCTGAACTAAAACAATTATTGCTTGTAATACATCCAATTTCTGAAACTACTAAATTCAGTATGACAATTTCTTCATGCATGTGTATGTATTCATTTTCCATGAATACATGGAAAGTTTTCTTAAAAATTTTTTAGCTATTCAAACATTTTCACTGACCCACAAAATGTAACCAATCCTTCCCATATTCATTGTTGTCAGTGAAGTGACAACAACAACTGTTAGTAATTTAAGCCATATAGTAACAGTTTTTAAAATCATCTTTAGACAGTGTTTACTAAGAAAGCAATGAATTTTCAGCTGAATCTCTTAGAACTTGAGTCTGGTGGCCTGTGCTAATTTACTTGGCTACGTACATGTTTCTCAACCCAAAGTTCTTTCCCCAAACTACCTCCGCCTAACTTCTTATTACCATTCTTTAGTCACCTGGACTTGAAAACGTAGAGTTCTGGGGTGCCTGGGTGGCTCAGTCAGTTAGGCGTCTGACTTCGGCTCAGTCCATGAAGTCAGGGTCCTGGAACTGAGCCCCACTTTGGGCTCCCTGCTCAGCGGGGAGTCTGCTTCTCTCCCTCCCTATCCTTCTTCCCCTGCCTCTCCTCTCCCCATAAATAAAATCTGTAAAAAAAAAAAAAAAAAAAAAAAGAAAAAAAGAGAAAACTTAGAGTTCTCTTTTGATTCTTTATTTTGCACATTCAATCTGAAACAAAAGAGCATAGAATTTTCTAGCACCTTTCCCTTCTCTTCTCATTCCTGCAATACTGTACAAACTGGCTTTGTCCTTCATTCCACTAAATGGGGGAAATTATTTAACAAACCTGTAGAAAGTTTTTGACATATGGTGGATTTTCAATAATGTTAGTTCTCTTATCCTTCTTTCCTTTCATCCCTCTGGTCTAAACTCTAAACCATCTAAGACACAATTCTGGTCAGATTATTCCCCCACTTAAAAATCTCCATGGCACCTGTTTTCTAAAGCATGGCCCACTCAGCCAGCATTCAGAGGTGTCTGGTTCGCATTCACCTTTTCAATTTTCTCTCACTGCTGTCTTATACACAACCCTTATGCTTAGCCAGATTAAACCATTAGCCAGTAACATACATAAACATGTCTGAGCTCCAGCCCTCACCAGGCAAGCCTCCATTGGAAATAATTAAATTACCAGTTATTTACCTTCAAAACACCAGAGACTGAACCTAGTTATCTTAACATCAAGTGTATAGCCTTGGGTATTTAACTTAACTCTAAGAGGAGAAACATCAACAATGAATATATTACATTCTCATACCCCAATAAGCCAGAGTACTTAACTGTCTATGCCATGGATTGGCAAATTAAGGCCCACAGACCAAATCTGGTCCATGTTATCTTTGTATAGCATGCAAGCTAAGAATGTGTTTTACACTTTTTAATTGTTGAAAAAAATCAAATGAAGCATAATATGTCATGCTACATGAACACCATATGAACCTCAAATTCCAGTGTCCATAAATAAAGTTTTATTGGAACACAGTCATGCTCATTTACATAGCTGCTTTTATGCTACAACAGAGTTGAATAGTTACAACAGAGTCCACACGGCCCACAAAGTCCAAAATATTTATTATCTGAGCCCTTAAAAAAATATTTGTTGACCCTTGATCTATACAATGAATTAGGAACTTGCACTACTTAGTATTAATATTTATGCTTTATTTATATTTATTTCCCAACTTCTCTTAAAGGCCCTCAAGAATAGAAATATTTCTGCTACTTTCTGATACTCTAGCCTATCACAGATTTTTTTTTTTTTACATAGCTGATTCTCAATAGATACTTGTTAGTGACTCTGATGCTAGTTCTACAAATAGGTATAGATAAGCACATAGACCTTTCTGGACCAACTGGGGAAACAAACAGCAGGCTATATTAACTACAGTCTTAATTGCAGAAGATGTTGTTTGTTCTCTCATTAAAAAAAATAGTTGTCATATGCTAATATTTATTTGAATTTTTCCCCGGAAGTTCTTTCCCATCTCCCTTGTACCTTAAAGTACACTTAGAGGTACCACAATGCCATTGTGCCTCTTGGCTTATAGTGCCATCTCTGTCACTAAAATTCTATTTTGGCCAAACTACCCCTAACAAAAAAAAACTATAAATTTGGGACACAGCTCTTTGAATGGTAAAATTATCAAACCCAAATTGTTCCATGGAAAAGGGCATGATGTTCCTAGATGACACCAAAATAACTGGCCAATTAGTTGATTCTGTTCAATAGCACAGTGATTCTATGACATAAAAAAGAAAACTAATCGTTTGACTAAATTAACTTAATTCTATCCAAATAATCTACCTAGTAGCACTGTGTAGAAAGTATATATCCTGATTATTCAAATGCCCAAATGCCCCTCTATCAAATACTGTGTGTGTATGTGTGTGTATTCTACTTAAGGTGACCAAATAAAGAGCAAAACTTAATATAAAACATCACCATGAAATATATTGCATATTTTTTGGCCCTTGTAGACTTTGCCAATTTTCTTCCCTCTGAATCTCTAAGATCTGTCTGAGCTGTCAACAATGCAATGTCAATTGTTTACAAAACAGAGCTCATTCACGGGGGAGACAGAAGCCTGATTCAGTACTCAGAGACGCTGAGAAAGAAAAAAAAAAAATAGATGAAATACTGACAGTTGCGGATTTTCATTTAAAGTAGTAAAATCTAACAAATAGGATGTCGGCACAACCTAAGACTTCTTTTTTTTTGGCCATAGGTTTATATTAAGGAATACGGGCACAATATTCTTTAGACATGAGAAACATTTTTAATAACACGATTCTTGGAATAAGACGAAACTGTTACATAATGGATTGTATAACTTCAGCATTTATTGTAATTTCCCTTTGTTTCTTTCATTGCGTTCTCTTGTCCTTTCCACGTTTCTCAAAATTTGGATAGCAATTTTAATGTGTTAGGACCATGTGTTGTCACTCAAGGTATTTGAAAAGTTTCAAATGATCTCTGTTGGTCTTTTCTCAATAGTTGTAAAGAGAGTTATAAATACATATACCAACAGTTGTTCCAAGTCCATCATATATATGATATTTGGTAGTTGCATTGTCATCAGTAAATCTAATACACAGTTGAGTTGTACAATGTAGTATATTAAAAAAAATTTTTTAAGTTTCAAATGAGGAAGAAGTTAGTAGTTTGGTCTTGCAAAATATTAAATCTCTTCCTAAACATACTTTCAGAAGAAAGTACTACAGGGTCAGAGTAGACAATTGTGATTTTTAAACTCCAGAATCCATGCATCCTAATCTGCTAGTAGTACCCCAGTCTTCATATGGGGACTCGTAGTTCCCTCATTCATAGACCACATAGTTGCTGCAGAACTAGATTCACTTCCATTTTCTGGGATGACATGATCCAGCTGGGTCAGGCAGATCAGCTCCTTCCCCTGGTGACAGGGATTGATTTATGAGCACATGGCTCAAGATGAGTCAGTCAGATCCAGCAGGGCTGGCCTTAGAACCTTGGCCTGAATGACTGACAGCATACTAGAAGTCACACTTGAATCTGATAAGGTGGGAGGCTGATGCTGCATCATAAAGGCACAGTCTATCAGTGAATGGAACCAATGCCTAGAAGACTGTATGAAGAAACAAAGAGAGCAAATGCTGTCCTGATGAAAATTATTTGAGCCCTGTCTTTCTCAAACCAACTTTATTCCCAGACACTTTATTTTTACGCACTAACAAATACCCTTTATATCAGTTTGAGTTGGGCATTCTGTCACTTGCTGTTAAAAAAAAAGAAAAAAAATCCTGATATAAAAATTGGTGACTTTTGGTTTCCCCTGTATCCCTCATAGGCATAGAGGGTAAAAACTTAAGTGTTTTCTTACACCTCCATTCAGAAATCTCAACTCCCCATTTCCATAGTGTAGGAAGCTTCCAAGAACACAGGTTAAACAGAGCTCTCCATTCCTAAGACATCTCTGGCAAGGAATATTGCTGGCTCGCTCCAAGGACTTATACTCAAATTCTCCAAGATCAGCCACCAGGTGGGAAGAGTAGAGATTTGTGTGAAGAGACTAAAATGAAGGGGAATCTCTAGGAATGGCAGTTGGAAATTAATGTTTAGTCATCCCTCACATGTGTATAGCCAGCCTTTAGCATCAGTCTGGGAGGAGCTATACCTTTGGTGCTTGATTTTAAAGGAGATGGTGAATTTCCATGCAAAGATAACCAGTGATGGAATTGGTCCACTTACTTCAGTAAATGGAAGTATTAACAATGAAATACTGGACTGGTCTGGGCTTGGTGAGCAGACTTTGAAAAATGTTAAAAATAAATAACTCAGAAGTTGGGTTTCCTTTGATGAACAAGGCATGATGTCTTCATGCCTGCTTTAAAATAATGAATATCTAAGATCAGATTTGGAGATCACCATTCAGAAGGGAGGTCCATGGGTCAACAGTGTCAAATCCCAGCTCCACTGCTTTCCTAATCTCCTTTGGTTTATTCTGTATTCAACTTCCCCACCAGCCACCCTTGCTCCAACTTTCAAAGACTCAACTCTAATAAAAGGTCATCGTCCTTCCTGTGTTCCTCAGCTCCTAAATGTGAGA
The DNA here is from genome assembly GCF_017311325.1 of Ursus maritimus. NCBI lineage: Eukaryota > Metazoa > Chordata > Mammalia > Carnivora > Ursidae > Ursus > Ursus maritimus. Next base: position 38,091,849 of record NW_024426996.1, read on the forward strand.
TTTTCAAGCCCAGAATCTTAACTTTGTATACTCCCACACATTTGGGTAGGGGGGGGGGGGGGGACCTTTTCTAAAAACCTCACCAGAAAGATTTTTAGAATAGGGGCTTGGAAATATGTATGCTGAAAGCAGCCTTCCTGAACTGAGCAGAGAGGGCTGGGGGCTACTTCTCTCCATTCAGGAAGTCTCAGTGAAGCTTCCAGAGGAGAACAGAGCAGCCGGCCCTGAGAAGGCCCCGCAACCAGCTGGAGTGGGGGGACAGCTGGGGGCCACTGCACTGGCATAGGCTCCACTGAAGCTCTGAGTCCACTTACATAAGGAGCCGTCCCCACTGTCCTTTCAACACAAACATGAAAACCCTTATAAAGTGATTTGAATAAGGGAAGTCTATTTCCAATTCACACCTAAGAAGTTCTCACTCTGCTTTATAGAGAAGCCTGTCTGTCAAAATCACACTTAATTTCAAAGAGTTACTACACTGAAAGATGCTTCCAAAAACTGTGGAATGCAATGTGAAAAACACTTTCTGGTCCATGTGGCCAATGTATGAACAGAGCAGATGGAATGTACTTTCTGGTGATTTAGTATGGCTGAAGATGAAGACTTCTCTTGCCCACACCTTAGGTGTGTGCTCCAGTCCCAGCCCAATCCTAAAGGCAGCTAGTCAAACACAGGAAATGCTTTATTTTTTAAAATACTTTGATTCATTCACTTTTAAACCAGTTTCTCCTCAGCTACATGTATTACTATCTTTATACTGTTGGGTTAATTCTTTAGAAAGAGCATTCTTTACAAATTCAGATTCCAAATAGATTAACTCCCTTGTTTCACACATTATGCCTAAATATATAGTATTTTTGATTAAGCTATAAATATGAAGTATAAATTTATTTCTAAAGAGAGTAAAATATTTTCACTAGTAGATAGAAATCTACTTTCACTTGAGATAGAAATCTCAAGCATGTAATTAAATACCAACATAACACATGCACTTAATTTAAATCTTCAGATCATCTGAAAGTATTTTTAATGGAGTAAAATAATCACAATTTACCATATTTTAAGTAAAAAAGAAGTTAACATGTTAGAAAATATTATAGTTCAGTAAACTGGGAGATTGAACTTGGAAAAGAAGCAAACATTATATAGCTACATATATATGTATCTCTATAAAACAAAAAAGGTACATAAGATGTATAATATGTAATAAATCATATATATAAACAAAAAATATATATATTCTATATGAAATTAATCAGACAAGATTCTTTAAGATGAAGACTTGGATTTTTTATGCACTATACATTCCTCACTTTTTTTTTTTTTTTTAAGATTTTACTTATTTATTTGACAGAGAGAGGCAGCGAGAGAGGGAACACAAGCAGGGGGACTGGGAGAGGGAGAAGCAGGCTTCCCACCGAGCAGGGAGCCCGATGCGGGGCTCGATCCCAGAATGCTGGGATCATGATGCTAGCCGACGACTGAGCCACCCAGGTGCCCCTATACATTACTCACTTTTAAGTTTTGTCAGTACTATTGAAAACACAGAACACTTATAAGCCAAAAACAAAAACCAGCTGGATGTCAACTGTTGAAACTTACCCCTCTTAGTCAAGGAAACCAAACATGTTTTTCCTGCTAATTTACACTTTACTTTCACAGTTAAAGGTACCTTAAAAGTGTTAAAGATAACAGTCATTCTGTGATCTGATTAAACTTGAAAGGGCACTGCCTTTCCTCTCCTTATGCACAGAACAAGTTGAGAAAGGCATTCCAAACTAAGGTATTCACAGGAGCTTTTTACAAGCAAAAGATTTTACTTCTAACACTGACTGCACTATTTACATCGACTGCAAAGAGAGCCACGTTTAATTGATGACAATGAAACACCACTGTCTGCAAAGGACTGAACACAGTGCCGGCCACGCTAAGTACTCATCACCTGTCAGTCATTAGAGACCCTGGGACAGGGCATCTCATGATCCAGTGGCATCTAAGACAACTCCTGGACAAATTCCAGCTCTCAGAAAAATCTTGCTTCATCTTGTACTCGCCAGCTGCAGAGAGGCTGTTAGAACCTCTGAGGTGTCTCACTAAGTACCAAGTCTCATGGCAAACTTCCTCCTCCTGTTCCCAGTCCTGAAACACCAAGGATCAAAGTTAACACCACAGAGGGAAGACTGAGAGAAACACAGACCCAAGGAATGCATCACTAACTCACAATCTCTCTTTTGCACACTGTTTTACATCTATAGGCAAATGGAACAGAAGCATTATATAGCCTGGGACTGCCCCAGATTACAATTTCTAGAGAGTGTCCCAGATAGTCTTTCTTCCTATTATTTTTCCTTCTTTGAAACAGTAATGTATTGTCCAGTCCTAGTTTTCATTATTTTAATTCAAATATAAGTTTTATACAAATATGCACTGGTCTTACTATCTTCACCCTATTCAAACATTCCCCTTCTCTTCTCCCATTGTCAACACTTTACCCTCCCCTCAAAATACTATATTGCTGTAACCTCCAAATTCCCTTGTTGTTTTCAAGTTTTGAGTTATTTTCATTTGCTCTCTTCACTCTTCTTCACACAACCTCCCACAAACATTGAAATTATGTCATTTTTATCTACCATTTCCTCTCCACTTGCATAGCCACCCAGCCCAGGGTCCTCATCAGCCCACATCTGAGTCGCGGTGATGGCTTCTGAGCCAGCTTCTCTGCCTCCAGTCTCTTTTCATCAGATCCCACCTACTCACAGATGCTCTAATGATTTTCCTCTAACTTCATTTTCTTCAGGTCCTTTGCCTGCTCAGCAGTCTCTGGTGCTCCAGTGGCACTTATTATGCACACCCCAAGACTTCCCTGGCCTTCGGCGCTTTCCACTAATATTGCACCCCCAGGATCCCATCCCACCTTCATTTTTCATTACCTCTCACCGCAGCCTCTCTGCTCTCCCCAGCGATAGCTGCCTGCTATCTCACATAAGTGATATGCTCATTTTCATCTCTGTATCTTTCCTCATGCAATCCCCCCCCCACCCACTGGCCAAAAAATTCATTTCTACTCTCTCCATCGATATCTTGTTTCCCTTCAAAATTCTGCTCATCACTCCTCTCTTCAGAAATTCCGCCTTACTTAATTGCTACCAAATACAGGATTCCTTTTGTCCTTTATCCCCTCAAAACGGAGCAATCCCCTAGAGTTGTTGAGGATGGGGACTTGGGGACATAAAGAGATTCAGGGCATGTTGTTTGGGTGCCAAATGCACAAACAGCTTGGTCTAAATTCATAACAAAGAAAATATCTTGCAAACAAAGAAAATGATCAAAGGTCTAAACAAGCACTCTTACTCATGATGGCTTGTATAAGGGAAATATCCATGCATAATAACAACAGCTACCATTTATTAAGGGCTTTATTTTATTTCTGATGAAGACCTTATATATACTAACTCATTTAATTTTTATTATAAACAAGATAAGCATTGTTATGGTCATGTTACAGAGAAGAAAACTGATGGTCAGAGAAGCAAAATAACTTGCCTGAGGTCACACTGCTAGGAATAAAGGCAGAATTTGAACCCAGGTTTGTCCTCACTCTAAAATCTATTGCCTATTGTCTAAACTACATCAGCTACTGCAACAAATTCCTAACAGCATTCATAGCATTCTGTTCTGACAGTTCCTGGGGGGGGGGGGGGGGATCACACCTGAGCTGACTAATTTCACTTTATCAATTGCCACTTGATACTGACCACATTTTTTACTCTCTCTTCCTATACAATTTCTCCTTCTTCCATACTAAACCCGCCCCTTACAACAACTAGAAAATTGGAGCCATCACTTACAAATCCCTCCTATTCCCGCAACTCATCCTAAAAACTGACCAAACTTGAATGACACTTCTCTTCTCTCCCATTACAGTGTACCTCCCCATAAAATGTCAATCCATTGGACTAATCCACTGGTGCCTTCGTATCAATTCCCTCTCTTCTTCTCAAAACCTGTATCCATCATTTAAACTCCAATCTCCTGCATCATTAATCTTTTTCTTCCTACTGTACCATTTCTATTATTTTCAAATATGCTATGGTAGCTGCCATGATTTTAAAAATAAATAATATATAATAAATAATTTACTTTTTCAATTCTCATAACCCCATATATTGGTTTAGATATGGCCTGATTTCCTTGCTCCTTTCCACATCAAGCTCCCCAAATGGGTTGTTTCACAGCATTCCCTACTTCTTTATTTCCTATTCATCATGAATTCCTCTAAATACTGGTTTCTTCCTCTTTCCACAGGAACTGTTCCAGTCAAGTCTCCAAGGACCTCTGTGGAGGTCAAATCCATGTTGTCAAGTTCAGTGGGAATGTTCTTTCCTTATCCCACTTAATTTCTCAGCACTTTTCAACAAGTCTTACCACTCTTTTCTGAAAACACTCTTTTCTTTTCTGAACCACGGTGACATCACTGGTTGTCTACCCATCTCTACTGCTCCCTCTCAGTCTCCGGGGCTGGCTTATGCTTTCTTCTATCTACCTTTTGAGGTCCTTAGGAATGTGCCTTGTGCTCACTTTCTTCTCTCTGCATTCTGCCTAAGTGATCTCATTAAATGCCACGGCTTTAAATAAAATTATTATGTCTATGATTCTCAAATTTATGCCACCTGCCCAGACCTCTCCTTTGACTCCTATATTTGGTTTCCTCTTTGCATCTCAAATTCAAATATGCAAAAAAAGAACTCTTTTTTTCTTCTAAAACGTGTTTTCTCACACACACACACACACACACACACACCCCAAACCCACTCTTTCCTATCT
>NW_024426996.1:38096681-38099406 GCF_017311325.1 Ursus maritimus
AAGCCTAACCAACTCTCAACTACTCAAACCAAATCTTAGGAGTCACCCTTGGCTCTACTCTTTCCATCAATCTTTCATATCCATTCAAAAGTAAGTCTTATGGGGGCACCTGGGTGGCTCAGTTGGGTAAGCATATGCTTTTGGCTCAGGTCATGATCCTGGGGTCCTGGAATCAAGTCCCGCATCGGGATCCCTGCCCAGCAGGGAGTCTGCTTCTCCCTCTCCCTCCACTCCTGCCCACCAGCTTGTGCTCGCTCTCTCTTGCTCTATCTCAAATAAATAAATATTTTTTAAAAAAATTAAAAATAAATACAAAATTTTTTTAAAAAGTTAAGTCTTATGTACTCTATTGTGGGACAGGCCACAATTAACTCTCATCTGGGCCACAGTAATTGTCTCCTAAAATAGCCCTACTTCCATTCTTGTCCTTCTCCAATCCATTCTGCATTTATTTATCAGAGGGATCTTCTTTAGATATAAATCAGAATAATCTTGTTTTCTTGCTTAAAACTCACTGAAAGCTTCTCCTTGTTCTTAGATTGAAATCCAAAATATCTCCACATTCTGTATCAGAAATAGACAAACTTTTTTCTTTAAAGAGTCAATTGTTAAAGATTATAGGCTTTTTGGGATAGATGGTCTCATTCAAACTATTTAACTCTGCCACTGTAACATGAAAGAAAGCAATCACAAACAATATATAAATGAATGAGCAGAACTGTGTTTCAATAAAACTTTATCTTTGAGGAACTAGCAGAATTTTGCCAAATTTAGCCCATGGGCAGTAATTTGACAACCACTGTCTATATGGTCTTACATGAATCTTATCCCTGTGCACTCCTATAACATTTGTACCATTCTCCCCTGCATGTCATGCTGTCTTGGCCACACTGGTCTTTAATTCCCAAAAAACACCTATGCATATACTATATTCTTACTGCCCAGAATTCTCTTCTGACCCTTTTACTTCACTTAACTATTCGTTCCATCTCATATGCTACTTCTGAAAGAAGATTTTCCTGATTCCTGATCACCCTGTATAAACTAAGTATACCACCTATCATTATTTTCTACTCTCAAGGCTTGTTTCTTGTTTCTCCTACAAAAATTATCCACTAAAAATCATTACACTTATTTCTTTACTTATTTTTGTCTGTTTTTTCCTACTAGAATGTAGATTCTATAAAGACAAGTAACTATGTATATTTGATCATCATTTTATCCTCTTGCGTAGTCCTGTGTCTAATACATAGCAGCTGTTGTTCAATAAATATTTCTTGAAAGGAAAAATGAAAAGGAATCAAACAGATACATTTACCCAGTCACATAATATGAGTTGATTAAAACACTGGTCTGCAATTTTTTATTACTATATACACTTCAAGATAAAAAAAAATATTTGTATGGTCCCCTAGTATACATATATGCTTCCTTATAAATAATACATACACTATAGTATAAATATATTATGGTACAAAACATCCACAAAAATATCATGAAAGAAAGAAAGAAAGAAAGAAAGAAAGAAAGAAAGAAAGAAAGAAAGAAAAGGAGGAAGGTAGGGAGGGAGGCAGGAAGGAAGGGAAGGAGGGAGGAAGGAAAAAAGAAAGAGGTGCCTTGATGTCTCAGTCAGTTAAGTGTCTGCCTTCAGCTCAGGTGATGATCCCAGGGTCCTGGGATCGAGTCCTGCAACGGGCTCCCTGCTCAGTGGGGAGTCTGCTTCTCCCTCTGCCTCTTCCTCTGAACACTCCCCCCCCCCACCGTCTTGTGCTCTCTCTCTCAAATAAATAAATAAAATCTTTTTTAAAAAAGGAAGGAAGGAAGGATGGGAGGGAGGAAGGAAGGGGGGGAGAAAGAAGAAAGAAAGAAAGAAAGAAAGAAAGAAAGAAAGAAAGAAAGAAAGAAAGAAAAAGAAAAGTTTATTTCTTCTTCATATATATCAAAAGATATATTCCTTATCTGTGGCAACTCTCTTACAAATGGTTCCACAATCTTTAACACATGACTTTTGGATGACATGCCTATGTCATCCATCAAACCAACAGAAGGGAAAGAGCATTTACGAGAACAATGTGGGTTTTTATGGGTCAGGCCTAGAAGTCGAATACATCACTCAGCTCACCTACTATTAAATGGAATTCAGTCATGTGGATGCACCTAACTGCAAGGGAGTTTGTGAGATGTAATCTAGCTGTGTGCCAGAAAAAAAAATTAATGATTTTGAGGACCTGCTAACCTCTGGCTGCCATAGCCATGTAAATGGAACTTCTATTTTCTTCTATCTCTTTATCTTGTGTTATCACTGGAGGAACCACAACCCACTTTGGAAATCACTGGATTAGTTATAGGACCATTGTAACATCTCTAAATGGTCTTTTGACCGAGGGGCAATATTCACTAGTAAGGAAGAACTGAAGTTATTCTTAACCAAATGACAATTCCTTAAGATTGTCTATCAGCCAATAAAAGAAATTGGGGCAATAGTAATAGTTTGTCTTATCCTTAGGATATTGTCCTCAGCCTGAACGCACATCATTCAATGTTATTGAGTGCTTGAATGAATTTCACAGTTTCAACCGTTTGAACTCCTTCCCAGAAATTATTACTAATATGGGTGCCATTTTGCTTAACAGTCCTGAAAAAAGAAAGAAATGACAATCATATCTGAGTCAAAGAGGTGACACATTCTTATTGGAAATGATCTCTTAAAAGTTTTTTTTTTTTT
>NW_024426996.1:38099416-38327486 GCF_017311325.1 Ursus maritimus
AAGAAAGAAAGAAAGAAAGAAAGAAAGAAAGAAAGAAAGAAAGAAAGAAAAAGAAAAGTTTATTTCTTCTTCATATATATCAAAAGATATATTCCTTATCTGTGGCAACTCTCTTACAAATGGTTCCACAATCTTTAACACATGACTTTTGGATGACATGCCTATGTCATCCATCAAACCAACAGAAGGGAAAGAGCATTTACGAGAACAATGTGGGTTTTTATGGGTCAGGCCTAGAAGTCGAATACATCACTCAGCTCACCTACTATTAAATGGAATTCAGTCATGTGGATGCACCTAACTGCAAGGGAGTTTGTGAGATGTAATCTAGCTGTGTGCCAGAAAAAAAAATTAATGATTTTGAGGACCTGCTAACCTCTGGCTGCCATAGCCATGTAAATGGAACTTCTATTTTCTTCTATCTCTTTATCTTGTGTTATCACTGGAGGAACCACAACCCACTTTGGAAATCACTGGATTAGTTATAGGACCATTGTAACATCTCTAAATGGTCTTTTGACCGAGGGGCAATATTCACTAGTAAGGAAGAACTGAAGTTATTCTTAACCAAATGACAATTCCTTAAGATTGTCTATCAGCCAATAAAAGAAATTGGGGCAATAGTAATAGTTTGTCTTATCCTTAGGATATTGTCCTCAGCCTGAACGCACATCATTCAATGTTATTGAGTGCTTGAATGAATTTCACAGTTTCAACCGTTTGAACTCCTTCCCAGAAATTATTACTAATATGGGTGCCATTTTGCTTAACAGTCCTGAAAAAAGAAAGAAATGACAATCATATCTGAGTCAAAGAGGTGACACATTCTTATTGGAAATGATCTCTTAAAAGTTTTTTTTTTTTTTCTAAAAAGAGATTATCAGAAACACTGCATTGTCAAATTTAGTTCTCCTATACATTACAATGGTATCAACTTTTTTCCACCTCCTGTCAACAATGCTTCTGCTCTGGAATCTTTTTGTCCCTTCAAAATCCATATGTTAAAGCTCTAACTCCCAATGTGATGGTATTTGGAGGTGGAGCCTTTGGGAGGTAATTAGACCATGAGGGCTCCACTCTCATTAATAGGATTAGTATTCTTATAAGAAAAGGCATAAGTAAGAGAAATGATATCTTTCTCTACCATGTGAGGATAAGCTTCAAGAGAGCCTTCTGCAAAAGAGCTCTCTTTAGGAACTGAATCCGCTGGCACCTTGATCTTGGATTTCCCAGCCTCCAGAACTGTGATAAATAAATGTCTGTCATTTAACCCACCCAGTCTATGGTATTGTTATAGCAGACAAGGCCAACATACACATGCCCTTGAGATGTCACCATACACCACAACTGCTTCATCAAAGTACTTCTTTCAGACAACACTTGGCCCAAGAGAAATTCTGACAAATTTTCTTCAAATCCTTATATGTTAATGAAAAATAATTCAAGTTTTCATTTTATCCTTACTATTTGGACTTCTCTGTAACACTGATCATGAGAAAACTATCCCTAGTTATGCTTATTAATAAAGCAGTAAATTTCAAAAATTTCAAAAATTTTGACCAGCGTGAGCATAAGTATTGACATTTCACAAAATGTAGTTGCTAAGAAATTAAAAATAAATTCTTTTTTTTTTTTAAGATTTTATTTATTTATTCGGCAGAGAGAGAGACAGCCAGCGAGAGAGGGAACACAAGCAGGGGGAGTGGGAGAGGAAGAAGCAGGCTCCCAGTGGAGAAGCCCGACGTGGGGCTCGATCCCAGAACGCCAGGATCACGCCCCGAGCCAAAGGCAGATGCTTAACAACTGAGCCACCCAGGCGCCCCAGAAATTAAAAATAAATTCTTAAGGACGTTTTTAAATGACTATCTAGTAAGAGTCTGAGAAATCACATTTTGAAAAAAATTTATTTATTTATTTGAGAGAGAGTGTGAGAGAGAACATGCATTTGGGGGAGGGGGCAGAGGGTCAGAGAGAATCTTATACAGGTTCATCACTCACTGCTGAGAGACTGAGTGTGAAGCGAGATGGGGGACTAGATCTCTTGACCCTGAGATCAGGACCTGAGCCAAAACCAACAATTAGATGCTTAACAAACTGCGCCACTGAGGCTCCCACACATTAGAGGTAAACTTTGTATTTCTGAAATAGTTACTGTGATGTTTGTGGCAGAGAATGAGAGATTCAAAGTTTAGGAAGTGATTCTAAAGTTCACAAGAATTTGGCTTTTTTAATAAAACAGCTCCTATATTCTTAGAAGAGAATATGCCAGAAGAAAGTGCCTTTCAAGTGTCTGATGGAATATTATAGCCCACTATTAAGAAAGGTTACACTGCTTATTTACACTCCGGTGATTATATCTTAAAATATAAAGCACTAATCAATTAGTATTAAAGATTTATGAAGGGACAAGTTAATAATTTTCCACTCAATTCCTTCCTACTAATTAAAGATTTTTCACCATTAATCTCCATCCTTTAGGATTTAATCTGAAGTAATGTTTGTCCTTTAGCTTTAGAATTAATTTTAAATAACATCTTTAATTTTGATAGAGAACTATTTCACAATTGCCTTTCAGATTAAATTAAGAAATCTCTAAAACTCTCCCATTTAATTTTATATATAAAATGTCATTTGCATTAATCTGATGATTTTAAATTATACATTTGGCTCTCAATATCTAATTAATTTGGCAAGAGAATTATGGAAATAATAAAATTACATCCAAATTTCAAGGAACACTTCATTTTTAAATGCCTAATTAAATGTATCTTTGTAATAAAAGAAATCATTCTGAAGAAATATAATAGTATTTTAATTTCTGAGTAATAGGTATGCTGAATATTAATTTGCCCTATATTTGGCATCCACAGGAGACAAAAGCATGGCCTCCTCAATGCCAAAAGCAAGTAGTACATTCACACAATCTGAAAAAGAAAATAAAATCAAAGTTGTTTGGCAAAGGGTACAAGGGATGACTTGAAAAACTGAGTGCTTCATTTAAAAAAAACTAACTGGCAGATGATTATTTTTAGTTTTTATTGCATTTCAGTCAAGAGACTAGTGAAGAGCAGTGATATTTAAGATTAGCATTTTAGTTACTTGTTTCTTCATTTATTTATTTTGTGATGCTGCTTTTCTGATGGGTGCTACTTCTGACTCACCTCAATAGCCCAAAATATTCTAACGCTTATGTGTTAGCAATAAAGTTGGATAAAGAAGAAAAGTCACTCTGCTTCTTTTCAAAAGTGTTTCCAGCTCTCCTGCCTGCTTTTTCCCACTCTTAACTTCAAATATTAAAATCAATTTACACCTTAACTTCTCCAGTGAATGGCCCATACTTATCCATTTTCTCCTTTCTGCAATTATGCTATTCTGTACTTCCTATTTCTCTGTTAAAGTCAATTCAAAATCTTCTTACTTCTCTTTTTCTATTTTTCAAGTTCAATGGCATTTAAAAACTATGCCAACTCTATACCCCATGCCACAAGAATAAGATAAAATTTGACAAGTGTGATTTTTCTAAGCACCAAATATATCTTTAAAAAATAGAAGTGTAATTTTAAAACAAATGGGGTCAAAGTTAGATACTGCTTGACTAAGACTCTATGACATACCTGCATATTAGTAAGCATTACAATAATTCTAAAAGATATGACAATTATTAAAAGAAAAAACAATATATTATATAAATGCACCCATTAACCTCCAGGGTATTTGGAAACAACTTCTCTAAAGTTATCCTTGCTGTATTTTGTATGCAAATATAAAGAGCTGTGGCTCATGTTTAAAATTTCATCCTTCTTTAGAACGGAAAGGTAACATTCAAAAACTGAAGCAGAATCAAACCGTGCCATTTAGAAACATCTTCATCTCTGTGGATTATCAGGGGACTATACTCCTCGTGCCTTGCCATGCCAGAGAATCTCTGAGTATCACTGGTTAATATCAGGCTTCAGGCTCCTGCAGTTTTCCAAGTAAATGAAAGGTCAATAATGCCTGCTACTCACAGGCTCCAGGCAGACAGTTTTGCCTACCAATTCAGCATTGCCCATGGTACCACTGCTGTAGTTACAGTGACTATCCCAAAGGTACTTACAGCTTGTTCCCTATTCATTCTAGCATAATCCTCTCACTTGCTGACCATTAGCAGTGTAATTAGTGGGCATTTTCTGATCGATGTACCCTTACAGATAAGTGTTATAATAAAGGGTGATTACAGTGAAGAATAATACAGTTGAAAATCAGTACCTAATCGTCACCACTCATTGGCAGCAGTGCCATAACAGAATCAGACAGTGAGACCAGACTGCATAGAAATTATATGAAATAAAGTAATTCTTTCAATTTATTGCACTTTTAATTATGCCATCTTTAATTTAAAGAACTACCTTGCCCCATACAATGTAGTCTCCAAGCTAAAGGGAATTAATCTAAGGCTAACTAATATTCACTCCCCAGCACATTTGAAATCAATTTTACCTTAAGTAAAATGTTTTATGAGTCTTTAGTTTACCCTGGGCATTATGCATCTTCATAATTTTCTAATGAGCTTAAGATATCCATGAGCAGAAGCTATGAATCACATTTTTGGTAGCCCTTAAAAACAATTTTTTTTCCAATCTGCTGTAAATTAAAAGAGATGTGAGAAAATGAGCATAAAATCTCATTACTACTGACAACCTCACAGCCCAATAAACCTGTTTTAAATCTTATTAAAGGGTCAGTTGTCATTTTTAGTAACCTTCATCATCATAGCCAATACCATGCCATCTGATCTTTCTTTAAAATACCAGGACACAGAGGTCACACAAAGAGCTGGGGCTATGAAAATCATTCCTGAGAGTGAGGTAAGGAATTGGAGCTCTTTCCAGAGGTTTCAATTTAAATATTGACACACACTGCGCTGTGATATCACACAGAAGGGTCAGGGACAAAGGTCCAATGAACAAAACCTGAAAAGACCCTGTGACTCACTGATTTCCTGATGACCAGAATCAGAGGGGACGTGATGACCATCTCACAAAAGCCAAAAGGAACATATAACCAAGATGAGGCTTAATCATGGCTTCTTGGATAAATAAAAGAGAAAAACCAGATCTCCAGCAGCCACAGGCTTCACGTAACAACCAGTTTTCTACATACAGATTAAATTTATAGTGGATTCTCCTCGGTTGAATTTTAATAACAACAGACCAACTTCTATTATTGGTCAGTAGTTTTTGAAGCTGATTTCTTTCTCTAGCCCTGGGTATGTTCATGGGACAACAGAATTTTAATAATCTAAATACATTGGATTGAAGAGATATATATGTTACCAAAAATAAAAACAGCAAACAACTATTTTAGTAATTTAAGCAAAACATAGGTGATTTCTCAAAATTCTGTGGCTAGATTGTCTAAAACCAATTCTTTTCCATTTGGCAAGTAATGTAGGTGATCATAAATAGAGGAGAGCCTCGTTCTTTAAAGTCATAGCACATTTTTCTTGATTTCAGCTTATGATAAGACAGTTTGTAGGCTGCTAGCAAGAATTAAATGGAGAAATTTAAATGAAGAAATTTCTATGTTCTAGAGGAATTTCAAAGAGGTTTTCTTGTGTTTGTACCCAGGTAGGCAGAACTCCCTACAAAATAGCTATACAAGCCCCACTTAGTCCCACCGTTCTTCAGTTTCACCCCCTTGTCAGCACATCCGATATAACTGAACTTATCCCTCATTTAAAATTCTCAGGTTCTAAAAAAGAGGAAGGAGGTATGTAACAAAATCAAAGGCACTGAACACACAATTTTACTTACAGTCCCTTAGATGTAATTATCACCACTCCCAACAGCTTGCTACTCTGATTTCATTCATTTTAGGAATGCTAATCTTAGCTGGAGTTTTATCCTGAATTATTTCAAATAACTGGTAGTAAAACTTCTCATCCTGCTGTAGCTTACCTCTGAAGACATTCTGATGTCAACAAAGTTCACTATAGATCAGTGTGCATTGATTTTCCTGAGACTTTATGTACTGGTCCACTCAGGGAGCCATAACAAAATACCACAGACTGGGTGCCTTAAAAAACAGATATTTATTTTCTTACAGTTGTGAAAGCTGATCTACAGATCAGGGTACCAGCATAATCAGTTTCTGGTGAGGTCTCTTCTCCCTGGTTTGCAGAAGGCCACCTCTTGCTGTGTCTTCACAGGACAGAGAAAGAGAGAGCTCTGGAGTCTCTTCCTCCTCTTATAGAAAAACACCACTCCTTTCAGATTAGGAACCTACCCTATGATCTCATGTCACTTTTATCACCTCTTCACAGGCTCTATCTCCAAATATTGGGGATCACATGAGTCCAGTCAACATATGGATTTTGGAAGGATACAATTCAGTCCTTAGCACTTTATGTTACAGAAATGTCAAATCTGTTATTGTTGTCATTTAGAATGTCTTTATAGGACGCCAAAACAATCAGCTGATGCAAGAAGAGTTACACTGGATGTTTCAAATAATATATGCGATGGACACACTATTCGAGCTATAACCTTATTTTCCACTATTACTATGTGTTTCCATTTCTGTCTCCTGGTAGAAAGAAAAGTATAGTCACTTCTGGGATTTTTTCTTCCCCTCCACTTCCATGGATTGAACATTCTGTCAAATTTAGGTAGGATCAAGGCATTGAGGAGTCTGGGGGGGGGGGGGGGCATCTGATTTTTGGCCAGCCTTTATCCACAAAAGCTTCTCATCCTCTTAAGATCTCAGCCCTGATGCAAACTTCTCCTGGACCCAGGCTTGAAAAGGACATGGGGGCTGGGAGGAACAATATGAAGAAAACATAATTTATGATCTCAAACATTATCTTACCACATGAAGAGAAGTTGTAAGTTTGACCCTTTTTATCCATCCAGGGTCAGAGTTAGAAAGGGTTGTCGTGATTTTCTACTGCATTACCATAATTTTGCAGATGAAGATGCTGAGGCCCATAGAGGTGACATAACTCATGCCTGGTCCCATAACAACCTAATGGTGGGTCACAGACGAGAAGCCAGGTCTTCTCATGACACCTTGCCGCCTAATTCATAATGTAATTCAATTCAACTAAGCCCACATGACTGTAAGAAACTATGCCCAGCAAGTACCCCGAGAGGAGTAAAAAAATGGTATCTACAGTTTTAAACAGCACTGGGGCTGAATGGAAGGAAGTCTCCTGATGTTGCTATTGCTTCTTGCTGACATGTTTTCAGAAATGTCTACTGAGGAGCAAAATATAAAGAGGACTTCGGTAGACTAAGAATACCCTGAAAGATTTCTTGCTTGAAACATTTTAATTAGTAGAAAAATTTACATTTTTCTCCTCCGTTTCAAGTCACCTACAGTAAAAAAGCACTGCTGGACACTGCGATAAAATCTTATTAAACACTCTGTTCTATCAGCTTGGCTAAGACTAGGCAGGCCTCAGAATCAGGGATACTTTGAAGTGAAAGACGTGGGATCTCTTATTTCACTTCTGTGGAAAAAATTGTCACACCCTCCCATCTTGAAGAAGAGTGTTTCCCTTCTTTGATTTTTTAATTAAAGAACTCAAATACATAAAGATAGACTATATAGATTAAAATGATGTTATATGCTTCCATCAAGAAGCACATAATGTTTGGTTTTTTACTTCTTGATATTAGCAGATATCCATATATCATTAGGGCTTATAAAACCGATGACATTTTAAATACTATACTATCCCTTTTCATATATTAGCTGGATATAGTTCTACATTTCTGCAAAAAGAAGCTTCCCCTCACCAACTATTTGGTTGTCCTTAAGTACAATAAAAGGATATCTTTTAGTCTCCTGCTGTTCATTTCTTGTGGCTTGTTTCTTGTAAGATGTTCTCTCTGAATCTGCTTTAACAATGCACGTGTCTCCCGATACTTGATCTGCTTCTTATGCCCTGAGGTCCCTCTACCCAGGGTTGTTTGTAGTTAGCACCCATTAAGGTAGTCAAGTTCATGAATGTACCATTTCAGCAGTGCAATATAGCAAAATGGTACCGTTTTGAAATCTGGGATTTCGAATAACATTCAACCTGGAGACTTCTTTCTGAAATATAGTTTTTTTCATCTGGAACAGGGAGTTATAACAGTACTTGCCTGTGCCAATTATCATGTCATCACTCCAAATCCAGCCTTCTTTGCCATGCTCTTGACACTGGAATCTGACCATATAACACTTCTTTGCTAAGCTGACACAATGTAAAGCTGTTCTCAGTGGAGGGGACTAGAGGGACCACAAGAGCAAGAAGTTTGTTTGCCTTCAGCAGCCTGCATGCAGCTCCCAAAACCCAAGTGAGGGGCATCTTCATGAACATGCAACTTGCATAGTGGCTCTGATGCTGCCATCTTGAAATTTTCAATAATTCAACAAATTTCATTTTCATCTTGCACTGGGCCCCATACATTGTGTAACTGGTCCTTCTCTGAGTTATGAATCTCAACCTGGGGGTGGGGGTGAGGCTCCTCCACATTCTTAGTTCCTTCCTGCTCACTCTCCCTCAGAGGTAGTGGCAGCTTCTGAATTTATTTTCCCTCTAATTTTTTAAGTTTTTATTTTAATTCCAGTTAGTTAATATACAGTGTTATGCTGATTTCAGGTGTATAATATAGTGATTCAAATATTCCACACATCTTCAAGTACTTATCATGACAAGTGCACTCCTTAATCCTCATCACCTATTTAACACATCCCTCCACCCCCGCCCCTCTGGTAACCATCACTTTGTTCTCTATAATGAAGAGTCTCTTGGTTTGTCTCTCTTTTTTTCCCCTTTGCTCGTTTGTTTTGTTTCTGTTTGTCTTTCTCTGACTTATTTCAGTTAGTATTATACTCTCCAACATTACTAACAGGAAGATTTCATTTTTTTATAGCTGAATAATATTTCATTACACACACACACACACAACTTCTTTATCCATTCATCTATTGATGGACACTTAGATTGCTTCCATAATTTGGTTATTGCAAATAATGCTGCAGTGAACATAGGGGTGCATGTATCCCTTTGAATTAGTGTTTTTGTATTTTGGGGGGAAATACCCAGTAGTGCGACTACTGCATCATAATGTAGCTCTATTTTCAATTTTTTGAGGAACCTCCATACTGTCTTCCACAGTGGCTACACCAGTTTGCATTACCACCAATAGTGAATGAGGGTTCCTTTTTCCTCACATCTTTCCCAACACCTATTGTTTCTTGTCTTTTTTATTTTAGCCATTCTGACAGGTGTGAGGTGCTACCTCATTGTGGCTTTGGTTTGCATTTCCCTGATGATAAAAGATGATGAGCATATTTTCACATGTCTGTTGACCATCTGTATGTCTTCTTTGGAAAAATGTCTATTCATGTCTTCTGCCCATGTTTTAATTGGATTATGTCTTTTTTGGTGTTGAGTTTTATAAGTTCTTTATATATTATGGAAACTAACCCCTCATCAAATATTCATTTGCAAAAATCTTCTCCCATTCCATAGGATGCATTTTAGTTTTGTTGATTATTTTCTTTACTGTGCAGAAGCTTTTTCTTTTAATGTAGTTTATTTTTACTTTTGTTTTCATTGCCTCAGAAGACATATCTAGAAAAAAGTTACCACAGTCCATGTCAAAAAGTTTACTGCCTTTGTTCTCTTTCAGGATTTCTATGGTTTCCTGTCTCATATTTAGCTCTTTAATTCATTTTTAATTTATTTTTGTGTATGGTGTAAGAAAGTGGTCCATTTTCATTCTTTTGTATGTTGCTGTCCAGTTTGCCCAACACCATTTGTTGAAAAGACTGTCCTTTTCCCATTGGCCATTATTTCTTGCTTTGTTAAAGTTTAACTTACCATATAGATGTGGGTTTATTTCTGGGTTTTCTATTCTGTTCCATTGATCTATATGTCTATTTTTTGCACCAATACCATACCATTTTGATCACTATGGCTTTATAACATAACTTGAAGTCCAGAATCATGATGCCTCCAGCTTTGCTTTTCTTTTTCAAAATTGCTTTGGTTATTCAGGGTCTTTGGTGGTTCCATACAAGTTTTAGAACTGCTCGTTCTAGTTCCATGAAAAATGCTGTTGGTATTTTAATAGGGATTGCATTAAATGTGTGGATTGCTTTGGGTACTATAAATATTTTAACAATATTTATTCTTCCAATCCATGAGCATGGAACGTTTTTCCATTTCTTTGTGTCTGCTCCAATTTCTTTCATACGTGTTCTGTAGTTTTCAGAGTACAGATCTTTTACTTCTTTGGTTAGATTTATTTCCTTAGGTTTACCTCTTTGGTTAGATATCTTATTATTTTTGGTGCAATTGTAAATGAGATTGTCTTCTTAATTTCTCTTTCTGCTGTTTCATTATTAGTGGGTAGAAATGAAACAGATTTCTGTACATTGATTTTTATATTCTGTGCCTATACTGATTTTGTTTATCAGTTCTAGCAGTTTTTTGTTCGGGTCTTTAGGGTTTTCTATATACAGTGTCATGTCATCTGCAAATAGAGAAACTTCTACTTCTTTCTTACCAATTTGGATGCCTTTTCTTTTTGTTGTCTAATTGTTGTGGCTAGGACTTCCACCACCATGTTAAATAAAAGTGGTGAAAGTGGACATCCTTATCTTATTCCTGACCTTAGGGGAAAAGCTTTCCATTTTTTTCCATTTAGGATGATGTTAGCTATGAGTTTTTCCTATATGGCCTTCATTATGTGGAGGTATATTCCTTCTAAACCTACTTTGTTGAGGTTTTGATCATTAATGGATATTATACTTTGTCAAATGTTTTTTCCGCATCTATTGAAATGATCATATCATTCTTATCCTTTCTCTTATTGATGTGTTGTATCACATTGATTGATTTACAAATATTGAACCACCCTTGCAACTGAGAAATAAATCCCAGTTGATCATGGTGAATGATCTTTTTTAATGTATGGTTGGATGGGGTTTTCCAGTATTACATTGAGGATTTTTACATCTATGGTGAACAGGGATATTGGCCTATAGTTCTCTTTTTTAGTGGTGTCTTTATCTGGTTTTGGTATTAGGGTAATGCTGGCCTCAAAGAATGAATCTGGAAGTTTTCCCTCCTTTTCTATTTTTTGAAACAGTTTGAGAGGAATAGGTATTAACTCTTCTTTAAATGTTTGGAAGAATTAGCCTCTGAAGCCAGCTGGTCCTGGACTTTTGTTTTTTGAGAGTTTTTTGATTACTGATTCAATTCTCTGCTGGTTATCAATCTGTCCAAATTTTCTATTTCTTCCTGTTTCAGTTTGGTACTTTACATGTTTCTAGGAATTTATCTGTTTCTTTTAGGTTGTCCAACTTCTTTTCTTTTTTATAATAATTTTTTATTATGTTAGTCACCATACAGTACATCCCTAGTTTTTGATGTAAAGTTCCATGATTCATTACATGCGTATAACATCCAGTGCACCATGCAATATGTGCCCTCCTTAATACCCATCACCAGCCTATCCCTCTGAAGTCCTCAGTTTGTTTCCCAGAGTCCATAGTCTCTCATGGTTCATTCCCCCTTCTGTTTACCCCCCCCTTTATTCTTCCCTTTCTTCTCCTATCGATCTTCCTACTTCTTATGTTCCATAAGTGAGTGAAACCATATGATAATTGTCTTTCTCTGCTTGACTTATTTCACTTAGCATTATCTCCTCCAGTGCCGTCCATGTTGCAGCAAATGTTGTGAAATCGTTCTTTCTGATGGGTGAGTAATATTCCATTGTATATATGGACCACATCTTCTTAATCCAGTCATCTTTTGAAGGGCATCTCGGCTCCTTCCACGATTTAGCTATTGTGGACAAGGCTGCTATGAACATTGGGGTGCATATGGCCCTTCTCTTCACTACGTCTGTATCTTTGGGGTAAATACCCAGTAGTGGATCATAAGGTAGCTCAATTTTTAACTTTTTAAGGGACCGCTGCACTGTTTTCCAAAGTGGCTGTACCAACTTGCATTCCCACCAACAGTGTAAGAGGGATCCCCTTTCTCCACATCCTCTCCAACATTTGTTGTTTCCTGCCTTTTCAATTTTTGCCATTCTAACTGGCGTAAGGTGGTATCTCAATGTAGTTTTGATTTGAATTTCCCTGATGGTTAATAATTTTGAACACTTTTTCATGTGTCTGTTAGCCATTTGTATGTCTTCATTGGAAAAGTGTCTGTTCATATCTTCTGCCCATTTTTTGATTTGATTATTTGTTTCCCGTGTACTGAGTTTGACTTCTATGCATTCAATTTTTCATAATATTCTTATATTTCTGTGGTGTTGGTTTTTTATTTCTTCCCTCTCATTTGGGATTTTATTTATTTGAGTCTTTTTTTATGAGTCTAGCTAGAGGTTTATCAATTTTGTCCATTTTTTCAAAGAACCAGATCCTGGTTTCATTGATCTGTTCTATTGTTCTTTTAGTTTCTGTATCATTTATTTCTGCTCTAATCTTTATTATTTCCTTCCTTCTGCTGGCTTTAGGCTTTGTTTGTTGTTCTTTTTCTAGTTCCTTTAGGTTGAGGTTATTTGAGATTCTTCCTTCTTGAATTAAGCCCATACTGCTATAAACTTCCCTCTTAGAACCACTTTTACTATATCCCAAAGGTTTTGGACATTGTATTTTCATTTTCATTTGTTTCCATGTACTTTTATTTCTTCTTTTATTTCCTGGTTGACCCATTCAATGTTTAGTAGCATGTTTTTTAACCTCCATGTATTTCTGGTCTTTCTAGATTTTTTCTTTTAGTTGATTTCTAGTTTCATAGCATTGTGGTCAGAAAAGATGCAGGGTAGGGGTGCCAGTGTGGCTCAGTCGGTTGAGCATCCAACTCTTGATTCCAGCTCAGGTCATGATCTCAGGCTCCTGAGATCCACTGACTGTGGAGCCTGCTTAAAGATTCTCTCTTCCTTTGCCCTTCCCCCCAGCTCACATTCTCTCTCAAATAAATAAATAAACATTAGAAAGAAAGAAAGAAAGAAAGAAAGAAAGAAAGAAAGAAAGAAAGAAAGAAAGAAAGAAAGGGAGGGAAGAAGAAAGGAAGAAAAGAAGCATAGCATGACTTCAATCTTTTGTAATTTGTTGAGGTTTGTTTTGTGACATAATATGTGATATATTCTGAACAGTGTTCCATGTACACTTGAAAAGAATGTGTATTCTTCTGTTTTAGGATGAAATGTTCTGAATATGTCTGTTAAATCCATCTGGTCCAGTGTGTCATTCAAAGCCACTGTTCCCTTACTGATTTTCTGTTTAGATGACTTGTCCATTGATGTTAGTGGGGTGTTAAAGTTCCCTACTATTTTTGTATTATTATTGATTAGTTCCTTTATGTTTGTTATTAACTGTTCTATGCGTGTGGGAGCTCCTATGTTGGGTACATAAATATTTACATTATTATACCTTCTTGTTGAATTGCTCCCTTTATTATTATATAGTGTCCTTCTTTTTACTCTTGTTACAGTCTTTGTTTTAAAGCCTGTTTTGTCCAAAATAAGTATTGCTACTCTGGTTTTCTTTTGACGTCCATTTGCATAATACATATTTCTCCATCTTGTCACTTTCAATCAGCAGCTGTCTCTAAGCCTAAAATGAGTCTCTTGTAGGCAGCATATAGATGGGTCTTGTTTTTTCATCCATTCTGTCACCCTGTCTTTTGATAAGAGCATTCAGTTCATTTACATTCGAAATAATTATTGACAGATATGTATTTATTGCCATTTTATTGGCATTTACCTGTTTAGTTATTGTTTCTGAAGATGTTCTCTGATCCTTTTTTGTCTTTTTCTCTTTCATGGTTTGCTGATCTTCTTAAGTGATATATTTGGATTTCTTTTTTATACTTCGCATATTTATTAGTGGTTTCTGATATGTGGTTACCAGTAAGTTTGTATATAACTTCTTCTATATATAGCAGTCTATATAAGTTGATGGTCATTTAAATTTGAACCATTCTTTTTTCCTCCACTCCCCACATTTTGGGTAAATGTTATTATATATTATATCTTTTTACTTTTTGAGTTCCTTGACTGATTTTTTACATAAATAATCATTTTTACTGTTTTTGTGTTTCCTACTTTTATGCTGTCACTTTTGGTCTCTCCTTTCCACTCAAAGAGTACCCTTTAATATTTCTTGCAGGGCTTAGTGGTCATGAACTTTTTAGTTTTCATTTGTTTGGGAAACTATCTTTCCTTCTATTCTGAATGATAGCCTTGCCAGATAAAATATTCTTGGATGCAGATTTTTTCCCCTTCAGCACTTCAAACATATCATGCCACTCCCTTCTTGCTGGCAAAGTTTCTGTTGAAAACATCTCCTGCCAGCCTTATGGGTTTTCCCTTGTAAGTTACTTCCTTCTTTTGTCTTGTGGTTTTCAAAATTTTTCCTTTATCACTATATTTTGCCACTTTAATTACAACACATCAGTGTGGGTCTGCTTTTACTAATTTTGTTGGGAGTTCTCTGTTCCTCCTGGATCTGAATGTCTGTTCCCTTCCCCAGATTTGGGAAGCTTTTAGCTATTATCTCTTCAAATAAATTTTCTGCCCCCTTTCTCTCTTCTTCTTCTGGGACTACTGTAATACAAATGTTATTAACATTTGATGGAGTCACTGAATTCCCTAAATCTATTCTCATTTTGCACAGTTCTTTTTTTCTCTGTTCAGGTTGATTACTTTTCATTACTCTGTCTTCCAAGTCACTGATTTGTTCCTCTGCTTCTTCTATCCTGCTGTTCATTCCATCAAACACGTGTCTCATTTCATTTATTGAGCCCCTTTTTTCTGCTATGCTATTCCTTATCTTTGTGTTAAGGGTTGCACTCATGTCTTCCACTCTTTCCTCAAGTCCAGTGAATATCCTTATGATCATTGTTTTAAATTCTCTCTCAGGCATGTTACTTGTATCTGTTTTGCTCAGATCTCTGGCCATTGCCTCGTCCTGTTCTTTCATTTAGGATAAATTTTTATTTCCTCATTTTGCCCACATCTCTATATCTATTTCTATGTGTTAAGAAAGTCAGCTATATATTCTGCTCTTTAAAGTAGTTACTTTATAAAGAAGAGGTCCTAGAGTGCCCTAGAGTGCAGTGTCTCCTGTTCACCAGAACCTGGTACTTCAGAAGAGTGCTCTTGGTCTGAATCACTTTTCCTTTCAGTGCAGTCATCTACACTCACTCTCTGTCTATTGCGGGCTGTGCTGTGCTTATTCTCTGTGGTATTAGTGGGATCCAGACAGACCAGCTCTGACAGGGCATGCCCACTGGGGAACTTTGGAGTACTCCTATGCTGGACCCCCAAAAACACTGTGGAGTCCGGGGGCTATGCACCAGGGTAGCCAGGGGGCAAGGCTGAACATGGCAGGTAGTGACTGCTGGGCACGGCCAGGCCCATTGGGCAAGGATGTCTGGGGGCCTGAGGCTGGGCAAGTCATGGTGGCTGTGCAGTGCACACAGTGCAGGATAACAACTGTGCACCTAATGGCTGGGTGGGGTGTGGGCAGGGCCACGTGCAGCTTTAACAAAATTTGCCCTGAGCTCAGGGCCTAGACTAGCAGGCTTGAAGTGGGTGAATCCTTAAGAGAACTTAGCATGGCACACTGCTAGTAGGTTAGGTAGCAAGTGTCTGTGCAGTCCCACCTCCCAGAGATGGCCCTGTGTTTATACTGGGGGTTTGGGGGAGACAAAAGGCATCTGTCCCCCAACACACTCAGAAATCAGTGTGAACAGATCTGTCTCCTGTTTGCCCCCCATGTTGTATAAACTGCTCTTGTTATGTTGCCTCTCCACACAAGCTGCTATCTCTTTAAGAACAGCAACCCAACTATCACTTGCCCTCCAGGCTAGCCCAGTGCTGAGTCAGTTGACTTTTAAAGCTCCAAGTTCCAAGTCCCACCAGTTTTACAAACTCACAAAATTCAACCCCTCCTGTTTTTAAATCCAAATGTTACAGGGATTAGTCTACCATGTGTGAGCTCCCTGGTCTG
Source organism: Ursus maritimus (assembly GCF_017311325.1). NCBI lineage: Eukaryota > Metazoa > Chordata > Mammalia > Carnivora > Ursidae > Ursus > Ursus maritimus. The sequence continues at coordinate 38,115,428 of NW_024426996.1, forward strand.
GGAGCCCATTTCTCTCTCTGTGCACACAACTCCCTCCCTCCTGGGGACAGCCTCCCTCTACTTTTCTGAACTTCATAACCTTTCAGATGCAGCTTCTTCTCTATATTTAGTTGTGGAGTTTGTTCTGCCAGTCTTTGGATTGCTCTCCAGTTTATTGACTTGGATGTGGATGATATCTAGTTGTAAATGTGGAACAGGGTGAGCTCAGGGTCCTCCTACTCTTCCATCTTGCCAAGTCCCTCATCTTCCCTCTATTTTTTAATGGCCTCTTTTACCCCTTTTAGTAGTTAATCACCTTTTGCTAGTTTAATAATTCTTTAGATGAGGGGCGCCTGGGTGGCACAGCGGTTAAGCGTCTGCCTTCGGCTCAGGGCGTGATCCCGGCGTTATGGGATCGAGCCCCACATCAGGCTCTTCTGCTATGAGCCTGCTTCTTCCTCTCCCACTCCCCCTGCTTGTGTTCCCTCTCTCGCTGGCTGTCTCTATCTCTGTCGAATAAATAAATAAAATCTTTAAAAATAATAATAATAATAATAATAATTCTTTAGATGAAATTACTGGTGTGATTTCTAACTCCTGATTGGACCATGATTGATTTACTGCCTCAGAAAGTTTCTGGGAAACTAAAGTGAAGTACTTCACGTAATAATGCAAATAATACCAATGCCTGGCACTTACTAAGGGTTAATTAATCCAGTTGTTATTCATTATGATAATACCTCTACAAAGCCACATGTGAAAACCCTTAATGTGGTTTGCCTATAAAGGTATGTCACAGTAAGAAAAAATACGGATTGCTCTCAATTCTACCACTCAACCTAAAAATGAGCTCAGAAAAATGTCACCTTTGAACAGGAAGGCCAGCAGAATGCTATAGTGAAAGCAGAATTGTATTTGGAGTCACAAGACCCAGATTTGAAATGAGATAACCATTTCTATTGAACCATGACCAAAACCAATTTACCCATCACATCCCTGGTTTTTCCCTCTACAAAGTGGTAATAAAAATACCTATCTCAGGGTTTTCTAAGGCTTCAATGACAAAATATACAAAAAGACATTATATTTTACTAATGTTATTTATTATTAAAGATATCTGTTGCTGCCTTTATGTCTATAGGGTTGCCAAAGTCTTTGACAATGCTAGTAAATATTTATTATTATTGTACAACTACCAGTCAACAGCCTATTATGTGCCAGGCCTTTATGAATTATTTCATTAACTATCACAGCCCTACCGTACAAAAAGCATCTTTGGTGTCATCCTTGTTTACTATTAATCTCACACCCCACATTCAATCCAACAGTGAATCATCTAAAATCTACCATCATAATACAGTCAGACTCTGTCCACTTCTTAGAACCTCTACTCTACCATCCTGGCCTAAGAGACTATCTTATCTTCCCCGGATTCTGTAATCAATTCCTAACTGGCTTTCTGGCTTCTGCCATTCCTCAATCTGCCACTAGCATACACCTCACCCAGTCTATACTCAAAACTATACCCATATGATCCTTTAAATCATGTCACGTCACTTCTCTACTCGTAACTCTTCAGTGGGCTCCCCTCTAACTTAGAATAAAGCCAATATCCCTACAATGGTTTCCTGACCTTTCACAATATACCTAACTCACATTACTTTTCTGACTTTATCACCTACTCTCAATTTGTTCCCCATAGTCCACTCATGCTGGCCTCCTTCCTGTTCATAGAACACACCAGGCAGAGCCCTACCTCAGGCCTTTGTATCTGCTCTTACATCTGCCAGGAACACTTGGCTCCCAGATGATCTTACATCTTGTTCACTTGCCTCCTTCAGGTCTTTGTTTCAAGACTGCTTTCTTAGTCAGCCCATCCTGACTTCAGTTGTAGTTATTCAGCACCCTCACTGCAATACTTTCCCTCCCCCTTTCTCTATTTTACTCCATATTGATTGTCACTATGTGACAGACATGTCAGATACAATATACTTATAAGATAGGATTCCTTATTTTGCAAATAACAAAAGCATGATTTAAATTGGACTAAACAAAAGGGAATCTGTTCACCCAGGTAACTAGAAATTCCAGAGGTAGGACAAGCTTTGGAAGTATATGATCAAGCTCAGTCTCTATTTCCTGCCATTCACTTTCTACTTCTGTATACTAGCTTTATCTTCCATGGCAGTAAAAAAGTTGCTATAGAATCTCAGACTTTTCAACTATATACCACACCAATCAGAGCAAGAACAGTGTGTATCTTATGCAAATGAGTTTTACATAGTTCTGATAGGACCAACCTTAACCAATCACAGAGGCCAGTGCAATGCCATGCACTGACTTAGGCTCATGTCATTGCTCATCCCTGAACCAATCTTTGTGGCAAGGGATACTACTGCCTTATGTCAAACACAGGCTATGCACAGAGCTGGGAATGATGTCAAGCCTACTCCCAGGGAGGAGAATAGATGCTGGAAAAGCAAGTATAATGTCCATTACAGCACTGTGTCCGTACCTAATTCGAGAAAACTACATCTCAAAGATCAAGAGACATAGCCAGTAAGTGGTAGAGCCTGTACTCGGAGCAAGATCTAGCTGAATCCAAAGCCAGCACTGTCAGTTAAACTACATCTCAGTGACCACACATCACCATAAATTCCTCATAATCCCTGATATTTTCTCTCTATTAAAGAGGAAAAGTGTGTAAATGAGTTGATCAAAAGCAAATGTTCAGGCAATAGGATAAACATTAAGGGGATTCATAAGGACTAGAAAGATAAGATTTCTTCCCTTCTCACACTTTTTATCACTTTCTCTCCTCCTCAGTGGAAAATAGTGGGATTTCCGGCATAGTAACACTCCAAGGTTGTGCTATTAAAAAGACTACAATTTAGTAAGAGCAAAGTTGATTTGTCTCATACATGCACCATTCTGATTAACTTTGAAAAACTTAAATCTGCTAGGTGAGCCCTCCCAAGGATTATCTTAAACTGACACCTTCTTCCAAGGGAGTTAAGACCTAGAGATGAACAGAGAGAGGCAGAAAACAGTGGAGGCAACTGATGTGAGGTGAATACATTGTGCACTGGAGTCTGCTTCTGTATGAACTGATGGGAACCTCAATGCAGCATTCTCAGAATTCTATTTGTGTTCCAGATGCAAATTATTATTAATTATTTTCCTTCTGGTACCTGCACCCCCTTTCAGTATCACAGAGGCATAATGAGCCAACACTTGCCGCTCAGGTCACCTAGAATTATTTCTCAAACAGCACCATAAACAAGGTATATTTGTTTATCTGGAATTTTTTTCTTTAGGTTTTTCTTGAAGGCAAACAACCAGAACCACAAGCAGTTTTACAAATGGTAGTATAGTCCTTCTAGTTTTATTTTTACAGTCTGGTTGTTTCTAAGGCCAATAATTCAGCAGGTTGAGATACTCAGGGTAGATGGCAATCACAATCATTATCCAAAGGCAAAACTGCTAGCTCAGAACCTATCAGGCTATTGCTAGAGTTTTTTTTCATTTTTTCTAATGATAGTACCCTATTCAGACATATATACCAGGATTATCTATTACTTCTATGCTGATTCACACAGGTTTAAAAGGACTTTCTTTAGTTTTCTCTGATAATCCTAGCATTTGGCCACCTGAGGAACTTAATGTCAGGTGCAAAACCCAGAGATTGTATCCTGCACTCCCTTCCCTGGAACCATATGTTTTTCACATCTGCATTAAAAGGGGACTATTTATTATCTTTGTTTTTTTTTTTTTTTAAGATTTTATTTATTTATTTGACAGAGAGACAGCCAGCAAGAGAGGGAACACAAGCAGGGGGAGTGGGAGAGGAAGAAGCAGGCTCCTAGCGGAGGAGCCTTGTGTGGGGCTCAACCCCAGAACTCTGGGATAATGCCCTGAGCCGAAGGCAGCCGCTTAATGACCGTGCCACCCAGGCGCCCCTATTATCTTTGTTTTTAAGCAGAGTAATCACTGTAGTGGGAATGCATTTTGTGTTTGATACTTGAATATATAGTCAAGAGAAGGGCACATTTACTTCAGATGAATTTAGGTCTAGAGCACCTTTCTAGATCAATTATTGAAGAAGAATTCATAAAACGAAATTACAACAGCTGCTTGAAGAAAATGAAGGCAAAGATTAAGAAGCAGATGAACTAAAATATATGCCAAGTATCTTATTTACTTTAGATGTGTTAACTTGCTTAATTTAACAGCAATTCTGTGAAGTAAATATATTCCCCAAAAGAGGCATCTTTGACTCAGGAAGGACAAATATGTTACCCAAATAATAGAGCTAAATTCTAACCCAGTTTCAACTTGACTTCAAAGCCAGTAGGTACTGGTAAGTATCTCCCAAAGCATGTTTCAAGAAACAATAGTGCCACGGAAAGTTGAGAACCAGTATTTGCAAACCCAAACAAATAAGTTCAGAAGACCCTGGGTTAAACAAAGTTAGTTATTCTTTTAACTGCAAAATGAGACATTTATATACTATGATGTTAGACGAGATATATTTATACAGCATTTCCACAACTCATTTGACCACTGAAGCCCTTTGCACAAGCATCTTGGGATACTAATATGTGTTCCATGGAATACTCTGAGAAACAGTCTGACTCTCTGCTCTAGCACTCACAAACGGAATCAATATTAACATTAGAAACTCAGATGAGCTTTTACACTTACAAGTTTTCATTAAGCTTTGCATATGTAGATCAATGAGGATCAAGCGTCTAAACAGAAAATATGCTAGCCCGTGTTCTTGCTGTCTATCACACAGTATAGTGGACCATTTTAAGTCAAATAGACAAAATGGTTCACTTGCCAAAATAAAGGAGAACATGCAACAAAGGTCCATAGTGTAGTAAAGTGAAATAAAATTCTTGCCAAGTCAACCTTTGCAAAGGAAAAAAAAGAGAAGGAAGATGTGATGATGGTAAACAGCTCTATCAAAGAGTTTTAGGAAAAGAATTTAATAAATTTTCTATTGTAAATAATGTACAATAAAGCAGGCTATTTGACCTTCTCCAATGATTTTAGTTGAAGAAATGTAATCCTGGGGGACAATGTTCACGGAAAACTGTCCATCAAGATGACGGTATTCATTATATTCACCAAAGTGTGCTTGAGGCCGAACAGAACATGACTTACACAAAGCAAATCCCACAGCATCCTTTCCTGGAACAAAAGCTAGCTGGTTTTAAAACTGAATTGGCAGAAGGTACAATGGTAATCACTTCAATTTTCAGATATGGGGATATTTTACAATTCAAGCCAGTTGTTTTATATACATATATACACGTGTGTGTGTTTATATATAGGCTTATATACATATACATATAAGCACACACACATACACATTCTGCTTTCTTTCTCTCCCTTCTTCCTTTTATCTGGAAGTTCCTGTAAGACCTCAAGCTGGCCCTTACTGAAGGAAGCTGATGTTTTCACTTGTCCATAAATCATCTTGAATAAGGTTATTCTGAATTATTTCTCATAGGCTGTGCACGACAGTTAAGCTTTACAGACTTGGATTTGACTCCAAGTCACAACACAAAATAGTTATGAGACCTCACTCAAGTTATTTAACTTTTTTAACATTCAGTTTCCTCTCTGCAAAAAAGACTTGCTGTGAATATCAAATTATATGTTATTGTAAAATGTGCAGCAGGGTTTTGGGCATATAAGAAATAGTAGCTATTACTAAGTTCTGACTGTTGTGAACATGAGCCCATCTAACATTGACAAAGGAAATCTACAGTACTGTACTGTTCTTCTCAAATGTCTTCACAGAGGTATCTTTAACAACAAAGAACAATAACTTATATCCCACCACTTACATTCCCAAGGTACTTGAGTCCTTAGGCCCAACACAGAAAAATGAAGACATTTCTTTAGTATGTTTTCATTTTCTAAAACCATGTAAATTTTGTTTTATATTCAATAATACATCCTTGTTTATTTTAATATAAAAATACTTTCAAATTACTTACCACTAAGGAAAATTAATGGTTGCAGAAGACACCACGCAGCAAATAACAGCGTTTGAGAAACACAAGTTTCACGAGTCTATTTTAGGTCATACAATCAGTTTGTAGTTAATTCCCCTTCACTGTAAGCTTGGGCTGTGTTCTACAATTTCTTAATCGTAAATATTTATTGAATGTTGCCCTGACTATGCTCACGGGGGTTGGATAAGCCTAATAAGAACCCTTCTCATTAAGGGTTTTAATGAGAAGGGTGGTGGGTTGAAATAGTATCATAAGAAGTAGAATAAAAATCATAGTCAAGAAAAGGAAAAGAACAGTTAAGCAAGAGCCTTGAGTCAAGTAGAAAATAATGAGGTCAAAAGAGAAGTTAAGTATACCAAGAAATGGATCAAGGCAAGCAAATCAGGAAGAAGGCTATGAATGACAGGTTCCTATACTGACTATGTAGCACGGGAACAAGTAAACTAGGGCAATGCTTATCACAACGCTAGGTGCCATAATCTACGCAAGCCAAAAAGGCAAGCTCTTTATCCTTTAAAATCTAACAATTTTAATGTAAAGTTCGATGATTCATTAGTTGCGTATAACACCCAGTGCACCATGCAATACGTGCCCTCCTTACTACCCATCAGAAACCAGGGATGTACTGTATGGTGACTAACATAATAAAAAAACATTAAAATAAAAAAATATATAACAATTTTAAATGAGACAATAAAGACAAACATAAAATATTTTTATCTTTTCTCTGTTTTAGAATCCAATACTAAAATAGCTAACATCTACTGAAACAGTACCAGGCATCGGGCCCTTTTCTAAACACTTTACAACCACTAACTCAGTTAATCCTTAACAAAAGTGGATATAATCAATTATTTCATTTTACTGATACAGAAATAAGCTTAAAGAGGTTAAATAACTTGCCCAAGATTATATATCTAATAAGCAAAAAAGCCAAGATTCAAGTTCAGGTAATCTAGTTCGGTGTCCTTATACTTAACCACCAAACTATCATGCAATTAGAAAGTGGAATAAGGGGGCACCTGGGTGGCTCAGTCATTAAGCAGCTGCCTTTGGCTCAGGTCATGATCCCAGGGTCCTGGGATCAAGCCCCGCATCAGACTCCCTGCTCAGCAGGAAACCTGCTTCTCTCACTCCCACTCCTCCTGCTTGTGTTCCCTCTCTCGCTGTCTCTCTCTGTCAAATAAATAAATAAAATATTTTTTAAAAAGAAAAAGAAAAGAAGGAAAGAAAGTGGAATAAGGACTAAGAAAAAAAATGAGATCACAGGGATTGGTGGCTGAAATATCCTAGAGAAGAATGATATATTTGTCAGAGACTTTCAGTGCAAGGGAAGGAACACCAACTAAAAATAGTTTAAGTATAAAAGGTTGAATTAATCCATGAAACTGATTAATTCAGAGGTTACTAGATTCAGACACAACTGGATCAAGTAACGCAAATTATGTTATTAGCTCTCTCTCTCTAACCTGCCCCATCTCTCAACTTTGATTTTCTCTGTGTATTATTCTAATTCTATCGTATTACAAATTTACCCATGGATTTCCTCAATGCATCCAAGGAAGCTGGCCCATCATAAAGCTCATCTCAAAAATCCGTAGAAAAGAGAATGTCTCTCTCCAATCCCAGGGAAGGATTATGATTGATTCTGCTTGGATCCCCAAACAAATTATTCTGACCTAAAAAAGGAGAATTAAGCTTGGCCAGGCCTAAGTGACAATGGACGTTCAGACATGGGTATTTTTTATACAAGGGGAGGGGAGTAGAGGGATAAGAGAAAAAGAGATCTGTTAGCTAGAAACAATAGCTAGTAATACAGTCCATTACAAATGGCATATGGAATTTGCTTGTCTTGAGTCATGGGACAATATGGTAGACCTAGTAGTTTGGCTGAGCTGAGACAGGCAATTGACTTTCAAACTAGCCCTAATAACAATCATAGTGATTTCAAGACTAAGCAATTATGCACCACTTTACAGTTGGAAAGCATTTTCCACACATTACTTCTTTTGAAAAAAAAATGATTCACTTTCCTTTCACTTTTGCCAGAAGATGGGTTCTCGTTTGCTGTCATCTCTTCGGAGATTTACTCTAAGAAATATTGATTAAAATGTCTAATGTTTCACTTCTCCAAAACCAGCTTTATAGGATATGGATGATATAAACACTCCAGAAGCTACACCATTTAGCCTTGATCTCAGCAACTGCCCTTTAACACAATACTCTGAACCTCCCACATCTGAAGCTACTCTCACCGAGCCATTAGTCAACATTTAAGAATCTACTGGGCAATGCCCTACTGATAAAGCTAAAGTAAAATTTTTTAGTGTCTGAAATAGGACCCATTAGTCTCGGCATATAAACTCATGCATGCTATAAATGTAAGGTTGAGACTATAAAAAGAGTGCTGATGTCAAAACTATTTTAAATTTATAATGTTTACATGAAGCATCTCAATGCGGAAAATTAAAGTAAACTACAGGCATGGATACCAGCAAAATGTTCAGCATGTTTCGGGTAGTTAACACAGATTAACAACATGAGTAAAGTGATATATCTAGCCTGACGCAAACATCAGTGTGGGCGATGGCTGCTGCTTCCCTGGTGTCCACACTGGCCACCCAACCACTCTGTCCCGCACAGAGCTATTGCCTTCCACCTCTTGGTAGCTGGAAATAAAGTTGTTGTCACTTCTGGAAGGAAGCTGGCCCAGGAGATCAAGCAGGAAGTACAGCAGCAGATGGAAGAATGGGTGGCATTGGGTGACAAACGGCCACACCTGAGTGTGGTTCTGGTTGGTGAGAATCCAGCAAGTCACTCCTACGTCCTCAACAAAACCAAGGCAGCTGCAGAAGTGGGAATCAACAGTGAGACAATTGTGAAAACAGCTTCAATTTCCGAGGAAGAACTGTTGAATTTAATCAATAATCTAAATAACGATGGTAACACAGATGGCCTCCTTGTTCTGCTGCCTCTTCCAGAGCACACTGAGGAGAGAAAGATCTGCAATGCTGTTTCTCCAGACAAGGATGTTGATGGATTTCATGTAATTAATTTAGGATGAACACGTTTGGACCAGTATTCCATGTTATTGGCTACCCCATGGGGTGTCCGGAAAATAATTAAATGAACTAGCATTCCATCCCTACGGAAGAATGTGGTTGTGGGTGGGAGGTCAAAAAATGTTGGAATGCCCATTGCAACAGTACTACACACAGGTGAGGCACAGGAATGCCCTGAAGGTGATTCCACTCTTATGATATTTCATTGATACACTCCCAAAGACCAACTAAAGAAACATATAATTCTTGCAGACATTGTGGTCTCTGCTGCAGACAGTCCAAATCCAATCACAGCAGATATGATCCAGAAGGGAGCAGCAGCCATCCACATGGGAACAGAGTTCAAAGTCCCATAACTCCTAAACCCAAGTTGGTTGGAGATGTGGATTTTGAAAGAGTCAGAAAGAAAGCTAGTTACATCACTCCAGTCCTTGGGGGTGTTGGTCCCATGGCAGTGGCGATGCTAATGAAGAATAATTATTGCTGCAAAAAAGGCACTGAGGCTTGAAGAGCAGCAAGTACTGAAACCTAGGGAGCATGGACTAGCAACTCCATGGAGGAAGGTAGGAGGAACATTAATTAACTGTTGTGTCTTCTGTCATGAACAACACTCCAAGCCAGTTCAAGAGGCAAAACAGGCCAATAGATATGCAATATTTTTTTAATTTATTTTACTGAAATGGTTTAAAATGCTTTGTATTTACTGAAAGCTTAAATGGGTGGGTGTTTGTGCACATAGCTCTGTAGTACCTCACCACGGAGCATGCCAGTACCATGCTGGCTGGTGTGATCCAGCAAAGAGAAGCCATTACCCTATTGATTAACATGGAGGACATCGTCATGTTGAAAATGGATGCTTACCTTTGTCAACCCACTTCAGTAAAAATCTGCCTTTTCTAGGATTGCATTTCCCAAGTGCTAGTCCAGTAAGAACTGATACTCACTTTAGGTTCCAAATCTTTACAAGTTCAACCGGTCAAACCAAAGGAAAAATGTTGCTTGAGAAAATTAGGGAAAAGGTAAAAAGGAAGAGATGGAAATTGAGCAGAAAAAAATTACTCTATTTTTCACATATAACATGTAAAAACTACATGTTAATAGTGTCCTTAGCTGTTATGCCATGGCTTAGTCATTGGGAAAATGTTCAGGATTGTTCCATATACTGTCAGCCTCATTTTATGTGTGTTACATCCATGAGGTTTCTCCGTTTTCTTCTAGGATTAAAAGGCTTATTTTATAGATTATTTGTGTATTTTATCATATTTGGCTTTTCCTACACCCTTAAACTTCATTGTTACATCTTTGTACTGATGGGACTGTCTATATTGGTACAACCTGAAACCTATTTTTGATAAACAAAACTTGGGCTTGATAATCATTAGGGCAGCTTGTATAAGTATGCAACTTAGTTTTCCACCAAAGACTTGTCAGTAGCTGCCTGCTTTTCTCTGATGTACCTGTTGGCTTTTCCCAATGGGTTTTTTAGAACTCGAGTTAATACTGAATTTAATCAGACCTTCTGATTAAAAGGGTTTTTTTGTGTTTGTTTCACAGGGTTTTTTTTAAATAAAACATTTCTGGGGGCACCTGGGTGGCTTGGTCGGTTAAGCATCTGCCTTCGGCTCAGGTCATGATCCCAGGGTCCTGGAATCGAGCCCTGCATCAGGCTCCCTGCTCGTGGGGAGCCTGCTTCTCCCTCTACCCTTCCCCCCTGCTCATGATCTCTTTCTCTCTCTCTCTCAATTAAATAAAATCTTTAAAAAAAAAAAAAGAAAACATTTCTGACTGGTTTGGGGGATGAAAAAAGATATATTTAGTTAGTTTAGGAGCAAGTATTTCTTGAGTGCCTGCCATGGACCAGGCACTGTGTTTGAAACCAGGCATAAAAATATAAGTAATATCTCTGTACTTGAGGCACTTAATATTTAGGAGAGAACAACACATACACATAGTGGCAATATAATAGGGTATTTGCTGAGCAAGAGGAATACTCGGGGTATTAAGGACGACTCAGGGTACTAAGACGGTACAGAAAAGGGGGAAACTGACCCAGTTTGGAGATCAGGTATAGGCTTCCTAGAAATTATAATGCCTGAGGTGAGTTCTGAAAAAAAGGGTAAGAATATCCATGTGAAGGAAAAGTAGTAGGAACATTCAAGGCAAAAGGAAAAAAAGTGAACAAATGTGTAGAAATATGGAACAGCATGAGGTATGCTAAGACAAACACACAGTTCCGATCTAAGTGTAAATTATAAGTCATGAAGTTGGGGGAGATGAAGTTGAAGAAGTAGTGTTATGGACTAAATGCTTGTGTCTCCCCAAATTCATATGTTGAAGCTCTAACCCCAAATGTGATAATATTGAGAGATGAGACCTTTCAGTGGTAATTAGGTTTAGATGAGGTCATGAAGGTGGACCCCTGCTGCTGGGATTAGTGCCTCCATAAGAAGAGGAGAAGACACCAGAACTTCCTCTTCCACCACATGAGGACACAGCAAGAAGGCAGCCATTTGCAAGGTAGGAAGAGGGTTCTCACTGAAAACCAAATCTGCTGGCACCCTGATCTTGGAACTCCCAGCCTCCAGAACTGTGAGAAATAAATGTCTGTTGGTTAAGCCACCCAATCCATGGTATTTTGCTATAGTAGCCCAAGCCAAATGAGATAGGTAGGTAGGAATTAGTTCATGAAAGGCCCCAAATACTTTATGGAGGAGCTTCCACTTTACTTTATGAGCAATGGCAAGTCACTGAAGGGTTGAAAGCAGAAGCAAAAGTCAGGGTTATATTTAGATGAGTTACTGGCAACTATGCTGAGCATGATCACAAATCATATAGCAGAGTCACCCACGAAGAGACACTGTAGTTAGTGAAGGAGAGAGGGGTTTACAGCTTGTAGTGGTATAAACAAAAAGGGATAAAAATTCAACCAATTTGTAGGAAGAGATAAAAATAATCAGATTGTGGTAATTATTGTGTGGGCAGTGAGTGGGCTCATGAAGAGTCAAGAGTCATACCTGATTTTTACACCTAGAGAAATGGGTAGATCGCAGTAAAAATGAAGGATATCAGGAAAACAGGAAGAGGAACAGGATGGGGAGCAAAGAGGAGAGGAAAAAGACATGTAATGTTTAACATGCCTGCAGAATATCCATGTATATCCAGCAAAAAGTTGTTTTCGAGCCTCATTCTCAGTAGAGAGGCAGAAATGCAAATCTGTATAACATGAGAGACAAAGAGATTTCATAAGCTTCTAGAGAATAAAGAAGAAAACCCACGTAAATAATCAGAAATCATAATGGCTTTAGACCTCTTAAAAACAAGAATGAAATTCTAAAGACAATGAACCTGAAGGCTGTGGTCCCGCATACGTCTCATATGCAGTACCTGTAATTAAGTCTAGAAGGAGAGGCAAGTCTTGAAAATAATTGTGGGTGTTGGTTTTGTAAGGTGGACTAAAATGGAATCTAATACATACAAATCCAATCAAGAGTGAGAGCTGAACTGGCAAGAAAGTCACACCCTAGACTAAAAAGAAGTGAAACTGCTGAAGAGGTAAAACACCCCAAGGGCTCTTAACTTGCTAGAGGCAGAAAGCAAGCTATGAAGGCCGCTCAGGCACCAAAACTGGTGTATTCCAATGCTCTCTCTTTAGAAATAGTCAAGGACAGAGATGGAAAAGGAAGAATGACTCAGAAGGCGGAGGAAATCTTACAGAAACAGAGTTAAAAAAAAAAAAAAACAAGGGGGAGAAAATATTAGGAAATTAGAGAACAAGTATACTGTAATAGGAGTTCCAAAGAAGGAAATTGGGGGGAAAAAATGGAGATGAGGAAATCACTGAATAAATAACTCAAGAACATTTCTCAGAACTCAAGGACATGAGTCTGCAGACTGAAAGGGCCCACCATATACACAAATAGACTAGTACTGAGGTATATCATACATTTTCAGAATATGGGAGGAAAGAGAAGATTCTACAAGTTTTCTAAGAAAAAAAAGCTTATATGAAAAGGATAGAAATCAGAATGCCTTCAGACCTCTCACAGCAACACTGGAAACGAGAAGAGTGGGAAAATGTCTGCAAGATTATGAAAAAAAAAATTATTTCCAATCTATAGTACAATACTGAGGCAAACTATTGATCAAATGGGATATGGGCACCTACGTGGCACAGTCTACTGAGCGTCCCACTCTTGGTTTCAACTCGGGTCCTGGTCTTAGGGTTGTGGGATTGAGACCTGAGTCAGGCTCCATGCTCAGCATGGGGCCTGCTTGAGATTCTCTCTCTCTCCCTCTCTCTCTGTCCCTTGCGCTTGTGCTCTCTTTCTCAAATAAATAAATAAATCTTTTTTAAAATGTGAGACTAGAATAAGATTGTTTTTAGATATTCAAAGTCTGAAAAATATTTACTTCCCATGCACAATTTCTCAGGAAGCTACGCCCTACCAAATGCAGAGAGTAATCCAAGGAAAAGGAAGTTATGGAATATAAGAAATAGAATATTCAACACATGAGAAGGCAAAGGAAATGGTGAATGAAGACCCCAGGAAGACAGCAGTATGCTAGCTGTATAGAGGGCAACTAGTTCAGGTCTGAGTAGTGTTCTCTAAGGTTACACTTGCTGAGTAAGTTATGATATCATTACCAAAATGGTTGAATGGACCAAATGCTGAGAATATTCATTGCACCCTCAAAGAAGTTCTGCTTTTGCAAACCTCTGAGAACTGGAGGCTGGCTAATGTGAATTTGAAATCCAAAAAATAAAGAGGACTATATTCCTATTAAAACCAGAAGTTGGCTCAAGACAACTCTGCCCATAACCCATTGTGGTGAGACCTACATCTTCCAAGACTAATTCATGATCTTGCCCACTTACCTTTCCAGGAATGCCTAAATTCTCAGAGAAGCAGAAGCCAGATTATGACCTGGAAACTCTATTTATAGGTTTTCTTCTGAAAGCCTGCATCTATCAATGGTAGTATTATCCTCTCTGGCATAGCTAGGTTTGTACTCACTACTATCTCTTTATGTTATCACCCTTCACATTTTTTTACATGAAAATAATCATAAATAAAAATAATAAAATATTAAACTGAGAATAAAAGAGAAAAGGAAAACATCTATAGGGATGTAGATCAATCTTATCATAGTGGCATATTTTTCAGAGTCCAGTCAGCAAAACAGAAAACTAATTTATTACATTGCAAACACAGGAGTTATTTAACACAGGAGTTAGAAGGCTAAGAGAATGCAAAGGAAACACTAAGGGAAACCAGAAGTAATAACTGCAAGAAAAAGCTACCATATTCTTGGTCCGCGCAACAAAGGGGAGATGGGGTTACAAGAATCCAGATACATAAAGCAGGGGCCTGGAGGAGTGAGTTCAGTTATTTGTAGGGATCCTGTCTGTTTCATCTGTACTTCTGAGGAGTCCCTGAGGCTGGTTCCGGAACTGCCACAAGAACATGGAGACTGGAGCAAATTACCACTGCTGGGACGAATACTGAATGGAATGGGAAAAAACTGAGAAGTGCCTTCTCCCTCTCCCCGCCCCCCATTGATAAAAACCTTCCAGGAAGCCATCTGGTAAACCAATCTGGGAAATGTCATTGGCAGAGGCACAGCCCCAGCTGCCCCAGCCACAGCATCTCAGAGTAAAGGAAGGCAAACTTGTTGCTGAGGACTCCAGATATTAACTAGCTCAGCTGGCTACATCTGGAGATGAAACTAAAGGTGGGGAAGGGTTTTGCTTTTTCTCTGTCATTTGAATCTTTTACAAGATATACCTACATTTTACTTGAAATTTTAAAATGAAAGATCTTTAAAGGAAGCTTTAAGTTGATTATCAAATGAAGTATATTTATATTTGTCCAATACACTCATGAAAGGAATAAAATTGTTTCATAAGAAAGATAACATTTTCTTTCACATTACGCAATATCTACTACAGTGCCATACGGCATGAAGAAATTTCTAAATAACTAATTTAAAACAGGTTTTTTATATTCAAATATATTTTATGGTGAATAACTAAAAATACAAAAATGCAAAGTTCCCATGCTTTGTCAAAGGACTGAAAATGTGCTATATATTGGTAATGAGGAGTTAAGGTCAAGACACTGAGCCCAAAAGCCTTGGCCTTGGACTCCTGCTCCACCACTTACTATTTGGGCAAATTGCTTCATCTTTCAAAGACTCAGTTTCCTCAATCTATAAAATGAAGAAAAGATTCCCAGATGAAAACATGGCAGCATCTTAACTGAGAATAGATTAAATGGTTGCCACAAAAGAGAGCACAAAATAACAGGATTTTAGAAATCATTGATTGAAAAGATTGAAAATTATTAGAACAGATAATTTTTTTCACCTAAGATGTGTATTTCTCTAGATCTGGGTTGATTGCTTTTCCTAAACTGAGAACACAAGCAGAGGCAATAAAGGATTTGTTCATTAGAGATTTGATGCTATTATTTGAATATGTCTAATTTATGGAAAGTATAATATGCTGGATGCTGTGTTAATCTCCGCCTAAGAAAAGCTTAACTGGTTGGCTCATACAGTCATAAACTCAAGACACCACCAACACACACACAAGCTAAGTATGTCCTTGGCTTTGGGACCGCCATTGCTATTTGCAGAGACTAGTGATGTTTGCCTGATTCCAAGACAACACGAATTACTTCAGTCTTTGTTCAAATTTCATCTTGGATTGCTGTGTATCAAATTTTTTGGTTTGCTGACATTGTTTTCCAGCCCTGCACAGTTCTGTCATGTTTTAAGGCTGGGTTTCCATTTGTCCTTACATTTTCACTGCCACCTTGTAGCTACTCACTAAATTCCCCAATGTTTCGGCTAATCAGGGTGTATATATATAAATATCACTAGATATGATGGTAAACCTAAGCATTGGTTTTAGTCATTCACTCATTCATTCTTAAATTCATACATTTATTGTCTTCTAAATATTGATCCCCATGCTTGATGCTGTATATATATAAATAAATAAGGCAATATACTTGACCTCAAAGACATCTATCTAGAAAAGGAAAAGGACACAGAAACAGAAAATTAAAATACACTGAAAAAGATTTTAAAACAAAGAGACTTCAGAGAGGTAAGAAGAAAAGATAGATCCTGGAGGAGGTCAATTTTATATTTATAACAACTCCAGAAATTTTAGCAGTATGAATATTAGATGCTATCTACTCTAGGATCCGAAGAAATCCTAGGGTGCCTCACTGGCACAGTTGGTTACACATCTGACTCTTGGTTTCAGCTCAGGATGTGATCTCAGGATTGTGAGATAGAGCCCTGTGTTGGGTTCTATACTCAGCACAGAATGTGCTTAAGAGTCTCTCTGCCCATCTACCTTCCCCTCTCTCTCTCTCAAATAAATAAAAATAAATCTTTAAAATAAATACTTACATACATACATCCATACATCCCTAGCTAATTTTGCATTTTCCCTAAAAGACTCACCCAAACCCCACTGCCTTTTTTATGTGTGGCTAGTGTTTATGTGTACATGCGGGTGTCTCTCTGTGAGTTGCTATTGTTGCATTACTAATACTGTTGTTGTGTTGTTTTTGTTAATATTTTCCTTTTTGTTCTTTGCTACACAGATACATGAATTTGTTAACTGCCCCCCACCCTGTATTGCCAAAGAAGTCCCAGGTCATGTGAAATGTTCCCTTTGAAATCAGACCTTGGTCACCAACTGACAGTCAATATCCTACTACTAACTCAGTGAAGAGTACAATTCACAATACTTGTTTGAGATAAATACTTTAAACTGACACAGGTCAGCATGGCTAAAATTAACAACTCAGGAAACAAAAGATGTTGACAAGGATTCAGAGAAAGGGGAACCCTCTTACACTGCTGGTGGGAATGCAAACTGATGTAGCCACTCTGGAAAACAGTATGGAGGTGCCTCAAAAAGTTAAAAATAGAACTACCTATGGCCCAGCAGTTGCACTACTAGGTATTTATCTGAAGGATATAAACATAGTGATTTGAAGGGGTACATGCAACCCAATGCTTATAGCAGAGCCCAGATGTCCACTGACAGATGAATAGATAAAAATACAATGGAATATTACTCAGCCATCAAAAAGAATGAAATCTTGCCATTTGCAATGACATGGATAGAACTAGAAGGTATTATGCTAAGCGAAGTAAGTCAGTCAGAGACAGACAAATAACATATGATTTCACTCATATATGGAATTTAAGAAACAAAACAGATGAACATAGGGGAAGGGAAAGAAAAATAAAATAAGATAAAAACAGAGAGGGAAGCAAACCATAAGAGACTCTAAACTCTAGGGAACAAACTGAGGATTGCTGGGGGGGAAGTGGGTAGTGGGATGGGGTAATTGGGTTATGGGCATTAAGGAGGGCACTTGATAGAATGAGCACTGGGTGTTACACAAAACTGATAAATCACTAAATTCTACCCCTGAAATTAATAATACATTATATGTTAACGAAATTGAATTTAAATAAAAAATTTTTTAAAACTTATTTTGAAACATGAAGAGGTGTACTAACCTCGTTCAGGGCTTCTCAATCTAATCTAATCTCACTACTGAAATTTTGGGCCAGGTAATCCTTTGTTTCAGGAGGCTGCCCTGCACATTACAGAATGTTTAGCAGTGTCTGTGGTTTCTCCTGGATGCCAGTAAAAGTCATGACCATCAAAAATGTCTCCGGACATTGCCAAATACCTCTTTGGAGGCAAAATCACACACAATTGAGAACCACTGTCCTAGTCGAAGCACATATGTCAGTTTAGCTGACCACTCGAGAGCCGACTCTCCAAACAACTGTCTTGCAGATTATAGAGATATTTGAATAGTTCTGGCACTATTTGCTGGGACTTTTAAATTCTTGAGATGGTTCCCAGTTGTGAATGGATCTGACATGAGGATACATACAAATAACCATAATTACAGATTAAAGCAATAAATTATTGAGTATCTGAAATTTGGCAGGCAGTGCAGCAGCTGATTTACATGACAGCAGTGTGCACTGAGCAATTACTATGTGTCCAGTAAATAAGTTATTACATTCATTATCTCATTTAAATTTCACAACAACCTTATGATATAGATGATATCTTTATTCCAGTATTACAGATAAGGAAACTGAGGTTTAGAAAGGTTAAATTGGAACTTTTAGTCAAAATGGTCAGCTAAACTGACATAGGAAACCAACACCTTCTATTACCACAAAAACAGAATTGCTGGATTTAGAAAAAATATAGTTCTTAATTTAAAATTTATAGTAAAAACAAACTGAGGGCTTCAGGGGGGGATTGGAATAGGCTGGTGATGGGTATTAAGGAGGGCACGTATTGCATGATGCACTGGGTGTTATATGCAAATAATGAATCATGGAACATTGCATCAAAAACTGGGGATGCCCTGTATGGTGACTAATATAACAAAATAAAAATTATTTTTAAAAAAGTAAAGAAATAAAATTTATAGTAAAGATTCAAAGCAAGAAATGTTATTTTGCAGGTGCCAGAAGTGAGAAGGGAATACAGCTGTAAAAGAATATTGAAATCAGATGGGTATAATGAAATCACTGGGGTCTGAGATACTAATACTCTGACAGAAAACTGATATTAAAGTCTCCGAATAAAGTCAGAAGTCAGGAAAATCCCTTGGCAAAGTTCTACCTAGTAAAAATATGGCATGATTATAAGCCATCTACCCTGAGCCTTGGATGGAAAAAGTCTACCTCAAGAGATAAGATTCTCCAGCCTACATCTAGCAAAAGTGTAATATCCAAATTTGTTCATGACTTGCAGGGAGACCCAGAGCTAAAAAACTAACATAAAAACATTTCCAAAATGAGTGAATATATAGGACTACATCAGAAGCAGCTATAAAATGATCAATAGGGTCACTTCCACGAATAAAAAAAAAAAAAGAAACCAAACAACAGAGTTCCATCAAGAAAAATTAGTGTTAAATTTTAAGAGTGGCAATTTGAAATACTGAATTTTCTACTTTAACTCTCCAAGTGACACATATATTAACCTCTATACAACTAGTATGTTTATAGCAATGAATCCATAATTTTCTATTTTCTCAACAAACATTCTAGAGCGTCTACTATATGCAAGGTGCTAGGCTGACAGTACGGTCCTCAAAGAACTCACATTTCAATTACTTGCCTTTTTAAAAAATGTATTTATTTTTAATGTGGCAAAATACACATAAAATTTATCATTTTTACCATTTTTAAGTGTACAGTTCAGTGGCATTAAGTACATTCACACTGTTGTGCAACCATCACCACAATCCATCCCCAGAAGTTTTCCATCATCCCACACTGAACTTCTGTACCTATTAAACAATAATTCTTCAGTCCCTTCTTCCCCTGCTCCCATTACCACTAGTCTACTTTCTGTCTCTATTAATTTTACTAGTCTAGGTACCTTATATAAGTACAATAATACAATATTTGTTCTTTCATGTCTGGCTTATTTCATTTAGCATAATGTCTTCAATCTCCATCCAAGTTGTGACATGTGTTAGAATTTCAATCCTTTTTAAGGCTAAAATAATGTTCTGTTGTATGTATATATTACATTTTGTTTATCCTCAATTACTTTAATTTTAAATAGCTAATCTCTCATTTTATTTCTTTCAAAGAGATAGCATAAGGCTTTTAAAATTACTTTTTCAAGCTAGTGTCTGTAGCCTCACAGTAGCTCCCTAGATGCAGTTTCCTGCTTTTGCTGCCACCCCTCAAAGTACAAGGTGCTCTCTTCTATGATTTTAGTTTTTGAAACAATTCCTGACCCTCTGTATTTCTCTTTATAAGAGACAGTTATACACACTTTCAGGTGTCTTTTTTTGAAGTAATATTTTCTAGCTTATGTATAGTCAGAAACATTTCATTAGCCAATTTCAGGCACGTAAAGAATTCAGTTTGGGGATCAGTTCTTACTGGTTTCTTCATTTGGGTAGTATCACTAGTCCACCTGGGACTATTCTGCCATAGTTCATTTTGCTCCAGGACCAGTGTGCCTAGCTCTCCAATCTGTTTAGATACCCTTCTCAGTTTCTGACTGTAGCTCATTCTCTCACGTTTTATTACGTTCATTCTTTTTTTGTCTTAAAAAAAAAAAAGAGCTGACCAAAACTATAAAGCATTTAAGAAAAATATTGCCTTGGGGCGCCAGGGTGGCACAGCGGTTAAGCGTCTGCCTTCGGCTCAGGGCGTGATCCCGGCGTTACGGGATGGAGCCCCACATCAGGCTCCTCTGCTATGAGCCTGCTTCTTCCTCTCCCACTCCCCCTGCTTGTGTTCCCTCTCTCGCTGGCTGTCTCTATCTCTGTCAAATAAATAAATAAAATCTTTAAAAAAAATATATTGCCTTGAGTAGTCAGCAGAGACTGAAGAATCATTATTAACAGAGCAATCAAGAAAGACTTCAAAATAATACAATTGTCATTTTATAATATCCAATGGGGGGGGGAAGGAAATGAAACCCTAAAGAAAGAATATCATTAAAGGTGGATGTGGGGAGTGCCTGAGTGGCTCAGTGAGTTAGGCAGCTGACCTGAGATTTTGGCTCGGGTCATGATTGCATAGGTTGTGGGATTAAGCCCTGTGTGGGACTCCACACTCAGGAGGGAGTCTGCTGAAATTCTCTCTCTTCCTCTCCCTCTGCCCACCCCCCCACTCTCCTTGTCAAATAAATAAATCTTTAAAAAAAAGAGGTGGATGTAGAAAACAAAATTCTTTAAATCTAAATATAGTCATTGAAATTAAAAAAAAAAAAATCAATACGATAAACAAAAGATTCCCCTGAGAAGAGAATCCCTGAACAGAAGTGAGCTCTGCAGGAATCATCCAGAACATAGTATAAAGGGTTACAGAGAGAAAAATATGAGAGCTTAAAAGACATGGAAGATCGAAAAAGAAATTCCTACATTCATTTCGTAGGCATACTAGAGAGGGAAAAAATGAGAGAATAGAAGTAAATATTTGAAAAAGATGTTGGCTGAGAAATTTTCAGATCTGAAAAAAGGTATGAGAAGACATGAGTCATCAGACTAAACCTGACTCTAAACACTATGCTATATAGCACATCCTCACAAAAACTTATACAATAACCACCATTATTTATTGTCTACTGTTAGCAGGTCAGTTGATATCAATGCTTCTCAACTAGGAACAATTTTGGCCCCCAGAAGATATTGGTGATGTCTGGAGATAGTTTTTGGTTGTCACAACTGAGAGATGAGGGTGGTAGGGAAAGGGTTTACCTCAGCATCTAATGGATAGATGGCACTGATACTGCTAAAAAGCCTACCACGCACTGGTTAGCCTTCACAATGAAGAGCTCTCTGGTACAAAACGTCAATAGTACTGAGGCTGAGAAAACCTGCTTTACATATATCGACACTAATACTCACAATCCAACAGGAGATATTATTCCTGATGAAGAAACTGAGAAAAAAATGGCTTAAGTAACTTGCCCAAGGCCACGCAGCTAATAGAGTAGAGCTGAGATCCAAATCCACATTGTTCTTACTCCAAAACCCATAGCCTTCAAACTGTATTTTGTGCAGGAGTCCAAGTGAGCAGCGACTGCTACTATGAATGCATGGAGCAGCTGCAGCAGCTAGGATGCACAGAAGCTGACCACTCTGGTCAAACACTCTAACATGGTAGCCTGCGGATTAGCTCACTAGACTCGTTTTGGGTTTTGTTTTGTTTTTTTACATTTTTTAAAATTTAAATTCAATTAATTAATATATAATGTGTTATTGGTTTCAGGCCTGTGATTCATCACTCTTATATAATACCCAGTGCTCACTATATCACAGACTCGTTTTTCTTATCCCTCATCCTGCTCTAGCTTTGTGTGTATTCATATCCCACAATGGGAGAGATGGAGGCAGCTTTGTGCTCCTCTAATAAATTACAGTTCCTATAATAAATGCTCACTACCACTCTAATGCCCCCTGCTAACACACTTACTGCTCGTGGCCTAAAATTTGAAATGTACTGGGCTTTTAAGGACTCTCTGGGCCACCTAGACTTAAATCCACTTCTCAGTATGACTACATTGGATAGTGAGTATTTTGTACTCTCATTTTTACATCAAAAGGGCCCTCCAGATGGTCTATTTCTTGTTGGCTCAGCCCAAACACACATGCATAAATCAGCAGCAAATCTGGTAATAGGACACAACATTTGGAATCAAAATGATCCACTGACATGATCATGCTGTGTTTCCTAGCCATGCTTTGATCTCTCAAATCATAGCGAAACTCACTTCAAAATAAAAACATGTCTAAATATGCCATTCCAATTGTATTCAAAAAATTAGATTCATGAACACTTTTCAATCAAACAAGTATTTTATTATTTGGTGTAGAAAGTGTATGTGCTGTTGTCACTATGGGTAGCTCATGACTCTCATAAGAAATCTAAGTTCATCTTAATGTGATTCTTTTAAAATTAGAAAGGGTCTTCTTAATTGATGAGGCTGCTGTAATCTTTTCAAAATCTTTTTCAAACGTAGTTTATCTTATTCCATAATTTTTCTTATTACTGTTTTTAGACATAAGTTTCCTTAGAAACAGGACTTTCAATGGACTTTAGCCACAAATAGGCTAAAAAATTGCCTTTATACATTTATCATTTTATTGTAATTAAATCTATATGATGTGGTCTGTTCTCATGTATGGTGTCTTGTTTCCATGGTAACTGAGATTTTTTACTACCCATACTTTGAAATGCCTTCACAGTATTTCTTGATTAACTCATGAGCCCAAAATTGCATTTTGTAAACTTACATGCACTGGAACTTATAAAGAAAGGCTGCAAAAAAATTATCTTGTTTTCTATTTCTTTGAAATTTACTTTTGTTTTTATGATTCTTTTTCCTGATATGCCATTCTCCTAGAGCAACATAATTTTGTGCTGCTAAGAAAAGCAAAGTCCATGACTAAATTTAGTAAACCCTATCATTTTTGTGGTTGGATTGCCATCTACAGTTCTTAAGACCCAGTGGCTGAGTGAAAAGAAGATCAACTATGACATTTCCACAAAATGGAGAAAGCAAAAAGGATTTGAGTAGCAATTTTCATTCTTTACTATTATTTTTAATAATTTATTGTTACAGCTAATCTACCAATAAAGGAAATATCACACCTGCAGTTTTTGCCATTAACACAGGCCTCTGTTTATTCCAGGATTTCAGGACAATTCAGAAGGGCTGTAGTTACTGATCATATTCCAAATACTGGAGTAAGACTATGAATCTGTAAATCCCACTATTGTGTTAATGGCATTATGAAAATAACAAAGCTCTTATTCTTGCTATAGGGTAATAACAAATAATAATGAACTATACCTAGAACCATGCAACTGTTCAATAAATATTTATCAATGGCTCACCATAGCCATTCCAGGCTCTGGCCAGTCTTAAATCCTAATAGCATTCAATTTGACAAGCTCATGGTTCTAATGATTCTCTTGACCTGGGGTGCTAAAAGAGCTAAGCTCAAGTAATATCTACATGGAAAAGTTATTTCTGAAACCACAGACTGAAGTAATTCAAAACTAATCGTATGAAAAATGGATGGAAGAGAACCTGTTCAAGATTGAACTACCCTACTAAATCCCATTTTATGAGGACTGTATTAGAATTCAAGCCATAGAAGGATCATGTGCATGTTTTGCATGCCTTCCCTTATTCTCTGAATATATGGATATAACTAGTATGTACTTCAGAGTCATTAATAAAATTAGAAATTCCCTAGGGCTCTAACTGTGGACCCAGAATGTGAAGAACCAAACTACTTAAGGAAGACCTATTCTATGGGAGACACCCTTAATTTCCTTAAATCCCAGTCTCATAACAGTAAAAAAGGGATAACAGTCTTATAGTACTTACTTTACAAAGCTGTCATAATAAATAATGAGATAAAATAGGGAGATGTTTTTTAAAAACTCTAAAAGTATGATACAAATGTTGGATATTAGTATTGTCAAGATTATTTGGTGATATACAGGGGCAACAAGGGTTTAAACCTGCCAGAGATTTAATATGAGGAGCCAGGAGCTCTACACTGAGGATTGAGGGAAGTCAGAATTCAGCAGCAAGTAAGCTTTGACTCTGGCCTCTGTAAGCCCACAGCCCCTGCTATATCAATGTATGTCATTCTTTGGTAGATCCCCAGGGAGATGCTTGAATCACCTCTACAAAGTCCCACTAATACAATACTGTTCTCTCACTTCACTGTTTCCCCTGGGTCTGAGTGGACCTTAAAAGTTTAATGTTGCTGACTGCAAACAAAATGAAGATCCAAAGGAAAACTTGGTAGAGTTGAATTCCCTCTCCAGAGACTGAACAGTCAAATAAACTGCATGAATGAGAAAAATCTCCACTGATGGGCAAATGGAAAACTATGCTATCCTTTCATACATATAAGCAATATTTCAGGAATCCTTTAAGAGAAAGAAAAGAAAAGAAAAGGAAAGAAAAGAAAAGAAAAGAAAAGAAAAGAAAAGGAGGGAGGGAGGGAGGGAGGGAGGAAGGAAGGAAGGAAGGAAGGGAGAGAGAGAGGAAGGAAACACATCTAATGTTCTGTTAATAACCTAATAAGGGACAACAAGAAATATTCAGCCCCAGAAATGCATCCTGTGAGAAATAATAAGTAACAAAACTCACAATGCTCTGTAACCATTTTCCATCTTACCCTTCAGGGGAAAAATCTGAAAAAAGATTTTTAAAGATAAAGCAATTCTGCAATAAAAAATATAAATAAAAATTAAAATAGAATAAAAATAGATAATAAAAATTTTAAATGTTCAATTGTTTTCATTGAAAAAATAATTTGTTGCCCTTCTGCAGAGATAAGGATAAGCCTACAGACTGAAAGAAGGGTGAGGGAATCCTTCCAGGGAGTGAGAAGTACTACATTTTGATCAGGGTGGGAGTGAGGTTGTAAAAATTCATCAAGGTATACATCTAAGATTACACTTTGCCTAAAGTTACATCTCAATTTTTCTAAAAATGGAAAAAAATTATTTTCCCATTTGGAAATACAACACATAAAAGTGATCATGTTGAGTCCATAGTTTATGTCAATGGTTTGTCTGAAGAAGCACTGAAATGTCTTACATTTCCAAGGGAAAAAAAGTTCTGGAAATCTGCAACATGATAACCTTTGATTTCTCACCACACAACTGAGGAAACTGTTCAATTTATTTGATCAAACCCATACAGAGATGATACCACATAATTAGGCTGATGTGTTTATCTTTCACTATAACAATCAATTGAACTATTTGGCTCTATTTGTTTTCCAGAGATTTTTTTTTTAAGTCAATATATATGATGGTCTATGTTTATGGCTAAAACCAGAAAGCAACCATAGAGCCCAAAAGACCGAGTCTTTGCAGTAATAAAAATGAAAGCTGGGGTAAGAGAAATGGACCTAAATAGAGAGGTTCAGTAAATTGATTAACATAGGTGGGAAATAAAGCCAGAAAAAGGGGGGCAGAGAATTTCTAAAAAGGAAGCATGATTCTAAAGAAAGCCACTAAGTTTAAATTGATGTTGCTGGTAATACCAACACGGGTAAAAAAAAAAAGTTTATGGTCTTTACTGAGCATGACTTGACCCTAAAATATTTTGTATTGGCATAAACTAGATTAATAATGTTAGGTCACTTTTAGTATCAATAATCTATGCCTTAGGTCTTAAAACAAAAAATAAAAAAACCTAGCAATGTGTGCAAATGTAAGGTACTAGAGAGAATATGTGTAAAAGCAAGCAGATTCCCAGAAAATGTCAGCACCTTGTATGATGAGCTCTGGCAGCCATCTCAGTGTTGACAATATGCTAGAGAGGCTGGGAACATAAATCAATCTACATTTGTTCTCACAGGGACTAGGAGCTGGAATTACTGTTTCTGAAACTTGAGCCAATATTGTCACGGCAATATAAATGATGGAAACTTTGCCACTGTAGTTTGCTTCACCCATTGCATGAACCTCCTGGCAAAGAGCGCCCTGGAATTTCATTAATTAGTGCTAACTATGATTGGCACTGCCAGAGAGAACAATAAAACAACCAAAGTGTTTTTATGAACATATGGGTGGCAGTGTCTCTAGCTGGGTAATACAAGATTGGTTTCCAACTTATTAAAGCTTATTTATATTGCATATAATTTACCTAATTTTGCCTTTTTAAGCTAATTTATTGTATTTTTTCATTTCTGCAGATTAAATTATTGAAGTATAAACTGTAGAACTAGTATAAGTTATTATAATCTTCATCTCAGTGAAAAACATGAGAGTTCAGATTGGGAAGGACCCATTGAAATGACCTAGTTCAACACTTATTTTATAAATGAAGAAACTCAGTCCCAGGTGAGTTAAGTGATTTTCCCACCCTCACAAAGTCAGTAGTAGAATTAAGGCTAAAACCCAGATATTCTGAATCTAGGGTTTACCCCTCTGTATCACATGATCTCTTAATTGATAATTATTATCAGTAGATTAACACTGAGTTGACATGTAACAGATTTGGTTGACATTTACCTGCTTCTTCGATGCCTTTTAACTAAACAAATTACATCAAGTTTTCCATTTTCATACAACATTCTTCCAAATAAGTTCCTAATACAGGTTCCTTCATAGGTTCAAAGAAAGCATCCATTAGACTCACTCCACTCTATCATGTTTGTTTCATCTGGGATGACAATTTGGAATGTTTCTTATCTAATTCATCTCTAAATTGGGGAAGTCATTACCAGGGAAAAGCTATATTTTTCCTCTCTTTGTATCAGTAAGCAAAAAGGAGTTTAGTGAACTTTTCTGAACAGGGTTCATAAAAGTTTCCTCCCAAACACTTATCTATTGTATTTGAGAAAAGTAAGGATAAATCATAAAATCCCAGACTTACAGAATCAGGAGTCTAGGAGAGGTCAGATAGATGTCCAAATCACACCTGCTCTTTCTGTATTTTGTTAAAAAGGAAAAAATATATTAAAACTAGAATCACCAGAGCCTCTTTCTCCAGTAATTTCATGAATTTCTTGCCTTCAAATATTCCTTATTAGCTGCCACATCAGCTACATCTACCCTTCTTATTAATAAAAATAAATAAATCCCTTCACTTATTTAAGCCTCTGAAGGTCACGGCAGCAAATAATGTCTTCTGCTGAGCCTCCCCTCCTCCTCCCCTCTTCCTTGGACATACAGACATGTGCCTTTGGTATTGTGTTTGGATGGAGAGGAAACTCGTAGGAGGGCATTTTGGTTGTTATTTTAATCTTGGAGATACAAAAAAAAAAAAAATGAAAAGTCCTTTTTCTGAGTTACATTTGCCTAACAGACTTCTAGATTCCATTGCATGGAGGATGCCATGTAGCCAGGAGAATCTCCCAAGTGGATCTTGTTCTTCATTGAACCAGGAACTTAAGGACCTGCATTGGCATTTATATGGGAATGCCAAACAAGTGGTATTATAATAAATATTCTAGCCATTCAAAGCAACACAGGTCCAGATAGGTAACACAGAACTAGACATTCATTTCAAGCAACCATCAGGGAGTTACAAATTCAGAACACATTGTTTTTATTTCACCTTAAAATTACTTTTAATGAACACTTTGTCTTTATAACTTAAGACCACATTGAAAGATCCTATAGGAACAGCACCACAATATAGTCATGGTGGACATATCCTCGAAGCAGCTGTCTATTCTCTCACACAATATCCTTTCATGAAGCTTGATCAGATACAGTACTCTAGGTCTCAGCTCAGGAAAATCAGTTGCCCAGAAGCAACAGGTTTTATTATTCCCATGGGCACCATAAAACCACAGAGAGGTATATGGTTAAGATACATTTGTATATTTATTTGTTTAAGGTAGGATGGACTTGATGAAGGTCACACGCTAAAGAAAAATGTTGAATATAGGAGGAAAAAAAGGGAGATGGAACAAATAATCTATGTGGGTGGTAAAACTGAAGTTGTTTATCTACTTTCTCAAACCAGCCTTTCCGCCCCTTGAGACACAACTTAGCATAGAGTTTGAACCTTGGACTTTGGAGCCAGAACATCTAACCAAACCAGCTCTATCCCTTATTAGATCAATGACCTTAACCAGCTTAATTAGCCTCAGGTTTCTCATCTGTAAAATGCAGAATAGTAACCTACTTTGTAGGATTGCTGCTCAAAAAGTCAGTATATATACACCTGGAACAGCCTCTACAGCATAGCAAACTTCCAACAATTTATCATGATCATCATTATCATCTCTACCTCAGCTCCACCTTCTCAAAGAATGAGGTATGGGATTAATTTAATTCAGCAAAATTACTAAGTATCTATTGGTAAAAAGCACTATAATAGGTAGTGAAAAGACAAAAATGAATCTCCTTCTCTCAGGTACTCTTAGCATAGTAAGTAAAGAATTGCACTGCATATGTTAGTATAAAAAACAATAACATATGAATCCAGATCCCCAGGTTGTGCCAGACAGGCAGCAGAATATGGAATGAAAAACTCCCAGAAAATGACTTGTATGTTTTTGGAACCTCAGGGTCTCCCCCTAGAGGCTGAAAGAGACAGACATGAAAGCAACTAACTCCTCCTAGCCCAGTCTAGCCATAGAAAAAGACCACCCCTTCCTGCCCCTCAGGGGCTGTGGTATGTGAGATTGGAGGGGAGGGTGGTTTCTAACTCTAAACTCCAGGAGATTAGGATTGTATAATTTGTATACGTGGAAAATATGCAGCCAGATGAATGGTGGTAGCAGAGCCAGCCCATGCACTAGTCATATCTAGAAACAACATATTAAGATTCACCAAAAATAAGAACCCTGAGCTTTCATGACTATCTCCTCACTCTCCAAATGCTTGAAAGTCAAGTCTGTGGACAGAGGATCTGAACCTCACTCTGACAAGTCTCATGAAATCTCCTCCATTGTGATGGTCAATGCAATAACATTTACAAAGGCAACTAATGAACCAGAGCAAACGCCCACTTAGGTACGCGGTACCTTAACTTTGCTGTCTTAATCCCAAAGAAATATGTAATCCCAAAGAAATATGTATGATGTATGCAGTTTGTGCATAAACAAGAAGACTGGGTTTGATAGTTGCTATCGTAAAATATTGTATTATGTTAAACAGTTCTACATTAAATATAATTTGAAGAGACTACCTCTAGTCCATTTTTACTTCGCATATCAAAGCCAGTGAAGTAAAGACAATGCAGTTCAAAGTAGATCTTAGGACCCTTTCTAATTAGCCCAACTTTGAAATAGGTTGTGTTCCTGGAAGGGCTTTCCTCCAGCTCTCCCTTCCAACCCCAGTTGGTGCCTTGTCTCTCCACAGTGCTGGCTCCCCACCACCCAACCATAACCATGATCCATACCTCACTTAGCCAAATCCATCCATTTCCTCCAGTCCAAGGACAGAAGAGAGGAGCTCTTTGTGTTGTATACAGAGGTACAAAACAATGGAGAACCACATTAAATTTGGTATCAGAACCATTTTTACCAGTATGCCACTGAGTATTAGAAAACACAAATAAGGGAATAATTTAGATCTTTGACACATCTTTTGTTTGTATTGTCATGACACTTTTAAGAACTTAGAAGCAGAGAGGGACAAAAAATTTTAAATAATATTCTATTTCATTGTAAAAATATGTTTACATTCTTTCTTTTCCTCTCAAATCAATACTTTGTTCAGGTGTGTGCCTTCTTGAAAGACAAGGTAAACTCAAGGCTTTCAGGTCTCTCAAATAAACTAAAGATTCAAATTAAAGATCTTGCTCCAAGAGGAACTGCAAACTGGTATTTGAAGTCCTCGAGCATTGAGTCAGTCTTCCCATCAATAAGTCTCAGGATTGTCCCCGATTTTCTTATAGCTGGAATATTTTGGTCAAGAAGTCTAGTTGAGCTGACATACCCTCCAAAGAGAAACGCACAGGATTCTCACTCTCAGTTTTGCCACCTAAGGCAATGTTATTTAAAAAAAATGCACACCCTAAAATTGGTTATTCTTTTATTATAACAATAAAAATTTTTATTTGTCCTAAAGCCACCCACTTCTCTGGCTGTCATTTTTAATTCCATGGTTTCCCCTACCTTTTCCTTTCCCTGGTCTATTGTGTTTTACTCATTATAGCCAAACAAAAAACAGCCAGAGTAAGAATTTTTAGTTACCCAAAGAGTTGTTAAATTATAAATTGAACCAGTCATTCAGGAAAAAAAAAAAAGTTCTTCCTCTGCTTTGTCAGCTTTAGCCACAAGCCAAAGTTTATGAAAAAGGTTATATATACTACCCTCATTCCAACCTCATTGTCACTTACTGAAACCCCTTCCCCATCACTCCTTCATATTTCTTAAGCATCTGAGTTGTCTTTCATATTCAATTGCCTCCTGTCATCCTGAGTCATTTCAATGTATATTTTGATGAACCACCCAACACCCTGACCCCATCATTTCATGACATCCTCTACTACAAACCCTTACTTCTGTTCCAGAATTCATTCCCATTGATCTTGTAATCAATTCTTTCACCCCTACCAATCTTTAGAAACTCTGCTCTTTGATCTCATCAGGCTCTCTATTGACTTCCTACCTCATTTTCTCACATCACCCAGTCTCTTCTTGTTTTTACATTATTCCCAATCTTTCCTGGACCCAAGGACAACCATTTTAAATAAATGTTCAGTATCACCTTAATTCCTCCATCTCCTTCTCCTGGATCTTTGTGCTGATCTACAATCATTCATTTACTGCCCCTGCCCATTAGCTAGAACCACATATAGTTTTGCAGCAGGTACCCTGCACCGTCATGTCTTGCACAAGATTGTTTAGGCAAGGAGGAGTGAAAAGCACTGCTTGCCAAGCTTAGGTGTTGCCTTCAATCAGAGGGAGAGGGTCATTTGTCTAACACACACAAAAGTCACTTTTGCTCCCCAAGCCCTTTTTCTATTTCACAGACATGAATAGTATGAGCTAGCCATGGCCCATTGGGTAGCTGAGCACAGTAGGAAAAAAATAGAAACATGTTTTTATCCAATATGATTTCCTTGCAATTACCTGTCATTATTGACCACTCCCTGTTCTTGAAACTCTTTTCTGTATTACTCTCCAACACACTACTTTATTCTGGCCTCTTTTAAATTTCCTTCCCTGGATCCTCTTCCTTAGACAGCCTAGCAAATGTCAGAGGCTCATTAGATTGCTCCCCTGTTGCACTTCTATTTCCTCCTTACACCTGTCTACACGTTCTGTCTGGGCGGTTTCATTACCTCGAACTGTCTCAACTATTATGTAAGTGGCATCCAAATCCATTTCTCCATGGCTCTGATTTCCCCTGGGTTCCAAATCCACCTTCCAATTGTCTACTGGATATTTTCACCTAACCATCCCATAAGCATCAAAAACTCATCATGTCCAAAACTAAATTCAGCATTCCCCTAAATCCCCATTTCCCTCTACTTACATCCCCTATCTTTGCTAATGGCATGCCCACTCACCCAGTCCCCCAAGACAGAAACTTCAAGGTCAGTTTGGATTTACTTTTTAACTCAGTTCCACATCCAGTCAATCACCAAGCCTGACTGATTGTCTTACTGAAATACTGTTCAAATCTATTCTTTTCCCCCACTTCACTGTGCTTCAATATTCTTTTATCTAAACTATAACAATAGCTTCTTAATCCATTTCCCTTTCTCCAGCTTGTACCATTTCAGATGTATCCTTTACACTGCAGAGACTGATCAGAGCATTGTCCTGCTGAAAATCTTTGAGTGTTTAATGAAATCCAAAATGCACAGCATGATTTACTTGCAAGCACCTTTTACAATATAACTCCAACTCACCTTCCAACCTTCCACTAGCTCCTTCCCCTACTCTGGTACTCTCTTATAGCCACATCAACCTGCTTAATTTTCCCTGAACACATCATGAATGCTCCTATGTTACTCATACATTGTCCCTACCTATTCTGGTCCCTCTCCTAAAATGTCTATCACTTTTTTCTCTCTAACAAACAGAGTCATAATCATTCTTAATTGTCCAGCTCTAATGTCCCCTTCTCAGTAGAGTTTTCCCTGTTGTCCCTTTCTCCAGATAAAAATTAACTGCCCCATCCTCTTTTCTCCTATGGCACTTGGGGCTTTTGTCAGCATTTAGTATCTTGCTGATAAATTGCACACCCTATAAAATGTGAGACTATAAATTATTCAGGACTTTAGAATCAAGTTTACCTGGTATACAGTGAGCAAATCAGCCATTACTCCTTCACTCTATGGTTTTCTAAATCCCTGTAAATTGTATGTTGTGTTTTGATGTTTGTTTGTTAAATTGTTAATTTCATGACAAGGAATTGTTTTGATGAGAAGAAGAGAAAGTTTGGTTCAATTCAATTGCTAATATTAACTTCTGTTTCTATGACTGTTGCACAGATTGGCCCAGTCCCCTGGGCAGTAAAAGGAATCCATGGGGAAAACACAATTCATGTTATAGGAGAAGGTTCGATGTAGACTAGAACCCTATAGTACCAACATCAATTGCCCGAGGTGAAAGCAGGAGCAAACATCTGAGCAGGCAGGAAACAGACTCACTTTCAACTTCAATGGTTTTAATTCCAATGACATATTTTCCCACTTGGATCAACATCTTCTGGATTTTCAGACATCACCACCCTAATCAAACTCTTCTTGCCATGCATTGGGATATATCCTATCTCTTATGTACAATGCACCCCAACCCTACAGAGCTGATCTCTCAAATCCAGAGGAGGACACCCATATGTACCTTTATTCATGTCATACCCTCTTCCTTTTTCCTCCATCTTCACAATGTGACAGTGTGACTGTCATTTTATCTTCTACCTTCCATGCTCATGATTTGCTCCTTCACCCTTGCACCCTTAATAGTCAATATGCATTAGTTAAGAAACAAGAGAGCTTAACAAAGGAAGGACTTGGTCCTGAGTGTAACATATCATCCACCTGAGAAGAGACACCAGCTTGCTGGCTCTGCAAATATAAGTGACTTTTTTTTTTCTAGCTAAGTCTTTCTGGATATAAAATGATCACATGACCCAGGAACATGTCAGCAGATTATTGGTTTCCAAATGAAAGCTTTGATTGCCTTCAGGTCAGATTCTTTTTCTTGAAAGTTCAAGGAATCAGAGGTCACCTGGGGGTAACTATAATTAGTTTAAAAGGCTACAAGGGTTTGTGTTGAGCAGATGATTATACTCCTCTCCCAAAGGAATTTTCATTACAAATAGCTACATGGCACAACAAACTCATCATTTTTCAAACAGCATTTCTACAGTGCTTCTTTTTCACTTCAGGTGAGCTTTGAGTTGGGAATGGTATCTGAACCATAGAGATTCTCAGGCCCTTCTACAAAGAGCGAACTCCTACTCATGACTTCCACCAAGGAGCCAGATCTGTGGAATACAATGCTGTGTGACTTCACTCCTCACTATCACCAAATAAATTGTTAGCTTTGTCATGCAATGGCATTCCCCAGATTTATGCAAATGAGGGGGCTCTAATTTCACAATGTTAATTCAATCTTTTCAGAAATCATATCTCTGAGCTCATAATTTTATGTTATGACTATGTTGCATACAGATGAGGGCTATGTTTTGCTTCTTGCCATTCCTGCAAACATTCAGCAATTCTTCAACAAATAGAAACATTACCAAATTGCACTGCAGCTACCCAGTTTAGCTATACAAGCTGTTTTGTTCAATCAAAGAAGAATGCATAGAAATTCTGTTTTAAATCCTATCCCTCTGTCCTTAGGTGGTTGATTTTGGAAAGAATAACCCAACATGCTAAATTCAGCGACTGCACTTGTTCTTTGTTGAATAGAAAACACCACTTTGTGCTTATACTTTATTAAACTTTTGCATATCCAGAAGGTAGCTTTTATATTAGCAGAGATTCTGTTATATGGAAAATTACAGTTGCCACTCAACCATCAACCTCATGCTGATTCTTCTTCCTCATCTTGATGTTCTTAAACCGTGATAAACTCAAACTAAAAGATTTATTTTAAGAACCTAGGTACAATGAAACATTATAACCATGAAGAGAATTGCTGCTGTCACAATTTCAACAATTACACTGGCTTTATCTTTGAGGGAATGATGTAGTATTTTTTTTTTCCTAAGGATCTACAAAAGTTCTCCTGATGAACCAACTGGATAAACTTCCCTGAAATACCAAACTTGATGAAAACCATTTGAATCTCTGCAGCCACTGATAACCGCACCTAACATTTCTGAGTGACAATAATATGCCCAGTGCTTCAAATATGCTGTCTTTTCTGATCCTGACAACATCCCTGCTGGGGGTGGGGGGTGGCATTTTCTTAATTTCTCTTTTATAGATGAAAAAAATGAAGCTAAGAGAAGTGGCATAGCTGGCTTGAGATAATGCAATTAGAAGGTAATGGAGTAGGAAAATGGAATTCTGATTACTTGCACCACCATGCCAAAGAATCCCCTTGACAGTAAGTCTTTGTGGGATATTTCTGCTCCCTCCCACGTTCAGATTACGATAATAAGTGACTCATCTTTCTCAGATCAATTTAATACACCAACCCTCCATAGGGCCAGGTGAAAAATACCATATGGCAGCCCTGCAAGGAATGAAAAGAACTTCCTAAACGGAAGGGGCCTCTCTAGTCCGCTAATGTTCTGTACTTTGTATTTAACAAAGAAGGAGAAGACACTTGGTGAAATCTCTGTCAAGAATTTCAATTTAAGCCACTAGCAGTTACATTTTTGACTGAAAGCTAGAAGAGTGTGCCAGCTGAAAATTCCATAAAGAGACCAACTGATCCCATCAAGTCTCTTTTCAATGCTTATAAGAGCCATTAAAAATTCTTATATGAGAAAAGGACCCAGTTCAGTGTTTCTGCAAAGATATTTCTTCCGTGTTTTTTTTTTCCAGTAGAGTTCATTCATACTATAGAGTGTCTGATTTCTAAATGTCTTCACTAACCTGTCATATTACAGTGGCACTTTGTCAAATTGCCCATTCTTTTTTTCAATTCTGCAGGAAGACTTTTTTTTTTTTTTTTTTTTTACTTAGCTAGGCTAATTTCTTACTTCTTGATTGTGGGTAAAACTTGGGAATATTAAGCTGAATAAGTTCAATTTCATCACCTTAAGTGCTGATGAATTCCTCTACCAACTCCAATTTCTTATTTCTTGATTGTGGGTGGAAATTGGAAAAGGTTCTCAAGTCCCTCAATATCTGTAAGAAGCTTCAATATACTTGGTCTAAAGGAATTCTGTGTACTGTTTACAGACTTGAGCTTTGGCTACAGTTGAATCAATGAAATCAGGAAAGTCTTCCCTGTATGTGTTTTCACAAATACACACAGAACAGTAAGTTCCACGTGTTAAAGCTAAAGCTCTAAACTAACCATCCTGAAACAGCTAGGGAAAAAGTAAGAAAACTATTGTGCTAAAAAGACAGATCTTTGCAGAAAACTCCATGAATGGTGAAACAAACATTGTGAACACTACACTCTATTACCAACACCAAGACTTCAGGGATGTTACAATGTACGCCCATTTGCAAACAAAACTATAATTCAGTTAACTTCAACAGAAAATTATTGTCATTAAACCTCCTACTAAGCTATGGTTATGGCAGGTTCTACTTTAGCTTGATGGGGAACATAAGTTATACATGCCGGAAAACCAGTTGGAAGGGCCTCAAACTGTAAATTTGATACCACTGAGCTGTGTTTACTTACAAAGAATATAAAGTGTACTTTCCACCCACAGTATTGCACTTTATGTGGGTCCATCAAACTCTCAATCAGTTTGGTGTCAACACTGGAGGTCAATACAAATAGACTGGAAAATACTATAGATATACAATTGGTACTTACAGTCATGGGAATTTTGAAGTTGAAGGAGACATTAAAGATTATATGGTTCAGAGTTTCTGAAAACAGTTTCATAAGCCACTAGTTCGCTAGTGTGTTAAAATATGTTGTCTCCTCCATTCTTCTCCAAAAGGGCATCCTTTGGTCAAAAATTTAAGAAGAACTGGGCCAAACAAAGTTAGATAGGTGTCTACTGCAGGACATTTTGGAGCACTGCAACTTGCCAAGAGAGGAATATACTTTGTAGCATTTCTTAAACTTCTTTAACTACTAAGCCCTTTTTTATAGAAACTGTCTAGAGACATACTTTGTCGAATATCAATATAACTCAATCTCTCCATTTAGTTATGTAAACCAAGGCAAAAGGCATGGTGATGGTATTAGAACTCAGGTCATTTAAGTCCAAAAACTGTCCTCTTCTCTTACCATGAGAAAACTGCTCAACATTATGCAGCTGTTAGAGTAAGGACAGCATAATGTTTACAAGTGTCCACCCCAGAGCCTGGGTTTGGAATCCCCCAGGTCAGTCACTTACCAGCTGTTGACTTCAGTTACTTCATCTATAAAATGGAGCTGATGATAGAATTGTGAGGGTGAGTGAGTTAGTATACGTAAAGCACTTGCAACTTAGCACCATGAGAGTGTTATCTATATTACTATCACTACTATTATTATTATTAACCATCATCACCCCTGCTTAAGTATAAGTAATCAGGGGCAACAACAATTTCCAGAGACATGTTCACACTTTCTGATACATTCACCAGCCTTCCACCTCTCTATAGTGATCATACTGGAAAGTACGAGGACTATCTCTCAAATGTAACTGCCAAAGAATTAGAATCTTGGGGGAACCCAATAAAAATTTTGAGTTATTTTGAGAATTTTTTAAAGAAATACAAGTTTACTATACATAATAATGTAAAGCTAACCAGAGTTTCCTTAAAAGAAGATATTGTTTTAATTGGTAGTCGTGTCAAAGCACCAACTTAATGATGCTAGTGATTATACTGCCTGGTGATCATTTTAACAGTTCTTGGATAGAAGTCTTACCTTGTCATTTAGAAAGTTCATCAGCATTTATAGAAAAATATTGAACTAATGAAATTTATATTAATAAAAAAGTGATTATGTAATTACTAAATCATTGTAACTAGGAAAAAGTCTATCCATTCCTGGCATGTGCTTCCACAGTCCCCTCCAATAATTGCCTTTTTTATTGTTTGTCTCCCTTGTGAAATCAAAAGCTCCATGAGGATAAGGACTATGTCTTGATTGTTCAGTTACATTCTGAGTAGTATCTTGCTCAGAACCTATCGCACAGAAAGCACTCCATAGTTATTTGTGGAAGAATGGAAGGGAGAGAAAAGGGAACAAGAGACAGAGGAAAAGAGAAGAGTGAGGGAAGGAGGGTAGGAGACAGACTGGCTAGAGGGAAGAAAGGAAGGAAGGGAGGTAGTGGGAGAGGGAGGGAAGGAGGAAAGGAGGAAGGGAGGAGGGAGTCAAGTACAAAGTCAAGAAGAATAAGCTGATAGCTAATAAACTAAATGAGGCCACAGTAAGCCTCTCAGTCCTGATTGGACTAAAGATGAAGTCAATGAGCACACACCATACTCAACAGATTTTCAATTTCAACCCTTTGATAAATCTACTAATGTACACTTTGTTCTCATTATAAAGTTTCCCCCATCATAAATTTCTCCTGCCATAAGGCTCTTGGACCTTTACCCCCTACTTCATTACTTCCGCTCATATTAATTATCCACCTTCTGATGGCAGCATATTTCTAGGCAGACAAGTCCTGAACTCCCAACGGCTGTGTTACAGGAAGGCTCTAATCTCGAGACTTATAATCAGATGTTGGCGGGATGTCATCCTGCAGTGGAGGGCGTATGAGTGTTAAACTAATGTACTGCATTACTTTGCAGATTGAGTGAGACCTGTAATGAGTAACCTCAATCAAACTGAAAGAATTTCTACATTCTGAATTCACTTCTATAAATTTTTAAGAAAAAATGAAGAACAAAATGGAAAGGGTGGAAATATTTAAATCAGAAAGAAAAAGGATGTTACTGTTTCAGCCAGAGGTGACATGACCATTTTCAAAATAATCCAAATGCCATGAGAATACAGATCAAGAAAAATGGAATAAGCCATATGGAAAATGGTCAGAAGGAAGAAAACCACAATGTGAACAGATAATACAACAAAATAATAGCTTGAATTATTCATGGACCAAAAAGGACCAGAAGCCAAGTATAAGACATAACCAAAGGTACAAAGGTTATTTTGATGACTGTGAAATCTCTTCTGTAAATTTATAAGGACACTGACTGGGGTTGCAATGCCATAACCCTCCTTGTATGGACATACTACGTTATGTAGAGCTACCCCAAAGAGACCCGAAAGCCCTTGCAGATAATAAACAATCAGATCACTTGCTCCATCAGACACCCTAGTAAGAGATAGCAATCACCCAGAAAACTGGATCTCAGATGGCAAATCCTATGTATATTTTCTGTATAAGGATGGAGACTTTGCATGTCTTGATCACCATTGTATCCCTGACATCTACAGCAGTAGTCGGCAAACTCTTCCTTTAATGTGCCACATAATAAATATTCTAGGCTTTGAGAACATACTATTTCTGCCACAACGACTCAACTCTGCTATTGTAACACAAAAGCAGCCACAGACTACATGTAAACAAATGGGTGTGACTATGCTATAATAAGAGTTTATTTTTAACCTGGGCTGGTGATGTGTAGTAAGGAGGGCACGTATTGCATGGTGCACTGGGTGTTATATGCAACTAATGAATCATTGAACTTTACATCAAAAACCAGGGATGTACTGTATGGTGACAAAAATAATATAATAAAAAATATTATTAATAAATAAATAAAGTATGGATTAAAAATAAATAAAATTAAAAACTTTCTTGTGAAAAAAATAAAAAATAAAAATAATAAAAATAAAAAAATAAAAACCTATTTTAAAAAGCAGGTAGCAGATAAAATTTAGCCCTGGTCTAGAACATTGCATGACACATGGATACCTAAAAACTATGTGTTAAAATCATGAATGTTACCCTTACTGAGACCCTACCTCCTCTCTAGTTATGGCAACATAACAGGGACAAAAAAAGGGTTGAGCTTACTTGTTAAAGACCGTACTGATCTTGATGCTGAGGCAGTATAAACATATAACCATATGTTTATACTAATAACCATAAACATATATATATAATGCTGAGGCAGTATAAACATATAACCATATAACCATACTGATAACCGTATCTCCTGCTCTGTGTCCCGTAGCAGCATATAATAAGTCCGCTGATAGAAGGAGAAACAAAGTGGCAAAGACAGAATCTTGATTATGTTCAAACATTCTTAGTCCTGTGCTGGAGACTGCAATTTGCCCCTGCTATCCTTTCTCTCATCCCTCCTTTCAGTGCAACAGAATTCTCAAGTTTTAGTGGGACGCATCAGCTAGAGACTATAATTCCCAGCCTCTCTGGTAGCAATATGGCTAAATTCAGAAAAAAAAACAAAAACAAAAACAAAAAACACGTGAGCAGAACCGATGTGAGTAACTTTTGTTTCACATTCTTATAAGGAAATAGCTTGCTCTCCCATTTTTTCCCAATCCCAAGGGCTGGAGCTTAGACCTGACAGGAAGTAATCCAGAACAAATCATGCAAAAAATATAACACACTTAGGTATGGTAGAATAAACAGAGAGAAGGACTTTGGACTCCAGATGACATCGATCAGGTAACCTTCTCCCTCCAAACTGTCTACTCACTCATGCTTTTACATAAGAGATAAATAAATCTTGTGTCTTAAGCCATATTATCAAAACAGCTGAACTGATATCTCAACTAACAAAATCCCTGAGGAAGTTCCCCAAATTCCTGCCTTCCAAACCTTGATTGTTCTTCAATTCCAGTAATTCTCAAAATTATATCTTTTAATAAGTCATCTTTTGATTGATTTAGTCCCAGCTGGGTTTCCATCATTTGCAACCAAAAGATTCCTGAATAATACAAGAAATAATGTTAGTGTCCAGTTGTTCCTCCCATGAAAAGATGTTGTCAGTCTTCACTGTCAGTCTTATAAATTTAGGTTTTTATTATATCAATCAATGTGGCAATTTCCTCACAAATACATTCAGCAAACTGAGAGCAACTGTCCTAATTATAATGGAAGACTCTGTCAAAGCCAATGATCTCTCATGAACAGAGGAGAAAATAATTTCAAAAGATCTGAAATAAGTATATTTCCTAAAGAAACAATTTTCAAACTATTCATGGACATTCCTCTAAGTATCTTCAAGGAGCATCTTCAAATAAAATAAGACCATGATGAATGTATTTAATTTATATGTGCTGCATGACCTTTAGGAAATATCTATCACAAGATTTTATTGGCAAATGGAGGTTGTAAGCTGCACACAAAATCACACATACACACAGAGAAATGAACGCAGATTACATGGACTGTCAATCAGTTCCATAAACATTTAACTCATGTTTTGTCATATAAAATGGTTTATCATATAAATGTTCTATAATGCTTTATTATATGTTTTTATCATATATCTTGACCCAAAAAAACAACAAATAATTATTTCCTGAAGGAAACGTTAGCTATTGAGTGAAAACTAAAATTCTCCACTGAAAACAAAAGCTAAAAATAGACGAAACATATAATTTGTGATAGGGAGAAAACAAAATCATTAAGAAGACAATTTGAGCCAAAAATATCAAGATCTGTCAAAGAAATTTAAGGAGTGAATTCAAAACACCAAAGAGACAATCTGAGATATTAAAGGGGAAAAAAGTAGTGTTCCAATAAATAACAAAGTTGGTATCTTTATTAGCAATGAGGTAGAGTACAAACAAGTGTTAGAAATCCAGACATCATCTGGATATTGAACCCAATATTTAAATTATGCAACCTCTATTCTCCCCCTCAACCAAAATAAAAAAAAATTAAAAATAAGCAAATGAACTTAAACAACAAGTAAACTATTAAAATTTAGGTGAATTCACAAAATTAGATCAGGAAAATTCTTACAACAATTACAAGTTGATGGTTCAGCAAACCCTAATAATGTATACGTTACCTTGAGATAAGAATTTATATTATTTATCATCGCATCCATATGCACTGGCACACTCTAGCTGCCAAATTCACTTGATAAATAAGTGATGAATAAATAATATGTTTACAGAAAGAAAAATACATGTAAGATTTTATTAGAACTCTTTTACAACTTTTATATTCAGCATCCCATGTTTTCTTTGGTACGTTGAAATCTAAATTTATTATAATTTTACTTTTCTGGTTATAAAGGAAGACAAATTATAATATATTTAAAATACACTCAGCTTATCTTGTTTTCAGAAGAGAATACTGTCATGTCTGACATATTCTTTTTTTTAATTTTATTTTAACTCCAGTATACTTAACATAGAGTGTTATATTAGTCTCAGGGGTAAAATATAGTGATTCAACACTTCCATACATCACCTAGTGCTCGTCACAAATGCCCTCTTTAATCCCCATCACCTACTTCACCCATCCTCCCAGCCACCACCCCTCTGGTAACAAGCAGTTTGTTCTCTATAGTTAAGAGTCTATTTCTTGGTTTGTGTGTCTCTCTTTTTTTCCCCTTCTTTGTTCATTTGTTTTGTTTCTTCAGTTCCACATATGAGTGAAATCATATGGTATTGGTCTTTCTCTGACTGACTCATTTCACTTAGCATGATACTCTCTAGCTTCATCCATGTTTTACAGAAGAGTTTATAGACTTATGAGATGTATAGACCAAAAATTATTAGCACCAATGACTTTTTAAGATGAAAAAAGCAAGTAAGTTCCAGGCAGAGATATAAATAAAAACCCATATTTGCAAATGGCACTACAGATAAAAGACTGGTATCCAAGATCTATAAAGAACTTCTCAAACTCAATACACAAGAAACAAATAAACAAATCAAAAAATGGACAGAAGATATGAACAGACACTTTTCCAATGAAGACATACAAATGGCTAACAGACACATGAAAAAATGTTCAAAATCATTAGCCATCAGGCAAATTCAAATCAAAACCACACTAAGATACCACCTTATGCCAGGTAGAATGGCAAAAATTGACAAGGCAGGAAACAACAAATGTTGGAGAGGATGTGGAGAAAGGGGATCCCTCCTACATTGTTGGTGGGAATGCAAGTTGGTACAGCCACTTTGGAAAACAGTGTGGTGGTCCCTTGAAAACATAAAAATTGAGCTACCCTATGATCCAGCCATTGCACTACTGGGTATTTACCCCAAAGATACAGACATAGTGAAGAGGAGGGCCATATGCACCCCAATGTTCATAGCAGCCTTGTCCACAATAGCTAAATCGTGGAAGGAGCTGAGATGCCCTTCAAACAGATGACTGGATTAAGAAGATGTGGTCCATATAGACAATGGAATATTACTCAGCTATCAAAAAGAACAATTTCTCAACATTTGCTGCAACATGGATGGCACTGGAGGAGATAATGCTAAGTGAAATAAGTCAAGCAGAGAAAGACAATTATCATATGGTTTCACTCATTTATGGAACACAAGAAGTAGGAAGATCGGTAGGAGAAGAAGGGGAATAAGAAAGGGGGGGTAAACAGAAGGCGGAATGAAGCATGAGAGACTACGGACTCTGAGAAACAAACTGAGGGCTTCAGAGGGGAGAGGGGTGGGGGAATGGGATAGGCTGGTGATGGGTAGTAAGGAGGGCACGTATTGCATGGTGCACTGGGTGTTATACGCAAGTAATGAATCATGGAACTTAACATCAAAAACTAGGAATGTACTGTATGGTGACTAACATAATATAATAAAAATAAATTTAAAAAAGAAATAAAAACCCAAGTTTCCTGACTCTTAGTCTATCACTATGAATTAATAAGATAATATAAAATGCCCTTTATTCATAGATGCTATGCATACCTATATTCTGCCAGCCCCAAAGTTGAGAAAGAAAACAAATCATAGAACAAACTGTTAGAAATATAAATAGGTTTCTTTGCTTTAAAAAATTCTTCACAGGAGCAAATAAAAAAGACAACTAAAATAAGGGAAGAAAGTAGTCTAACAGTGCCTATAGACAAGAAAAACTAAGGGAGTTAGGAACAATTAGAGCGGTTTGTCAATGACAAGAGTAAAAATGTTGCCAGTAAAGCTAGCAAATTTTCTTCTGAGTAGCAAATATAAAGAAAATAGTGCAGAACCTTTCCCTTTCTATGTAACTCTATTGAGAACAGATATGAAATAATGTTTTTATCACTGTCAGTTCTTTACTTGTAAAATGAAATGAGGAACCAACACCTGTGTCTTAAATTTCCTATGTATAACCTACTGCTTCCTTAACGCTACACTTGGCCCCTTCCCAGCTTCTCTACTAAAGTTGCTATACCAGTCTTATGTTAATGAACAGCACAGTTCAAGGAAGAAAGGAGAAGCAGCAGAAGGGAGGAGGGGGTGGAAAGAAGGAAGGAGGAAAAGAAAGAGAAAGAAGAGAAAAAAAAATAGTTCACTGGTTTTTTAGACCTTAATACTTAACCTCATAGAAATATTAAAACACACTTAATGTTAGCATGTTTTTGATGAGAGTATCAATAGTCAGCCCACCAGGACAGGCAAGTTAATTATTGGAGCATTCTTGTCAACATCTCTCTAGAGAGAAAATAAAAATGCTGATTTGCAGAACCAGTGAATGTGCCCACCAGAAAAGC
Organism: Ursus maritimus; assembly: GCF_017311325.1. Classification (NCBI taxonomy): domain Eukaryota; kingdom Metazoa; phylum Chordata; class Mammalia; order Carnivora; family Ursidae; genus Ursus; species Ursus maritimus. Next base: position 38,159,233 of record NW_024426996.1, read on the forward strand.
ACTGACTTTTAACCAACTGACTGCCGGGAGGATAGAATTAGGTTAGAAAAAGTTCAAAAGATAACAGAATTGATTATAATATTGATTTAAGAAAATAAAGAAGCAAAACCAACGCTTTAAGTAAAGATTCCTACAGGAGTTTTCCCTACCACAGCACAAATAGGTTTCAAATAACAGAATATAAACCTTCATAAGCAATTGCTCCCACAACCACTCAATGCTCATAATGTATCTAGAAAGATCCCCTCAGGAGGGAAAAAACAACAACAGAAGGGAGTACAACTTTGGAAGGGAAGGGATTTGTTTTGAGTTTGGGAAGCCTAGCAACAATGTAAGGCCCATCATCAAAAAGACCACTTAGTGCCAACTATAAAAGTTGATCATCATCCCAGGAAAACATGAAGATTTTATACTGAGATGTCATACAAAAGGCCAGTAATGGACCAGTTATTTTTAATCAGCAATTTTTTCCACGTAAAAGACCAAACTAAGCCAATTCAGATAATTAGGTTATTCTTATTCTTTCTATATACTTGCATTTTCTTCTTACTGGGGAAAAATAGAAGGTTATGATGACAAACAAGAATAGACAAGAGCAGCATTTCCAAAGTATGTTCTAAGAAACACCAACTATGTAAACCATGGGAGGGAAGAGAAGTATAGTCAAATAAGTTTGGGAAACACTGCATATAATATGCCTCTATTGGAAATGTATAATCCATAAGAGTATGCTAAAGCCTCTGAGAAGTCCTGCAGTAAAAACACTATTTGAATATATTTGCTCTAACATTCGCCAAATTTTTTGACACAGAATCTCTTTTGAATATAAAATTAACTTAACTTATCCTGTGGATCTGGTATTCTACAACACATACCTTGAGAACTACTGAGCTAAAGAGTTTTGATATATAAAGCTTGCCAACGTTTTCAAGGGAGAATATGCTGGCTTTTGTTCTTTCCAATATCTAGCTTCCATGTGATTATTATGGTGTGGTGAGCTTGAAAGTGTGAATGTCAATTTAATCAACTACAAGGCATGTTAGAAACAAATAAATTGTAGCCTTTGCAATGCCGGTGGACAATGTTAACTTGATTAAAAGCAATATAGCCTTATAATATGAGAAAATGTAAGCTACTTTATGTTTGGAACAAACTAAAGGGAATTTAGATTTTTACATGAACTATGTTTATTAATACAAAAATTTCATCAGAAGAAAGTGAGGTAACAGCACTGGTATCATCATTTATTAGCTCTGAGGGAATAGCATTTGACTCCTCATCCCATTAATGAGAAACTGATGACAATGAAGTCACCAATACGTTTCAACACTCTCAATTGCTTCCTAACCCCCTGTGATTATATTATAGAACTTGGAAAAATCTAGAAGCTCCATGAAACTTAACAAGAGGTATAGACTATTACAAATGCCTGGGAATCTGTGTAGCAAGGTGGCAATTCTGTTTGGAGGGAGTGGGGAACTAGGTCATGACTGATCCTGAAAAATCCACCACCAACCTGGAAAAAAATGATGCTAAAACCCAAACTACACCATGTACAGAAACAAAATATTAATGCAGTAAGTACCTAAATATAAAAATAAAACAATAAAACATTCAGAAGAAATTTTAAGCTAATACCTGAATAATCTTAGGGTGGGGAACAATTTCTTAAGTGAGAGAGGAAACCTAGAAATCATAAAGGGAAAATTAAACCTATTTGATTACATGAAGAATTTAGAATTTTATGTGAAAAAAAATATGCCAAAAAGCACAATAAAAAGACAAATGAACTTGGGGAAATATTTGCAATACATTTAAGACACACAGGGTTAAAATGTCATATATAAAGAAACAGAAAAAAGAAGGAAACTGAGACCAAAAAATCCAACAAGAGTCTAGAAGAATGCAAATGACTAATAAACATGAAAGGCTACTCTATCTCACTACTGACTAGGAAAATGTAAATTATACTCAAAATAGCACCCCTTTTTTCACAACTGGCAATTTGTGAATGGTAAAAGAGGGCTACTATCCAGGATGAAAGAAAACAAACACTCTTCCATATTTTTGGTGGATGTGTGAATGGCAGAAGCATTGCACCTAAGGATGCTACAACCTTTTGGAAAGTTATTTATAATGTTTATTAAAATGATAAGTATGTGTTTATTTTTTCCAGATATTCCAGTTTTAAAAAATCTACCCTATTAAGCAAAAAAGACTGGTACATAATAATATCTATATAAGGATACTTAATATAACATTGTTGGCAACAACAGTAAAAGTGGAAAATATGTAAATATTTATCCATAGGAAAGAAAATTTGTAAGATTACAAAGTCATTTGTTAAATCATCTGGTTCTGTGTCTAAGATCTGAGGAATAGCCATGATTCACTAACATGTAAGCTTTACAAGGGCAGTAAGTTAGCCATCTTGCTGACCTTCATATTCCCAGGGCCTAGAACATTGCCTGGATACACAATGACAACTTTTGAATGGCTATATTTTTACAAAATATAACTGTGAAGAAGAACATACAGTATTTCACAATAGCACCAAAAATCATATGTTATCTTGTAATTAACTTAACCAGAGACGTAAAGGATCTATATTCTAGAAACTACAAATCACTCTTGAAAGACATTGAGGAAGACACAAAAAGATGGAAAAATATTCCATACTCATGGATCAGAAGAATTAACATAGTTAAAATGTCTATGCTCCCCAGAGCAATCTACACTTTCAATGCTATCCCAATCAAAATACCAATGACATTTTTCAAAGAGCTGGAACAAACAGCCCTTAAATTTGTGTGGAACCAGAAAAGGCCTCAAATCGCCAAGGAACTGTTGAAAAGGAAAAACAAAGCTGGGGGCATCACAATGCTGGATTTCAAGCTGTACTACAAAGCTGTGATCACAAAGACAGCATGGTACTGGCACATAGACCAATGGAACAGAATAGAGAACCCAGAAATGGACCCTCGGCTCTTTGGGCAACTAATCTTTGATAAACCAGGAAAAAACATCCAGTGGAAAAAAGACAGTCTCTTCAATAAATGGTGCTGGGAAAATTGGACAGCTACATGCAAAAGAATGAAACTTGACCACTCTCTCACACCATACACAAAGATAAACTCTAAAGGGATGAAAGACCTCGATGTGAGATAGGAATCCATCAAAATCCTAGAGGAGAGCATAGGCAGCAACGTCTACGACATCAGCCACAGCAACCTTTTTCATGACACATCCCCAAAGGCAAGAGAAACAAAAGATAAAATGAACTTGTGAGACTTCATCAAGATAAAAAGCTTCTGCACAGCCAAGGAAACAGTCAAAAAAACTAAGAGGCAGCCCACGGAATGGGAGAAGATATTTGCAACTGATGCTACAGATAAAAGACTGGTATCCAAGATCTACAAAGAACTTCTCAAACTCAATACACGAGAAACAAATAAATCATAAAATGGGCAGAAGATATGAACAGATACTTTTCCAATGAAGACATACAAATGGCTAATAGACACATGAAAAAATATTCAAAATCATTAGCCATCAGGGAAATTCAAATCAAAACCACACTAAGATACCACCTTACACCAGGTAGAACGGCAAAAATTGACAAGGCAAGAAACAACAATTGTTGGAGAGGATGTGGAGAAAGGGATCCCTCCTACATTGTTGGTGGGAATGCAAGTTGGTACAGCCACTCTGGAAAACAGTGTGGTGGTCCCTTAAAAAGTTAAAAATTGAGCTACCCTATGACCAGCCATTGCACTACTGGGTATTTACCCCAAAGATACAGTGAAGAGGAGGGCCATATGCACCCCAATGTTCATAGCAGCCTTGTCCACAATAGCTAAATTGTGGAAGGAGCTAAGATGCCCTTCAAACAGATGACTGGATTAAGAATATGTGGTCCATATATGCAATGGAATATTACTCAGCTATCAAAAAGAATGATTTCTCAACATTTGCTGCAACATGGACGGCACTGGAAGAGATAATGCTAAGTGAAATAAGTCAAGCAGAGAAAGACAATTATCATATAGTTTCTCTCATCTATGGAACATAAGAACTAGGAAGATCGGTAGGAGAAGAAAGGGATAAAGAAAGGGGGCGTAATCAGAAGGCGGAATGAAGCATGAGAGACTATGGACTCTGAGAAACAAACTGAGGGCTTCAGAGGGGAGGGGGGTGGGGGAATGGGATAGGCTGGTGATGGGTATTAAGAAGCGCATGTATTGCATTGTGCACTGGGTGTTATACGCAATTAATGAATCATGGAACTTTACATCAAAAACCAGGGATGTACTGTATGGTGACTAACATAATATAATAAAAAATATTATTATAAAAAAATAAATAAATAAAATAAAATAAACATTTCCCTGTAAAAAAAAAAAGAACATACAGTATTTCAGTTCTGTAAAAATATTAAAACATGGAGATATATATATATGCATATATATTTTTATATATGTATGTATGTATCCATGGAAATGGGATTATAAACATACATCCTTGGCTGTTAGCATTGGTATTCTATTTAAGGAAATGGGGAGCAGAGATAATTATTAGCTTTCCATTTACAAAGGCTTTTTTTACACTTGTTATAACAAGAATGCATTTACAAGTTTCTTCTGATATATTAACAAAAACTCTAAAAGGAAAATGTCTAGAAAGTTTATTAAAGACAACAGATAAGAGGTGATATAAACAGGACAATTCAAATTACATTCTTTTTTGCAAGCCCCCATTGGATCTGTCAGTTCCGCAAAGACTAGTTTAAACAAAGAATGATCTATCCCACAGAGTTGATGAGCAAATGTCTGGTTGCTACTGCACATTTATCAGGGCACCCTATTAAGGTAAGCAAATGAGCAGGAAGATAAAAATATAGATCATCCATCCTAGATAACACACAAAGAGGGCCACTGAGGCTGTGCAAATGAATCCTTGTTCTATCTATTCATCTTTGCTGTTAATTACGTAGCTGAAGATTGGAAATGAGTTGTTAGTGTCTTACATGCTGGCAGTACTCTAGCCACCATGGAGAAAGGAAACACAGCACACTGAGATTACCTTAGCACGGAGAAAAGGGTAAGATGGAGGAGAGAGTCTTGGCTGGTTATTTGTTGCTCACTGCAGAGATGAAAGACACATGTTTGGAAAAAAGTCAAAGAAAGGGAGAATAAACAGGAAACTGAGACAGTTGGAACTTCTTAAAAAATAAGAAGCTCGGTGACACGCTTTTGGATAGAAGAGCAATTAAATAGGGAAGTGTTACTTGTCCTATAAAATACTGAATCATTTTAAGAAAAACTAAAAGCAATGCAATGTCTCCATCTCAGAAAGAATGTGGGTAGACTTTTAAGCATTTTAGAGACAATATCTTCGGGAGTTCATTTTTTTACTTAGTAATGCCAAAGAGATAGAATTAATCTGTTCTAATTAAAGATCCCCTCAAAAAGATCACCGCCACTTTCCTCCAATAAAAATCTTGTCATAAAAATACAAATTAGAAGTAAAAGTTGAAGTGCATCATTTCCTTCTAATGTTTTTTATTTTATCAATAAATTAATATTGTTAATGTCATTCATTTTCCAAGAAGATGACATGAGGATTTATGCTGCACTTTGAAACATTCTGCTTTCATCTTAGGAGGAACCCAGTTTAAGCTCTGAAATATGTATGCTTGATTGTGGGCTTCTAGCCACGGTGCACCTAATTAATCGGAAGATCAAATGTGTGCTCAGTGGGAGGCACAACTACAAAACCGCAGGTGGAAGCCAAAGGCTCCATTTAATAAAGGTTGCACAAACAGAGTGCTGTGCTAGGACTCCTGTCACCTGTGTGTGGCTCTTCTGCCATTTTGTCATTGCCATGAGAACAGTTACTGGGTCATAAAGAGATCTCAACCTTCCCATTCCACTGAAGTTTAACTTTCTACTCTGCAGAGCAACTCCATAACGTGCTGGAGGATATAAAGTCTGTTTGTTCAGGGTTTGGTTATGATTGCTATTGTTGAATTTATTACTGGCTTGTCCCAAGAACATAAAAACCTATGATTCTGTTAAATAGGCGGTGTTGGTACGTAAGGGCACAGATTTTAGAGTGAAATGGAACTGGAGTCAATAATTATAAATTGCTCTGCTAATGATTAGCTCTGTGATATTTGAGAAGTTAGCCTCTCTAAGCTCCTTTTTGATCATCTATAAAATGGGAAGACTAGTATCTACCTTGCAGGTTGCTCTAAGGATTAAGTAGGATAGCATATAAAGAGTCATTGTATATAGAAAGCATTCAGTGGTAATGAAAAAATTGGAAATGAGGCAGTAGAGGGGAAGAGAGTCATAAATTTTCTCCAGATGAAGGTTTGAGAAAGTCCAAGCACTGTAAACACATTTTTACTATGGATTAATTTCCCAAGATCATAATCCCTTAACAGTCCCAAAGGATCTATTTTTCAGTCCTAAATCCAAAATGCATGGAAAGCTTTGGCAGATCTGGGAAAATAAGCAAGTGTTTTTAAGTGATTATTCTTGCAAGTGTCTGCTTTGGTGTACAGTTATTTGATATCTATTTTCATTCGATCAGGAAAAGGTATAACAATAGAAGAAACAAAAGTGAGAGAATATGACTTGTCATTCCCAATTGAAAATTAGCAAAGATCTAACTGATATCAAAAAGCCAACAACAAATTCTACCTGGGTCACTAGAGTAAGAAAAAGTTACTAAAACTGACATTGTTCTTAGATATCTATCAGAGAGCACAGTAATCTGCTTTTATTCTCTATGTAATATGAAGTCAGGATAAGAAATACCTGGCATCAAAATCTGACTGCATCAGTGACTGTAGCCAAGTCATTAATTTAGCCTTTCTGTTCCTCAGTTTCTGCACTGTAGAAGCAGAGCTATAATAATACCTACCTCATTTGAGTGGACCATGGAATCTGCATATTTGGTGATCTCCTTAATGATTTTTATGCACACCAACATTTAAAAACCCCTGCCCTAAAGTAACGCTTTTAAGAATAGTAATAAAATAGCAAATAAAATATTTCTAATACTCAAAGTAAGTGAGTTAATGTGCCTTTACTGAATCATTACCCTGGGCACACTTAGTAGCTAAATTCTTTACCACTAATAGGAAAGCATGGCATATATGTTATGCTTTATGATGTGTGCATACATGCATGTGCGTGTGTGTGCATGTATGTCATTAGCCTGTGTGTGACACAGGCTTGTGTGTCATTAGCAAGATGAAAGAAGGAAATAGGGAGAAAAGAAAGAAAACACCCACATGATTCAAAGTGGATTTTTCCATTAAGTGACTGTTGGCTGTAACTGCATGATAACACTTGTGAATATGATACTAATGATGCAGTTGCCTAATGGGCTTGACACAAATAATGCAGAAAATTACAAATAATGCGACTCAATTACCACTGAATGCAAGCAAAAGGCAATCGAAGATGTAACACGCTTCATTCTATGTTATCCCCATTCTTTCTACCCAGTTAATATAGGCCTAGAGCTAGAGAAATTGCCTTTTCCAATTATTTTCCATGTCCTCTGAAAGGTATATCACTCCCCCAGGTTCTGTGACTCATCCCAATATAAGGGCCAATAGTTATTTTATAATGTTTTACATAGCCCAACCTCTATCATGAAGGAGACAAAGGCGGCCATACAGGCTGGGGCTGGGGCAGAATTCACTTTCGTACATGCTTATTAGAAGTGACACTCAGGGACATCTGGGTGGCTCAGTCAGTTAAGCATTGAACTCTTGGTTTCGGCTCAGGTCATGATCTCAGGGTTGTGAGATCAAACCCTGTGTCAGGCTCCACACTCAACAGGGAGTCTGCTTGAGATTATCTGCCTCTCTCTGTACCCTCCCCCCTGCTTGCACTCTCTCTCTAAAATAATAGATAAATAAATCTTGATTTTAAAAAAAGTGAGATTCAGTGATAGGCATTTTTAATACATATTAACTCAGTTTCTGATTACCCCATTAGTAAGTATTATTATTTACATTTAAGGACAGGAAGTTAGAAGCTCAGAGTTCAAGAAATTTGAACGGGTCACTCAGGCTGGTAAAAGACACAGAAGAATTCAAACCAGATTTGTCTGATTTCTAAAATCCATGCATTTTAGACCATCAGAAATAAAGCCAGGTGGGCCCATCAAAATAGCAAAAGTTCTTAGTTCCAAGCAACAAAACCAGACTTGGCAGTTATGGCAGAGCAGGACTTTACTAAAAGATAACGGGCAGTTCACAGCATCATTAGGAGGGCTGGAGAACCATGCTGAAGCTTTGCAGACAGAAGCAGTGCCTCATCATATCACAGAACTTAGCCAGTAAGGAAACAGCCCCCACCAGAGCTGGCATGGACAGTAGAGGCTGGAGCTAACATCACTGCCACGGATGCCCTGGGAACTCAGGCTCACCGCTGCCGCCATTACTCCCACAAGCATTCACCACAATCCCTGCTTGTCGGCATGGCTAAACTCCCAATTATTTAGCCCTTCCTTCACACATTGTCTCATTTAATGTATTGTGTATGCATTATTACATTTTTTTTTTCTTCACAAGGGCTCTATGGAGGCATGCTCTCATTATTCTCAACTTCCAGACAAGGAACTGAGGTTCAGTCAGGTTAAATGATTAGCCCAGGATCACAAAGCCAGTAGGTGGTAGAACAACTTAACTCCCACTCGTTCCTTAGTGACATGCTTTAGTTAAAAGTTTACCATGGTTTTAGAATCACAAAAATCTGAATTTATATCCTGGTTTTTCAAATCCCCACTCTGGAAAAACGAGTGTGGCACTGTGCATCTAACTGATGGAGCCCAGATCATTTGATCATGCCTATGAGTTGAGAGATGTTGGGAGGGCTCGTCTGGAATTTTCAGGTTTCTTGGTGGGAGACTGGCCTGGCCTCTCAACTATGCTCATGGAAATCACAAACACAGAAAATGGGTTCAGATATGGACAACTGAAAAAAATGGCAAATGTCTACCACAATCTACCTTTTGGGTTGCCCAACACTAAAATATATCCTTCTTTTCATATTTAAACATCCACCTCCTAACATTTTCCCCTCTAACATACAACTATTATATAACCAAAAATATACTCCTCAGCTAGCCACACCATTATCAGTTATTATATCTAGAGTCAAGTCTAGAATCAAGAGGTGATAATGACTCTTTATCTAGATTTATTTGATCCAATTTTATTATTCTATAACCATGGGCTTGCCTATATAGTCAACCACTACCAACACACTCTTTATAAAAAACTGGGAGAAAAGGAGAATGATATAAAAAATTTAGATTGTTAAGATTTGTAAAAATACACCATATAAGCCAGGATAGACTCAATAGCACTACAATAACAACCCCAAAACCTCAGGGGTTCCACCAACGAAGATTTATTTCTCATTAACACTCTCTACCTATTGTAGGTAAGCTGCAACTCTCTCCAAGTAGTCTTTGAAACCCATGTTGTTGCAGTACCCTCTCTCTGAAATATTAGTGATCTCATGGCAAATGGAACAGAAAATACAAAGAACCATTCACTAACTTAAATTTCTGCTGGTAGTAATTCATATCACTTTTCACTTTTCACTGGCCAAAAACATTAAGATAGTTAAGTCTGAAGTTAGTGGCGTGGAAAAATTTATTTTCTCTCCTCAAGGAGAAGTAGAAAATACATCGGAATAATAATACAATCTACCAAACCCACAGTTTTGTTGTTGTTGTTGTTGTTGTTTTCCAATTCTACATTTTATTTATTTTTTTAATAATAATTTTTATTATATTATGTTAGTCACCATACAGTACATCCCTAGATTTTGATGTAAAGTTCTGTGAGTCATTACTTGCGTATAACACCCAGTGCACCATGCAATATGTGCCCTCCTTAATACTCATCACTGGCCTATCCCATTCCCCCACCCGCCTCCCCTCTGAAGCCCTCAGTTTGTTTCCCAGAGTCCATAGTCTCTCATGGTTCATTCCCCCTTCTGTTTATCCCCCCTTTCTTTATCCCTTTCTTCTCCTACCGATCTTCCTAGCTCTTATGTTCCATAAATGAGTGAAACCATATGATAATTGTCTTTCTCTGCTTGACTTCTTTCGCTTAGCATTATCTCCTCCAGTCCCGTCCATGTTGCTGCAAATGTTGTGAAATATACAATGGAATATTACTCAAACCCACAGTTTTAAATCCTGGCAACAACAAGAAAGATAAAATGGATGCTTCTGCATATGGTCATTAGGCCACAGTTTGTATTTATTACTTCTTTTTCCCACACCTCATTCCATCATTGCTTTGCGCATAACCAGCATTTTAGACTGCTGGGATTCTTTAACTGACAGGCTTTACATGATAATGAGGAGGGGAACCACAGGGGAAAATCTGGGTTCCCTCCATTCCTCCCTTCTCTCCATTGTGTAGCAGCAACCATATTTCAACCTTGATAATCAGGATCAATCATCATGGCCAACACCATGCCCCTTTTCTATCTGTTCACCAGTGGCACAAAGAACTCAAAATATCTTAGCTTTCAAATTACTAGAACCACAGTAGTAAACCCAAGTAGAAATACTGCCTGTGTGGGTGGAAGATCTCTAAACCACTTCAGAGTCACAGGGACAGTTAGGAAATTTTTTATAATTGGATCAATAGCCATAATACAGAGATATACCCCATTCCTCTTTTACTCTTTATGTTTAGATTGGGTATTCTAGGAAATGAAGAAACAACTCCATGTATTGGTCACTGATTGAGTCCACAAAACACAATCTGTAGAGCAATGCCTTAAACTCGTTAAGATGTTATCTGGAGCTAACGCTGTAGCTGAGTCTCCAGTAGGCTATTTCATGGTTCTGGGTGATGGGAGAACATACTAAATCCAGTGAATATCACAGGCATTAGCCCATTGTCTTGCTTCTTTCACTGTAAACAATTACATACTATAAAGACTATGCCTTTGTTCTTTCACTGTGTTGGAGTTCCCCAGTAAGAAGCAGTTTTGATTGTAATAATGCTGTATGAAGTATTATGGAAGGCTATTAATGTTGGCAGAACAGGTCAGAATAGGAAGAAAATTTAAAATCCACAATATATGTCTATTCCTAAGAGACATATTACTTCTCAAATAATAGCAGGACTGCCGGGGACATATCTTATCGGAAACTTGGAATTGAACTCTGACACTAGCAGTAAGAGTAGCCAAGTGAGATTTGATAAAGGGCAATAAATCCAGTTGATTTTGTGCATAGCCACCATCCTCTTCACTCATGGCAACTTTTTTCAAGAGCCCATTAAAAAAGTTTATCAAAATGGCTAGGGAAGAAGGCTGCAGACAGGCATGGGTAAAGCATCTTGTCCTTATTATTAACAGCCTTCTTTTTAATGAAGTTCTTCTTAGGAACAGTCACATGGGAGATGACAGGGATATAGATAGATATAGACATAAAGATAGATAGATGATATAGGTATTGGTATAACCATAGATAGATATAAATACTATAAACCAATTCCAAGAGGTTCATTTCCATACTTCTTCAAATCTTGTCACCAGTCCTCCAATCTCATTCCTTCCAAACTCTGATCATCTAGCCAAATCATTTGCTACTGTCTATGAATAGATATACACATTTCTCTCAGGACATAGTCCCTTTCTGATAAGTTAGATAATGGTGTACATTATTAAACTCTGTTCTCTGAGAACTTTTCTTTTTTCATTGTTTTTCAAAGTCACTATTACATGACAATATCATAGAAGAACACATAAATAGTGCCAGCATATTGATTAAAGTCATCTATAAAATAGCGTTGGATGTTTTCTTTCTCAACCAATTGATCAGTGGGAACCCACAACGATGCTATAAATATAGATTGAGAGAAAGGAGGCTGAAGGACCTAACAAACACTGTGGAAGTATAACCATCTTAACACACATTTTAGTTTGCCTTCACTATCCACTCAGCCCCAGTCCTATATATCTCATTTCAACTGATAAAAGAGTATTGCCGCACATTTCAAATTTATGTCTTGTGATTCCGATAAAGTACAAACTGGGCAGCTTGCACGGCTTGGTCACCCTGTGTCTTTGGTCAGACTTTAGTTTCTATCAGGGTCCATTAACAAGACAAGATCTGTTTTTCAAAGAAACAATAATTACTTACTGAAAAAAAAATATGGCTTTGCTCCAAAACCCTAGGTATTTCCACTCTGATTCTTCTATCTGCCACAATGAACATTTCAATTTGTATCAGACATTTTGACCACTACTGATTGGATCCACCAACCAGTAAGAGTTGAAAGAGTTGTTTATACTGCAATTTAGACTAGCTGGAGACATGTCTTTTGCTCTAGACACCACAAAAAAAAAAACCTAGCAGCATTTGTAAATGAGTCATATGCGGTATATATTGATTCCCAAAATGCAAAGAAGCCCTTCAAGCATTACTTCTGCTTTATTGATGAGGAGATAAAAGTCTAGCAACTCTTCTTTCCAATCTGAACACATTTCCAGACATCTCTCAGACCACTAGAACTTCAAAAATTTCACTGAAGTTGTAGACCCCTGTATTTTGAGAGATTTATCTCGATCCTCTAGCAGTTATGTATCTTCTCAAGGCATCTGCTCTACAGATCCTACCAGCATCATGCCATTCATATAGTGCACCAACATGGTTTCCTGCAGGAGAGTGGGATAATGAAAGTCCCTGAAAACTAATTTGTGGTACAGAGCTAGAGAGTTGATAAAATTCTAAAGCAAAAGTGATGAGGGCATATAGTTATCTTACGAGGTAAAAGTAAACTTCTGGGTACTAACTGTGTATTGAGATGGAGAAAATAGTGCAGTTACAAACTTCCAACTCCTGCCATCCCTCACGCAGACCAGATACTTGATATAAGACACCTAAAGTGGGGGAAAAAACATCACCTGCTCTTTCACCTCTGTAACTCTAGCATTCTGTGGGGGACAGATGGAAACATGACAACTTCTAAAATTTCCCCTCCCTCTCCTAGGTCTACTCCCTCACATGGCTGGGCACAGGTAGAAAAGATGAGTATCAAAAGCAAATGCTCCCTTGCTTAATACCCCATAGCTAGAGTTCCTTCCTTGGTGTCACAACTTCCCTTGGTCAAGATCTCCAAGTGATAAGCACCCAATTGCTGGTTCACTTGTGTACTGGCTCACATGCATATGTTCTTAGAAAGTCACACAGGGCTGCCTCACTGCACAGTCACAGAGATGAGGGTCCAGCTCAATCTCTTACATTCGACCTCGATATCCTCCATTTGTAATACAGCCCACCCTCACTTGCTGCCAAGCTCTGTAAATATGGTTCAAGTGGTTCAAGCTCAGCTACCTCTTATGCTATTTACTTGATACACAGAAAACTAAATTATCATTATTCTGCCAAATTTGGGGAATGCAGTCCTCCTCAAAGGGCCTATGGAAACTCTGCCAAGTCCTTTGATATAGGCGTCCATAAACTTCCTAAGTGATTCACTTGAAGACTCCCTTCACCAGGCTTTGGACAGAGAGAAGTACACCATCCTGTTCCCACATTGCAACCACTGCTCCAAGGTTGGCCCTATAGGCTGAGAAAAGGGTGACTGAAATGGTGGCTCATGGTAATTCTAAACTCCTTATTAAGCCCTGTAGACATAAGTCTGGCCCCAAAGTGGTAGTTTGTTTTTGTTTTAATGTGGAATAATCAATCCCTGTTATTTTCACCTATGGGTCCTAAGGTAAGTTCCTGGGCAATAGGAAATATCCTTCTACAGAGAAAGACAGAGACAAACAGAAGAAAGAACCATAAAGGTTTTACTCAAAACAAAGCAACTAGATAGAAGTTAAATGTAATCATTTGGTTTTTTATTTTAATATTTTAGCACTATTAATAACCAATGTTTCATTTGTTTTAATACTCAAAGCTATGTCATTTCACCCCATCCAATTAAATGCCATTAATTTTATCACCTCCATTCTATAGATGAGAAAACTGAGACTGGGAGGAATTAAAGTAATTTGCCAAACAAGGTCAAACAGATCTCCCTAACAGCAAACCACCACACAGGGACTAAACTCCACTATACTGCCTGTTGGTGGTCCCTTTTTCTATTAGTTTTTTAACTTGCTTACGAATGTAGATATTTTTAATGCCAACGTGCCACAGAAGCAATGGGGAAGCAGAATTCCCAGCAATGCCCATATATTTTGCGTATGATAGTGCTGTATACTTTGAATACATTTTTTTCTTCTCCATTCCTAAACAAAAATTTACCTACAAAATTTATGTAATAGGAAAGAATTGCAAAGTTTTGATACACAGGCTTATTGTGGACATATTTTCTTCCTCTTTATATTCACATATTAATAAATTTGACCACACTGATTCAACTGCCTCTCTCTACTAAGTGGAGAAAAGGAAGAAGTAAGGAATGAAGAGACTGTATCCAGGACTCCCATTGTCTCCTTAACCAATAGCCTGAGACTGAACGCTGAATAAACTTGACTTGATTTCCCTGGGGTCATCATCTCCCCAACAGCCTTCCTGGGTAAGAGAAGCCGATGGCAGCAGCAAGCTCAATAACATGACACTTGGCACACATTCCGAAACTCTTTGATTGCCCAAGGGCATACAGCACGGCCTTGAATAAATGCAGATTGAACTAAGGACAGCACTTTCTTAGTTCCTTGCCAAAATTTGCTGTCTTTTGAAAAAGATTGTAAATGTAGGAACCTGCAGTCCCTATTACCATTAAATCTTCCACAAAGAGCACCTTTAACTGGAAGGCTTGCTGAAGATTTCATTTCGTAATAGTCTGGTTGCCAATTTTGAAGGAGGAGAGAGGTAAAGTAGAATTGCGAATTGATGAAGAAATTCTGATCGGGAGAGGAGGAGGAGAGAAACCTTGTTAAGTAATGACATGATTAAAACACTTCAGCCTTTGATTTCTCCAGTGAAAATTCTACGTTCTCCATTGTTTATCTTTGGGCATAATTTTAGTTAAATGGAGCATAGTCTTTAACTATAGTAAGGGTTGAGATGACCATAATTCTCCCCCAAAGTTCACACAGTGCAGGCAGCTGGGTACTACTTTGAAAGTCATCAAAAATATGAAGAATAAAATACTTAAAACTATCTATTTTGTTGATTCAAGCTTATTCAACCTTTTGCTAGTGGGAGCTTTTACTGTACACTTGAGTTGCTTGCTTGATAGTATTTGCCTCCAGTGAGATCCTGTTTGGGAACTCATATTCTTTTATATGCTGAGATCCATACTGTTTTGAACAGGGCTAGCTTCATTAAAATGATTTCCTACCGTCACGCAGTGACCTAAATGACAATTGACTTTTGCCTTCCATTAGCAGAATGCATTCAGATTTCATTTTCATGTATGAATGCAATTCATGCTTCATATCATATTATTTTAAACAATACTACAATGTAGATTCATTAACAGTGCCTTATCTATTTCCACTGTTAGTATCTTTTAAAGGATAAACCATATAAGGAGTCCTATGCCCTTATACATTGTAATTCTCTGAAAATGCATCGCAGCATTTAAAGATGATTAGCCTTATACACTCTGTGCACCATAAGCTTCTATGAGAATGTGTTATATAATCAGAAACAAAAACTTTTTCCCTCTCTCCTACTGCCACGCATTATACAATACACAGGAGCAAGAGTTGAACTAACAAAAAACATCTTTCAAACATTGATTAAATAGCAGCAAATCCTTAAAATGATTTCCCAATATTGTTACACATTTTTGGTTTATCCTACCTCCTACACTAATTAATAACAACAAACCTCACATATCAGCCAGATGGATGACTCTAAGATTAGTCTTAAGTTTAACCTCAATTAGAAAGAGATGACAGATTTCGGAAATAAATAAGAAACATTCCTTGATTCTCCAGGTCCTTCATTTCTCCCCTTTTAGTTCAGATTTTATTTTATTTTATTTTATTTTTTTTTGCAATTTTGGGACAGAACATGCTACTGCTTCTGAACTCTTGATGAATACAAAAAACCCACAATGGGTATTTATTGGATCTAACCCATGATTAATGTGGTGAATTGCATGTAGTCCCAACCTTTTAAATCTCTCTGAAGAATTACATTTCTGTCCACAGGCATGTCACTGTTAAAAAATGAGTCACCTAATAAAAGAACACACAGTATATTAATATGTAATTTCTTTCCCAGTATGAATGCTAATTACTGACAGTGCAGACCTTATGCTTACTCCTTGATATGGATCGACTTTCTAGCTCTCTTGGTTTGTGCCATCACTCTTTAAAGGCTCATGAAGATAGGCAGGGGGGCTATTTAGTGGTTTTCTAGATCTAACACAATTTAGCTTGAAAACTTGTAAAAGGGAGGGAGGGGTGAGTGCATTCTAACATAATTCCAGAAATTAATTTGGTTTGCATGAAAAGAAATGTCATTACGTAAATAATTCGCCTCTTGAAAGTACTCTCTCAGTTGCTTTCTGGCAGTCTTATTAACCTGTAAAGATAATTCACTTGCCTAACATTTTTTTTTCCTTGTTAGCTTCCAATTGAGCATTATGTAAATGTGGGGTTTCCACAAATTATAGGAACTCTGTCCGAATGTTCATTTCAATAGTTGTTTTCAGTTTAGGGTGTTTTTTGTTTTGTTTTGTTCTGTTTTTTAATACCAGACTCTGGTAGAAGGGAATGATTCTCACAAGAAAAATACACAGTCTTTATTGTTTGACACCCCCCACTCTTATATCTCTCTTTCTTCATCAAGCCCTTATATTTATTCCACAGTCTATATCCCACACATTCTTATATCTCACTAGGAAGAGCTTTTAATAACGTATTACACCTCAAAGGCAAACTCTTTGCCACTTATTAGTCCTTCAAACTACCTGATATCAAAAATATACCCAAAACTCTTTGAGGACTTCTTTTTTTCAGAATTGTATTAAATTCATCTTTACTCTTCTAGTGCCTAGCATGGTGTCTCAGATACACAGAAAGCTCTAGGATTTCATCTCATCCAGCACTGAACTGTGAACTATTCAGAAATGCTTATGACCAAGTATATGACCATCAATTTAATGAATACTCGAGTGAAACCAGTTGTCTATTGAAAGTGGCTTAGAAAAATCAAACTTTATACTGCTTTGACTAACACATACCCTTGGGGGCAGAGAATGAAGCTGACCTCATCTATTTCTAAGATTGAGAAAAGCGACAACTATAACACCTTGACCTTTCATAACTAAAATTTTAAGTTAATGGGATCAGAGTTCAGCAAATTATATCAGGGTTTTCTTTAAGGTTCAGGAAAAAAAAGAATAAAACTCATTATGGCGATGTCCACGATTTAAAGTAATACCAGTGAAGAAAAAAAGACACAACATGATGCCTAGAAGCTGAGAAGCCATCCACAGCGCCTGCGTCAGGACATTCAATTTATTACAAACAGTAATAAATTGACAGTGGAAATAAAACAAAGTATGTAAACTAAAAAAACCTACCTTTGAGGAACTTCACTCTCCAAACAGGCAAGCAAGGAATTAAGCACCTGAAAATTGTCATAACAAGAGATAACAAAAATCCTGTATTAATTGGAATACTGTGATTTGTCTAGCTCTGCTCAAGATCCTCCAACCAAGGTTCACTGGTTGCATCCCCAGGACGCAGGACAGTGTCTAACACATAGCAGATGTGCACATAAAAATCTGTTGTTGACCGACTCTGTCTGCTCTTATGTAACTAAACTTGTACTGGTCATCTGCAGCTTAGATCATGTACAAATTGTAGCCCTTAAAATACATACACACACACACACACACACGAATTGTAGCCCTTAAAATATTAAAGGCCCCTAACCTTGACTTGATTATACACCATGACAGGAAAGAACTCAAATGTAGATATAACCTATCAGAAGTTGATAGGATGGTTTCAGGGTTGGGTTTTTTTTTATTTATTTAATATTCCCAGGCAGTAGGTCAACTTCCAAGGAAGCTCTTCACCAGCAAACTTCCCTGCTCTCTGTGCTCTTATTTTTCGTGTGAGAACTAGTTGTGGGGATTCCCTGGGCCTCTGTGAGCCCCTGCTCTGTGGCTGAGACTCCTGCCAGACTTACTTCCACTGTGTCCTATAATAACCACTTCTTCCCTCCCAATCTTGGAAGTTACCTGAGTCACTCTTTTCCTTAAAACCCAAAGTTCCTAACCAACATATGTAGGGAAAGCTTTATTTTTTTTTTAATTTAGACACACTAAAAAATAAAGTGGTCTTTTATATCTGTTGTTAGTGTTCTGCTTTCTTTTATAAACTCTGAACATCTTTTGATCAACATTGTCAGCTGAAAATATTTGATTCGTAAACTTCGATAGATAATGAAGTAACAAGCACCTAGTGCTGATTCCTTTTAGAATATCATCACATATGCATAATAGAATAAAATCCTCCCCCCAAAATTATCTGCTTGATATAATGTCCCAGTAATTAACCTCATAAACTCCCCTTGAACAACACATTTTAAAGAGCCAAATCGGATGGGAGTTAAGATGGCGGAGGAGTAGGGGACCCCTTTTTCAGCCGGTCCCCTGAGTCGAGCTGGATAGGTACCAGACCAGCCTAAATAACCACGGAATCAGCCTGAGACGCAGGAAGATGCATCTGGATCTCTACAAATGAACATCTCCAGCGCTGAGTCTTGAGGTACGAAGAGGGGAGCCGTAAAACCGCGCACAGATATCGGAAGATAAACGGAAGGGGGAGGGAGCCACCGCGTTTCGGCACCGGGAAGCGGCAGCCACCTGCACGGGGGAGCGGGTGGGTCTTGAGGACGGTACCCGCGAAACAGCAGACTGAGACCCTGAACCGGGTGCGCGCGCCACCAGGCTTCTCACGGAACTCCGGAATCGCGGTGTGCTCACTGGTCATAGACTGAGACCCGAAGATCCGGGAGTGCGCGGGGCGGCCGGTGGCTGGTGGCGTTAGAAACACAAAGGATAGAGACGCGCCAGCCCTGGAAGTGAGGGCAGGGACGCCAGCTGTGGGGCGCACATCCTGGGACGCTGCAGGGTTGAGCAGCACCAACACTAACAGAGTTAAAGTGGCCAGAACATCAGTGGAGAACGGGCAACAATCCCTCTGTTCTGTGACAGAGGCTGAAATTTGGCCACTGCTGCTCTGACTCTCAGAAAAGGCACAGCAAACTGCCAGGGAAAGCCGCCAGAGAACAAAAGCCTGGAAATACCGGCTCAGAGAGTGCCCATCCCCATCCCCCCTCCCAGGGGACGCGGAGACTCTACCCAAACAGGGTTGCCTGAGTATCGGCGTGGCAGGCCCCTCCCCCAGAACACAGAAGGCAGGCTGAAAAATCAAGAAACTCACAACCCCGGGCGCCTGGGTGGCGCAGTCATTGAGCGCCTGTCTCCGGCTTAGGGCGTGATCCCGGCGTTGCGGAAAGGAGTCCCTCATTGGGCTCCTCTGCTGGGAGCCTGCTTCTTCCTCTCCCACTCCCCTGCTTCTGTTCCCTCTCTCGCTGGTTGGCTGCCACATAAATAAATAAATAAAATCTTTAAAGAAGAAGCCCACATCCCTAAGATCCCTATAAAACAAGGGGCACGGCCTGGGACCCAGTCAATAATTTGGGCTCTGGAAACCCCGCAACCTCTCTTCATCAGAATGACAAGAAGGAGAAGCCCCCCCCCCAGCAAAGAAAAGACAGTGAGTCTGTGGCCTCTGCCACAGAAATAATGGATATGGATGTAACCAAATTATCAGAAATGGAATTCAGAGTAACGATGGTCAAAATGATGAGTAGAATTGAAAAAACTATTAACGAAAAGGTTACTGAGAATATAGGAATCCCTAAGGACAGAAATGAGAGAAAATCTGGCAGAAATTAAAAATTCCATGAGCCAAATGCAGGCAAACCTAGAGGCTCTGACGGCCAGGGTCACAGAAGCAGAGGAACGGGTTAGTGAATTGGAGGATGGGTTAATAGAGGAAAAAATGAAAATAGAAGATGGTCTTAAAAAAATCCACGCCCACGAATGTAGGTTACGGGAGATTACTGACTCAATGAAACGATCCAATGTTAGAATCATCGGCATCCCCGAGGGGGTGGAGAAAAACAGAGGTCTAGAAGAGATATTTGAACAAATTGTAGCTGAAAACTTCCCTAATCTAGCAAGGGAAACAAACATTCGTGTCCAAGAGGCAGAGAGGACCCCTCCCAAGCTCAACCACGACAAACCTACGCCACGTCACGTCATAGTGCAATTCGCAAATATTAGATGCAAGGATACAGTATTGAAAGCGGCCAGGGCAAAGAAATTTCTCACGTACCAAGGCAAAAGCATCAGAATTACGTCAGACCTGTCTACACAGACCTGGAATGAGAGAAAGGGTTGGGGGAGCATATTTAAAGCTCTTTCAGAGAAAAACATGCAGCCAAGGATCCTTTATCCAGCAAGGCTGTCATTCAGAATTGATGGAGAAATAAAGACATTTCAGAATCGCCAGTCACTAACCAATTTTGTAACCACGAAACCAGCCCTACAGGAGATATTACGGGGGGTTCTATAAAAGTAAAAAGGCCCCAAGAGTGATACAGAACAGAAAGTCACAGCCAATACAAACAAAGACTTTACTGGCAACATGGCAACATTAAAATCATATCTCTCAGTAATCAGTCTTAATGTAAATGGTTTGAACCATCCCATAAAACGCCACAGGGTTGCAGATTGGATAAAAAGAAATGACCCATCCATTTGCTGTCTACAAGAGACTCATTTCGAACCCAAAGATGCATTCAGACTGAGAGTAAGGGGATGGAGTACCATCTTTCACGCAAATGGACCTCAAAAGAAAGCTGGGGTAGCAATTCTCATATCAGATAAATTGGATTTTAAACTACAGACTATAGTTAGAGATGCAGAAGGGCACTATATTATTCTTAAGGGAAGTATTCAACAAGTGGATATGACAATTATAAATATATATGCCCCCAACAGGGGAGCAGCAAGATACACAAGCCAACTCTTAACCAGAATAAAGAGACATATAAATAAAAATACATTAATAGTAGGGGACCTCAACACTCCACTCTCAGAAATAGACAGAACACCCTGGCAAAAACTAAGCAAAGAATCAAAGGCTTTGAATGCCATACTCGACGAGTTGGACCTCATAGATATATATAGAACACTACACCCCAGAACCAAAGAATACTCATTCTATTCTAATGCCCATGGAACATTCTCAAGAATAGACCATGTTCTGGGACACAAAACAGGTCTCAACCGATACCAAAAGATTGAAATTATCCCCTGCATATTCTCAGACCACAACGCTCTGAAATTGGAACTCAACCACAAGGAAAAATTTGGAAGAAACTCAAACACTTGGAGACTAAGAACCATCCTGCTCAGGAATGACTCGATAAACCAGGAAATCAAAAATCAAATTAAACAATTTATGGAGACCAATGAGAATGAAAATACAACAGTCCAAAACCTATGGGATACTGCAAAGGCAGTCCTAAGGGGGAAATACATAGCCATCCAAGCCTCACTCAAAAGAATAGAAAAATCTAAAATGCAGTTTTTATATTCTCACCTCAAGAAGCTGGAACAGCAACAGAGGGACAGGCCTAATCCACGCACGAGGAAGCAGTTGACCAAAATTAGAGCTGAAATCAATCAAGCAGAAACCAGAAGTACAGTAGAGCAGATCAACAGGACTAGAAGCTGGTTCTTTGAGAGAATCAATAAAATTGACAGACCACTGGCAAGACTTATCCAAAAGAAAAGAGAAAGGACCCAGATTATTAAAATTATGAATGAAAAAGGAGAGGTCACGACGAACACCATTGA
Organism: Ursus maritimus; assembly: GCF_017311325.1. Taxonomy (NCBI): domain Eukaryota; kingdom Metazoa; phylum Chordata; class Mammalia; order Carnivora; family Ursidae; genus Ursus; species Ursus maritimus. The sequence continues at coordinate 38,181,152 of NW_024426996.1, forward strand.
AATTGGAAGGATTATTAGAAATTTTTATCAACAGCTATATGCCAATAAACTAAGCAATCTGGAAGAGATGGAATCCTTCCTGGAAACCTATAAACTACCAAGATTGAAACCGGAAGAAATTGATTCCTTAAACAGGCCAATTAATTATGAAGAAATTGAGTCAGTGATAAACAACCTTCCAAATAACAAAACTCCAGGCCCGGACGGTTTTCCTGGGGAATTCTACCAAACATTCAAAGAAGAAATAATACCTATTCTCCTAAAGCTATTTCAAAAAATAGAAACAGAAGGAAAGCTACCAAACTCATTCTATGAGGCCAATATTACCTTGATCCCCAAACCAGGCAAAGACCCCCTCAAAAAGGAGAATTACAGACCGATTTCCCTAATGAATATGGACGCCAAAATCCTCAACAAGATACTTGCTAATAGAATCCAACAGTACATTAAAAGGATTATCCATCACGATCAAGTGGGATTCATACCTGGGATGCAAGCGTGGTTCAATATTCGCAAATCAATCAGCGTGATACATCATATCAACAAGAAAAGACTCAGGAACCATATGATCCTCTCAATCGATGCCGAAAAAGCATTTGACAAAATACAGCATCCTTTCCTGATTAAAACCCTTCAGAGTGTAGGAATAGAAGGTACATTTCTCAATCTCATAAAAGCCATCTATGAAAAGCCTACTGCAAATATTATTCTCAATGGGGAAAAGCTGGAAGCCTTTCCCTTAAGATCAGGAACTCGACAAGGATGCCCACTCTCGCCACTATTATTCAACATAGTACTAGAAGTCCTTGCAACAGCAATCAGACGACAAAAAGGGATCAAAGGTATTCAAATTGGCAAAGAAGAAGTCAAAATGTCTCTCTTTGCAGATGACATGATACTCTATATGGAAAACCCAAAAGAAGCCACTCCCAAACTATTAGAAGTTATAGAGCAATTCAGTAACGTGGCGGGATACAAAATCAATGCTCAGAAATCAGTTGCATTTCTATACACGAATAACGAGACCGAAGAAAGAGAAATTAGGGAATCCATCCCATTTACAATAGCACCAAAAACCATACGTTACCTTGGAATTAACTTAACCAGAGACGTAAAGGACCTATATTCTAGAAACTATAAATCACTCTTGAAAGACATTGAGGAAGACATAAAAAGATGGAAAGATATTCCATGCTCATGGATTGGAAGAATTAACATAGTTAAAATGTCCATGCTACCCAGAGCAATCTACACTTTCAATGCTATCCCGATCAAAATACCGAGGACATTTTTCAAAGAACTGGAACAAATAGTCCTTAAATTTGTATGGAAACAGAAAAGGCCCCGAATCTCCAAGGAACTGTTGAAAAGGAAAAACAAAGCTGGGGGCATCACAATGCCGGATTTCGAGCTGTACTACAAAGCTGTGATCACAAAGACAGCATGGTACTGGCACAAAAACAGACACATAGACCAATGGAACAGAATAGAGAGCCCAGAAATGGACCCTCGGCTCTTTGGGCAACTAATATTTGATAAAGCAGGAAAAAACATCCGGTGGGAAAAAGACAGTCTCTTCAATAAATGGTGCTGGGAAAATTGGTCAGCTACATGCAAAAGAATGAAACTTGACCACTCTCTCACACCATACACAAAAATAAACTCCAAATGGATGAAAGACCTCGATGTGAGACAGGAATCCATCAAAATTCTAGAGGAGAACATAGGCAGCAACCTCTACGACATCGGCCAAAGCAACCTTTTTCATGACACATCCCCAAAGGCAAGAGAAACAAAAGATAAAATGAATTTATGGGACTTCATCAAGATTAAAAGTTTCTGCACAGCCAAGGAAACAGTCAGAAAAACTAAGAGGCAGCCCACGGAATGGGAGAATATGTTTGCAAATGACACTACAGATAAAGGACTGGTATCCAAGATCTACAAAGAACTTCTCAAACTCAATACATGAGAAACAAATAAACAAATCAAAAAATGGGCAGAAGATATGAACAGACACTTTTCCAATGAAGACATACAAATGGCTAACAGACACATGAAAAAATGTTCAAAATCATTAGCCATCAAGGAAATTCAAATCAAAACCACACTGAGATACCACCTTACGCCAGTTAGAATGGCAAAAATAGACAAGGCAAGAGACAACAATTGTTGGAGAGGATGTGGAGAAAGGGGATCCCTCCTACATTGTTGGTGGGAATGCAAGTTGGTACAGCCACTCTGGAAAACAGTGTGGAGGTCCCTTAAAAAGTTAAAAATTGAGCTACCCTATGATCCAGCCATTGCACTACTGGATGTTTACCCCAAAGATACAGACGTAGTGAAGGGAAGGGCCATATGCACCCCAATGTTCATAGCAGCCTTGTCCACAATAGCTAAATCGTGGAAGGAGCCGAGATGCCCTGCAACAGATGACTGGATTAAGAAGTTGTGGTCCATATATACAATGGAATATTACTCAGCTATCAGAAAAAACGAGTTCTCAACATTTGCTACAACATGGACGGCACTGGAGGAGATAATGCTAAGTGAAATAAGTCAAGCAGAGAAAGACAACTCTCATATGATTTCTCTCATCTATGGAACATAAGAACTAGGATGATCAGTAGGGGGAGAAAGGGATAAAGAAAGGGGGGGTAATCAGAAGGGGGAATGAAACATGAGAGACTATGGACTATGAGAAACAAACTGAGGGCCTCAGAGGGGAGGGGGGTGGGGGAATGGGATAGGCCAGTGATGGGTAGTAAGGAGGGCACGTATTGCATGGTGCACTGGGTGTTATACACAACTAATGAATCATCGAGCCTTACATCGGAAACCGGGGATGTACTGTACGGTGACTAACATAATAAAATAAAAAATCATTATAAATACTTAAAAAAATAAATAAAGAGCCAAATCACTCTGCTCTATCTAACAATTTAACACGGACCAACTTTGACCTCCCAATTGGTCCAATTCCCTCATTCCCCTTGCTGTATACTCACACAACAAAGGAATGTTCTATAAAGCAATATCTATTGATCTCAAACTCTGCTGCATGAAATCAAGAGAAAGTGGGATACAAGGGGAAATTTTTGGAAATGAAATGGGGAGAAAAATGCATCTGAGCCAGAAATGGATATTTTGTAATAGCTGGTTCCATTTCATCATTTTGCCTTCTTATCTCTTTTCCTCAATACCAGGCTTTACACATTCTCTCACAATTTTTACAAGGCATGCATGGTTACCTTTACATCCAGAAAGAAAATATTCTACCTGTAAGGGTAGCCAAGTTGTCTCTAAAGACTCATACAGGTTTGTCTGTGTTTATTCTGTCAGCGATAAAAAAAGATAATATAGAACATGAATGGGCCATTGGTCTCCTAATACTTCTTTTTTTTTTCTGAGTTCATGCTTGAAATATTTGTCTTTACCACTGCATGGGTATAGAACTAAAGTATGCATCTTCTAAAATAGCTTTTTTATTTCATTATTTTACTTGCTGATTGATTGCCTAATGTTTAGTAGTCCTGGCCTTAAAGTGCTTCTCATACTTTTTTTTTTAATTTTTGACTTTGCTAAATTTAAAAGTCTATATAGGTTGGCCTGCTTTGGAAGTGACATTTTGGTAATTTTTAAAAATAGATAGAGGGCGCTTGGGTGCCTCAGTTGGTTAAGCGTCTACCTTCGGCTCAGGTCATGATCCCAGGGTCCTGGGATGGAGTCCCACACTGGGCTTCCTGCTCAGTGGGGCGCTTGCTTCTGCCTCTGCCTGTTGCTCCCTTTACTGTGCGCTCTCTCTCTCCAACAAATAAATAAATAAAATTTTTTTAAAAATAGATGATAGATAGATATAGAGATAGATATACAGATACAGTGAGAGAGAGAGAGAGACAGAGATACCTGATTTACCCATTTGACTTGTTGTCTCTTAATTCCACCCATTTTGGGTCCCTCCATGTCACATTATTTCAAATAACTAAGGTCAAGATTATTTTTATTCCACTCTAGTCTTAGTTACTTAGCAGTAGGCTCTGCTTATCTGTTGGGATATGATGATGCTAAACATGTGTGGAAACCCAAACACTTAAAACATTAGAAGATCGTTCCATTCTGCCAGCAAAGAAAGTAGGTATAATCACCAAAGAGTGACAGTCATTGGCAGTGCCATTGCATCCTGGGAGGCACTCCCAGTGACAGACTTATGTGTGACCATTTCTGGGTGGAATGCTCTGGACATGGTTGGACTCTAAGTGCAGAAGGGCCTATAGCAACACCATGATGAGCCAATCTCCTGTACACAGACCACGGCCATCCACCCTGGAGCACCAGCCCCCTAGCCATGGGCTCTAGCTGTAACTGAATAGCCATAGTACCTCCAGTAGTAACTATCTGGTGGTCATCTGAACATCTTTTAGAAAGCAGCAGACATTCAGCTTACTTGATTTTCTCTGGCGCTCATAAATGTTCTGTCTCTTCTAGGGTTTTTCAATGACTCAGTTCAGTTCTCTGAATCATGCTGATTCTCTGAAAATAAAAATTTCCAGACTATTTTTATGCCATTTAATCTCTTTAAAACATTAGTAGGAAGCTTTCCTTTTAATGGTGTTTACTTCCTCGTTCAGAACCCAAGTACCCAACTGATGATAATTCAACATTTCAAAGAAAGGGATAAAACTAGCTTTTTTTTGTTTGTTTGTTTGTAGCACTAGTCACCACTACCCCTCAGCACTTTATACAAAGTAACACAATTTTTAACACAGAATACCTAAATCTTCAATGAAATCTATTGGAATAGGAAAAAATTATTTCAGATTTCATAGGAGGACAGAGTTTTCTTTTTTCAGTGATGCTTTGTTTCTATTACATAGAACTGAGAATTGCATCAAATTTCTCTCTTTCCTTTGGCTGCTAGAAGGCTCAGAGCCAAATTTGCAGTACACCTCAAGTGAATAACTTAGATTTCAGACCATTTATTATATATACTCTTTTTCCAGGAACTTACCTTATTTTTTTACTTTTATTTACCTTTCATTCCAATTTCATTTTTATTCACTCTTCACCTCGCGATCCTATATACTCATACATTTTAAATTTGAGTTTTATGATGAGATAAGTTTTGCACATAGACTTACAGACATATATACATGCATATACATAATGGGAAAAACTGCTCAGAGTAATGAAACTCATACAGAGGCACTCAAGTACAGACAAACTCACAAACCAAGACAAGACTGCGTATTCATGTCTGCTGATGCTATTGTTATGTGAGATAATATCTGAGGTACAACCAACCTCTCTACAGCACTAGACCCAACCTGCAGGGATGTAAACCACTGTTTACTGTTAGATTATCTCTGCTCATTTGGTCACTACAACCCTGAAAGATTTCAGATGTCCCCAAACAATCAGTACTCCTAATAAAAAAAATATATATTGAAAAATAGAGAAAAATGGGGGTGGAGGGTGGGAAGGAGGTTGCTGAGACTAATAAACACAAGTACTAATTGCCCAAATATTGACTTCCATTGATAAACATCATGATGAGTGAATGTTTCACCCCTTTGATGTTTTTGCATTAAGGTCACCCATGGTGTATGTTTCCTGTGCTTTCTCTTTTAAAAGGGTTAAAAGAGTATTTTATTTCTTTGGTTTTAAGCTTTATTTTGTTTTCTCCCTGCTGGCATAATATGGTGATGCGTTTGAATACACTTTCCTCCTCCTCCCTGGAATGACAGTGACTAATTCATCTCGCCCTCAAACCATTATTAAAACAAATCACCCAGCATTACCAGTTTAGGAAACATATTCCAGCCACCTTCCTGGGGGGTTAATGTAGCTGGAAGTGGGTCTACAAAATTGAGGTGATTGTCCCTGGAAAACACCAAAGGACTGAACAGAGTCACTGCCATTAGTATCATTTCTCTGACAGTAGTAATTTTTACTTTGATTCTGCATGTCAGCCAGTGTGCCCAGCAACCACACAACAATGAAATAATGAGATGCCAACTGCTCCTCTGCCCAACCTGTGGCCCAAGCCCTGTCTCTGGGAATCCCGCCAGCTACTTTGACTTGGCAGCCGCCTGCTTCATGCCAAGGAGGAGCAAGAAGTATTTGTCTTTTCACTACAAGATGCATTGGTTTCTCGTTGCAGCACCCGTTGGAAAGGTTCTGCCAAGAAGGGTACAATATCCCACAGGGTTTGCCCCGTGACTTGAGTGAAACTTCAGATTAAGGGCTTCCTCATATGCATTCTTCATAAAAGAGAATAAATGTTTTCAAGAGTTTCTACCCAAGTGTTTTGAATGTTTTCTGGGCAAGAGAGAAGCAGTGATGGAAAATTATGTTGATAAGTCAATAACTTAAAGCAGTTTACAGACTGGCAAACATTCCTCCTCCCAGATTTTCACTGACTCTAAAATTGTGACAACAAAACTTGTGTAAGTACTGAAAGCAGTATCTCTTCTTTTCTACTTAAAATTGTGTCCACTATCCCTTCAGTTCAAGTGTATTTAGAATCACATTTCAGCTTTCTGGAGAAAGTAATGCATCAGGAACCACAGCCATCCTTCTGAAAAGGCAACAGAAGAAGAATGGCGTTATGTACATTGTTTAAGAGGCAAGAAGGAACTAGTGGACAGCGAAAAGTTAGAACTGGCCCTACACTACTCAAAAGAACATCAACTCCTGACTTTGAATATAGAACAATGTTTACCTATCCAGAGTATTATAATTCTTTGGTAACTATGGCCAACCTTATAGCTTGGGCTCACTCAGTACATCTTCCCTTGCTGCCTCTTCATTAGATGCCTATACAAGCTAAGTATTTATTTCTCCAGCCTCACTAACAGATAAGAGTAATTATTTGACACAGTTCTGGCCAATGCAATATAAGCAAACAAAGAAAAAAAAGACCTTGAGAGGAAGGTAGCTGGGGGAGTAGGGGTACAGGGGATGACTTTTGGGGGGTAAGTTCTTTCTTTTTTGATAAAAGAGGGCAGATGCTACTGGTCTGGTACATTTTCATCACTTCCCCTTCTTGTATCAAATGAGGCTTTCACATATGAAAGCTGTGGAAATCATCTTGCAACCTTGAAGCAATAAGCATGAAGATTAAAGCTAGCACACTAGGGATGCTAGACTGGAAAAATGGAAAAAGAAGGCCTGGGTTTCTCATGAGCAGCTGAATCAATGCCAGAAACTCTACAGTTCTAGAGTTTTTGTCATGGTTTAAAAATAATTTGCTTAAGCCATGCTTAGTTGAGTAGGCTATTAACTGCAGCCAAACACATTCCTAATTAATCCCATGAGCATGGCCAAAGGTTTACACGTTCGCAAAGACCAAGCTTACCATAAATGAATTAGTATATGTCAATGCCTATGAAATACTGCAGTCTGGAACTTGAAGAATAAATAAGTTCTGTTTTCCAGTTCTAATCAAAGACCCTGAGTTAGGATGGTAGGGCAGAATGTAAGCAGCTAACTCCCTCCTATCATTCACAACTTTCTCTCACCTTAAGAATCATTGGTTAGATAGAAACAGAACGCAAAAAAATTCTTAGGAAATAACCTTCTTAGACTAAACTTTCTACATACAAAAAACTATGAGGCCAGAATGTCTTTCTTGAACTTCAGATCCTGATGTAGATGTACCTAAGTTTCCACTAAATACCCCCAATATTTACCCATTCTGGAAAGGAATGTACATTGTGAGCTATCATGTTTTCTATTGGAAATAAGCTCTTTGCTTTGGACCTTTGTTAAAACAACTGAAATTTTCTATTTAGTCAAAGGGAAATGGTGCATATGAAAAAGAAAATCTGGCACTTAGCAGCAAGATTCATTGCTGACATTTTCATTTTGTTGTTATGGCAAGAAAATTCACAGCCAGTGGCTGTCATATCCCAAATACAGAAGTTAACATGCTCCAGTAGTTGACAGATGCACTCATTTTTACCTTTATTAAAAAAAAAGAAAAAGTGCAAAACAGGGCACGCGGTACAGAGAGTTCAGGAATGACCAAATCTAATTCCTCTTGACACTCATCATTATAAAACTTGGAGCAAATTTACAGATTATCCCCTAAAGAAGCACGGGCTTCAAAGAATGCAGAAAAGTCAGTAAGTGCTGAAAGGAGTTCTAGAACTATACATTCACCCCTCTTTTCACTCCATTTCCACTTCTGCCTTCCACCTTTGCCAAGTCTTATCAGATGAGTGCTATAAGCAATGTAATTTATGTAAATAGAATCCATTATGCAAATGCTTCCAACTTGCTTGCTACTCAGAAATTTTGTTCTTTTATGTTTAAGAAACATAGCCTTTATCCCCTGGAATAGACAGATTGGTTATGTTTATGTTCTTAAAGCCTTCTGCTACTGTTCTGAGCTTTGAGGAAAAGTCATTTTTTATTTTAAAAAATGTTTTGCCTTGCCTCCCATCCCCTTCTCTAAAAACAGCCTCTTTGTTTAATTTGGTGGTTTGCACACTGGCTTAATGATTGCAGTGGCTTAATAGAACCTTAGTGAGAAGGGTAGTACACAGAGATGAATGCATAGATTATACCCTCTATCCCGCAGGGGATCTGTTGTTTCCGCGGGTTAGTATGAAACTGAATAATTCAATTAACTCAGAGATCTCTGTGAGCTGTATTTCCCGATTTGTTTAAGTCATATGTCTACACATGAACTTGATGAAATTCTTGTTTGAGCTATAAATAGGGAGTGAAAAAAAGTATATGTTCCTTCTGTTCATATTCTTTCCACATTTTAAAACTGCAAGCCAAATTATAATACAATATAAGAAAGCATGCTCCACTCTACATAAAAAATATTAAAAATGCTCTACTAATATAAACTGCATTTCATAATCTATTTATGATGTATGCACATACATGCATAAAGTATGATAAAAAGAGGAAACAGGCATAATGTCACAAAAAGAAAAGAATGTAAGACAATATAGCAGTGCTTTAATAAATGAACATTGCAACAAATGAATTATGAATTTAAAACTCTCCTCCCACCCTGAAGAAACACATTTTTCAAGTTGACGAGTCACTGTAACAGAACTGCAAGCTTCTACTCATTTAAAAATACTGCTGTCTTAATAAAAGAGAACACAACATACTAAAACCTCCAATTTGACTGATGTTTATTTTGCTACTTGATGACCAACCCAATCCAACCAACCATGATTTAGGCCCATTCACTCCTGGATGGCTCAAAATAAATCTCCCTCATTTCATTTGGACTAATTATTTCATCAAAACATCTTGCTTTCAGATACTGCTCTGTGTTTCATGAATAGCTTATAAAGGATATCTGATGACTTGTTCTAATACTTTGTGACTGTGCAAATTAAGTTGTATATTTTCTGGTACTTTTCTTCAAACACAACAAGAATTTATTGAGCATTGACTAAGTGGCATGTTCTAGGCCCTGTGATTGCAGCAATAATCGAGAAAGCCAAGGTCCCTGCTCTCATCAAACGTATAGTCAGGTGAGAGGAGACAAATAATATACACATAAGCAGGTGAATGAGATGATTCCAGCCAAGAATAATGCTCTGAAAAAACAGAGTGGATGGTGAGATAAAGTGAATAGGAGATGGGGGAAGACTGGGTCAGAGAAAACCTAAGAAGGGGGCACTGAACTGAAACAGAAGTCCTAAGAAAGAGACAATCACATAAGGATCAGAATGAACAGCAATCCAGGCGGGGTAACAGCTGGGACAAAGGCCATGGGCTAAGAATAATTTTTTTCCTACTTAGATATAAGGAAAAAAGCCATTGTGGCTGGAATCTAGGAGATGAGGGGAGGGGAGAGTAGAAGATGAAATCAGAGAGGAAATCTGGGACAGATCACCTAGGGCCTCATGGGTCTTTGGAAAGGACTTTGGATTTCATCCCAATTGGATTGGGAAGACCCCGGAAAGTTTTAAGCAAAAGTGATGTGACCTGAATTGCTCTTTGAACCCAGTACTCTGGCTGCTGACTAAAGAATTGGGTAGAAGGGGGTGGGGTACAAATGTGGAAGCAGGGGGAATAATTAGGAGGCTTCTGCGGTATTCCGGGTAAGAAATTACATTGTCTTCGGCTAAAGTTTGTACTATGGCTTTGGTGAGGAGTGGGAAAATGTGGCATACATATTGAAAGTAGGGTTTAAAGTATTTGAAGACTGATTAGATATAGCTTACACAAGGGAAATATCTTGTATTGAGATATTTATTGACTCCTTAGTGGCATTTCCCTTCACTCAACCATACTGGCCCTTATAAATAAACCAGGTCAATATAAAACTACTTACCTTAACATAATTTGTGTTGTGATTAAAATTACATCAACCAATAAGATCAGTAGTGGGGAAACAATAAGTTCATTCTGGTAAGAAAAGTCTCTAAAAATATATGATTTATAAGAGGGGGAGTCTTAATAAAAATAGTGATTTGGGGTGAACAGTCCTAGATTCATTGAACAAACAGTTGCAAAAAATCCAAAGTTAGATACCCCTACCTGCCATGCTTTCAAGCCAATTGCAAACACACCAGGAAGGGGGCACAATTCAAACCTTACTGGAAATTTACCTTGGAGTTAGTGAGTTTATCAGATCTTTTTCTGTGGATACAGTTTTTTTCAAAAAGAAAGCAGGGAGAGAAAGGATGAAACCAGGGCTCCCAAGGGTAGGATAGGAAATGCCTACCATGGAGGAAAGAACAAAAAATACAGCAGAGCCTTAAATTCCAAATAGGAAACTTGCTTATAGTATCATCCCACTCCAGCCCAGGGTAGAGCAAGGAGAAAGGGAGAAGGGAGCTCTATTTTAAGGTCACTCATCATTTTCTTTCTTTTATTCAACCAGGAGCCAGGCATAGGGTTTAGAAGAATCAGTGCTCCCCAGGATTGAGTCTGGGTTTTAAGGAGAGTTTCCAGGGGCCCGGCTTTGGCTCCTGGTAATGCTGTGAATGCTCTGAGTTAAACACAGGCTGGGTCTCTAGCACATGGGTCCCCAAAGTGAGCCATCCACTTCCACTGGAGGCAACAGTGGCAGTATAGAGATATGGTCTCCAATACTCTCATTGTACCCACACATTCTGGAGGTCTCCTGTGTACCTGAGCTTAAAAGAGATGTGGAGAGAATAAGCCTCTGAAACATCCCATTTGTCTCTTTCCTAACTCTTCTGATTTTACACTCAAAAGCAACTGTCTCCACAATCCTCTTCAGTGAGCACTCTAGTTTCCAATTTACATGACATTCCTATCTGTGCATCAGGTCATTATGCAGCTCTTTGTTCAGCTAATTTGGCTTCTTCTCACCCTTCCTATTTTAAAAGGTTGTATTCTCCTTTCTTAGGCTAATTTTCAACTATAATATTATTCTTCCTTTATGTTGAATTATTAAAACTCTTACTGAATTTCCATGCAGTTTGAGAAATATTAACATGGAAAAACAAATGCAGCACACAAATCTAAGGCAGTTTCTACAACACAAAACAGAGGCATGTGGGGAAAGGCTCTAGGGGTTGATTCAGTCTGCAACTATTATTTTTAAAGCAAACAACTGCTGATTGTTTCATTTCTGGATCTTTCTTTCTGAATTTTAAATATAAAAGGAATCTAACCATGTTAGAGGAGTTGTGGGGGGAAAAGGGGAGAGGAGAATCACCCTTAATCTTATAACTTAAAACAACCATTAATGTTTTTGAGTATTTTGCTTTTGTACTTCTTTATGTTTTAACTTTTGTTTTTGTTATTTTGGAAACAGTATGGTTAGGAGTGAATTCAACCATTTGGATTTTATTGAGGAGTGTTTTCAAACTAGTGTATGTGTGAAGTCTCAGAAAATATTTCCTGTAGTAGTTGTAAATTATTTAGCCATTATTAGATGCCAGAATGTGGTGGAGACGACAGAAAGAACATTAAGGTAGACAGAATCATCTTTATCCAGTCAGCATCCAGCTTAAATTAAACTAACAAGTCAGGAAGCAAAATTTATGGGGCAAGGAAGCCCTAGATATACTGAACAGGAGATAAGTGTATGTCCTAGTCAGCTGTTTCCAGAGGGTCCAAAGCAATATACAAAGACTTTCCAGAGTAGAAATGGTTTGAAAATAAACACCAAAGCAGCCAGGAGAAAGAAAACTTGACAAGTTCACCCAGGAGACGTGCACAAAGATATATTATTCATGCATAATGCAAATACTTCATTTTTTCAATACTTGTACAGTTGTCTGCATGTCTTTATATATATATAACTGTCTCTGTCACATGTCATCTCCCTTAGATGGTTAGTTCTTAAAGCAGTGATCCCCAACCTTTTGAGAACTGAAAATCTCTACTGTTTGTTACATGACAACTGCCCTACCCCAACCCTTCCATTTACTAATAAAAATAGGGAGGAGGACTGGAGAGCTTGAAATTATGTGAACTTTTATTTTACATAAATTAAAACTATTCTATTTTAGAGGAATTTTACAATTCCAGATGGGATAACCATGGATTTCTCCCCATTTTCTTCTCACTACAAGTTATAAAACCTTGGTGGCAAGCCATTGTCTCAAAGAAAAAGTTGTATCTAACAAATTCTTTCTCTCTGAATTTTACATATAAAAAGAGTCTAACCATATAGTAGTTGTAGGGAAGAAAAGGAAGAAATCGCCCATAATCTCATGACCTAAAATAATGAGTATTGTTTTGAGTACATTGTTCTTTTCATTCTCTATGTTTTAGCCTTTGTTCTTACATTTTTAATCTTATACAAGAAAAACATTATTTTAAGCATATTGGTTTTTTAAAAAATAACAATATGGGGGGGCGGCGCCTGGGTAGCTTAGTTGATTAAGCATCCGACTCTTATTCTTAGCTCAGGTCTTGATCTCAGGATGATGAGTTCAAGCCCCACATTGGGCTCCAAAAGACCTAGAGAGTCCTACATGAAAGTCCTCACCATTTCCCTCTCTCATTCCCATCACCACCCTTCCCAGAGGTTGAACTTGTTAACCTCTTGGTATGTTATCTCAAATTTATTCTATGGATTTACATATACCCATGTGCTTGAAATATATATATATATGTATTTGTATATGTATATATGTATATATATGTATATATATATATATGTATATGTATATGTATATGAAATACATATATATGTATTTGTATATGTATATATATGTATATATGTGTGTATATGTATATGTATATGTGTATATATGTATATATATATATATATATATATATAGCTTGGGTTTTTTTTAAAAAAAGAAAATTAGTTCATATTATACACATTATTTAGCGACTGATTTTTTTTTTTGTTTTTTGCAACTGATTTTTTTGACTTAACAGTATATTTTGGAAATTTTTCCATGCCAGCAAATCATTCTTTTGATTGGCTACGTAATATTCCAACACACTAAAATAAAAAATTAATCTAACCACACACTTATTGTTAGATATTTAGGTTGTTTCTCTTTTTTGCTTTAAAATCTATACTCCTACAAGCAGTATATATATATATATATGGTACATACAAGTTTGTGCACAAGTCTATACAATATATACTTGGAAGTAAAAGTAGTAGACCAGGAGATATTTTAAATTACAATAAATACTGCCACATTATCTTCCAAAGCTAATATCTTTTATACATAGGTATAAAATGTTAAAATTATATTATATATCCTGCCTTTTTCCTAGTTGTATAATAATGGCCACATAGATTAAAAAAAAAAAAATACTCTATTTAGCCATTTCTCTGTTGTTAGATTTTTTAGTGGCTTCTAGTTTCCCACCAATATGAAAAAATGCTATGTTGGAATTCTCTTGGAATATGGATTTTCAATGTTTTAGATGATGATTTCTTGGCATGGTTTATCATTTGTGCATACTTCTGGATTCCTTTCCAATTTTACTGCAATATTATCAGTTATATTTAAATTCTCCTATTCATTAAACTTAGTAGGCAAATCTAGGGGGGTTGAATATCTTTTCTATATGTATGTTTTCTAGAATTTCTTTTGTACATTTTGGGGTTTTTTGCCCACTTGAACTCTTCAGTAAAACTATTGTTTCCCAGACAAACAAAAGCTAAAGGAGTTCATGACCACTAAACCAGCCCTGCAACTAAGAGTAAAGGGGACTCTTTGAGTGCAAAAAAGAGACCAAAAGTGACAAAGACACGAAAGGATCAGAGAAAATCCCCAGAAACAATAAGTAACAAAATGGCAATAAATATATATCTATCAATAACTACTTTGAATGTAAATAACTAAGTGCTCTAATCAAAAGATATAGGGTGTCAGGGGCGCCTGGGTGGCACAGCGGTTCAGCGTCTGCCTTCGGCTCAGGGCGTGATCCCGGCGTTACGGGATCGAGCCCCGCATCAGGCTCCTCCGCTATGAGCCTGCTTCTTCCTCTCCCACTCCCCCTGCTTGTGTTCCCTCTCTCGCTGGCTGTCTCTATCTCTGTCAAATAAATAAATAAAATCTTTAAAAAAAAAAAAAAAAAGATATAGGGTGTCAAAATGGACAAAAAAAATAAGACCCACTTATATGCCACCTACAAGAGACTAATTTTAGATCTACAGACACCTTCAGGTTAAAGTGAAGGGGTGGACAAACATTTATCACACAAATGGACATCAAAAGAAAGTTGGAGTAGCAATACTTATATTGAACAAACTAGATCTTTTTGTTCTTATATTTTTATCCTGCTTTGGTATCAGGATAATGCTGGCCTCACAGAATGATTTTGAATGTGTTCCCTCTATTCCATTATTTGTAAGATTTTGATAAAGATTGTCATTAATTTTTTTAAAGATTTATTTATTTTAGAGAGAGAGAGCACGCGTATGAGCAGGAGGGGCAGAAAGAGAGAGAATTCCAAGCAGATTCCCTACTGAGCGTGGAGCCCAACATGGGAGCTCAATCTCATGACCCTGAGATCATTACCTGGGCCAAAACCAAGATTCAGACCCTCAACCGAATGTGCAACCCAGGTGCCCTAATTTTGTTTTCCTTTAATGTTTGGTGGGGTTTGCCAATGAAGCCTTGTGGTCTTGGGCTTTTCTGTGCTAGATTTTTGATTCCTAATTCAACTTTCATGCTTGTTATTGGTCTAAGAAGATTTCCTATTTCTTGGATTCAAGATTCATGATCAATCTTGGTAACTTGTACACTTCTAGGAATTATCGGGAGTTTTTTTCTAAGTTATCTGATTTGTTAGTATATAATTGTTTATAGTAATCTGTTATCACACTATTTCTGTGGCTATCTGTTGTATTGTTTTCTCTTCCATTTCTCATTCTGGTTTTGAGTCTTCTCTTTTTTTTCTTAATGTAGTTAAAATATTGCCAATTTTGCTTATTTTTTTGGAAAAACTGGTTATTACTTTCAACATGTGTTACTGTTTATTCTGATCTCTATTTTTTTATCTTTCTTTATTTTCTTCCTCTACTAAATTTCCACTAAGTTTCTTCTTTTTCTAGTTCCTTATGGTCTAATGTTGTTTATTTGAACTTTGTTCTTAATTCAAGCATTTATGGCAAATTTCATTCTAACATCTGCTTTTGCTGCATCCCATAGGTTTTGGAATATTGTGTTTTCTTTTTCTTTTGTTTTGAGA
Source organism: Ursus maritimus (assembly GCF_017311325.1). NCBI lineage: Eukaryota > Metazoa > Chordata > Mammalia > Carnivora > Ursidae > Ursus > Ursus maritimus. The sequence continues at coordinate 38,196,776 of NW_024426996.1, forward strand.
CACACTTTGATTTGCCATTTGATTTCTTATTTTGCCCATTGCTTGTGTAGTAGTGTGTTGTTAATATTGACATATTAAATATTTAACACTTACATTGTAGATTTTCCAGCTTTGTTTTATTGTTGATGCTTAGTTTTGTACCATTGTCATTGAGAAATACTTGGTATTTGTAATATTTGTTATGTCTCTTTTTATGTGATTTAACCAGGGAATTCTTCTTTATGTACTTGAAGAAAATGTTTATTCTATTTTTCTTAGACGGAATATTTTTTATATATCTTTTAGAACCATGTATTCTGAGGTATGCATCAAGTAAAAAATGTTCTTACTGAAGAAAATAATAAAAAGTATATTTTCCACCTTATCAAAAAAATTTAAAAATTAAAAAATAAAACTATTCATGCTTTGTCATACTTTTTCACTGTTACAATGCAGTAATAAAATAATAATAATTAATATTTGGGGATATTTACTCTATATGGCTATACTTAACATTTTTCTGATAAGACAACTAAGGATTTTATCAAATAAAATCTATAGGTCTATTCCTTATCATTTCTTCTCTCACTTCAAAACAGAGAAAATCCATCTCTTTTTCAGGGTTTTAACAAATATCCAATTCTACTTCTCTCTATCTTTAAATATTTGTCTTTAAACTCTCTGGATTTATTTTGGTCTATACTATCAAGCATCACATGGATATTTTTTCCCAAAATTGTTAGTTCTTTTTAAGATCACCTCTCATGACAATGTATAGATAGGACCAGAATAAAGGCAAGGACGTGATGGTGATGAGAAAAACAAGAATGGAAGATCATGCAGCTGTACTCATAATAGGTCTAAAGAAGGGAACAGAATACAACAAACTGAATTTTATAGACTGTAGAAATTTACCTACATACCTGATATAAATTCTGCTCCTAATTATTATATTTCTATTACTTAGCATTAATATTACTCTACTACTACTTATGATTTTTGAAGCACTGTGATTAGAAAATCAGGGTACTTTTAAAAGTCACAAGCTAGATCTCCTGATGAACTAGTTTTCCCAAACCAATTGTAAGTTCTTTAGAAACATCATCTGTGCTTCTGCTTCTTTTTAAGTTCTCCGTATGGCCCAGAACTTAATACACGGCTAGCTGTTGAACATTCAGTGAATATTGCTTAATAAGTATAATGCAACATTTCTTTGACTCCTTCCATAAAAATTTCTGGAACCTACAATGTACACACACTGTACAATGTGTAGACGCTAGGTTGTCAGTAGCCACAAAACAGGAGCAGTCTCTGCCCTCATGGAATCTACATTCTTGTGGGGAGACTGTATTTCTCCAATAAACTGTAATTACTAATTGTAAGTACTCTGACAGGAAAATATAAGATAGAGTGGAGGAGGTGTCAAAGGAGGCTTCCTTGAAGAAATGACATCTGAAATGAGAGCCAAAGCACAAGTAAGACATGACTAGGTGAAGGGGGAGATGAGATGAGCAGACAAAGGGAAGAGTTTATACAAAAGCCTTGATGCACTCTACAAGCACATGTTTCAAATAATCATCAGAATGCCTTCAAAAGAAAGTCAGGAAAAAGCAACAGAGAAAGTGTAGGAGGGGTGAGAAATAGGAAAGAATAATGACAGAACTCCATCATAAGATCAAAGAAATTAGTTGAAAAGTGTTTATTTCCTGTTGTTCTATCCAAAAAATCCTAAGTAACTGTCTTATCTGTGTTCCCTGCTCTCAAGAGGCTGCCCCAGCCCAGCGTCTTCAGTGGCTTAAGCCTCTCTGGAATCATAGGCTACCCGTAACGCTGCCAATGATTAGCATACCTTACTTGGGACAAAATGCCTGCTAGCAACATGGCTGTGATAATGCAACGTCTTACACTCAGCAACAGAGTATGTTCTGACAGAGTTGCAGAAACATTGTTTTTAAAGGCCCTTTCCCGTATTTTCTCAATCCTTTGCCCATTCAGCACTTTTACCTCTGTCACCATGATAATACATACCCAAAACAAATAAGGAAAGTATTTTTGCTTTTTACACAGGAAATAGGGGTCAATGAGCTCAAAAAAAAAAAAAAAAAGTTACCTTCACCCCACATGGAGGATTCTCATCTCAGAGGTGATGCTCATATCCCTGTCACTGTTTTACAGGCTCTGGGCGTGGTATGACACAAGAAGTATTGGTTATTTTCATTGTATTTAAATACCAATTCCTTTGGTTTGTCAAAATCCAAAATGAAATGATCTTTCAAAGTTTCTAATGTATGTAACACTCAGATTATATCCCTTGTGAAAATCATGGCAACTTTCCCATGGCCTTTTCTCATCTGTAATGAAAGCCCTGTTTTCAATGGAAATATGGGTGGAAATCCCTTCTCACAGAGGCAGTGTACCATCAGGCAGATGCACTCTCATTGGAGTGGCATCTTCAGTCCCCAGTGGGGTGTTCAGTGTCAGAGGCTCCGGGCTTGATCAAAATCCTACACATTTTCTTGACAGATAGATGTCTTTGGCACCTCAGCTAGTAAATAACAGCACCAATGCCCATCATTACCTCCTCATCTCTCCTGCCACCCTATAAGAAAGAGGCTTCTTTGGCCTGAAAATATATGTAAACATTGTTTCCTCTTTTTAATTTGTTGTTGTTCTAAAACAGATCCTAAAGAGAATATATTCAAGTTTCCATAAACATTGTGTAGAAAATATCCATTTAAAAAACGTGAAATCGGGGCACCTGGGTGGCTCAGTCGTTGAGCGTCTGCCTTGGGCTCAGGGCATGATCCCGGGGTTCTGGAATCGAGCCCCGCATCGGGCTCCTCCACTGGGAGCCTGCTTCTTCCTCTCCCACTCCCCCTGCCTGTGTTCCCTCTCTCGCTGGCTGTCTCTCTGTCAAATAAATAAGTAAAATCTTTAAAATAAATAAATAAATAAATAAATAAATAAATAAATAAATAAGATTAAAAACCTGAAATCCATTAAGAAGGAAATAGTGTTGTTTCAGATTTGCAAGTTGTTCTGATGAATAGAGTTGGTGCCTAACCCTCACCAGGCTGGGAAGCAGCCTGAGCAGAACGCCACTGTCTCAGCTTCCAAGACACTCAGGGATCTCAGGTCAAGATTATCACCTAGAGAAGTGCCTATCAGAATTATTGGAGGAAATTTTTCAAACCACCCATATGCTCCCCCAGATGATCCAGATACACTCCTCTCCCCCAGTGTGGTTTAGTAATAACAGCCAACATGGTCTGAATAACAATTGATGCCACTCATTGTGTCATATCAGACACATTAGCAGCCTTTCCTTACCTCACTTCCTCATCTGGAATATGGGGTTATTTTATGGAGTTATTATGAGATTAAATTAGATATGCACTGTGCCTGGTACATCAGAACATATTTGTGTCCACCTAATTGTTCACATTCCCGTGAGAGAACAGTCTCATTATCCCTGGTTTAGAGATGGAAAAAAAAAAAAAAAATGAGACCCAGAAAGGTTAGGTGACCGATCCTGTTCAGAGTTCATCAGAACTCATCCCCTTCCCTCTGCGTTCTTTCAGTACCTTCTACTCCACAGCACACTGCCTCGTCCCTCTTCCTCATTTCACTCTTCCTTCTTCTGCTAGGGGCTGTTGTTGTTTGTTTCCTACCTGCATTCAACTGGTACCAATAATCTAGTTCCTAAAATAAACTAAGAAACATTTGCATTACTTGAAGGAAAAATCCACGTAAAGCCAAAAGCAAGGCTTCACTAATACCTAATAGATAATGAATATTACAATTCTGTTATTACTAGTATTGTCATTAAGGACTCAGGGGACTGAGGGTATAGAGAGTTAAAGGATATAAATCAGCAATGAATGTAACAAGTGTTTTGCCTGTCAACTATTAATAAGGTATATGGAAATCCATCCTAATAAAGTTGTTTCCCTTGAGCGGATTATTGATATGATCCAAATATTGAAAATCAATGTTACACATGTCCATACTTTCAAAATATTTGATTCGCTAGCTTATTAGCACATTTAATACAAGATGTTTGGCAGAATGATTGATCACTTGCAATTCACATGAATAAATAAAATTATAGTAAAAAAAATAAGCCTTCCAACAGACTGATAAATTTACTTTTGGGTGTTCTTAGAATATTCTTGTTATAGGGGCACCTGGGTGGCCCAGTAGGTTAAGCATCTGCTTTTGGCTCAGGCTATGATCTCAGGGTCCTGGGATCCAGCTCCTTGTCATGGCTCCCTGCTCAGCAGGGAGTCTGCTTCTCTCTGTCCCTCTGATCTTCACCTCCCTGCTCTCCCTCTTTCTCTCTCTCTCTGTTTCTCTCAAATAAATAAATAAAATCTCAAAAAAAAATTATTGTCATAGTTTCTAAGAAAAACCCTATAGCAAAAAAATGATCTGGCTTTGACATGTAAATATCCTTTTGTTCTACAAAGAACTTCAAGCAGCTTCTAGAATAAGTCTGTGGTATCAGGGAAGGAGCAGAGAAAATTTCAGGGACACCAGATTTCATGGACAAGGTCCACATGTCACTAATGCACCCAGAAAATACCTGGGAGCTCAGTCGCTCGCTCTCTCAATCCAATTCCTTGCTGGACATGTTATGTAGAAGAGGAACCACCCCCAGGGAAGGATTCTCCCTGAGGCCTCTTGAGCATGTCCAATTAATCAGAGTACAGAGAAAATGGGGAAATGCTTAAAAGAATAAAATCCAATCCCCAAAAGCTATTGATTTCCTACATTAAACAGCTCGAAGAATTACTGCCTATCAATATTATAGCAAGTGATATAAGTAATTCTCAACTGTTCCCCTTGCTCAGTATTCATCTCCTAATCAAACCAGTGGATGAAGACATTATTACAATGGGGCATGACCTACCTCTTCAGCCTCAGCTCCTTGGAGGATTACAGGCTTATTCCTAAATGTGCTAAGTATTGGGACAGAAACTACTTAAACAGTATGGACACAGAACATTGAGATCCAATATCTGAGCCACATCAAAACCATATTCAAATAAAACTATGGCATAAAAATGGAATTCCATAGTCCAAATCAGTGTAATTAATTTTATCATAATCTCATTCAAACTGTTCCCCACCTAAAATGCCTTCCATAGGGCTCTCCCTGTATAGCAATCCTATTCACTTATATCAAAGTCCAATTGAAAATGTCAGTTTTTCTCCACAGTCTTTCTTTACCATCTGGTACCATTTCTTTCCCATTTAATGAATACATTCATTTACTAAACAAGTAAGTATTGAGTTTTTACTGTGTTTTGGAATGATCAATTACTCCTATAGGCTCCAATTTATTATTGATTCGTTCAACAAACATTTAATTCACAACTATCATGTGTAGTCACTGCAGCAAGTGTACGAGGTACAAATATAAACTGTATGCCATAACTTCAAGGTTTTAAATTTTAAGAAGATCAAGTAGATTCTTAATTTTTAACTATATTGTAATGAGCTGAATTAACTTAGAGAAAGATATATGGTTTCCAGAGCATACTATGTAATTCAGAGGTAAGGCACTAATTTGGCCCCAAGGGTTTGGGTCTAGGGACTCTTATTTAATTTATAGACTGCCTCACTGTTTATACAGTAACTTAAGCTACTAGTTATGATTTCATATGTGGTTACATATTTTCCAACTAGACTGAAAGTTTATTGTAGGCCCAAACATGCCATTAATTTCTATATGTTCCATTAAAGTATCCTGAATAATATTTCACACACAGAGATGCACTCAAATTACCCTAAAATTATTGCTGGTATATTGGCTAGTGTGTATATCTAGTAACCAAATAAAAGTTTCTGGAATTCTAAAAGCCAGAGTCACAAACTAATGTGACTTCAGGCCAGTCTACAAGAGTGTTTTGCTTATTTTCATATTTGCTGCATAAAGCTTTAAATTTTTAAAGCCATGTCCATTAGTTCTGATTTGATAAATTTCATATAAAAATCCATATTTCTGCACTGCCTTGGAAAATCAGACAGCCTGGTAGAATTCATACAAATTCTTTCAGGGCAGCAAATCTTATTCATTTATTGTCTAAGTCACCAGTCTCTACCCAGACAACTTTACTCATTTGCATTGTGGCCTCTATATATATGAGCTTGCAACCTGTTTTAAGCATTAAGATCTAAGTAAAAGATTTGTCATCCCCAAATTCCCATGTGCCCGTGGTTGGAAAGATAATTTGCATTCTGCAGAGCCTCCACACCCTTTACCCTGAATTTGAAGGCAATAGGATGGGATTTTACCATTATTTACGGGAAATAGGAAGAGGAAGGATAACCTCTAAAGGCAGTTGGTGTGTACTGAGGGCACCCATGACCTGAGAAGAAGTAATTGTTTCTCTCCAACTGAGAACTAGTCCACCCATGCTATGTTCGCAGAAAGAGAGAGAGAGAGAAAGCCTAATCTGGTAAGCAGATGCTATTACATTAGATGCATGACCTTATCTTGGGGCTCAAATATTTAATAGAATTTGCTGAGTTTTCACATGGGAGATAAAGCAAAGTACATTAACCTGGCCTTTTGTTATTAATGAAAAACGGTATTAATAAACATTACCATCCTTTAATCCTCAAAGAACAATGTCATCCATTAAACTACAACAAGAGGATGTTTCATAAAGTCATGGATATCTAATTCATCATCATCAACCATAAAAATACTCATCTTGTTGGATAACTGAAAAGATAACAAACTGGCAGCTAAGAGATCTAAGAAGGCACTCATTTCTCCAGGCCTCAAGTTCTTAGATGTTACAGATATAAAGAAATATTTTCCTATCTTTCAAGAGTTTTGTAGGGAAAAAGAGATTCATAGAGCAAAAGAGTAAGTAGCATTAGAAGCAGGATGTAGTCTACTCCCAATGAGACAATAGGCAAGAAGTACAGAATTTCCAAGAAAAGGGCAATTTCTGAGAATGATAAAGAGAGGGTCCACAAAAGAAGTGGGATTTGGGCTGGAATTAAAATATGGTTGTATGTCAATAGGCACAAATAAGAGAAGGACCACAGGCAGGCCTTCCATCATGGAGATTCTTATATGGATCTCTTCCTTGCTGTGACTGCCACCACAGAAAAGATAGTGCTTCTCATGAAAGTTCTGCTCTCTCTTCCATTCCCCCACATCCATTTCCCACAATGCTTATTCTTCTAAAATATAAGACCATCTGATTTACTTGTTTAAACCTTCAATGACTTTTACCTACAGGATATAATGCAAACTCCCAAAAACAGCCCAAGAGCTTCTGGGATCGGATCCCTACAAAGTCCCAGCTGCATAACTTGCAGCTCCCTGACTTACTCTCACACTCCAGCTATATACAAACACCAAAGTCCCCAAAGGGATCACACATATGTTTGCTGAATAAATTCAGCATAAATTCACTTGCTGAAGCTGCCCCTTCAAATGCCTCCTCTACCCTTTTCGCCTGAGTAATTTCTACTTCACCTGGCTAACTTCTAGTCATTCATTAAGGCTCAGGTTCAACCCCTCTTGCTTTCCAGACCCTTCATTTACTGTACTTGTAACTACTTGTTCAGTGTCTGTTTTCTCCACTAAATGGTAAAGACAGGGAATTAACCCATCCTATTTGCCCCTGTAGCTCTAGCACCTATTAAAATGCCTAGCACATAGCTATTTCTCAAGAAATTTTTGTTCAATGAATGAATGAATGAGCTAGGAAATAGCAAAAGGAAGGGGACAGCAGTGCACAGAGCACAAATGGTACTCTGCCTCAAATTTCAGGATAAACATGAGCTTCTGAATTGTTATTATCTAACTTTAAAGAGTACATTGACATAAGGCAACTATACTTATCTCTTCTGACAGTCCAGGACACAGAAGTCAGGCAGGCTCAAATGCCGAACAACATCACCCAGGATGCTCGCTCTCCCACAGTATTAGAGCTGCAGTGCTTGGGCATTTGAGTCAGAATGCCTTTAGGTTCAGACTTCACAGTCAAACCCAAGCATGTTGCTATGGAAAAACAAGATCCACTTTTGCTCCTACCATGTAAAACATGAATCTCTTGTTATGATATTTTTAGCTATAATGGAAAATCAGGCTTAGACAAATAACTCATAATTATGGCAGAGGCATTGATGATGAGCTAAGAATTCAGTATTTTACATGCCAGTGCCTCTTTTATCCTATCATAAATCACTGTCAATTCTGCTTTTAAAGGAAAATGAGAGCACAATCCAGGTGATGGCCACTTACAGAGAGAATGCAGATGTCCTTAAATATTTTAGACTGGCTGGCTTAAAATGGTTTTGACTTTTGTTTGCTCCTTCCCTTGGTAGAACCGGAATATAGGCTTAAAATTCCCTTTAATGCCAAACAGCTGCTATTTTGCTTTGTTTCAATTAAAATTGAATGTAGCTGCCCCAGATGCCCTACCCACGTAAGCTGTAGAAGATGTCACTGAACATCACCACCAAGCCCTGGAAAATGGTGCTATGCATGTATATTAATGAGCCACAGAGTATTTGGCGAGGAGGAGGAATAACGGGGGGATTCTGACATTAACTATATCACAGCACCAGTGTAAAGCTATCAGCACATTAAATTCTCACTTACATGACTTGGAGTAAAATATTCAGAGTTAAGATATCTTAGAAATCACCCCCTCAGATCCCCTTTCATAATTAGAAAACCGGAGCCCAGAGAATGTTAGTGATTTGCCAAAATCACAATCTGCTTTGCATCAAGGCCTCATCCTTCTCCCTTGACAATGCACCCAGCCCTCAGTATCACAAAAGCACTTTAATTTTGACTTCTATTTAGTTTTCACCACTTTAGCAGCAGTCAACACCCAGTGAACTCCCACTTAACCTCTCTCTCCCTTTCTCTGCATTGTTTTTTTTCCCCCTCAGCTAGAAATTCTACTTTGATCTGGGTAACTGGTTTTTGTATTCTGAAAAACAGGCAGAAACAACCACAATGGTAATTTTCACTCATATGAATAATTTGGTCAGTTCCATACCAGGCACAAAGGGAAACAATCTCAATGATCTTGAAAAGAAATTTTAACATTATGAATAGTGTCAGCTGAGAAAACATGGTTATGAAATATCTTTTGTGCCTCTTTCTAACTTTTCTCAATCTTGATTTCTTCATGAAACCCAGTAGGCATCTTGTTATTGACAGAGGCATAATATTTGGGTAGATAAAAATCAGAGGCAGTCCTTCAGAAATTCCAGTCCATGGTAACAGAATATATGTAATAACTAGGCTAGGCTAGCTTTTGTAACAAATAGACCCCAAAGTGTATAATGGCTCTAATATAATAGAAGTATAATAGAAGTTTATTTCTTACTTAATAGGACCAGACAATGAATAAAGAATGGAGTGGGAGCCTCAGACTTTCATTCACAATCCACTGGCTAACATTCAGTCCCATGGCCTCACCTAACTGCAACGCAGGCTGGGAAATTAAGCCCAGCTTAGTTTCCAGAAGAAAGAAAACAGGTCATTTGTGCGATATAGAATCTATTTTGTCTCCTATGATGTCTCTCAACTATGTGACCAGTATCCCAAGGCTACATAAATAAATAACGGCTTTGAATTTATCTTATTTACACTCAAATTCTTCCATAGCTATAATGTTAGAAAATCTAACAGGCACATTGCTTCTTTCAAGCCAACTAAGGACTTCTAAGATTAAAGTTGTAGCTAATTCCATAGGTTAATAAGAAATCCAGCCAGGGGCACCTGCGTGGCTCAGTGGGTTAAGCACCTGACTCTTGATTCCTGCTCAGGTCATGATTTCAGGGTCCTGATCTCAGGGTCATGATCTCAGGGTCAGGAGATCAAAACATCTGTTGGGCTCCATACTGGAGGTAGAGCCTGCTTAGGATTCTCACCTTCCCCCTCCCTCTGCCCCTCCTCCCCCACTCACACTCCCTCTCTCTCTAAAAAAAAAAAAAAAAAAAAAAAAAAATCCAGCCAATAGACCAAGTATATGTGGTGAACTTTTACAGCCCATCATGGCTATCACTGGTTTGACTGATGTTTTTTCCACTAAAACCATGTATCTACACATATCTAATCATATTTTTAATGTAATTTTTCTAATTAGTTCAACTTCAAAACTAAACATTCAATTAGTCATTAAAATAACCCTAGGTGGTTGGACTGACCATTTCCTGAGAACCTTCCATTTACTGAACACCTGCTCTTCATCAGACACTGACCTATGGGTCATGATACTTCCGTCTCTATTATGTCTCCCAATTTTCAGATGGGAAAACAGAAGCTGACAGATTAATAAATTGTTCAAGATTGAGGTTTGAGAACAAATCCAGGTCCACCTGACTCCAAAGCCTCATGGTTTCCATTGTGGTACAGTGCTTCCTAGTTAGTTCTTTCAATATTTAGATAAGCTGTATGTAGCTTCAGCCTGATTATTGGGGTATTCTGAAAAGGAACTCAAGTCTGGTTTTCCTGGACTTAGAGTAACGAACACAGTCATCACTTGACAGGGCACGTGACCTCCCTCTATACCCACCCACTTACTTAGCAACAAGGGGAAGGACTAAAGGCACAGAGGGAAATCTTACTTGATGTGTTCCTTCTAACAGTCTACTTTTTCATCCAGCTTTAGGTCTTGCCAGCCTTTGCTTTGGGGAAATGCAGACTGGGAAGGCAGGATCAAGCCTACTCAGAAATACAAGCTGAGGTATTATCCTAGCAACTCCCTAAAGCAATTGTAAACATTGTTTGCCTAAGCCTTAAGTGCTACCGCCTGGCAGTGCACAATGCAAAGTTCAAAGGTTTGCTTATTACCATAATGGGATATAAGCCTTTGCTGTTGGCTGTGGAATAATGAAGATAATTCTTGTGGATTGTTCCTTCAATCTGTGTTTATTTAGGTTAAAGAAGTTTGTCGTCTAGCTGTTTTTTTTCTTTTTTCCTTTTTTAATTTCTCTAGAAAACCTCTCCTTTCTATGACCAGTTATAAGATAATATTCAACAAGGTAAAGGGCAAAAGATTATAAATTGAGTTTTTCCCCCCCACAAAATGCCTTATCCTTTAGCTTTTCATGGTCACATTACTTTAGTACTTCTGTATTTGCCAATAATGCGAGACTTGTTAGGCTGACAAAGGCAGATTTAATTAAAACACAGACACAAAAAACAAATGTGTTCACAATATTGCAAAAAATTGGCAGGAAACAAATGGGAACATATTGAAAAAATAGTACATCTCTTTCTCCTACATGATAACTTTAGCTACAACTATGATAACAAACACACAAAGCAAAATAAAATAAGGGTTTTTCATCAGCGCATTTTTAGGGTTAACTTTTGAACATAAATTAAATTCCTCTGCTTGACGAGCCCCTGTCCACCCAGACTCAAAGCCAAAAAAACCTATACAGAATTTAATTTTTTAAATCATGCATGCTGCACACCTATTCCAGGGAGGCACATTTCAAAAGTGGTAATGCCTCAACTTTGGGAACACTGACCTAAGAAGAGAAATTGAAGAAATTAATCACACTGTTCCTTGTGCTTCAGAATACTTGAGGCCACTGTCAGCTCATAGGTTCCTCCTTTGCTAACAGCAAGGACTTAGTCCAGAAACTGCTTTGAATCTACAATGAAATAAGGAACTTGAGCACTTATCTAATAGGACTTCTCCTAGTAACCTTCAGAGCTGGAGTGTTGTTGGGGGCAGGGCAGGGGGGATAGGGCGTGGAGAGCAGAAGGAAAGGAAGCAGAGACAGGGTAGATGCAGTCTGTCCTTCAGCCCTACTCCTCATGACTTCCTACAAAATCATTACAGAGGCTACAGCTTCCTGAGCATCTTCCACCTAACCTGCTAAGGTTCACCTGACTCAGTGGAGATACACAGAATCCTTACTTAATAGTCAAGGAACTCTCCAAAGAGCAAAAGTGGTCTGGAAGGGAACAGATCATCCTTCCTTCATCCTTCCTTTGTGCCCCTAGGAGGAGGGCTTATTACGGTCTCTGACTTCTAAAAAGCACTATAGTACATGAATGTTCACCATCTCTCAACGTCTTCTTCCTCTCAAGCTAGCTGCCTCCTTCAGGAAACTCTATTACCCTTCTAGAAAGAGAATTCTTGTGTGGCTTAAACATTAGGGTTCTTGGGCTTTAGCAAGGTGTTTAATGAGGTGCTCAGTGCAAACTCACAAAGGGAAGGATAAGAGGAAAAGTGAGATCTAGTGTGATGAGTAAAAGCCAAGATTGTTGCTTAAATTAATGTTTCTTCACCCTAGCAGGAAGGACTGTAACTGTTTTTCTCACTAGTTTATCTGAAAAACAAGCACATGCCAAGGTAAGCACTATTTTTTCCCTGAGGACAATCAAATCTAATCATTTACGAAGAGAGGCATTCCCCCAGATCAGCATGACTTGGGATGCTGCCCTTTGTGAAACAAGAATCCTGGTATTTCAGGACCGACCAGACGTTTTTGGCTATTTTCTGAGCCAAGCTTCCCTTACAGGAACCACCAAAGTAATTGGAAGGAGCTCTTTCTTTGCAATCCAAGAGGAATGGTATTAATTCTTTTCTTAATTCCAAATCCTCCTCACCAGTACCACTGACATAAGTGATGGCATTTCATCCTGCCACTGACATAAAATGTGCTGCCTGATGATGCAGATGAAAGACAAAGAAGAAAGGGACGTGACCTCTAAGCAATTTATAGGCTAGTGGGACCATATTGGTTATCTATTGGTGTATAAAATATATGTTCCAAAACATAGTGGCATAACACAATAAATATTTATTGTATCACCACTTCTTTGGTCAGGATCTGTATACAGCTTAGCTGAGTACCTCTACCTCAAGATTTCTCATGAGGTTACAGTCAAGCTGTCAGCTAGGGCTGCAGTCTCATCTGAACGCTCAGCTGAAGGAAATCCAGTTCCATGCTCTTTCACCTGAACCCTGATCCCTTGCCACATGGACCTCTCTACATGGAAGCTTGCTTCCTCCAGAGCAAGAGACCCAGAAAAGAGTGAAAGAGAGTGTTTAAAACAGAAGCCAAAATCTTTTTATTAGCTGGTGTCATGAGAGACATTCCATTATTTCTGCCACATTCTATTCATTAGAAGAGAATCAGTAATATAGCCCATTGTTCAAGGGGAGGGGATAATATAAAGGTATGAATACTAGGAGGCAGGGATAATTGGAGACCATTTTAGAGACTGCCTACCACAAAGACACAAAGACAAGCACAAAAACAACTACACAATTTATCTTAAGTGAGAATTAATAGGTTTTAAGGATGAAGAAATCACTCGTTAGAAAAATAAGAGAAGATTTCAGCATGACAAAAGAGAAAGCATTTAAGCTGGGCCTTAACAAATGGACACTAATAAGTGCAGATGACTGGAGAGTGTTTAAAGCTAAAACAAAGGCATAAGTAGAGGTAGAGTGACAAGAAGAGTGTGCAATGCTCAGGGAATGGTACCTTAGCTGACTACCGCATAGGTCGAAGGAGCAGAGCAGTGGACTTAGTTTGTTAATTCTGTTAAAAGATACAAGATTAGCACTCCTTGCGACCAAAAAGCAACATGATGTAGAAATAAGATGGACTTGGGCCCCCTGAAACCAGAGTTCAAATTTCAGCTCTGCCATTTAACTTCCTATGAGACCTTAAGCACATCATGCAAATTTTCCAAGCTTCGTTATCTGAGAAATTATTAAGTCTTTTGCCTGGCAGGCTGGATGTAAGAATTAAATGCATGGGACACATTTAGCATAACCCTTGAAACGGTAGAAATTCAATTGTCAGGTTCATCTTAAAGAAAAGAGTTGTCATTTATTCTCTGTATTGTTTCTGGTATCTCCCACACAACAGTGCCTCAATAAACATTTATTAAAAGAATGGATAGGTAATTGATAGATGATAGATAGATAGATAGATAGATAGATAGATAGATAGATAGATAGACAGACAGAGGCAGGCATGCATTAATGAACAGATCCACCTGTCAATCAAATGGTGAGTTTCATCATTACAGTGTTATTCTTTAAACAAGCATTCCCTGCCGGAAATAACAATGCATATTTTATCTTATTGTCCAAGAAGAAGTGGGGATTAATTATATAAATAAGTGATCTGTACATATTAGTATTATTTGCTATGAATAGCTAATGCTGAAAAATGACAAGTAGCAATTAACTAGGTTCCAGGGGCAACCCTATTTATACATCAATATCCCTGCTTCAGACTTCAGGTTGATAATAAAAATAAAAAATAATACTTCAAGACTGCTGAAAAGATAAATAAATCAGGACTGAGCACAAACAAGTGTCAATAAGGCAAGGAGAAATAGTGCACAGAAATGCAGGCCATAGGATCCTGCATTATTAGGATGGTGTTCCATAACATTGAAATGCCCTGTACAGTACGTCTTCTTTCTCCTTTCTCCTCCTCTTTCATCAGCCTTTGTCTTGTCTCTCCCCCCATTTTCTGACTTTTCTCCCTCTCATCTACCCATTATTTCCTTCTGTCTCAAAATCCCTCCCCTTCTACATAAAAATCTATTGCTTCTATTTGGCTTCTTCTCATTCCAATCTTATCCTTGCCATCAGCAAGAGGGACAAATACCATTATCTTCTCAGATCAATGAAAGGCAGTAAGGATACTGGTGAACCTAAATTGAACATTTACTGCATGGCCAATCTGAATCAGGTATGTTCTTACCTGCTATGCTTACTGCCTCCCAATAAGAGAACCAGGAATCCCAGAGTCTATGTATTTAGGATACTCCCCTAAAATAGTCTCCAATCCCCTGACTTCTGGAACTACTTTGCATGAGGAAATGTGTGAGACATTCTGTTGTCCCCAGAAAAAGTCCACTTTGTCAAAGTAGACAGGAATCCTGCAAAAATAATCTGAGATACTGAGAGTTACCTGAAGCAAAAAGCACCACTATCCATAATTATCAAGGTTTTAAAAATTGTCTTGAGTCTCAGGAAAGAGAGAACCAGATCATCAATCATGACAATTTTGCACTAGCACTACCACTCCACGTGTATTCCTGAAAATGTACTCAGTTATAAACAAGGGAGCTGTGGTAGGGATTCCAGCTGCTCACCAAAGTCCTTTGTCTCTTCTACCTGGGTACAACTGTTCTGTATTTTCCAGCGTCCACTGGAAACATTACTTTTGAGTGACTGAGCTCAACTGAATGTGGGAAGAGGTCACAGATACCATTTTCAGGCCCAATTCTGAAAAGCCTCCTTCGTGCACTGGTACCCTTTCCTTTCTAGATGGCTGTGATGTTGATCCCTACAGTGACAGTGAAATCCACACACATTGAAGATGGCAGAGACACAGAAGTCCTGGCCCCTCAATGATTACCAGTGACCAGAGACACTGCCTTGGATTATTATGTGAACAAGAGATAAACTTCTATTGTATACGACATTTATTTGACCCAGTATACCTTTCAAAGCTCTATTTGTTATAGCTATCCTAACTAATTTAGGAGGTAATTGTTTGATGAGGAACTTTTATACTTTTACGGAGTTTTGAACAGAGCAACTGAAAAAGTTTTAGCCAAAATAGTGGCTCTTAATTGTTTAGGGACCACTTACTCTCTTTGAAAAATCTGACAAAAAGCTATAAAGTCTCTCTTCTCTGAAAAATTCACATGAACCCAGACACACATACATACACATACAACTGGATTGAAAGTGATTAAAATATCTTTATCAATCACTTACTATATGAGGCTGACTAGTTGCTATGTGCCAGGGTTACAACAGTGAATTAGGCCACCAACCCTTGCTCTTAGGGAGCTCACAGTCTACTGGATAGGAAATGAGATTTATATATATATACACATACATATAAAATATATGTGTGTAATTATTTTTTATTATTATTATTATTATTATTATTATTATTATTATTATTAAAGTAAGCTCTATGCCCAACGTGGGGCTTGAACTCACAGTCCTGAGATCAAGAGTCAACATGCTCTACTGACTGAGCCAGCCAGGCACCCAGATAATTAGTTATTTTTTTCTGCACTCTGTCAAGTCACTTGATCTCTTCAAGAACTGTAAGGAGCTTAACCACAAATCCCCCATCAAACCCTATTGCCTTGCAAAATTACAATCAGCATCCACTTTCTACCACAGATCTCCTCTCTCCCCACCTTCAACGCTGGCACATCCCTCCCACTATGACCAGTGCCCTCTCTTTCCACACCCCCATTCCTGGTTTCTCTCCTGAATCACTGCTCCAGAAAACTGAGGAGGAAGGCACTGGCAAGGCTGGACCTCTGTTGCCCTCTGGTGGTCATTCACAGCACGAGCCTGAAAAGCATACCATCCTGGTAGCCCTTACAGTCTCCATACTTGTGTCACATTATCCCTTTACGGTCCTGTGCTTCCCCATAAGAAGATGGAAAGTCAATATGATCAACGTTGCAGAGTATGGACAGACCAGGAAACACTGTGACATGCTCCTGCTCTTCCTAGTTCTGCATCCTTTTCTCTTACCCTTTCCTGTTTTCCTCCCTCTTACTCCTTCTCTTGCCTTTACTTACTTCCATTTTAGCATATCCCTATCTAAGTCTTGGGTCTACACCTGAGATTTCTATCAGCAAAAAGGCACCAATGCAGCTTTTTAAGTAAAGTGAGCCACTGCCTAAGGTGTGTGACTTCAAGGGTCCTGGGAAACAACACACCCCACTTCTGCATTCCTCTAACCCCCAAAAGTTCTCCTAAGCTGTCTTTGATGACTGACATTGCTTTAATTTATGCAATAGAGACATATTGATTATCTACTATGTGACAGGCACAGTACAAGGCACTGGGGATAGAGCAATGGACAAAACTTAAAAATATGAGACACGTGTTTTCATCTCACAATTAGGGCTCCCTTTAAATGCAAATATTGCTGTAAAGTAACACACAGACTTACATAAACACTGAATTATTCATGAATGTCATCAAATTTGTCTGTGAAAGTTGTGCATTAGTAAGGCAGAGTGGGGAACTATTTAAGAAACAGTGTCCCCTTTCTGGTTCTCCTTTGATCAAATCGTAACGGCTATTATGAAAACATAATTTTGTAGAAAGACCACATAATTTGAGGGTACACAGACATGTATTTGAATTTGGCTCCATTTCTGGTAAGCTGTGTGTTCTTCAGCCAGATAATTAGTCTCTCTGAATCTCTGATTTTATCTGAGGAAATAGAGAAACTGATCTCAACTTATCAAAATTATGGTGTGAAATCACATATGTAACCCCAGAGCAAGATGTGGCCCAGAACGGGCCTCATGAACATTAGCTTCCTTGACATTCCCATTTACAGCCAAAGACCAGTGAGCTAGGATAACTCTAATGGCACTGGCACATAATGGCTGAAATTACTTGAAATATGAGATTGAGACTTTGATTTCACAGCTAGAGTTGCTTCCATAATTAGCAAAATCATTACCTCTAGTTTGCAATCTGACCAAAACTACTGCTTTTGCAGGTACAAGATGCCCCAGCAATTTATGACACCAAACCCAGAAAGTGAGGCTCTCAGAGCCCGGGAGCCTGTTCGGAATATTGGTCTTTTCTTGGAGGAGCCAGAACAAAAGGCCTGCCACAGGGAGTCTGTGAGGAGGAAGGGTTGTCAGACCTCAGAGAATCCAGGAGGGGGAAAGAAGAAAAACACCTACCTAGTGTCATTTCCCTCCCTTGATGTCATTTTGTGTCATTCTATTCACTGCCTCTAGGGAATCAATTAAAAGAGTGCTAATTTATGGGTCCTAATGAATAAGGTATTATACAAACTGTTTGTAAGCATGGCAGGCTTCTTGAATGGAGAACACTCAAAAGCACAATTGCCTGAGGTGACATTCTCTTGCAGCCCTCCCTTCCAGATTCCAAAATGGCCCAGGAAGAACACAAAAATACATCTGGGGGGGGGGGGAGGCATACTGCCAACGAGTCTACACCTCCTCCTGCCCCCCACTTCCGTCTAAAAATGGCAGGGCAGAATATTTACTGAAAACTATGAAGATGATCTTTGTCACCCACACGGTGCTTTGCTGTACATAATCACTTCTTGGATGAAATGACAAACCTATTACCTAATCATCAATTCATGTAATAAATATTTTGAAGTCCCTAATACTAGACAGATACCATCCCAGGCTTTGGAAATGTTCCGGTGAATAAAATACAGCCATCTGCTTTAGAATTCACAGGCTAGCTGCAGAGACAGACACGTAAATAACTTCAGTGTCTTACCATACCACAGAGGACTGATACTTATTTTGGGGGGGAGGGTAGGGAATGTAATGAAGTCAGGATGAGCTTCACTGGATCACTGGGAGAAAAAAGTCCCTTCCCTCCTCTTCCCTGCTCTGCTGCTTGCAGTTTCTTAGGGCCTGGCTCTATGGCCCAGCACTGTGTGGCCCTATAAGCCATAAGATCTCCTTTTCTCAATCCCATTTTCTGCCTGGAAGACTTCTGGCAGGATTTGTATATGAGCCCTTTTTGTCAAACTCCTCTGGCCTGAAACTAGGGTGCTGTCCCCAGCTGATGTACCTGATGCCAGCAGACCTGGTCACAGCCAAGTCCCACTCACCTAGGATCCAAGAATCCCTGCCTGCTTCCCAAACAGCTGGCTGTCCGAGGCACTCCGCTGAATTTGAAGGTGAACATTGAAACAGTAGACTAAATCATTATCTGCTGCCTACACAGAAAAAAGAAACAGGCCCTACTGAGCAGAACATTTCAAGCTACTGAACAAAGTAATATTTTACTTCCAGAGGCAGAGTGGTGTGTGGTTAGGGGCCCAGCCTCTGTAGCCAGGCTGCCAGGTTCACATCCTAGTCCTGCTACTGTCTTATTATGTGCACCAGGAAAAATTACTTAGCCACTCTGTGCCTCAATTTGCTCATCTAGAAGTGGGGATAATAATAGCACCTCCCTTATAGACTTGCTGTGAATAGCAGAACATGAGACCATCAGAGCAGCAACAAGGCCAGGATCAGTACCACATGAGTATTTCCATCACCATCCCAGCTGGCCCTGTCTGTTCTTCCTTTTGGCATTTTTTCCTCCTGGGGCTCTTCCTGTCTCCCCTCTGCCTCAATTTCAACTTCGTGTGCAAATCCAATCATGTCATCTCTTCTTCTCTCCCTTCTTGGTGGCGTATGTGAGCTATGATAGAACAATGAGGTGCACATTCCTCAAAATGTCAAGATTCCAAGCAGGGGACAGACTTCTACTTACAAGAATGACCTAATGAAACTTGAGTGTAGCAAAAAAGTTCTGTGGTATTGACAAATGAGCAGTGGATAACACTTTGGAAATTAAAGTTCTGCCTATCCAGTCCATAGATGGGTCATAAGTCACTCTCCTTGCTACTAACAGTTTACAGCAAGGTGTAGTTTGCTATGTCCCAAGATAGCTTCCTTGACAGAGATGGTAATTCCTCTAGACCAGGACTTACAGTCCTATTTATACTAAATTCTGGGTCGCACCCCCTTCATGAGAACCCTGCAGAGGGGCTCTGTACTTCCTTGAGCATGGCCCTGGGGTGTGAAGATGGGCTTTCAGGCACTGCTGACTTATTTATCTCCCCTGCAGACCACAAAGTGTTAGATGGCAAGACCGGTTCTTAAGAATCTCCACATGCCCAGAACTGAGCTTAGTAAGGTAAGAACTTTGCTCTTTGAAGCACCTTAGCAGCTCACAGGGACACTAAGGATGGGTATTTTTGTTTCCAATGATGAACCAATGACATGATATGGTCCTTTTGGAAGAGGCAATCGATAACACTGGTATAGCAGTTAAGCCATGGTGCCTCCCAAGAGACCATCTTAGAGAAACTGAGGCAGCACAAGATTCTCATACTTTCTTAAAGGTAAACTTTCCTCTCTGCTCATAGAAAGTGAGCTCACTGCTGTCTCTGGAAATAATAGAGCATGGTGCTAAGAGACAGGGAGGGGAACCAGAGCTGGAAGCTCAGTCAGGTTCTGCCTATCACTAGATATATGACCTTGACTGAGGCATTTAACCTCTCTGTGTCTCCATTTCCTGATGTGAAAAAGAAGTTTGTAAGAGGACCTCCTTCAGAGCAGTGCTGGGAGACGAGGAGTCGATGTGGTAACGTGTACAGTAGGTAGGGCACACTTAGTACTCGGGATGGGCCAGGTGAGTGTTTGGTAACAGTATTATCCAGGTGTAATGTTGGATGGGAAGAAAAGCCACCTGTGAATTCCCCACGTTCCTGGCCATGGTGGGCAAGGCCCAGCCCAAGCAATCATGATTATAATCAAAAGCAAATTTCAGTGTCTAAGGGACCGAGGTAGAAGGGCCCGCTTGTCAGTTTCTGCCTTGAGAGAACGCAGGGCTGTAATAGGCCATAAAACTGCTCTAACCTTCCTTGCCTAAGCTATCACATGCCACTGGATCGATGCCTCCCTGGCACTGGCCAGCGATGGCCATTCAGGAGCTTTCAGCTGCACCTCAGCTGCTGTACCGGTGCCAAGAACAGCTCAAAGGACTGATAAAAAGACAAAGTGCCAGCAGCACACAACCAGGGCGAAAGGAGGGCAGGGGAAGGTGAGGTGGCGGGAGGGGGGCAAAGGGAGCTGAGAGAGATGGAAGAAAGGAAAGCCCGTCAGGCCAGGAGAGTGCAGTCTTATTTTAATATCACTCTGCTCCAGGGAAGAGAAATGACAGTGGAAAGCTTGTTAATAGCAACAGGACACAAAGCCAATCTTTTCCCTTCTCTACTTTCCACAAGACCCAGGTGACACCAAAACCTGATTTCTGTTCTCTGTGCTCCCTGGTACTTGGCCTACAGGTCTCTGCACTTTCTCTCCAACCATTTAAAGCATAATAACTGCCCTTGCCTTCCTGCAGCATGTGTTGGAGACAAAGAACACAGGAATATGTCATTTCCTATAAAGGCCAGAAAGGGTGTTGTGACCAGTGAAGTGCTAAAATGACATTTGCACTTAGGTGACAAACAAGCCCATTCCATTCCAGGTAAAAGCCAGTAAAACACAGGAAAGTAAAGGCTGCCCTCTGCAGGGCACTGTGGGAACAGCAACTGTTGCTTCGGAAGCCGCAAGACCTACTCGCTCAGACTGATGAATGGTCGGTCAGCTTTGGAAAGTCACATCTGTTTGTGTGGCCTCGCCCGATCATCCTCCAGGTACCGGGACACCAGGAAACAAGCAACCAATCAGGAGAAAACATCCTTGTTTATGGTGGACAACTCAGCTGCCTTCTCACATAAACAAAGGCTTTTGAAAAACAGGATTTCAAACAAATTGAACTTAAGAGACAAGCTTTTTAACACTAAACTAATTTTAAAATAAATGCATTAGATTGATACACAAAACTGTGGCTGCTTCCAATGCATTACTGCACTAGAGAGACAAGCAGCTGTTCTCCATGGTGCTGGAGAAGAAAAATATAAAGTCAAGAGGCATGAAGACACTCCCAGCTTCACACAAGATTAGCTGCCTGAAATTGGGCAGAGCACTTTCCCACTCTTGGACTCAGTTTCTTCATCCATAAAATGACGTGCCTGCGCTAAAGGATGCCTGAGATTCCTTCCAGCTGAAACATGTTATGATCCATGACCTTTATTTTGTACTCTGAGCCAGCAGCATAAGTGCTCCAAAAGAAATAAATGGAGCAAAGGAAAAAATAAAATACAATAAGAATGTCACGCCAGCCCATCCATTTTCTATAGCCCCTGGGTTCACCCCACCGGTGGGTCCTTGCAGTTTGGGCAAAAGGGTCTGCGGTCCTGCCTCACAAATCTGTGCACTATTTTTAATTGCTGGTTTGATTTTTTTTTTATTTGCCAACATACTGAAGTCATGGTATCCTTTTTTCTTTCCTTCATTTACAAACACCAGAAATGTGATTATTAGCAGGTGAAGATTGAAGGAAAGTTTAGATTTAAAAAAAAAAATCCTCGACCAGAATTTGGAAACTGTGTTCTATAGTTCAAGGATTAATCCCAAAATTCTCTACCAATAAAGGTCTCAGATGGAAGCATTTCTGTCTCCCTCTCTCTCTCTCATACATACATACATACTCTCTCTCTCTCTCTCTCCCACCTGAATGAAATTCAGTATGAAAGCAATCAGCAACTAAATGTAGAGCAAAGAAGCTCCACAACGGGCTGCAGTGACAAGCCAGCTGAATCTTTGGGACATTTTTAATTGCTGAGGAGGAAAATCCATAACCACAAATAGTCACTTTAGTGGATAAGCTCCTGAGATACTGAAGTGTGATTTAGAACCTGCCATTGTAGAGTCTATTTCCTTGCCTGAACACCACACAATACCTTTCTCTCCCTCACACACTCCTCTAAAGTGTGTGAAGTATATATTTAAAAAAAAAGAAAAAGGCAAAGTACTCTTACTTTAACGAACCACAATATGATTCAGTTAACTCCAAAGCTCTTTTCTTGGCTTTTGTTGAGAATGGGTGCAGGGAAGACATGGCATGGAGACATAAAGAGATGTTTTCAGTGAGAGAAAATAAAGCCTAAAACTATACTAATCTGAAACATTGGGAGTTAAAGTACTCTGCTCTAGCCATATCAGTTCTGTGTCTAAAGAAATAACTGGGTACATTAGAAGAGCTGTATCTTCTCACTGAGTACATTATACTCAGCCCCCAAAACTGAAGTTCAATCCAAAATTCTCCTGGTTGCACCAAAAATTTCACAATATAAGAAAAATTTCCTTATATGGTATCACAGAAAGCTATCAAAGCCTAAAACCAACACTTTTTCTATAAGAAAAAATACAGAAAGAAAGAAAACAGAAGGGGAAGGGGAAGGGGGGAGGGGGAAAGAGGGAAAGACAGAGAAGTGGGGGGAGGGAGGGAGACAAAGAGAAGCTGGTGAGTGTAAGGAACGGTGGTCCAGAGAAGTTCGTGTTTGGAGGGACAGAAATGTTGCAGCCTGGGGAGGGCAGACCAGCACACAATAGAGGTGGGAAGAGATAACACATGTACCTTTCAGATCCCAGAAGAGCAAAGAGTGGGTCAGAATGGATGCATTAGGCTCAAGATTACTGGCAGCAACACTGAGGTAGCCTGAAAGGAAATGTGTCATGTAGTTGACCTTCAAAAGAAGTTGATGAAAGCTCTGTTCAAATCTTTTCTCATTTTTCACAGGTGGTTTTTTTCTTATTGAGTTTTGAGAGTTCCTTATACATTCCAGGTGTATGTCCTTTATTGGACTGCAACCTGCAAATATTTTTTTCCCAGGCTGTGGTTTGTCTTTTAATTTCTTAATTTTTTTAAATATTTTTAATACTTCTGCTCTTTTGAAGAGCAGAAGCTTTTAAGTTTGTGGAGTCCAATTTAGGAATTTTTTTTTCTTTTATATTCATGCTTTTCATGTCCTACAAATATTTAGTTAAACACCATCACAAAGGTGTTTTCCTATGTTTTGTTCTTGCATTTGTATGGTTTTAGGTTTACATTTAGGTCTGTGAACAATTTTAAGTTAATTTTTGTATGCGGTATTACGTATGAGATCATTTTTTTGTATACTGATATCTAATTATCTCTGCACCACTGAAAAAACTATCCTTTCTCTATTGAATTATGTTGGCACCTTTGTAAGAAACCAATGGACCATATAAGTGTGGGCTATTTCTGGACTCTCTTTCTGCTGTTCCATTGATCTATATGCCTATTATTTCACCAATGCCAGTGTCATTTCCCCAAAGAAAAAGTATGGGTGGAAAATAAGCACATGAAAATATGCTCAACATCATCACTCATTAGGGAGACACAAATTAAATCTACAATGTGATACTACTGTGCACCTATTTAAATGACCAAAATTTAAAAAAAAAAAATGAAAATACAAAGTGCTGATAAGAATGTGGAGCAACTGGAACTCTCATACATTTCGGGGGGGGGGGGTTGTCAAAAGGGTGCCACCACTTTTAAAAAGAGTTTGGAAGATTCTTATAAAGATAAACACACACTTACCCAGATGACCCAGCAATACCACTATGAGAGCATCAGGAGAGATGGATGCATGTGTACACACAAAAATCTCTCAGGGAATTTTTAGAGCAATTTTCATCATAACCACCAGATATTAGAAACAACCCAAATGTTCATTAAGTGGTAACTGCATAAACAAATTCAAGCACATCCACCATTCATGGAAAATTGCTCAGCAAAAAGGAACAAAATGACCCATTCAATAACATGGATGAACCTGGAAAGTAGATTGTGCTTAGTGGAAGAGGCCACCCTCAAAAGGCATCATGGAAAAGGCAAAACTATGAAAAAGCAAAACTATGGTAACAGAAATCAATGTTTGCCAGGGAGTGATGTGAGAGGAGGTAACTGACTATAAAGGGGCACAAGGAAATTTTGGGGTGATAGAAATACTCTCCATCTTGATTGTAGTAATTACACAACTATATACATTTGTCAAAATTCATAGAACTATACATCTAATAAGGGGAGATTTTATTCTATGTAAATTATACCTCAATAAACCTGACTTAAAGAAGAAAAAACACTAACTGGCAGAGATACTCACAAGATTGGTAATTTGACAGTGTGAGAGAAGGGAAAGCTTGCCAGCCTCAGGTGCCAGGATTAATGTTGTTTTATGTTAATTAAATTTATTAATATAACTCTGTAATAAGAGTACCTGTCGTCTGCTTTCAATATTCCCAGGAGTGATGGGAGCAGGGGAAACATGCCAACCTAGCAATATTCTATGAAACTAATTACCTCAGGAATTTGTGTAAGACTGAACCAACACAGGTATTACACTCAAATAACAAATTAAAAATACTAGTCTACAGAGAGATTTTATCGTATACCCACAGAGTTTGTTGCTTTTCTTGAGCCTCATAGATAAAGTAGGGCTTGTGGTTATTTTGAGATTCTGCCACCTCTGTTCATTATCCAGTATGGGAATTAGAGTTCCTATTATCAGCCTCATTTCGTTTTTACTGAGTCTTCCTGTGTTTCTTTTATCTTCTGGCCAACAGCTGCTGCCCATGGTCCCTGAGTAGTGACTCATGTGTCTCCTCAGCAAAACTGACAACATCCAAGAGATCCAGTCCACCTAACCCAATGGAGCCCACCAAACAGTCATGCAAGCAGCACAGACCCGAAGATTCCAATTCCATGTGGCAGGTCCCAGAGAATATCACAAGCTCTGAGTCTTTTAATTCTGCTGCAGTCACAGAGGCACTGACATCTACCAAATCTAGGCAGTGTCAGAGCAGGTAGGCTGTGTTGGCCTTGTTTTTAAATCTCCCAGAGCAGAGGTACTTTTAAATCAAAAGGCATTTGAGTTCCCACTCCTCAGCTCCAGCCTTCCTTTCTGACATCATCTCCTGACTGCCCTCCCCATCCAATGTCACCCTCACCCCTCCCTGTCCATTCCTCTGTCTCCACTAGAAACTACCTAGTGGTCTCAGCACACCAGACTACCACACTGGCAAGAAACCCACTGAGCATGTCTCAGTTTTTGCTCCTTTATCCATACTTCTTCAGCTCAAATGCCCTTCCCATGAAAAATCTCCAACTATGGAAATCAAGTATTTCTTGAAGGCTCAGCACAGAGGCCATCTCTCTAAGAAGCCCTCCCAATGCCCCCAACCAAAACTATTCTTTGCTTTCTGTTTCCTCGTGGCCCTCTTCCTCCCCTGCTGCCCCTTCTTACCCTCAATGCCTCTTAAGTGCCCTCCACAGAATAAGGGCACAATCAACCTTTGCTGAGTTGGACTGGACTTACCCCTATCACATTCCCTTGAATATTTCCAGGTAAAATGATGTCTTAAGTCTGGCTTGTTAAAAACTGTGGAAAGTTTCTGTGAGAAAATTTTTACTCTCATAGTAAGACAGTGAACATAGGCCTCAAAGAGTAAAAGAAATTCACTTAATCCAAATATTAAGTCTTATTGAGCAATAAAATAATTGCCTTGCTGAATTCAACTGCTTAAAAAAAAAAAAACCTATATTCAGCAACCAAGTTGATGTGTATATGTAGACATAGACTAATGTTGCCATTAGGCATTCCAGGACACGTCTTCCCAGCTTTAATCTATCATATCATTTTTGAGATTATTTCTTACAGAGCATTTCTATGTTTCCTGGAAAACCAACAGGATATGAAAATGTGAAAAGACTTTTTTTTATCAGAGAAAATGTAGTGCCTTTATTTTGTCTATAATCTTGTCTTCCTCCGAACTTCTACCTGCTGGTTAGAGAAAAATAAATTAACTAAATGTCCAACCTGGTTTAAATTTAGTTTGATCCAATTATTTAAACAGCCGCTTTAGGGAATACCCAGTCTCTCCTGAATAAAATTGCACCGTCTTTCAAACAGCCTTCCCCCCCTGCGACTTCTCTCCCTGTGGTGGTGGTGAGTGGGGGAGGAGGGGGAGGTCATGGGGCTTACGCATCCTGAAGCCACCACGTCAGGCCTATTAGCTATTGACTCAGCAGCCTCAGTAACAGGAAATGAGAGACCCTCAAGAATGCCAACTAAATCCTCTCCCCTCTTTACTATGGCTATCCCATGTTGGTGTTGGCCCCTCCCAGAGTCTCAAAACAAAAACCCATTATCCTTACTGAGTGTCCCATATGCCTTCCTATTCCCAGGCCAAAACAAAACAAAAACAAAAACAAAACAAAAGAGGGAATACACAGCTGACCAACTCTACTTCTTTCTCTTTTCTATCCTATTGCTTCCCATGATCTCTTGGACCAGAAAGCACAATGAAATGCTAAATCAGTCCCCACCTTTAACTCCCTTCCCAGCATACCATGGCTTTATTAATTTTGATTCCACACCCTATCAATATATAAGCCATTTTGTGAACCTGCAAAAATTTGGTATTTTGTGACCCATGGGAGCCCATGGCCCACAATTCAAATCTTTGATAAGAAGTAGCACTTCCTTGAAGAAATTATGCCTGCCTTGTTTTCGTTTGCTGTTGATGCAGGCTGATGGTGAGCAAATACCTCAGCCACATCTACTGAATATGAATGAACCATGCCACAACACAACCACAATGTCCAGTGACAAACTGTCAACTGTCCTAAGAAAAGCATCAGAGCTATATGGACACTTTGTTAAAATGCATTTGAGTCAAATGCACATCTGACCTTTCCTCTTCTGTCACAAGTTCCATCAGAACTCTCCCCACTCTGGGCTGAGAAACCACTACCTGGCCTCATCTGATCACAATCCTTCTTCACCTTCACCTCTACCCTCTGCACTGTAGCACTTACAGCACTTAGAGCACTCGCTTTTAAAATTCCTCTTTTACAATTCTTTTTGTTCCAAAAGTGATGATTCTCTTACACTACTTTGAGACTGGGCTCAACCTCAATACACATTCCAGACTCAGAAGTTCATCTCAACCTTTCCCTCTCTATTCCTCTGTGTCTCTTCTCAAATCAGCCAAAGACCTCCTGCAGGACCATTTACTCTCCTGGCATGGGGAAGTCCTGTTTAGACTTTGCAACTGCTCCTGACATTAACTCTTATAACCCAGAAAGGGGACTCTGGGCTGCCCTCAAGTTTGTCTCCATGAATTTTTCAAAAAAGAAGAAGATGCCCTTTGCCTTACTTGTCATTATCCTAAAAGAACTACCTACAATGTGATACAACTAAATATTTTGTCCAAGATAGCTAAAGTATAGAATAATTTTAATTTTCTTATGCAGATCTTGTAAGTGAATCCTTGCTTATATGTATTTTTAGGGATGGCAGAAAGGTTGATATGGAAATGTTTTACAACATTCACATAAGGAGCCAGTCCACACTCAAACAATTGACTAATTCAATGAAGTTGCCAAAAAATAGCAATCAATTCAGTGAAAAGAAAATCAATCACAGAGGTTGTTTGGTTGTTTTGTAGACAAAACAGTCAGTGGAGTGATTGAATTTTTCACTTTTCAATGAGTTGTTTTGGCCTTGTGTGGAAGCAGCCATTAACTCATTAATCACCCAGAACTCCTGAGTGGCTGAGAGAGGGAAATCATTACTTTCCAAGTATAGATCGCATATTAACAATATGCAAAAGGCCCACCACGGTGAATGTGCTCAATGACCCCATTTGAGAAAAATGAGTTTCACGAATATTTTATAGCATATGGAGGTAAACTGTACCTGATTTATCATTTTACTTTCCAATTGTAAAACTCAGTGTCCTTTAGTATAAGTTTACAGAGAATTTAATGCATTTGAAATGTATTCATTTAATCCTGAAATTGAATTTTAATTCAGAGTGGTAAAAAATAATCATTGCAACATATTGGGTTTCCCCACATTGATTTTATGCAATATCAAAATGGAGGAATTCTGCACACATCACAATTAGCTCCCATTCATGCAAGTATACATATATGCCAGTCTGATAAATATGTATATTTTCCCATATGGTGTTGAATGTTAGCTTCTAATTTACCTCTTAATTTTTAATTAATTTTAAATTACATTCTAAATGAAGCCAACAAGAGTCTAATTTGTATACTTATTTGCATATCTGTAAACACACTGCTTGCATTGTTTATCTAGTCCTGGTCCCCATGACAGGGAAAAGTTTTCTCACCCCATGCAGTGAATTGGGGCCACTGAAACATCCGGGTACCCTCTAAGACTAACAGAGAGGATTCTGATCCAAAATGGATGATGCTGGCTCTCTCTTCTCCACAATGGCCACAAAGGATTCTGAGAGGCCAAAGTCAATGATAGTAGTTAAGCCCTCTGCTTTCTCAGAGGGCTGATGGTACATGCTACATCTTTAGAAAATAAAACTTTTTGCACACTTCGGATTTTTAAAACATATAATGCCCAGAACTACTGAATTATTAATACCAAATCAGAAAAAAAGTCACATCCTATTTGTCTGGATTGATGAGTTCCTAACCCAACCAGAAGAAGGCAGCACAGAGCGAAGACAGTTTCCTCTGCACAAGCAATAGATAAGGATTTTCTTTGTCTGAATAGGCTGTCCTCTAGGGGAATGATTGGCCACTGTGGGGTCTGTTGGTACCTTGTCTTTTGATCTCACAATATCACACATGCAACTTCAGTCAGTCAATACACAAGCAACCTCAGAGACCCTTGGGAGGCTGACAAACAGTTTGGGATTCAAAGAGATTTGTTGCCTTGTTGGCCATGAACTACACAAACAGACAAGACTGCAGACAGACTTCTCCTCCCTGGAAGTATGATAATTTTCTTCTTTATTAGTGGCTTCAATAAGCTAAGTTATCACAATTAACATTTTCCTGCTAGTAGTAAAGTGAACACCATACTCCATGGTGACAGAAGCCTAGTGATTGTGTTTAGGGTCAAACCCACCCCATTCCTAATCCCAGCTTTTCTACAGTTCAGCTGTGTCACCTTGAGCAAGTTACCTAACCTCTCTGATATTTATTATCTCCATCTGACAAATAAAAATATTAGAAGTGATTATATTTTAGGGTTGTTGTAAAGACTAAACAAGACAGAAATCTCCTGGAACATTTTGCCTTATTTTTCCTTCCTCTCCGGTGGAAACAGACAAGTCCCAACCCAAGCAAATGTTAAATGGGGCACCTCATGGCAGGTAAAGGGAATAGACCAGACCTGTGGAAATTTTGCACAGTTCTCTTGATCTTTATTCTACTAAGACCACCTGCTTTCTTGTTTCTATAAACTTTCACAGCTGCCCTATCGGGAGACAGACTTTCTCTTTCAATTATGTGTTTATCAAAATCAAGCCAACCCTCAGTAGACCAAATATAATATTAAATGTGTCAAGATGATGGTCTTTACAGCTGGACTGTCATCATACAATCAATCAATCAGCCATAAGAAAAGCAACACTTCCCTTGCAAGGAGCAGAAAAATATTCTTCCTTCTGAAATGGCCAGGAACCATTTACATCAAAAAATGGGCCGGGGCCCAAGTTGTTGTATACTTGGTCATTCTGCATAGCAAACAGGGACTACACATGGGGGCCTGCTTAATCCTCCTTTAAGGGGGCATAATGCCAGGCTCATTGACTCTAACTCACAACCAAATATTTGAATCAACCAAAATGTAAATATTTGAAAAAAAAATCACAGCAAAGATAAAAAGAAGGTACATGAGATCAGATGGATAATCAGCTCACTGAAAAGCACATCATGAGACCATACAATTACCAAAATTGGAACCCCAATCCAATTCTAAGATTCTAAATATTCTAAACAAAAAGATTACTTAATCTGTTAAAGAGATACACTCTGCATAAAATAAAGCAATACCTGTTGCCCAGAAAAGTAATGTTTTTAGGTACTAAAGTCTTAGAGACATATCTCCCATGGTCTACATGAAGAGAAATCTGTGAGTTTGAAACTATTTACCTACAAATTTATCCCATATCTCTATACCCTTTAAATGGATAAAAGACTCAAAATTAATCTCTCAGTCCTCTCTGCTCCTGTAGCACTTTTTGCTCTCTATACCGGCGCTTTTACAGACTGCCTTGTTTCAGAGAAAGGATCACATCTTGATTACTCTCGGGCTATGGTGTACTGCTGTCCAGGCTGTACACTGCATTTATCTAGACTATGGTGAGTGGTGCCCCCTGGGGCTGTACGATGCAGCTTATAGCATCCAGCACAGTACCTTGCCTACAAAAAGCACTCAGTCAATGTTTTCTTTATTCTCTGAACACAGTAGATATAGAAAGGCAGTAAATGTAGTGGTTATGCACATGGTCACTGCCCAGACGTGAATTGACTCTTCTAGTTACTCACTTGGGCAAGTTACTTAACCTCTTAGCAACTTTATTCCTTGTCGATAATATATTGATAGTAAAATTATACACCTAATAGGATGAAATACATCTATACATATAAACAACTTAGAACAGTCTCTGGTACAAACATTTGGCATTGGTATTATCAGAGATTATCCCAATGCAGAAAATATCCAAGCAGACTTCTATTTTAATGTTCTTAATGGGATATTCATATTGTTACACTCTTCCTAAAAAGCACCTTTTAGATAGGAATACTGCAGTGACACAATGCTAATGGCAGTCTGTATTTCTAAAAGGATACAATAAGAGTACGGAAGGAGATTAACCATGTTGATCACTTACTAAATGCCAGGCATGGAGCAGATATATCATCCATGCAATCTCATTCATTCCTCACAACCATCCTATAAGAGATTTCTTCATGCCCTAGAATAGCCTATAAGTGCAAACTGTATCACATCCTTAGTAATCATCAGTTTACCACCAGTCAATACAGAACACGGCCCCTACAAAATCCCTCCACATATCTCTGCATCCCCAAGGGTGTCACACAGGGCTGGTGCACAAAGCCCATTGGTTAGATACCTCTTGGCATATGCCAGATAGCACTGCGCCTTCTGCTTGGCACAGATCACTAAGGAATGACTGCCCATTCTGCTGACTGCTTCTACATCTACCCAGCACTGCCGCTTTGAGGGGCTGTGTCCTTTCTACTATGTGCCAATATACACACCAGGCACCACCACCGCTGGCAGGCTCCCTTGGCATGTCCCTCTGGGCACCTTCTGCCCACCAACTGGCGATGCTGTCCCCCTTGCATTGTTGAATTCTAGTAGGGGAATGTTGGAGGAATGTCTCTCTCCCTTTGGGGTTATTGCACTCTCTCAGAAAAATAGCAAAACAGGAATGCTTGTGCCTTGATGACTCCCATTTCCTAAGAAAACACCTTTTGAGATTTTTTACATTCAGCTTTCTCTGTTTCTACAACCCAGATAAGTGGGGGCTAGGCCAGGCATGTGCCCAGAACAGTAGGCTACACAAAGAATTGCCCTTCCCTCTGGATCCTGGGTTTCTACCACTGGTCTAGCTGCTACAAGGTATTTTAGAGTTTGAAAAATATTTGAGGGCACCAAGTTGTTTTATTAATTTAAATTAAAAAAAAAAAGACTTCTCCCTAATGTGTCTGTGTCTACAGTCATGATAGAAAATATGCAAATAAATGCTACATTTCCCTAAGTGTTACTGGACCCCATGTTGTAAAGAATAATAACATCCTCAAGGTCGGGGTAATACAAGGATTGTGTGATAAAGACAAAGCTGGGAATAATAGAGTAAATATTGACTCTGAAAACAAATATACATGGGTTTTGTTCTAGCTCTATGTGCCTTTGGGCACATCAGTTCACCTCACTTTCAATATCTATAAAACTTGAATTAATAATATTAACCTTGTACAATCTGAGATATAGAGTTACTGTGCATTAAATGCCTGACATATAGTAGTTGCTCAATAAATCTTCATTTTTCTTTCCATTACCATCACTGAGTAATTTTCTACAGATGTGGACTTTGAAAACCCTAGGTCAGGAGAAGTGGCAAG
Source organism: Ursus maritimus (assembly GCF_017311325.1). Taxonomy (NCBI): domain Eukaryota; kingdom Metazoa; phylum Chordata; class Mammalia; order Carnivora; family Ursidae; genus Ursus; species Ursus maritimus. Next base: position 38,229,178 of record NW_024426996.1, read on the forward strand.
CACCTAAATAACAATATTTGCTCCACAATTATTTGTTGAATGTCTCCTATCTGTAACCCTGTGGTAGTTCATGAGGATACAATGGAGAATGAGATCAACAAAGTTCCTGTTCACAGATCCTCCATTCTAGGTGGGAAGATATAAAATAAACAAGTAAACTAATGAGTAAGTGAGAGTATTATAAACTGTTACTAGTACTCTAAAGTAAATGTATCAAAGATGTTAGGATAGGAAATGGGAAGTCTGTAAAGAGCTTTAAATCCAGGGGTGAAATGACCTAATTGATACTTCTAACAGATCATTGTGACAGTTTAGGGCAACTAGATTGTAAGAATGCAAATGTGGGAGTGCCTGGGTGGCTCAGTTGGTTAAGCATCTGCCTTCAGCTCAGGTCATGATCCCAGGTTCCTGGGATCCAGCCCCACGAAGGGCTCCCTGGTCAGCAGGGGAGTCTGCTTCTTCCTCTCTCTCTGCCTCTCCTCATGTTCTCCCTCTCTCTCTCTCTCAAATAAATAAAACCTTTTTTTAAAAAATGCAAATGTGAAAATTAGCACATAAAAGTCACTCTACTCTGCTACAAGAGGACAACACACGGCAACCTTGATTGACTTCAAAATAGTCTTCAAAATGATAAATTAACAATTTCTATTTGTAAGAGGTGTACTATTCAGATTCTTAGGATGAAAAAAGGTTCCTTTGCTATGGTTACTGGTAAGTCAATGAAACAGTTCCCATCTCCAGCCTATACCATGGGGTAATACAACAGAAGACTCCAAAGTCGCAGATGAAAGAAGGTTGTGCCAAATTTGGAATAAAGAGATTTAGAAAGCTGCCAGCAGGCTCAGGGCACAGATTTCAGATGGCGCAGGAGGAGAAGAGAGTAAGCAATGCCAGCTAGGTCTTTCTGTAAGGAAGGAGCCAAGACCAGCTCTTACCAGAAAGCTGGCTTGGCCATTTGATTTCCATTAGCACCATCTAAGTCTCTCCATCTCAGGGGCAATTTGACACACTCTGAGAAGGCTCCTGCTGTCTATGAGATGGACTTCTCTGAGATAGACGTGGCAGAGAAAACTATATTAGATCTGTGGATGGGTATCCATTCGCACACAAATTATTTATATATATTTATATATATATATATATATGAATGACACACACACATATATATATATATGAATGACACATATATATGATCAACTTAACTCAGCTCATCAGGGTTATTCCCCCCCCATTATTACAACAAATGATTTAATATATGAATATATTGTGAAATGATCACAATAAGTGTAGTTACCATCCACCACCTCACATACCTACAAATTTCTCTTTCTTGTAATGAGACCTTTATCTATTCTCTCGGCAACTTTCAGATAAGCTCATTAGTTCTATAAGTGATTTTTCTAAAACACAAATTTTTTACAAAAATAATCTCATAGCCCACGAGAGAAAGTTGACAGATGAGAGAGCCCCATCTCTCAATTTCTGGGATTATCAGTACTTTGAATAAAAATTACATGCATTTTTTTGTCAGGACAACATTTCTGTACAATACTTTGTACAGAATTCCACTGGATTCCTCCAATGGACTGGTTTCAGTAACTGAGAAGGGCCCTAAGGGGCTGACTCTCAGACGAGTGAAGCGTGGATGAGGGAACAGTAAGGAGCAAAAAAAGGTGGGTGAAAATGAGCATGGAGGCCGCGGTGGCACAGGCCTGGCTGGTGCCTAAGGGTCACAGAGAAGAGGCTGAGACACAGAAGGAAGGGACAGGGATGCCGAAGACAAAATTCACTCTGTAATTTTTTGTTCAGAAGCAGTCTACCTCCAGTAGATAAACAAGCCCTTGTTTTCTGTGGTGTCCATTTGTTCATTGTCTGCTTTCCATGACATAGTCAATCTAGAGAGACAGGAGGCAGACTCTATCTCATTTCTCACTCTACTGCCTTCCTCCTTCAGATATAAGGAGCAATGGACAAAATATGTCCTTGAAAGGTCAACTCCAGACTGGAATAAAATACTGGGAAAAAATTAAAAACTAAAGTAGCTTTAGCTTTTATGTAGTTCCTGTGAAATCACAAGCAAGAAGTCTTGTGCTCTGTGCTCTCTGTAGGGAGAGATGAGATGATTCTTTGGATGCTGATCAAAATTCCCTGCCTCCCTCAGGGTAGCTGAACACTGGAATGACAGGAGTGCTGCGCCATCTTGTGGGAAGATACACAGCATCAGCATTCATCTGCGGAGACCTTCTTTCCTGACACAGACACACACACACACACACACACGCGCGCGCGCGCGCGCACATACACACTTGCTTTTTCAAGGAAGACTTAAGAACAAACCCCAAAGCTGGGTTAACTATAAAAGTACCATCAAAGATATACCCTAGTAAGTTTCACAAAAAAATTATATAAATGAAAAGGATTAGAATGTGACACCTCTCTAAATCCTTAATTTTTCAGAAAGAAATATAATAATAATATCTGATACTTAATGAATGTGTTCTCTGTGCAAGATAGGTACTGGTCTAGGTACTTTACGTGTATTAATATATGTCATCCCTGCAACCATCCTATAAGGAATGCCTATCATCATCCCATTTTACAGGTGAGGAAACCGAAACACAGAGAGGTTCATAACTTGCCCAAACTCACAGAGCTCGCAGGTGGCAGAGCAGGAAGACGACTGTGATCTTGAGCTCTTAAGCACTAGGTTAGGCTGCTTCTCTGATACACACAACGTAGCACAGTGAGACTGGATGTCATTAAGCAAAGTCAGGGGACATAAGACTTGGAAAAGCACATTCCTAGAGCATAAGACTCTGATTTCAAATTGCTTCCCCAAGCAGGAAAATAGAACTCCCTGTGCTTCCAATGAGGCAGAACCTTTACAAAAAACAACATTTTGAAAATCACACTTACAACAAAGTCCCCTTTTCAGAAGCATGGAATTTGAAACTAAGGGGCAAGATCCCTTGATATTCATGATCATTGTATCATCACCATCATCACCATCATCAGTGCTGCCACTGTCAAAACCATCATCCTCATCATCATCATCACTAGCATTTACCAAGTGTTTGTGCTGTGTCTGGCACTGTGTTCCGTGCCTTGAGATTGTGCGTACAAACCCTTATTTTACAGATGAGGAAACTGAGGCCCAGTGAACTTGAGAGACTTGCCAAGACTCCAGAATAGTCAATGGGGCAGCCTGAATCTATGGCCATGGATAGCCCAGGGCATTTCCCTCTAAACCACGTCACATCTCCCACTAGATGGAACAGTCATCAACAACTCATTTTTGGAAAAATGATGGCATGTTTTCCATCCAACTATCTCATTAACACTAATTTTCTCCAAAAATGCTTTGTCATTCCTCTGAAAGCCATTATCTTCTTTCTTTTCCAGGAATGACATGCTGTCATTTCAGCTTGGTTACTTTTGATGCAATGTAATCTGATTTTGCTAGGAACCAGCTATTCTTCTTACATCTGTTTGATCATTCAGCAACTAATAGGAATTTTCCAAAACTGCTGGTATAAGAAGGACAAGAAAAAGTACAGCTCACCTTACATACCCCAATTCATCTGAGCTGGGTATGATTCACATATCTTGAATTTGGAAAATATGCGTGTCTCCAGATTTTTCCCCTGTCTTTATGGGAGAGGGGCTGGAGACTCAGGCATCAGAATGATGAGCGTGTGCACAAAACTGCTTGGAGTAGTTCCCAGGCAGACTGCTTGCAAGGGACAAGGGAGGTGGGAGCTCGGCACAGAACAGACCTTTAACCCAACTTCCAAGGAAAGAAGAGGCTCTAACCAGACACCCAACTGCTGTATGAAAACACACGAGACACCTTAAATGATGAAATTCAAGTCATGGTTTTCTTTAATAGAAGTAAGAGTCTTCCTATTCAGAGAAAAAATCAAAACCATCCAAGTCATATTTAAGTAATCTGTGTCCTTCCCCACCCCCCGAACCCCAACATGTTCATCAGACTTGCAGTTCCAGCATCAGGATCACTTGAACAGACTCCCTTGAAGAGATAACCTATCTGGGATGAGAAGAAAACTTGCTGGAAATGCCAGATAAATAAAGTAGATTGGAGACTATCTGCCAGGAACCACACTTTTTCCCCAGCTATTTGCAGGAAGAGCTAGAGAAGTAGGCTGCTATGCCATTATAGGTCATTTTCTCTCCTGAGCTGTGCCACCCCATGCTCCTTTTTCATTCCAACTGCTGCATTTCTAGAGGATCATACTGCCATTTTTCTCCTCCCTGTCTAACACCAATCGCACTTCTGGGCTGTTGTTCTCACTGTTGATGGTGTTAATCTCCATAGGAACCAATGTGACTCAGAGGGTCAATGTGTGCTTGGCAAGTCTTCTTACAATCACTGCCAGCATGTTACCAGCAATGGCAGCATAATCCGCAGCGATCACATTTTTGTTTTGTGAATTTGCCCATGAGTCACGCAGTTTAAAGGCAACAGGCTCAAAGGAAATCTTAGCTTAGCACTTTGGAGTAAATCCTATCACAGTCACCTTCTATGCAAGCTGCATTCCAACATCCTTCATTTCAAAAGTCATGGAGTCCACTACTTGCTAAGGAATGAGGCTTTCTTGGGTTTTTCTCTGCATCCATTATCCTGGTTTGGGGTCACTAATTCTATCTATAGATAATAAAAGCTCTTCAATAGAAATAGTAATGGTGATACAACTAAGGCTCTCCTTTTCATTACAACAATCTCATTTTTCTCTTGTTGTTGCTTTCATTTAAAAACATGAAATCTGCCCTGTGGCTTTCTACAAGATGACTCCAATGAAAGAAAGCTGTTTGGTAAACTGAGAGTTGTCTCACAAAGTCTGAGTGGCTAAAGACAAATTAGAGATTGCCTAATCCAATCCCCAACCCTGTGCAGGTGCCCGACAGATGCATCCAGAATCTTTTTGATTAGTGCAAAGCAACTAGAGTCTTTCTCTCCTTCTCATGGTGCACCATCCAAGGTGGATTGCTCTAATTATTAGAAAGCCCTTTCTAATATTGAGCCAAATCTGCCCTCTGTAACTTTTACCCACCTATTATTGTTCTGCTCTCTGGGGAAACATAAAACATACTCCTCCCTTCATACTTCCATCTTATCTCTACCAGAGTCCTCTAAAGAGTCCTCTAATACTCAACCTTTCCTACATAGACATTAGGACTCACCACATGTTTTTCCTGTATCTATATCTTCCACCAAGTGAGTTTCTAGAAGATAAAAAACATGTCTCATTCCTCTTTGTATAGTGAGTGCCAACATTTGATGACACCCATTCTAATATTCCACAATCGTTTCTATTTCTCCCGCTAGTCCAGGCTAAACATTTCTGATTCCTTCAACTATTCTTCAAATCAGCAAGCAGGTACTGGCCTCTTCCTGCCTCCTTCTACCAAAAAAAGAAAGAAGGTGGACTGAATCATATAATGCCTCTGTGACAAAAACTATACTTTCAAATATCATGCTATATGGTGAGGGTAATGAAGTAGCTCAAAAATTCTATAAAGGATGCCCTGGGTCCTTCAAATAGCCTTGAAACTCTACAATAAATGAGAATTTCACAACAGGAAGAGACCGTAGACATCACCTCATCCAACCAGTACCAAGGCGTAAATGGGGACCAAGAATCAAAGTGAATCGCCCAAGGTCACAGAGCCTCTTGCTGGCAGAGCTAAGACTGAAAACTGTGTCTTCTTTATATCATTTTTCTTTACAGCACACCACACTAACTCAAAGGGAATATCATGCCAAGTGCTGTGTATGCTCCTGAATAGTCACCTTGTGATTTTTAACACGGAAAGTACCTTCTTAAATCTTGTGACCTAAATGTTATCACTCTCTCTCCTCCTGGTTAGCATTTATGAGTTACTAAATATTTTGACAGGGTTTTAAGGCTTACAGCTACTGTCCCTGGCAATCTTAGTTTTCATCTCAAAAGACAGAGATCATGGCAATATAGAATCTTCAGAACCTGATGGAGTCTTCTCTGTGCTTATCATATGTCTGCACTTAGCAGAGTGCCTGGCAAATACCAGACATTTAAACAATGTTTCCTCACGGAGAACTAACTTTGTAATTATGCATTGATAAACTCAGGACCAAAGTTCAAATGCAGGCTAAATTCCCCTACCATTTGACCTATTTCCTATTTCTAGGCTGCATGTCCAATAATCAATTGATTTATGTTCAGGGAACTTAAATACTAATGTTCATTCAAACAAAATATAATTTGAAACTCAAATATGCTTGAAAGTATATATACATACAAGACTATTTAGATTTGCAAATGGGTAGCATCCTAAAAGATACGTAAAGTAGAGGTTAGAACCTGAAACATATATTCTCAAGAAGTAAAAGGAGGGAGAAAAAGAGGAGGAAAGAGAAATAAAAATAAAACACTGTTTCCACTAAAAAGTGACTGGCATAACATTCCCTTTGTGTTGGTGAGGCACATTATAAAGAACATAATGTAGAGTAAAGGAAGAACCTGTTTCCATTTCTGGCTCCACCAGTAACGGCATCTATGACCTTGGGTTAAATAGATTCCCAAGCCTGAGAAATAAGACACCATTTTCGATACTGTTCATAAAGGGAACATCAGTCCCACATCGGAATGCAAGGCACTGGGAACCCAAATCTCAGTTCTTAAAACAGCCACTTGCCAGGTGAGAAGGAAATTTGCTCCACGCTGATTGCAATTGAAAGAAAGATCCTATTAACCCTGAAGCCAGCATAAACTAACGTTCCTACCCAAACCACTCTACCAATGTACAACAGAAACTTTCTTGTCCAATACAATCAAGAAAATTAAGTGTAAAAGTTGGTTCAAGTAGAAAACTATTTAAAAAATACATACCTTAAATATTTAAACTACATACATGCAAGTGTGCATTACAAAGCAGTCACTGCCTGAATTCCCTCAGTTATTTTTATTTAAGCCACTCCCAAAATGCCTCCTTTACAATTGGTAGTTTGGGCTTCTTTAGCATGCAAAACAGTGACACTTGAAAAGCAATCTAACTGTATAGATTGTATCAACATTGTTGATTTTTATACTTTAATTAGACTCCAGTCTTTCAAAAAGATATCATTATTTTTCAAAGAAACAACTCTTCTTTCATACTCACAATTTATCTATAACATATATACAATATTATTATAATAGTATCACATGATTTCAAGTATAATGGACAAAAATTTAGGATGGATTTGGGAATGAACAACTGGTTCCTGGTAAGCATACAGCTCAACTCCTGAGAGCAGAAGGATGTGGGCAAACTACACAGTAGCCTACTAACCAGGGGTGTCTAGCCACGCATCTATATAGTGGGCATGGAGGGTAGCAGTACCAGGTCATCTAGTAAATCAGTTTTCTGAAGCTCCTATTGTACTTATATCAACGAAGCCTTTAGGAGTCTCCCAGGACAGCCTTACTGATTGCTAACCCCTCTCCCTAACTCTCCACTGACTGTACTTTGATATTATTAGTTTTCTAGGGCCGCCATAACAAATTGTCACAAGCCGGGCTACTTAAATCAGAAATTCATTCTCTCACAGTTCTAGAGGCCAAAATTAAGGTGTCAACAGGGCCATGCTTCCTCTAAAGGCAATAGGAAAGATTCCTCCTTGTCTCTTTTAATTTCTGTGTTCCCACTGATCCTTAGGGTTCCTCAGCTCATGACACCATAACTCTAGTCTCTGCCTCCTCTTCACTCTGCATTTGTGTATCTTCACATAGCCTTCTTATAAGACACAACTGTCAGTGGATTTAGGGCTCCCTATTACCATATGACTCTTTTTTGACTTCATTAATTTCATCTGCAAGGACCCTATTTCCTTTTTTTCCCTTTTAGAGAGAGAGTGCACACACGAGCACGAGTAGGGAGGGGAGAGAGAGGGAGAGAATCCTCAAGCAGACACTCTGCTGAGCATGGAGCCGGACACTGGGCTCAATCTCACGACCCATGAGATCATGACCTGAGCCGAAACCAAGAGTCAGAGGCTTAACCAATTGAGCCAACCAGGCGCCCGAGACCCTATTTCCAAAAAAGTGTACATACCTAGGTTCCTGGTGGTTTTGATGGACACTATTCAACCTGTTACACCACACTATAACAAGTCCTCTCACCTCTAACTAGGCCTCAAACATGGTATTTCCTCGTCTAGAAATTCCCCTCCTCCATTCTTTAACATTGTAAATTCACATATCCTTCATTCAATATTCAACTCAGATATCACCTCCTAACTTCCTCCCCAGCTGGATTAGGTGCCCTTCCTGGCTTGCTCTCTCAGAGTCCAGTCATTGCCTCCTTAATACCATTCATTCCGTTATACTGACATTGCCTGTTTTCCTTTTCTGTCTCCATCATCACACCCACATATTTAATAGCTACTGACTGAGCACTTGCTAAGTGCCTTACTGTGCTGGGGCTGAAGACACAATTAAGGCTAAGACAGAAGTCCCTGCTTTTTGAAGGGCAGAATGCTTCGAGTCTTTAAAAGCAAGGAGCATATATTTGATTTTGAATCTCCAGAACCTAGCATGCTATTAGATGTGTATTAGGCACTCAATAAACATCTGTTGAATGAATTAAAGAGTAAAAATTTCAGAGGGTAAAGCAAATACTAATGAGTTGGCTGGGACTGTTGGAGGTCTGAGTATATGGATTTTTGCCTACAGTAAAAATTTTCAGGTAACTCAAGATGTAATAAAAAAAAAATGTGCTGCCTCCTTTTTACTTCAGTGTTCAATCAAAAATCCATCAATGGGATGTTAGTCTATGTGGTTTCTAAGATACCTTCCAACCCTAAGATTTCTTTCATTCTCTGATAGACTAAATGATGGAGAGATAATTAATTCTTAACCTTTCCTTTTTGCTAAACAGATTCCAAAAACCTTAAATGCTTACAATGTACTAGGCATGACATTAAATACTTTATCCCTATTAAGTGTTAACTAAATATTTGCAACAATTCATATATAGCAAGTAAAATAGTAGAAGAGATCATCAGCTATTCACCAAAATATATGTCATTGCTTTTTCTTGGACACAGAGCTGCACTACATTTCCCAGTCTCCCCTGTGGTAAGGAGTGACCATATGATTGCACTGTAGCCAATGAGATATAAATGGAAGTGATCTGTGATACTTCCAGGCCTGGCCCATAAATAACTCCCAGGTTTACTCCTGCATTCTCCTGTCACCTTCCAACATGCTGGAATGGAGGTAACTTCTAACTAATGCATTCTCAATGAGGGCAATATTGCTCCCAAGAAGTGAAAACAGTTGCTTAGGGGAGTAGCGGCTCTTCAAAGCTCAACCCTGCTTGATAAAATCTTATTTCTTAGTATTCAATCGATCTCATTAGGGAAAATTTAAATTAAATTAAATTAAATTAATTGTAATTAATTAGGTTAAATTAATTTAATTTTTCTCCTTTGGGGGAAAAATGAAAAAAAAAATTTTGAGAAATACTGCTCTACAACAACCCTGGAAGCCACATATCGAAGACAGTGGAACTTCTACCAGCCTGGGTTTCCGAATGACTAATTGAAGGAGAGGCACATCTATTACTACCAAGTATCATCAGTGGATGAAAATCAAATTTCTATTGTGTCTGAATCATTATACATTCAGAAGTCTGATATGGCAGTTAGCCCATCCTAAATATTATAACTACTATCTTACCCATTTTATACTTGAGGAAAATGGGAGTTCAAAGAGCACAAGCTCAAGGCCAAGCACAAGACTGCTGGTAAATATTAGAGCAGAGACTTGAAATCTGTCTGATTCTAAAGTCTGAGCTATTGATCCTTATACTCTGTTGCTCTCCCCAGCTGTCAAAAGCTCCATGTTTCCACTGTGTAAGGTGATTTCCAATCTGATTTACTGGAGAATGCTAAATGCAACCTCTAGTTTAAGGATTAAAATCATACTGTTTTTAGTTATACTATTTTTTTATGCATCCAAAGCTGATAAGTGCTTTCAGAAATCATAACTTTAATTCAGGGTTACAAAGCTGTTCTGCAGCAAGCCCCTTGTAATTGAATGTGCACAGTAATGAGACTTAAGTAGAATGTGGAAATAAATTAATATTTCTTTTGATAGACACAAAAGCAAGATGCATCAGGTCTGGATGAAACCCATAAAAAATTCAAGTACAGATGAGTAACTGTCAGAGGGCCACAGAACTTGGTTACATATGCACTAAACAACAACAAAGTTTTCCCAACTGAAAATGTAAAGTCAGGATAAAGATTTCATGAGAAATCTTAACAGAAATTATTTCAGAGATTTTGCTCTTGTAAGATGCTTAGATCTTACAAGCATCATATTCCAGATAATGTAAGATCATATTCCAGACAATGATAGGCTTTGTCCTAAAGTTGTGACTCTATGGTTTTCCCATAGAAATTGCATATGATATGCCCATGTGGAAACTATTTGACTTGCATTTTGTGCAGAAAAAGTATTATCAATTCACATAGAAGGTGTAAGGAGCCCTTCATTATCTGTGTAGGCTCACACAACTTGAATGTAGTGTAGGCCTTAGAATCGCTGAATAAAAAAAAGACAGAAATAAAAAAGAATGTTGGCTAACAAAGTCTACTGTGGTGATGGATGGGAAGAGCACTGCTCAAATCTTTTTAATTCTCTATATGAGTTTTATTGTGTGCCCTTTCCTGATGGTCTTTAGATACACAATCGAATAGTACTCTCTGGAGAATTTCCCTCCTTTTTTGCTTCCTTTTATTCCACTGCTACTTAAATAAGTTAATTTACTGCTCTGAGACTTAAATGCATCACATTCCAACCTGAAATACAGTAAATGCGAAAAAAATGGAACTATTGAATGGTAGATGGAGATTATAGGCTCTTTTAGAAAAGTGAAGGTTGGGAGAGGAATTGTCTTTTATTCTTGTATATTTAAAAGGGAGCTACAGCTTTGGAACACATTTCCAGATGCAAAATTAACATCATAGAGAAACACCAGGTTCACACTTTTTATATTTAATGCCAGCTATTCTGTATGCTGTGAGTAGCCCTACCTTTTAGCATTTAAGAGATAAAACTCTGCATTAAATTTTCCAATTATTACCTGTCTGGTACAGTTGCAAGAGGACCACATCAAGTATTTGAGTTTTACTAGGGAAACGTAATTACAGTTTGAAAAATAGTAGAAAATGCATTCCTATCACATCCTTAGTGGCAGTTTATATGCTAAAAAGAAAAACGCTTAGGGCCTAATTCATAAGAGCTTTATGCTTCATTTACATTTTTCTGTGCAGTTTACTTGGAAAAAAGCATAATGCATGTTTTTCAAGTAAAATAATGCCATTTTGGGATTCATTCAACTTGCTTTCTATTGTCCTTATCGAGGGCCAACCGTTCTTTTCTACAATCCTAAAGGGCACCAGTAAATGAAATGGGTGGAAAGCCCTCAATATTAACTAGAAGAAATGCCTAAAACTGTTGTACAGATTATTTAGAAAACTTACAGCAGTCTCTAGCAGTCAAATCTTGGAAAGCCTATTGTGTTCTTACTATGCATACTGTTTTCCAAGCCCTTCGTATAGGATATTGAACAAATTACATGACAATACAGATATTTCTAAGGGCCGCTCAGAATTCACAACAAGATTCTGACCATTTCCCAGTCAATCCATGTTCTTTTACTTACTTCAGTGTTTCTCAAAATGTGGCCTGTAGGTTAGCAAGCATCAAAATCAACAGAGATTCTTGTTTACAATATGATTTCTTAGGCTCTACAACACTGACTCAAAATTTTTGAGGGTGGAGACCTAGAATTTGAATTTTACAAGTTACTCAGGTGCTTTATATAAATACACATACATACATCTTACAAAGATAAGCATCAGAATTAAAACCCCATCACTGTGTTTTGGACAAAGGCAATCAAGAGGGAGTTCACTTTTAGGTAAGGCTAACACATTGTTGTTTAGTGACCAACAATTTGTTAAGCCAAGTTTACCAGCTGGTGTAAGATCAACATGGGAAGGGGTGAAAATCATATTTGTAAGAAGCTGCAATTTGAAACTAAGTACCAGGTCATAACCTGTGAGAGTACAATCTAAGACCCTCAGTCTTTCTTGCCTCTACGATTTTCTGGGCTCTCCAAAACTGCAGAATTTTTAAGGCCAGGACTAAAAAGCATTTCTCACAGTGTTCACTGATGTACTGTAAAATGAGTATTGCAGACAGTCTACCAGTTATTTATTCTACACACTACCAAAACTACCAGGCAATTTCCTTTCCCCACTGAACTCACTGAACTTCTTGAGTAGTTCTGGCATCATGTTGAGACTATCAAAGCCTGATATCAGGGAAAATTGGGGGCCCAAAATAATTGTTCTAAAAAAGAGATGTCTCAGTCATTTTATTTTTTTTTATTTTTTTAAAGATTCTATTTATTTATTTGAGAAAGAGAGAGAGAGCAAGTGGGGGGCGGGCAGGGAAAGGAACAAGCCAACCCTGGACGGAGTGCAGAGCCCGATGCGGGGCTCAATCCTGAGATCATGACCTGAGCCGAAATCAAGAGTCGGACACTCAACTGACTGAGCCACCCAGGTGTCCCCATCTCTTTCATTTTAGAGTAACGGTTGTAATATATTTAGTGGAGGAAGGCCACAGGGCTTGACAGGTTTGGCTAAGTCTATTCCAGGTTAAAGCAGCAAACTTAATACATCCTTGATTGATAAAAGAAAAATCATATAAGGCAGAAATCCTTAAGGGTCACTCACATCTGGTTTTCCTTCCTTGGCACATAGGAAAATTATATCTCTATGCCCAGGGAAGCAGAAGTGATATGTGTCACTTCTAGGGCAAAACACTTCATTGCTAATATAAACTTCCCAGCACAGTCCATCCCCGCTCCAGTGACTATGGAGGTGCATGTTTCCAATGGTGCATTCACAGGATGGTGAGAGCATCACCATCCTAGACCACCGAGTCACCCCAGAAAGTGAAGTGAATTTGTAGGCATCTTTGTAAGCAAGAAACAAACCTTTCTTCTGTTAAGCCACTCAGATATGAGGGTTGTTTGTTACCACAGCATAACTTATCCCATCCTGATTAGCATAACACAGTCTGGAATATGAAGGCCATTATACCCACATATTAACCGTAGCAAACAGAACACTCTGGACTCCTACCTGGTAGAAAAGCCATGATGGCCACACAGCTCCTTGTCAAAGAACATTTCATCTTCCTGTTCTGGAACAGTGTAAGTCTCCAGGTGGCAATGAAATGCTTTATAACCTTTTTTGGGTCTGAGAAGGCTTTTGGGATCCAATTCAGAAGAGATCATTTTGAGGATCAAATGAGATAATGTATGTCAAAGTGCTGAGTTTACTGCACAAAACTATACAAATAGGAATCTGACGAAGTTAGCCCTTTTAGATTATACTTAAGATAACACAGATTTTAAAGTAAGCACTCCAACATTTGCTGTCTGTTGGATGGTTTTTTATTTTGATATTTAAAATAGAGTAAAATTTGTTGGATGAAAGAAGATACACGTTATACAATCAGGGCTACATTTTCTATTTTGCCACTCTTGTCTACATTTATAGTCATGCCTTTTTTTTCAAGATATGTCTATTAAGCACTTGCTGCAAGCACAATAGAAGTGCTGTGAGAAGTAGAAAAGTAAAGAAAGTATTCGTTATGGGCCTCCAATTTCATCATCTGTGCAATACAATTAACAGCTTCTAATCTCCCTCAGGTTTCCACCCAGAAATAAAAGTGCTATCATTTCTATTAAGTGCTATCTTTGCAAAAAGGTCTCATAACAATGAGTTTGGTTGGTATCTTTAAAATTCAATTTTTATCCATGTAAATTTCTTTGAATGAGGTTGTTTTTCCTTTGAGAAGTGGTAGGGATTAATTAAGCATGGATATCTGGATAAGAAAAGGTTAATAGAAATATTAAAATTCTTCACTCACTACTATAGCTCTAAAAAAGGGAGAAGAGAAGACTTTGTTAGGCTTTTCTAAGAGAAAAACCATTATACTGTTTTCTTCTGTCAGTCTGCCCTAAAGGGATGCTGTTTCCTGAGCTTAATAGGGCCCTATTTCTTCTTAGCCCTTACAGTCTATTAATTACTGTGGCGGGTGCTTAGAGACATCGCAGCAATCATTTCTAAGATGATAGGAGCCTTTGCCATTCTGAAATGTGGGTTTTAGCCATCTAAAATTACCCAAATGAAACAGATGTTGCAAATGTGAGTCCTTATTAGAATGTTTTCTTCTCATTACCCAGCAGAAAGCTGTGTTCCTCACACTCCGGCCACATACAGAGGGGCTGCCTAAGAAAGCTTGGGCTATGCCTGCTGCCTGGGTCTCTTCCTATAGGACCTATGGGCAACCAAGAGCTCTGGTTTGTGTCACTGACACAACACAAAAAGCCAGACCAGTGGCAGCCCAAGACCCAAGAACAAGAATGGTCAGGTACACTCAGTATCCAGCCCCTACTACATGTTATTCAAAGTAAATTCCCTGACCTACTTTCGCAACCAGGAGGCTAGTGATACACAAGGCCGTTTATGAAGAATTGGGGGAAATTGAGACTTTAAGCATGTTGTAACCACTGTATGGTTGGTGTTTGCACAGTGGAACTTTCTTCTGTTTGTGGGGAGTAGGTCTCTTTATAATACAAAAAAGAAAAAGAAAAAGGCAGCTATTTGGAGACATATCCTAATAAATGATACATACCATTTCCCTTCTCTCCTTTCTCTATCCCCCTGGCATGTATGCTTCATATTCCAGAATTAATTCGCTCAATACTGAATGCTTACTGTGTACTGGGCATTATTCTGGTTACTGCAGAAACAGCAATGAAAAAGACTAAGTCCCAGTTCCCATGGAGCCAACACTCTAGTGGCAGACAGACAGTTGTAAAAACATATATAATATAATGTTGGGTATTAACATGCTTTAAAAAAAAAAAAGCAGGGTAAAGAGAAAGAATAAAAAATGGCTCCAATTTTCAATAGGATAGTCAGGAAAAGCCTTAATAAAGAGGTAATCTGGAAGAGACAAAGAAGGAAATGAAGTGAGGAAATAAGCCATGGGGAAATCTGGGATGAGAATTCCAGGCAGCAGGAAAAGCATTTGTGAAGCACTTAGGGGCAGAAATGAGAAATCAGCAAAGGAGTCTTGGAATAAAGTAGAAGTAAATGAGGTAGAAGGGATAAAAAGGAAAGGTGGTATTCTGATTAACAATTGGAAAAAGTGCTTCAAAAAAGAATATCAGCAGTTTCTGGTACATAAAAAAAATGAAGAGTCAAAATCGACTATGGGGTTTGGCAACATGAAGGTCATGGGTGACTGGACAAGAGTAGTTTTTGTTTGTTGGAAGGGTGAGGATAAAAGCTTGACTGGAGAGGGTTCAAGAGAGAACCAGCAGGAGGGAATAAGCAGGTAACTCCTAAGAGGAACTTTGCTATGAAAGAAAGCAGAGAAACTGGGGAGGTGTGTTTGTCTAGGTCCTTCACGAAGCACACTCCAAGCCTGGATTAAACATTTACAGATTCTACTAAGGAGGATGCCTTCATGAAAAGAGATAGAGAAAGAGCTGAAGGAGACAGGGAGAGTGGTCCAAAAATCCAAGTCTGATGCCTGGTGAAGGAAAGAGAAAGAGAGTGTCAAATGGAAGCCTCCTAGACTGACACGCAGTCCATGGCAAGTTCAACAAAGCATCAGTTCTCGAGCCAGAGTTAGCTAATAAAGGAGTCTTATGTCTACCAAGAAGGGATCTCTATTAGTATCCCTGCCAAACTTGGTCACTGGTGGGGAGCAGTCTTCAAAAAGCCTCACCTCATTACAAAGGCAGGATAGACCTCAAAGCTCAGAGGCTGGGGCCCTCAGTCAACAACACTCCCTTTGTAAGACATCTGCAGGCCCATTCTCAAGGCTGCCAGAAAAGGTTAATAGAGAAAATGAAGGGTAAGGAAAGAATTTTTTTTTAGGATGGCAGATGACCCAGTCGAGAGGATCATAATGAAGCAGACGAAAGAAGGGTAATGGCAGAAGCAACCTTATGAGTGGAGGGTGTGGCGTTAGCTGAGACTCTTACCACAGGAAGGGAAACTGAATCTGTAATAGAGATTCAGGGGATTGATAAATTATTTGGTGAGAGAATGAGGATACCTTTATTCCTTATGCTTTCTCAGGGAAATCAAAGCCAAGGTCATTAGCCAAGAATGAGAAGTAGGGAGTGAGTAACAAAAGTTTAAGGAGACAGTATATGTCATGAATTAGTCATCAGGAACCACGGATAATGAATCAACTAAGGAAATGTGGTAGAATTGTGGGGTTCACTGTTTTTACATGAACAAGAAAACATGAAACGGTTTGTTACAATGTAGAAGTGTTACCAAACACAAAACAATTACAGACGCAGTAAATTACAGACAGTGAACCACAAAACCACTATAGTAAGAGCTTTCAAACTAATAAGAGGCTTTATAGCAGGACCCACTCAGGCTCAATTTTCCACACACATCATGTATATCTACCATAAATTCTCATGTTTTCCACCAACCCCATTGACTAGAACCATGACACAATCCACCTGGCTGGTATACCAATGACAGGTGAGGGCAATTGCATCAAAGACTTCTCTTACTACCACCATATCTAAGGGAGTGAGCTGCTCCCCTTCATTCACATCTAAGCTCATTTTGATATACCAGCAGATGCCCTCATGTTGTCCTTAAAAGGAGATATTAGCCATATATGTATAGAAAGAGCTGGGTGAAGAACAAAATGTTATTGCTGGTCATTGTGCAGATTTAAAGTAAGAATTTGCTGCATAAATAGAGGTATGGAAGTGAAACTCAAGCATCCATATTTTCTTAAACTCTCCAGTGATTCTAATGTGTAGCCAGAATAGAAAACCAGTATGCTAAGAGTGAAGGAAAGGAAGGAATTCACTCCAAGTAGATATTTTTGTGATAGACTTAAATTGGGTCTTAAAGTAGGATATCAGCTGAGAAAATAGAGCAAAAGGGGTTCTAAGGCAGAGGGAAAAACATGAAGGTTAAAAACAAAAAAAACAAACAAAAAACCTCCCAGAGAGTAACATGAATGTTAAACTTAGCAAATACTCAATTTTCCTTGAGGTTAAGATGCCAAATGCAAGCGGGGAATGATAGGTATATGCAGAAAGGAGTCAGATTACCAATGGGATATTCAACCTATTCCAGGCAATGAGGAACAACTGGAAGTATTTAATGAGAGGAATGACAAGGGTTTAAGGCCATGTGACCTTTTGGAAAGTCACAAAATTAAATATCAACTAGAATTCTGATCCTATGAAATCATGGGGAGTCTTGTCTAGATAATCTTTCATTTAATAAAAACACATCTTGGCTTATCTCACTGTCTCACTAATTCGGCTTGTGAAGAGATTTCTTGATAGCTCTTCATTTTGAATCATTTTCTTAACATAATTAATTGAAGTAACATACTGGAAGCAAATGGGGTCAATAATCCTGTATGCAAAGTGACTCTAGGTGCAACAGACTTTATTAACTATCGTTAAAATGTGTGCTTCTGACTTATCATTACTGACTTGCTTTAGGTCATGGATGAAAATGTATAAAACACCCTGTTTTAAAATACACGTATTTCTGTGTCATCAAATGCCTTTTACCTCCACTGAAGACCAATCATGGTTCAGGTAATTGCAACACAGAAAAATATACAATTTATATACATACCTTTAGGAAGGATTTTCAGTATTTGCATAGAATTTATTTTCTTGCTTAGAATTGTTTTTAATCAATATTAAGGTCACTTTGCATTTTCCTTGAGTAAGTATCATAATGGCAGCGAGCAGGTAGATTGGCAGCACCCCTACAGAAAATGAGGGGGAATCCTGCTATTTGCCCTGGTAAATCCACAAAGTGAATTATTTCACAGGTGGATAAAATGGGAATTGATCATATGTGATGGACCAAGAGAACTGTGTTCTATCTCCATAATCCAGAGTATGAAAGAAAAGAAGGGTTTAGATTCCTCTGCAAAAGACAGAGATTTAAGGGACCCAACACAATTTTTTTTTCAGTTTAATGTGCAGCAGGGGACCATAGAAGGCACTTTATATCTCCACATCAGATCTCTGAGTATCATGAAAAAGAATTTTACTTTCAGCTCAGTTATTCATGAATATTATAAGAACAGTAACTCACCTAATGAATCCGACCTATTGTTAATGTCCTGCTTTCAGGATGTATCTAAAAGCACTACTGTTTTTCTTATAGGTGTTTTTTTCTATTCCAATGCAGTTAACATAGTATTATATTTTTTTAAGGTGCATAATACAACGATTCAACAGTTCCATATATTATTCAGTGCTCATCAAGATAACTGTATTCTTAATCCCCTTTACCTATTTCACACATCCTCCCACCCACCTATCCTCTGATAACCATCTGCTTGTTTTCTATACTTCAGAGTCTTTTGGGGGGTTGTCTTTTTTTTTTCCCTTATGCATTTGTTTTGTTTCTTAAATTCCACATATAAGTGAAATCATATGGTATTTGTCTTTCTCTGACTGGCTTATTTCATTTGGCATTACGCTCTAAGATCATCCATATTGTTGCTAATGGCAGGGTTTCATTCTTGTTTATGGCTTAATAATATTCCATTATATATATATATATAATGTCTATATAGATATAGATATAGATATATACTACAATTCTTTATTCATCTATCAATGGACTTGGGCTACTTCCATTATTTGGCTATTGTAAATGCTCCAATTAAACACAGGGGTGCATGTATCGCTTCAAGTTAGTGTTTTAGTATTTTGGGGATAAATACCTATCAGTAAGATTACTGGATCATAGAGTAGTTCTAATTTCAATTTTTTGAGGAACCTCCATACTGTCTTCCACAGTGGATGCACCAGTTTGCATAACCACCGACAGTGCATGAGGGTTCCTTTTTCTCCACA
The DNA here is from genome assembly GCF_017311325.1 of Ursus maritimus. Taxonomy (NCBI): domain Eukaryota; kingdom Metazoa; phylum Chordata; class Mammalia; order Carnivora; family Ursidae; genus Ursus; species Ursus maritimus. Next base: position 38,248,198 of record NW_024426996.1, read on the forward strand.
TCCTCGCCAACACCTGTTGTTTCTTCTGTTTTTGACTTTAGGCATTCTGACAGGTATAAGGTGATGTCTCATTGCGGTTTTGATTTGCATTTCCCTGATGATGAGTGATGTTGAACATCTTTTCATGTGTCCGTGGCTCATCTGTATGTCTTCTTTAGAGAAATATCTGTTTGTGTCTTCTACCTATTTTCTAATTGGATTATTTGTTTCTTGGGTTTTGAGTTGTGTAATTCTTTATACATTTCGGATACCAACTCTTTTTCAGATGTGTCATTTGTAAGTATCTTCTCCCAGTCAGTAAGATGTCTTTTAGTTTTCTTGGTTGATTCCCTCGCTGTGCAGAAGCTTTCTATTTTGATGCAGTCCCAAGAGTTTTATTTTTTCTTTTGTTTCCCTTGCCTCAGGAGACCTATCTAAAAACATGTTGTTATGGCCTATGTCAGAGGAATTGCTGCCTGTTCCCTCTTCTAGGATTTTTTTTATGGATTCAGGTCTCACATGTACGTCCTTAATGCATTTTGAGTTTGTTTTTGTGTATGCTGTAAGAAAATGGTCCAGTTTCATTCTTTTGCATGTAGCTTCCGAGTGTTCCCAACACCATTTGTTAAAGAGACTGTCTTTTTCCCATTGCATATCCTTTCCTCCTCTGTCAAAGATTAATTGACCATATAATTGTGGTTTATTTCTGGGTTTTCTGTTCTGTTCCACTGATCTGTGTATCTGGTTTTGCACGAGTACCGTACTGCTTTGATTAGTACAGCTTTATAATATAACTTGAAGTCTGGAATTGTGTCTCCAGTTTTTTCTTTTTTCAAGACAGCTTTGCCTAATCGGGGTCTTTTGTGATTCCATATAAATTTTAGGATTGTTTGTTCTAGTTCTGTGAATAATGCTGTTGGCACCTTGATAGGGATGGCACTGGGTGTGTAGATTGCTTTGGGTAGTTTTAACATTTTAACAATAACAAATGGCAAGATTTCATTCTTTTTGATGGCTGAGTAATATTCCATTATATATATATAATATATATATTATATATATTATAATGTATATATATAATACACAATATATATAATATAATGTGTATATATATATATATATATATATATATATTACACACACACACACACCCCCCACATCTTCTTTATCCATTCATCTGTCGATGGACATTTGGGCTCGTTCCATATTTTGGCTATTGTGGACACTGCTGCTATAAACACTGGGGTGCATATATCCCTTCAAATCACTCTTCCAGTCCATGAGCATGGAATGTCTTTCCATTGATATGTGTCATCTTCAATTTCTTTCATCATTGCTTTACAGTTTTCAGAGTACAGGACTTTCACCTCTTTGGTTAAGTTTATTCCGAAATATTTTATTATTTTTGGTGCTATTGTAAATGCAACATTTTCTTAATTTCTCTTTTTGCTGCTTCATTATTAGTGTATAGAAATGCAACAGATTTCTGTACATTGATTTGGTATCCTGCAACCATACTGTATTCACTTATCAATTGTAGTAGTAGTTTTTTGGTGGAGTCTTTAGGGTTTTCTATATAAACTATCACATCATCTGCAAATAGTGAAAGTTTTACTTCTTCCTTATCAGTTTGGATGCTTTTACTCCCTTCTCTTGTCTGATTGCTGTGGCTGGAACCTCCAGTACTATATTGAATAAAAGTAGTGAAAGTGAACATTCTTGTCTTGTTCCAGATCTTAGGGGAAAAGCTCTCAGTATTTCACCATTGTATATGATGTGAGCTATGTGTTTTTTTTTTTAATTTTTTTATTGAAATTCAATTTAGTTACATATACTGTTTTATTAGTTTCAGAGGTAGAATTTGGTGATTCATCAGTTGCATAGAACACCCAGTGCTCATTACAAGTGCCCTCTTTAATGCCCATCACCCAATTAGCCCATCCCCCTACTCACCTCCCCTCCAGCAACCCTCAGTTTGTTCCTATAGTTAAGAGTCTCTTATGGTTTGCTTCCCTCTCTGTTTTTATCTTATTTTATTTTTCCTTTCCTTACCCTATGTTCAACTGTTTAGTTTCTTAAGCTCCACATGAGTGAAATCATATGGTATTTATCTTTCTCTGAGTGATTTATTTCACTTAGCATAATACCCACTACTTCCATCCATGTCATTACAAATGGCAAGATTTCATTCTTTTTGATGGCTGATATATATATATACACCACATCTTCTTTATCCATTCATCTGTCAACGGACATTTGGGCTCTTCCATAGTTCGGCTATTGCGGACACTGCTGCTATAAACACTGGGGTGCATGTGCCCCTTCAAATCACTGTTTGTATCCTTTGGATAAATACTAGTAGTACAACTGCTGGATCATAAAGTAGTTCTATTTTTAAATTTTGAGGAACCTCCATATTGTTTTCCAGAATGGCTGTACCAGTTTGCATTCCCAGCAACAGTATTAGAGGGTTCCTGTTTCTCTGCATCCTCACCAATATTTGTTGTTTCCTGACTGGTGTGAGGTGGTATCTCATTGAGCTTTTTGATTTGTATTTCCCTGATGCCAAGTGATGCTGAGCATTTTTTCATGTGTCTGTTAGCCACCTGTATGTGTCTGTTAGCCATTTGTATGTCTTCTTTGAAGAAATGTCTGTTCATGTCATCTGCCCATTTCTTGACTGTTTTTTGGGATTCTGGGTATTGAGTTTGATAAGTTCTTTCTGGGTTTTGGATACTAGCCATTTATCTGGTAAGTCATTTGCAACTATCTTCTCCCATTCTGTAGGTTGCCTTTCAGTTTTGCTTTGCTATGCAAAAGCTTTTTATCTTGATGAAGTCCCAATAGTTCATTTTTTATTTTGTTTCCCTTGCTTTTGGAGATGTGTCTAGCAAGAACTTACTGTGGCTGAGGTCAAAGAAGTTGCTGCCTGTATTCCCCTCTAGGATTTTGATGGATTCTAAGATTTTGATGGAATCCTGTCTCACATTTTGAGTTGATTTTTGTGTATGGTATAAGAAAGAGTCCAGGGCCAGATGGCTTCCCAGGGGAATTCTACCAAACATTTAAAGAAGCATTAATACTTATTCTTCTGAAACTGTTAAAAAAAATGGAAACAGAAGGAATACTTCCAAACTCATTCTATGAGGTCGGCATTACCTTGATCTCAAAACCAGACAAAGATCTCGCTACCAAAGATAATAAAAGATAATAATTAAGGCTTTTATCACCATTCCCTTGATTTGATTTTTTTTCATAGTCAGATAAACAAGTGTTTTGTCTCATATGAATCTTTTTATTTTTATTAATTTGAAACCATGTTTCAAAAGCTTTGAATCCCATAAATTTATCTTAGGAATTATCAGCCGTTTCATTTACCCTGAGAAAATTGGTTTTTTAATATATATTAGGTCATATAAGATGACTTATTAGTTATTCTAGGTCCCTTGAAATAAAAGAGGTACAAAATTACAGGGACACTAGTAGGGCATGTGCGAGAGCATCAGCTCATAGCACCCAGGAGACCTGAAAGAATACATGTGCCTACCAGAGATCCTACCTAATGACTCCAAGAAGTAGTGTACAGGACTCAGGATTTTAACTAGAGAAATCCTACAGCCCAGTACCTTTTCTCATGAACTCCATGGAATCCATGGATATGTTTTTGGGAATCTTCAGTTGTTATGATTATATAGTGCATATCTTCATTTCAATGATCTTTCAAAAACAATATAAGCACATTATGGACTGTCTGAGTGCCCCCTTACAACTGAGTACTGTCAAGTGGGGATAACCTAAAGTAGTACTATGATAACTTCTAATGCAAGGCTTCTCAAATCCAAGGTCCACATGTGTATGGAGATTTGCAGGCTCGGTGTGGGGGCGAGTGCTGTGGTCAAAAGCTAAGGATCAAAGGGCAGCATTTTTCTTCTCACCATTCAATCTTGGTACATTTCAAACTAATAGGTTCTCTCTTCAAAACATTTTTTTTCAAAAATTAAATCCTGCCATTTGCAACAACATGGATGGAGCTAGAGTATATTATGCTAAGTGAAATAAGTCAGTCAGAAAAACACAAATACCATATGATCTTACTCATATGTGGAACCTAAGAAAGAAAACAGACAAACATATGGGAATGGGGGAAAGAAAAAAAGAAGAGAGGGAAACAAACTATAAGAGACTCTTAATGATAGAGAACAAACTAAGGTTTGATGGAGAAAGGTGGATGGGAAATGAGCTAAATGGGTGATGGGTATTAAAGAGGGCATTTGTTGTGATAAGCACTGGGTGTTGTATGTAATTGATGAATCAATGAATTCTACTTCACAAAGCGATATTGCACTGCATGTTAAATAAGTTTAAATTTTTAAAAAGTAAAATAAAAACACACATTCAAAAAAACATTTTCTCGTCGGCGTTCCAAGATAGCGGAGGAGCAGGAGACCCAAAGTTCATCTGGTCCCAGGAATTCAGCGAGAGAGCTACCCAAACCATTCTGAATACCTATGAACACAACTGGAGAATGAAGAAAAGAGTAGCACAAACTCTATGAACAGAAAAGCAACCACTTTCTGCAAGGAAGAGAAAAGATGGCGGAGGAGTAGGAGACCGTTTCTCAGCTGGTCCCGAGTCCAGCTGGATATCTACTAGATCATCCTGAAAACCCACAGAATCAGCCTCAAACACAGGAAGACACACCTGGATCTCTACAAACGAACATCTCCAGCGCTGAGTATTGAGGTACGAAACGGGGAGCCGTGAATCCGCGCACAGATATAGGAAGATAAACGGAAGGGGGAGGGAGCCTCCACACTCGGGCGCCAGGAAGCAGTAGCCACTTGTGTTGGGGAGCGGGCAGACCCACAGACGGCACCCGCGAGAGAGCAGACTGAGACTGTAAGCCCGGGAACGCACACGACCAGACTGAAAACTGGAGCTCCGGAGCACACGCGAACCATATTGAAACACAGAGCTCGGGAGCGCGCGTGGGAACCGGGGGGTGGCTGGTGCTATTAGAAGCACAAAGGACAGAGATGCGCTGGCCCTGGAAGTGAGGGCTGGGACACAGGCTGTGGGGCGCTCATCCCAGGACGATGCAGGGTTTTTAGCAACACCAACAGAAACAGAGTTAAAGTGGCCAAGAGAGCTCAGGCTAGTTTCTGTTTTAACTTTCTCTTCTACCATCCCATCTTCCAATTCACTAATTCGTTCTTCTGCTTCATTTACCCTGGCTGTCAGAGTGTCTAGTTTAGACTGCATTTGATTCATAGCATTTTTAATTTCTGCCAGACTCACTCTCATTTCTGCCTTTAGAGATTCTATATTCTTGTTAATATTTTCATTAATAGTTTTTTCAAGCCTACACATCATCTTGACCATTGTTACTCTGAACTCCATTTCTGACAATTTGGTTATATCCATATCCATCAGTTCTGTGGCAGAGGCCACAGACTCATTATCTTTTCTTTGCTGGGGGGGATTTCTCCTCCTCATTCTGATGAGGAGAGGTTGTGGGCATGCCCAGAGCCCAAGTTATTGACCAGGACCCAGGCAATGTGCACTTGTTTTATAAGGACCTTAGGGATGTTGGCTTCCTGATTTTTCAGCCTGCCTTCTGGGCGAGGGGCCTGCTGTTCTGATATTCAGGCAACCCTGTTTGGGTAGAGTCTCCCTGTCCCCTGTGAGGGGGATGGGGATAGGCACAATGTGAGCCGGTATTTCCGGGTTTTGTTCTCTGGCGTCTTTCCCTGGCGGTTTTCTGTGCCTCTTCTGCAAGTCAGAGCAGTAGTGGCCCTATCCTAGCCTCTTTCTCAGAACAGAGAGATCGCAGCAGAGTTAAAGTGGCCAAGAGAGCTCAGTGGAGAGCAAACTGCGATCTCTCTGTTCTGAGAAAGAGGCTAGGATAGGGCCACTACTGCTCTGACTTGCAGAAGAGGCACAGAAAACCGCCAGGGAAAGACGCCAGAGAACAAAACCCGGAAATACCGGCTCACATTGTGCCTATCCCCATCCCCCTCACAGGGGACAGGGAGACTCTACCCAAACAGGGTTGCCTGAATATCAGAACAGCAGGCCCCTCGCCCAGAAGGCAGGCTGAAAAATCAGGAAGCCAACATCCCTAAGGTCCTTATAAAACAAGTGCACATTGCCTGGGTCCTGGTCAATAACTTGGGCTCTGGGCATGCCCACAACCTCTCCTCATCAGAATGAGGAGGAGAAATCCCCCCCAGCAAAGAAAAGATAATGAGTCTGTGGCCTCTGCCACAGAACTGATGGATATGGATATAACCAAATTGTCAGAAATGGAGTTCAGAGTAACAATGGTCAAGATGATGTGTAGGCTTGAAAAAACTATTAATGAAAATATTAACAAGAATATAGAATCTCTAAAGGCAGAAATGAGAGTGAGTCTGGCAGAAATTAAAAATGCTATGAATCAAATGCAGTCTAAACTAGACACTCTGACAGCCAGGGTAAATGAAGCAGAAGAACGAATTAGTGAATTGGAAGATGGGATGGTAGAAGAGAAAGTTAAAACAGAAACTAGCCTCAAAAAAATCCAATCTCAAGAATGTAGATTACAGGAGACTACTGACTCAATGAAACATGCCAGTGTCAGAATCATCGGCATCCCCAAGGGGGTGGAGAAAGAGAGAGTCTAGAAGAGATATTTGAACAAATTGTAGCTGAGAACTTCCCTAATCTGGCAAAGGAAACAAGCATTCGTGTCCAGGAAGTAGAGAGGACCCCTCCTAAGGTCAATGAGAACAGACCTACACCACGTCACATCATAGTGCAATTCGCAAATATTAGATCCAAGGATACTGTATTGAAAGTGGCCAGGGGGAAGAAAATCCTTACATACAGAGGGAAAAATATCAGAATAACGTCAGACCTGTCTACAGAGACCTGGAAGGCTAGGAAGGGTTGGCAGGGTATTTTCAAAGCTCTGAGAAGAACATGCAGCCAAGCATCCTTTCTCCAGCAAGTTTGTCATTCAGAATTGATGGAGAGATAAGGACCTTCCAGAATCAGCAGAAACTGAAGGAATTCGTAACTACCAAACCAGCCCTACAGGAGATATTAAGGGGGGTTCTATAAAAGTAAAAAGGCCCCAAGAGTTATACAGAACAGAAATTTACTATCTATAGAAACAAAGACTTCACAGGAAACATGACATCATTAAAATCATATCTCTCAATATTCAGTCTCAATGTGAATGGCCTAAATGCTTCCATAAAACGCCACAGGGTTGCAGATTGGATAAAAAGACATGACCCAATCACTTGCTGTCTACCAGAGACTCATTCTGAACCTAAAGATACATCCATACTGAAAGTGAAGGGATGGAAAACAATTTTTCATGCCAATGGACCTCAAAAGAAAGCTGGGGTAGCAATCCTCATATCAGACAGATTAGATTTTAAACTAAAGACTGTAGTGAGAGATACAGACAGACACTACATTATTCTTAAAGGAGGTATCCAACAAGTGGATATGAAAATTATAAATATCTATACCCCCAACAGGGGAGCAGCTAGATACATAAGCCATTCTCAACCAGAATAAAGAGACATATAGATAACAATACATTAATTGTAGGGGACCTCAACACTCCGCTTTCAGCAATAGACAAATCACCTAAGCAGAAAATCAACAAAGGAACAAGAGCTTTGAATGACATACTGGAAGAGATGGACCTACATCTGATATATATATAGATATATATACATATATATAGAACACTACACCCAGAACAACAGAATACTCATTCTTTTCTAACGCACATGGAACTTTGTCCAGAATAGACCATATACTGGGTCACAAAACAGGTCTTAACCAATACCAAAAGACTGAGATTATTCCCTCCATATTCTCAGACCACAATGTTTTGAAACTGGAACTCAATCACAAGGAAAAATTTGGAAGAAACTCAAACACTTGGAAACTAAGAACCATCCTGCTCAAAAATGATTGGGTAAACCAGGAAATTAAAAATCAGTTAAAAAAATTTCTGGAGACCAATGAGAATGAAAACACATTGGTCCAAAACCTGTGGGACACTGCAAAGGCGGTCCTAAGGGGAAAATACATAGCCATCCAAGCCTCACTCAAAAGAATAGAAAAATCTAAAATGCAGTTTTTATATTCTCACCTCAAGAAGCTGGAGCTGGAACAGAAGAACAGGCCTAACCCACGCACGAGAAAGCAGGTGATCAAAATTAGAGCAGAGATCGATGAATTAGAAACCGGGAGCACAGGAGAGCAAATCAACAGAACTAGAAGCTGGTTCTTTGAAAGAATAAATAAGATCGATAAGCCACTGGCCAGACTTATTCAAAAGAATAGAGAAAGGACCCAAATTAATAAAATTATGAATGAAAGGGGAGAGATCACAACCAACACCAATGAAATAGAAAGGATCATTAGAAACTTTTTTCAACAGCTTTATGCCAATAAATTAAACAACCTGGAAGAAATGGATGTCTTCCTGGAAACCTATAAACTACCAAGGCTGAAACAGGAAGAAATTGATTATTTAAACAGACCAATTAATTATGAAGAGACTGAAGCAGTGATGAAAAACCTCCCCCAAAACAAGAGTCCAGGGCCTGATGGATTCCCCGGGGAATTCTACCAAACATTCAAAGAAGAAATAATACCGATTCTCCTAAAGCTGTTTCAAAAACTAAAAACAGAAATAGAAATAGAAGGAAAACTAGCAAACTCATTCTATGAGGCCAGTATTACCTTGATCCCCAAACCAGGCAAAGACCCCATCAAAAAGGAGAATTACAGACCGATTTCCCTGATGAATATGGGCGCCAAAATTCTCAACAAGATCCTAGCTAACAGGATCCAAAAGTACATTAAAAGGATTATGCATCAAGACCAAGTGGGATTCATCCCTGGGATGCAAGCGTGGTTCAACATTTGCAAATTGATCAGTGTGATACATCATATCAACAAAAATAGAGTCAAGAACCATATGATCCTCTCAACTGATGCAGAAAAAGCATTTGACAAAATACAGCATCCTTTCCTGATTAAAACACTTCAGAGTTTAGGGATAGAGGGTACATTCCTCAATTTCATAAAATCCATCTATGAAAAGCCTACAGTGAATATCATTCTCAACGGGGAAAACCTGAAAGCCTTTCCCTTAAGATCGGGAACATGACAAGGATGCCCACTCTCGCCATTATTATTCAACATAGTACTAGAAGTCCTTGCAACAGCAATCAGACAACAAAAAGGGATAAAAGGTATCCAAATCAGCAAAGAAGTCAAAATGTCTCTCTTTGCAGATGACATGATACTCTATATGGAAAACCCAAAAGAATCCACTCCCAAACTATTAGAAGTTATAGAGCAATTCAGTAATGTGGCGGGATACAAAATCAATGCTCAGAAATCAGTTACATTTCTATACACGAACAATGAGACTGAAGAAAGAGAAATTAGGGAATCCATTCCATTTACAATAGCACCAAAAATCATACATTATCTCGGAATTAACGTAACCAGAGACGTAAAGGATCTATATTCTAGAAACTACAGATCACTCTTGAAGACATTGAAGAAGACACAAAAAGATGGAAAAATATTCCATGCTCATGGATCGGAAGAATTAACATAGTTAAAATGTTCATGCTCCCCAGAGCAATCTACACGTTCGATGCCATCCCGATCAAAATACCAATGACATTTTTCAAAGAACTGGAACAAACAGCCCTTAAATTTGTGTGGAACCAGAAAAGGCCCCGAATCGCCAAGGAATTGTTGAAAAGGAAAAACAAAGCTGGGGGCATCACAATGCCAGAATTCAAGCTGTACTACAAAACTGTGATCACAAAGACAGCATGGTACTGACACAAAAACAGACACACAGACCAATGGAACAGAATAGAGAACCCAGAAATGGACCCTCGGCTCTTTGGGCAACTAATCTTTGATAAAGCAGGAAAAAACATCCAGTGGAAAAAAGACAGTCTCTTCAATAAATGGTGCTGGGAAAATTGGACAGCTATATGCAAAAGAATGAAACTTGACCACTCTCTCACACCATACACAAAGATAAACTCCAAATGGTTGAAAGACCTCGATGTGAGACAGGAATCCATCAAAATCCTAGAGGAAAACATAGGCTGTAACCTCTTTGACATTGGCCACAGCAACTTTTTTCATGACACATCTCCAAAGGCAAGAGAAACAAAAGAAAAAATGAACTTGTGGGACTTCATCAAGATAAAAAGCTTCTGCACAGCCAAGGAAACAGTCCAAAAAACTAAGAGGCAGCCCACGGAATGGGAGAAGATATTTGCAATTGATGCTACAGATAAAGGACTGGTATCCAAGATCTACAAAGAACTTCTCAAACTCAATACACGAGAAACAAACAAATCATAAAATGGGCAGAAGATATGAACAGACACTTTTCCAATGATGACATAGAAATGGCTAACAGACACATGAAAAAATATTCAAAATCATTAGCCATCAGGGAAATTCAAATCAAAACCACATTGAGATACCACCTTACGCCAGTTAGAATGGCAAAAGTTGACAAGGTAGGAAACAACAAATGTTGGAGAGAATGTGGAGAAAGGGGATCCCTCTTACATTGTTGGTGGGAAAGCAAGTTGGTACAGCCACTCTGGAAAACAGTGTGGTGGTCCCTTAAAAAGTTAAAAATTGAGCTACCCTATGATCCAGCCATTGCACTACTGGGTATTTACCCCAAAGATAAAGACTTAGTGAAGAGAAGGGCCATATGCACCCCAATGTTCATAGCAGCATTGTGCACAATAGCTAAATCGTGGAAGGAGCCGAGATGCCCTTCAACAAATGACTGGATTAAGAAGATGTGGTCTATATATACAATGGAATATTACTCAGCCATCAGAAAGAGCTATTTCCCAACATTTACAGCAACATGGACATGACTGGAGGAGATTATGCTAAGTCAAGCAGAGAAAGACAATTATCATATGGTTTCACTCATTTATGGAACATAAGAAATAGGAAAATCGGTAGGAGAAGGAAGAGAAGAATGAAGGGGGGCTAAACAGAAGGGAGAATGAACCATGGGAGACTATGGACTCTGGGAAACAAACTGAGGGCTTCAGAGGGGAGGGGGGTGGGGGATGGGGATAGGCAGGTGATGGGGATGGGTATTAAGGAGGGCACGTATTGCATGGTGCACTGGCTGTTATATGCAAGTAATGATTCATGGAACATTGCATCAAAAACTGGGGATGTGCTGTATGGTGACTAATATAACGAAATAAATATTATTAAAAAATAAATAAAATTTTAAAAAATACAATAAAAAACATTTTCTCAAAACCAATGAGAATATCTCTTATATTCCATAATCAAAAGGCAAAGAGAAATGTCCATGAATTAATCTGCCTCCATATTGCATATTAAGCTCACAGCAAGATCCCTCAGTACTTCATTCCTGGTTCTTCATTTTATCCCTCATTTCAGGTGTGCTTTGTCACCTATACTAACTACAACAAAGCTTCCAGACTGGCAGAGCCATCCTGTGACTTGGAAGATATTGAGAAATCGTTGCTAGTGCCTGGATCAAACTCAGAAGAGCCTCAGGCTATTTGATAATATCCCAGTAATGCTTGCTGGTCATCAGTATTCAGAGACTGTGGAATGAAATTCCAGTCAGAGCAAACTCCTCCTGACTTATGAATTTTCTGGAGTTCATTAGGATGAACCAAACTGGGAAGAGGTGATTGAAAAAAGCTTCTAATATCCCTCCACCAGAATAAAGCATGTAAGCCAGCTGAAAACAGGGGTTGATTTCCCAAATGATTCCTTGGATTGATTTAGATGCAGCCATCCCAAAGTTCGTACAGTTCTGATTAATACCCACTTTATCTCCCTCTGTTGCTCACTTTCTCACAGATGAATTAAATAATGCCTACCTGTGCCACCCCAAGTCTTACTGGAGCATAACCTGATTGCTCAGAAGTGGTCCATTATGTTGAGCAGTGGAAATAATCATAATCAATTACCACTTCAATTCTATCACACACACACACACCACAATACTTCCTCCTCCTTCCCACTGCTGCCTCACAGCGGCCCCTTTGACTCAATAGTCCAATTAAGTAACCATGATATAAACATACAGGTTGACAATGAGCCACCTCTCTTCAGAGCCGCCGGAATATCAAACAGGGCTTCATCTCATTTGGTGCCAGGGGCAATTAACCCAGGTACCTGACACCTTTTTGACCTTTAACACCACAGGTAAAAGGTCTCTTTCCTGCCCCCTCTCATTCTCTTTCTCCCCTCTGCCAACATTTCCCATCTTTGTTGCTGCACATTCCTGCTAGGTATTTCTCTTTAACCAAATCAATTGTTTGATGTATGTCTCTCCCTCACTGCTCTGTTTCTGACTTTCATGAGGCATTCAGAGAAAGAGCTGAGGCATCGCTGCTCACAAGAAAGGAAGAGAGAGAAAAGGAGGTGCTGCATTGTCTTCTAATCACCAGCTCAATCACAAATTTGGCAGCCTGGAAATGTCATGCATAATAGACGGAGCAAGCACTTTTAAAGCGGATTATAGGGATTTTTTTTTTTTTCTGATATAAAGCCAGGCAATTTTTCGCTGATGCAGCTAAATGAAATAATCCTTTCTTAGGTAAGTCCCTAAGGGCCATTTACACATTATTATACGTTATGTGTTGTTTGTCTTCCACATGGGCTCCTTTCTCCCGTATTTATTTAACAGATACACATTCTCAAATGTTTTCTTGTAATCTTTTTGGGCATTTTCCTTCCGTTTTCATGAATACATTGAAAAGTTATTCATTTTTTTTTCACCAGCTTCTGTTTTGGTGGACTAATAATGTTGCTATTAAAAATCTTCCTGAACCAAAGACGATATGCTGAGCTTTAAATACGGAAAGAATAAAGTTTGACAACAGCTGATAAAATAATTGAGTGTTGTTATATCTCAGGGAACATGTAGTGAATGTGATTAAGATCCTTGTTTGGAGAAACAGACCTTAGATACCAACTCTTTAGCACACAAACCTCCTAAGTTGTAAGATCTTTGTACAGTGATCTAATATGCACCACACAGTGAATCCATCAACAAAGCACCTCAGGTTATTCTCAAAACATAACCCAAATCAAATAATTCTCACTATCTCCACTGCTACCCACCCTGCCCAAGCTATCACTTCTCACCTAAAGAGCTACAACAACTTCTAAAATTAGTCTCCCTGCTTCCTTACTTGCTCCCAAGTAACTCTTCGAGAGCAGTCAAGGGGATCCTTTAAAATGTGAGTCAGATCATGTTATTCTTCTACTCAAAACCCTCCAATGTCTTCCCTTCACGAGTCTTTCCATTCCCTTCCAAAGTCTTTCCCATTAACCAAAACACTCTATGTCATCTGGCCCCAGGTTGGCTCTCTGGCTTTATTACCTTCCTCTCTGCACTTTGCTCACTTCACTCCAGCCACACCGTTCTTTAAGCACACAGAACACCATCCGACTCAGGGCCTTGACTCATTCAGCTCCCACCTAGAACATTCCACAGACTGTCTCATGGCTCATTCCCTATTTCATGTAAATCTCTGCTCAGATGTCATCTGTCCAAGAGAAGCCTTCCCTGACTCCTCTATAGTAATAGCCACCTTGCTCACAACTTCCAGCTCTCTTTCTTCCCTTTCCCAGCTCAACTGCTGTCACAGAACTTGTATCTATAACTGACATTCCACTACATATTTTTATATTTACTTACTTATGTATTGACTTCACCCCTCACTATTAAGTAGGTAAGCAGGGTCTTTTCCTTTTTCACGCGTGTTGTATTCCCAGAAGAGCAGAATCAGGCAGGAAGTCCCAGCCCTCAAACCTGTGGCCCCATTATAGCTCTCTGTGTATAAGGATCTAGAAAGGAAAAGTAAAAAATGTCATTTTTCCTTCTGTGGTTTACAAAATATCCAATTTGGAATATTTGAGGTTTGGTATGAGGCAACCAAGGATCTAGTTTTGGCCAATATGAAATATTAAAGGACAAAGTAAGTTCTCCTAGTAAGAAGCTCAAATATTCTAGCAGCAAACTCTCTCTTAGTAAGATCTCCTTAGCATGGCATGTTGTTTGTGGAAAGAGGTTAGGTATTTGTAATTTTTAAAATTATAAAATCTTTGTGAAAGTTTGAACAGACAGACACACACACACACACACACCACTGGTGAGGTTCTTGATCAAATTACTTAACTTTTCTGTCCCTATCTATAAATGGGAATGATTAACAGCATCTATGATAGACAATTGTGGTGAGGCATAAATAAGTTACTACGTATCAATTGTTTAAGGAATAGCTAGCATATAGTAAGCATTATGTCAAGGTTAGCTATTATAATAATTCTGCCAACCAGGAAATTTTCAAGAATAGTAATTGTGTATGAGCAGTTTGCCCAAAGTACAGTTATGTATGGAAGGGTATAACAACTTCTGCCTTAATGTACTTTATCTTACTCCAGGACTCCAGAAGATTTAATGGAATATGGGGTACCTATTAACAAAATAATCCCTTTCATCTTTACCTAAATATCTGCAACAACTGAAATATCCCCAGTGTAGTTATTTAGTCTTTGAAAACCAAAGAAAAATATATTGGAGACCAAAGTTCAAGAAGTTGTTTTTTAGGGGTGCCTGGGTGGCTCAGTCGTTAAGCATCTGCCTTCGGCTCAGGGCGTGATCCTGGGGTCCTGGGATCGAACCCCGCATCAGGCTCCTCCGCTGGGAGCCTGCTTCTTCCTCCCCCACTCCCCCTGCTTGTGTTCCCTCTCTCGCTAGCTCTCTCTGTCAAATAAATAAATAAAATCTTAAAAAAAAAAAAGAAGAAGAAGTTTTTTAAGCAACAACAGAGTTTAACGTTGGTATTCAAATTCCATTTTACAGATAAGGAAGTGGAAAGAAAGGACACTTTCAGAGCCAAGGTCACACAAAAGGAAGGACTGCTAACTCTAGCCCATGGTTTAATTCGCTGAATTCATACAACCAAAAACAAGCCAAATCTCTCTTTTAATGCACTTGGTCTCAGACACCTTGAAGCCACTAGAATCCCATGTTCATTCTGAACAAAGATTCATCTCATACTACTTCAGCCTCCCCAGGCCAGTCTGGGACTTAAGGTTTAATTAAATCCTGTGGAGTTGCATTTTTGAAGGAGCTATTATTTTTAAGTGATTCTGGTTTATGAGTGTTGAGGAAAAGAGGAGGGAGAGGGAAAACAGAAGGAGAACAAGAGGTAACAGATATGAGGAAAGAAGGAGTACAAATCAAGTGCCTCTGATCTAAGTTGATTAGTTATGCATTTTTGCCAGCCGTAATTGAAAGACACAAGGAGAATGTAAATTACCCACAGAAAGCAACAGTGTGTGGTACATCCCTCTCTCCACTACCTATGTCAGCGGTAGAAACGAAGTGCTGACATTGCATCATGGTTTTCAAAAGACAATTTTGGACATCACATAAAACAGATTTTCACCCTTACAACTTACATTTAGATGCTGCAGAAATAAGTTATGGAAGCAAATCTAAGTTGAATTTACAGTTTCAATCAAAATTTCTCTTTTCTTGTTATGTTTATTATTCATCATATACAATGCCATTACACAGTAAGGAGATTTTCAAGAACAGTGTTTTTGCATTGCCCAGTTTGCCATAGGTATGGTTAAGGCAGGGGTACAGCTCCTTCTGCAAAATAAAAACTGTTCTTTAGCTTTCAAGAGCAATTTTGGATGAACAAATATTTTGGGGTTCAGGAAGTGGTCAAAGCTAGCAAATGGTGCTCCTTCCCAGACATTTTTATCTCTGCCGTATAGAAACAAGGAAACAGAACCTTTCCATGCAAATAGAATGGCCCCAGGCTTTTCTTTGCAATATTTATGATCAAATTATATTTTTAATGTCTTTGGAACTCTAGAAACAATTGGAACTACATGATTAGCTGACAGTGCTATGTTTTTAGTACACACAATAAATCTAGGTGTAAATTCCATTTCAGTATTGTATCCTCTGAGGTTGTTAGCCACTTGATCTTTAAATTTCCACATTTGGTGCAATCTAATTCAACAAATGGTAATTGCCTGCTATAGAGCAGGCACTGTGTTAGGCACTGTGGCAGTTAAAAATGAGAACACAGTCCCTGCACCCAATGAACTTATAGTTTAGTAAGATGGGGCTTGTAAAAGAGACAGAATAAGGGCACAGACTAAATCAAAATGCAGAATAAGGGGCATCTGGGTGGCTCAGATGGTTAAGCATCTGCCTTCAGCCCAGGTCATGATCCCAGAGTCCTGGGATGGAGC
Source organism: Ursus maritimus (assembly GCF_017311325.1). Lineage (NCBI taxonomy): Eukaryota > Metazoa > Chordata > Mammalia > Carnivora > Ursidae > Ursus > Ursus maritimus. The sequence continues at coordinate 38,264,533 of NW_024426996.1, forward strand.
CCCACATCAGGCTCCTTGCTCAGCAAGGAGCCTGCTTCTCCCTCTCCCTCTGCTGTTCCCCCTGCTTGTGCTCTCTCGTTCTGTCAAATAAATAAATAAAATCTTTAAAAAAATAAAAATAAAATGTAGAATAAGATAACATCATAAAGATATATACAAGGTGCACCTCCATGAATCCCAACTCCTTCAAAGTCATGCTATCAACATTCTATCATCCTGTTCAGCCTCCCTACTGCACTTACCTAAGGATCCACAGGTTACTTCTCTTCATCCGTTAAAGATGCAGCACCTGTTCACTGTCACCCTCTACCACTGCTCTTGGTAACTTCAACATCTACTTGTAACTCCTTCCAGTATGTTGGCTTTTCAGTTTCATTGCCTTCTCACCTACAATGATCTGTTCTTCCACCCCACCTCAGCTTCCCTCTTTGCTATACACACTGTCACTGTCATTACAAATGACTATCCTGCTTTCATTGGCTCAAGCGTCCCCTTCTCTGACCTTCATCTGCTAACCCTCTGGCTCACTCCCTCTAGTCCCCCAACTCCAACAATCCATTCAACCCATCCACGTTTTCACTGTCCCTCTCCACGCCAGCCTAGATTCCACAACCCATCATTACTACTTATGATGTTGCACATGCTCTGACATCCCTTACCCCCAACTCTGATTACCTGCAAACCCCACTCTGAACCTGCTCCTGAATCACAGGCACTGAAGCCACTGGGTAGGCAAACATATAATTAAGTTTATTGGTCACACCTAAAATTCATGACTACAAACTTCAAGTGGAACTCTACTGCTTCCTGACATGCATATTATACTTCCCTAATCATTTCTCAGTCTCCCACTCTCCAGAGGAAGACACCCTATCTTCTTTTCTCCCCCCCGACTTCCAACATCTATCTCTTCTGCTATCTTTTCTCTCAGTTATGACCTAGCTTCTTTTCCGCTGAGAAAATGGAGGCAGGCAGAAGAGATTTCACACCTTCCCGTAATCATAAACCTGCCTGCATCTTCCTATTAAAATAGATGAACTGTTGACACTCCAGAAGGATCCCTTCTGTTCTTGCCTACTGAAGGATTTGGTACCCCTATCCACACATCATTGAATTTCCCCCCTGGTTCATTCCCATCAGTATACAAACATATGATAATATCGCCTATCTTTTAGAAAATCCTTCCCAGATCTAATATTCCTCTCCAACTACTATTTCCCTTTTACTGAAAATCTCAATTAAAAAATGTATTTACACTTGTAGTGTCAAATTTCTCTGCCAATCCTCTCTTGACCTAGACTTTTGTCCCCAACCATTCCCCTGTACCTGCTCTTAATATGTATCATAACAATGGTCATAACTTTCATCTAACCTCTTACAGTAGCAGCCTATGACAGGGCTTATTAGTCCTTACTCCTTGAAATACCTACTTCACTTGGCCTCCAGTGTAAGGATCCAACTATAAACTGAGAACTTCAGAGTTGATATTTCCAGCTATGAACTCTTCCAAAGTTCTAGCTTTATGTCTCCAACAGCCAACTAGACACTGTCATTTGGATACCTCACAGGTGTCTCAGACTTAACATATACAGAAGTTATACTAAATATTTCCTCTCTAAATTGTTTCTTTTACAGTAACTCCCTCTCCAAAAAAAAAAAAAAAAAAAATCAATTCCATCTGTCCAATTGCTCATGCCAAAAACTTTGAAATTATCTTCAACCCTCTTGCTCTTTTCTCCTGTATCCAGCCCAACAGCATATCTTGTTGGTAGTACCTTACAAGTAGAGCCAAAATGTAACCAAATGCAGCTACTTCCTACCACCTCCACTATTATCCAGTCCAGATAAAGGACTTGTGCATCACCTTCTAGTGAAACTCCTGTGTTTACCCTTGACGCCTACATTTCTCTCCTCTCAGAGCCGCCAGAGTAATGTTTTTTTAAAATTAATCATTTCATGCCATTTCTCTACTCAAAATATTCCAGAAGAACCATATCTTAATCAGAATAAAAGTCACAGTTTTTTCAAGGTCCACAAAGTCCACATGAACCAGTCCTCACAGCCTCTGAGATCACCTCATGCCACTCTTCCCCCAGCCCACCTGCCCCAGTCACACTGTCCTCCCTGCTATTCCCCCAAGGTGCCAACCACAGTCTTGCCCCAGGGCCTTTGCCCTAACTATTTCATTGGCCTAGAACATTTTTCACCAGATTTCTAGAAGGTTTACTCCCTCCCTTAATTCAGGTCTCTGCTCAAATGTCACTGTGTCAGATTTCCCCAAATACCTTATAACTTATCACAGTGTCACTTTACTATGCTTTCCTTCCAATTTTAGTACTTACCATCACCTGAAATATTACATATTTATCTGTTTCTTTGAAATGACGAGTACCTTGAGAACAAGAACTTTATTTAGTTCCTTTTATATGTCCCATGTCTAGAAGGATGCCTGGCACATTATAAGTACTTTATTAAATGAATGATATTTCTACCATTCTTCCTCCATAATGTCCCCTGCACCTAACAGCAGCACAGAGAGAAGAGCTTCACTTCTCCATGATTTTCATCAATTGCCTCAACTCTCACCCAATAAACATACAAGGCCAATAAAAGCACAGTGTTTTCTCTGCGTATGTAATAGGCAAGACCTCTAGGCTCTCTTTCAACTATGTTGTAGCGCCTAAACCCTGCCTGTTGAGAACCTTCAGAGTAACCATTTTTTGTATTGCCACTTCCCCCTCTACCTCTGCAAACTCATACCACTCTCTCCAACATTACTGTTATCTCTTGGCTGCTCCTTTTTTTAATTTATTTTTTGTGGGTTTCTCTTTCTCTTCTCCTCTCCTTAAATTTTGTTTCCTCTGGGACTTTGTCTTTAGCCTTCACTGCTCACTCGTCTTGACTGATTTCATTCATTCCCATCAATCACCATACATTTATAAATGGCTCACAAATTTATATCCACATTCCAGACCTTTCCTATACTTCAGCCCTGTATATCTGACTATCTACTGAACAGTTCTACCTGGTGATCCCACTGGTACATTAAGCTCAACATGCTTATGCTAACCAGAATAGGATAGTTGATGTTGCAATAATAAGCTGCCCCAAAATCTCAGTGGCTTAACATGCAGAAGTTTATTTCTTGCTCATACAAAGTCCACCTCAGATCTGGGTGTCTCTCCAGAGACCCAGGTAGCCCAGCCATCCCAACACAAAGCCTTCTCCATGGTCAACAAAGGTAACAGACTAAGCACAAGATCTTGCACTAATATCTAAGTGCCTTAGCTAAAAACATGAGTCCCTTCTACTCATAACCCATTCCCCAGAACTAGTTTTATGAACCCATGCAACCTCAAGAGGGCTAGGAAATGCAATCTTCCAAGCACCTTAAAAGAGAGGAGAATCTGCCATTTGCAAAACATGGTGGAGCTAGAGAGTATTATGCTAAGTGAAATAAGTCAGTCAGAGAAAGACAAATATCATATGATTACACTCATATGTGGAATTTAAGAACCAAAACAAATGAACAAAGGAAAATAAAGAGAGAAAAAGAGAAGACAAGAAACAGACTCTTAACTATAGAGAACAATCTGATGGTTAGGAAGGTGGGGTATATGGGGGGGTGATATAGGTGATGGGAATTAAGGAGTACACTTGTCATGAAGAGCACCGGGTATTACATGGAAATGTTGAACCACTGTATCGTACACCTGCAACTAATACTACACTGTATGTTAACTGGAATTTAAATAAAAACTTTAAGAAAGAGAGAGGAGAACCATCAAGGAGCACCATTATGCTTTCCAAAATGTCTAAGATGACAGACTAGAGCCAGGCACCAGATCATTGTGCAGGACTAGGCCCAGAGGCAGTGGATACTGACACCATCACCATCACCACCCTGACAGCTTGGCAGAGCAGGTGGACATGAACCTGGCCTAGGCCATCAGTGAGGGCACTACAGTCATGCCTGCATAGGTGTAAGTGCCAGGCCTCCATCACCATGGTTTCAGTGGAAGACAATGAGATCCCGGAGCATGCAGGTGAGCTGGTCATCACCAGAGGGCCAACCCCAAGGTACAGACTGTCATAATCTAACACAGGAGTCTCTAGGGTCCCTGTGGGCTGAGCTAGGACAGGGGTGAGGACCCTGAGCATCCTGCCCATAGCTGCCTGGCCTGAAATAGAGAAAAAGGGGCATAGAATTCAAGCATTCAGAGAAGATGTAGGATTGTAATAGGCAGAGTTTTTTGTTGCTTTACAATAAAATATGCCCAAGATTGACCTCATCAGCACAGCTAAACCCACTCCACTACTCAACCCTGCTCTTCTGCCTGAATGAACGGTACCAACATCCACCCAGTAATTCAATCCAGAAACATATCCAGTCCTAACCCTTGTCCTTCATCTCTCACATCTAATTATTCTTCAAGTCTTAAATATTGCTGTAATTGGGCCCCTTTTCTCTGTTACTGCTACCACTACCTTACGTTAGCCTCCCATCACCTCTCATCTGGGCTCTCCACTCTCAGTCCCCTAGCAGGAGTCACATCTCAGGGACGCATTTCTTGATCATCCAATCCAAATACTCACCTGACCCCAGCCACCTTCTACTGCCCTGTTCTATATTTTTTTCAGATCCCTTGTCACTACCTGTAATTGTAAGTACATATGTCTACTTGTCCCCACCTCTGCTGCTGCCACCATACACACAAACATGCACTGTAATGTGAGCTCCTTGAGATTAGGGACTTTGACTCACCAGAGTTTTATCTACAGCTCCTGGAAGAATGCCTAGCACAAGGCAAACCCTCAGTGTGTATTTATAGAATGAATAAATTTTCCATCATGAAGCCCAAGTGATCTTTCTAAAACAAATCTGACCATGTAATTTCCCAACTTAAAATGCTCCAGTGACTCCTTATTGTATTTCCAGATAAAACCCCTGCTCCTTAGCCAATTTCTCAGACCCTCCATGAACTGCCTCTGCTTATTTCTCTGGTTTCACCTTGGACTACAATCCCCTCATTCTCAAGAGGCTTTTCTCCCCTAATGGGGTTTATAACTGATTTTCCCTCTGAGTATAGTGCTCTTCTAAGGCAATCGCTCCCTTTGCCTGGGTAACTCCAGTGTGTTCTTCAGACAATGCCTCCTCTAAGGGGTAGAGCCCCTTCTGTGTACAGGGCACTGCGCTAGCCATGAGGTACTAGGGACTGTGATGGACACCAGATTACAACTAGGCCCTGGGCTAGATGCCAGATTACAACTGTAAACATGACATAGCCATGTACTGGTGGCACAACTAGTTCTAAAACCTAACTCCCAGACCCAAATGTAGGTTCAAGCATTGTTCATGTAGAATATTATTGTTGTTTTTTTAATTGTCATTCCTACTACAGTCACACTTCTTTTATCCAATGGCTTCAATTACCCAGAATGGCCTAAAAACTCCAAAGTAAGCAAGCAAGGAGCTATGTTGGTGTCATAGAGCTGATAAACTTTATTTATAATCTAGCCCCCTAGGCCCTCTCTCAGAACCTTGTTATAGTGCAGTATATTCTCATTACAAACTCATTTCAAACATCCTTCATTACTTGGTTGCTCAACCCACAGATGACAGAACACACCAATCAACAACTGTTCTGTTAAGCACTTACTGCATACGAGATACTGTGCTAAACTGTGGGTTATACAAGAAAATATGAAGAAGGCTCCACTCCAGGGGGTAAATGGGAACTCCCCGTACCTTCCACTCAATTTTGCTGTGAACCTAACACTTCTCTAAAAAGTAAAGTTTCTTCACTTAAAAGAATTTTTTAAGTCCTGACCCCATCATCACCACCACCACTTTAGAGAGGGACTCCAAATAAGAGGACAGGACAGAGGCAAACACATCATGAAAGCAAAAAAATGAAAACTGACTTTTTCAATTACAGAGGATTTAGGAAAAAAAATTGAAAATCAGGAAAAACAACTTAATAAACACAGGAGCTTACAGATACTTACTGAAAAGATAAAAACCCTACATACCTAAAGAACCTCTGATCTAGGACAATGAGAAGGGCACTCAGCTAAGAGCCGGGTGCTATGTTTTCATCTAGGTCCCTACTTGCCCAGCTGTGCAGTCTTTGAAAAGTCACAGGAGCTCTCTGGGCCTCATTCTCTTCCTGTCTATTTTGGGGCAGTTGAATCAGATGGTTGAATCAAGGCCTACCCAGGTCTAAATAAGACTCTTATGTTGGAAGTTCTGACCTTGAGCCATCAAGATAATGGTAAAATATATTCACTGTACTTAGACTTAAAAAGCAGGCAGGGATGGGTATCACATATTTTAGAAGGCTTTATATAAACGGTAATTTTTTCTTAAGTTTGCTACTTAGCAGGGTAAGTTTCAGTTATCTGGAAAACCCACTTAATGTGGAACACTGCTATCTCCCATAGTGCTAGATACGTGATAATTTTACATTGTTATTTAAACAGCCCAGCCTGGGCTGACCAAAATAGTACAAGGCCAAAAAAACAAAAAGAAACCTGCAGGGGATTCAACTTTCCCTGCAGTTTCTATAAAAAAGACCCGCCAAAGGGGGTAAATCTGTCATTCCCAAAGAGCACCCCACTAGGAAAGTAAGTATTGCAAGGGTGTAGCAGTCGGCTCCTAAAGAAGATAGATAGGCACCACTGTCCTCTACCTAAAGGCACTCGACCACATTTAATACCACTCTGAGCAAGTTCAGACACACTGTTGAAAGTCAGAACTGTGCTATCTCGCAGAGCCTTCCACCAAAATGTTACCAGGAGACAGTACAGGGTATCTAGATGGGCATCTGTTCAAATGACTGTTGTTATAATGTTTTAAAACTTCAATACATGTTTCCTTTTATATGGATACATCACATAAGAGAACCACTTCACACCCCAAAGATGACCAATAAATGAGGTGCCAATTGTACTGGCTCTGGATAAAAGATGGCTGCCAAACCCAGAGAGGCTGCTCACCTCAGCACCCAGCTGAGGCAGGACTCTTCAGGAAGCTCATGCATTCCCTTATTCATTCATTGCACAAAGAGTTTCAGGCCCCTACTGTGAATCCAGCACTGTGTTAAAACCAGGAATTTAACTGGGGGGGAAATGCCAGACATGATCTTTGCCTTCGGGTAATTTACATAAAAATTATAACAATCTTACAAACTATTAAGGGTTAGTAATATTCAAGAAAAATTGGAGGTTGGGTTTGGGGGTTGATAGACTAGAAGCTGCTCAAAGGGAGGGACTGGCCTAGTTGTAGAGACAAGGGGAAGCAGAGAAACCTTTCTCAAAGAGACAGCATTTGAACGAAGAACCCAAGGCTAAGCTGGCATTAACTTCTAGCTGTGTACTTATGGCAGTCAATCAATTATCTGCCATCATGCATCCATGTTTTTCAATCTAGTGTGCACAAACTCACACACCTAAGTACACTGGGAAAATATAAACTCACTAGTTTACTTGGCACAGCTTCTAGTCTATCAACTTTACTCAAATTCTATTAGGTAAAATTTTTAATTATATTAAAATCAATACTGACTTATTATGGCATAAAAACTAACATCTGAGGGTTTTTTTTTAAAGAAGAGATACAAAACTTCTAGAAAGTTCTAGTCTTCTAAAGAGTTGTCTTGGGCCATGCCCAATCCCTCTACTCAATTTCACTTACCTTTAGGGCTACTTCAGCAGAAAACTGTGAGAAGTTACTGAAGCAGCATTAACAAAGAGAGGCCCAGATCAGATTTGTGATTATTTTTATCACTGAGCTTTAAATGACTTGGTGGATATGTGTTCATTTCTAGTACTATCAGCAGCAGCAGCAGTAGTGGTCATAATAGTGGTAGCTGTTGCTGTTGTAGCAACTGCAGGTAGAAGCTGTTGTAGTTGTTACAGTGATAGCACTATGTAGTAGCGGCAGTGGTTGTCATTGTCATAGTGGTATTAGCAGTAGAGGTAGCAGTAGTAGTAATTTAGGGCTAGCTTGGATCTGAAGTCTACTGTTCACCAGCTGAACGAGATTGGACAAGTTATATAAATTCCCTACATCTTTAGAATGGGGTTAATGAAAACATCTACCTCTTAAGATTGTTCCAGAAAATAAATATGCATAAATAAACTAGCATAAAACAAGCACTCCATAAATCTTACCTATTTAACGTATTATCTTTCTTATTGTTGTTATTAGTATTATCACATATCTCTACATCATGCAAGAGGAAGTTGGAGTAAAAGAAAAGGAAGTCAAAGTAAGTTTGGGGTTGAGGAGCAGTGAGTAATAAAATAATCTATTTTCAATTTCAGTCAACCCCAATTATCAACAATTTCATTAGGGAAGAAATACCCCTCATGTAAAGCTGTCATCATAATTTCCTTGTAAAGTACTTTATAATCTCCCTTTATGCACTAATATAAGTCAAATTAATTCATGTTGTATTTCTCCAAAGGAAAGAATTATATCAAACCCCAAAAAGGGAATAGGGACTTAGTATCCTCAAAGAGGAAGACCTAACATGGCTTTTTTCTCTATGGTTAGCTACTTCTGACTTCTTTCACCTCTGTGGAGTTGATTGCCAGAGAGGTAATTACTGGTTTTCTACAACCCATTCTTTTAGAGAAAAGCGAATCACCCTTAGCCATTTAATTCTCACTGCAGATCCAAAGTGCCAATGCTAACATAAGCCTTAGAACTGCAGTCCCTTATGGTTTCCTATAGCCTTACTGTGTAAGAGCCTTTTTCTCTTCAAAGACTACTTAGAACTTAGTGTTTTGAAGACCCAGGTAGCTGGGCACTTAATCTTCTTAGCTGGCAGCACAATAGCTTGTTTGCATACCTCGTAGGAAGTAATGTAAACATTTTGCCCTAAAGACAAACTTAGCATTTAGTTTGACTGCATGCAAATAATTTAATCCTTTCTTTTATTTTTCTTAGCTGCTCAAAGGCAGGCACATTCTCTTTAGAGATTAGCTAGACTATGATGACTTAATTCACATTTAGTTACATGCCTGGTTTAACAGTCTTGTGAATGTGCTTTTGAACATTCTTCCTAAAAGCACTGCTGTCATTTTTGCTGAGGAAGGTACCTGTGAATCCATTCATTATAGCAGGGGTTCAGAACCCTGAAAAATGTGCAGGTAAATGGCCAGGTTACCCAGTTCAAACCCCACTCAAGGAGGCAGCAACAGAGGTCATTACCAGCACCAGCTTCGATGGGCGCAGTGAATCACAGCCCGGTGGACTGCTGGCATTTTCTTGATGGATGGTGATAAACTTTAGCAGAGTCTGGGGCAGAAGAGGTTCACTGTTCTGCTACATTAGGGTCACCGTTTTTAAGTTGGGAGTGGGGGGAGGATGTTAGTTCTGCTGCTCTTTCTAGTCATCAAGGCCTGCCTTCTAAAAGCTATGAATTAAATATAGCTTGTTTTCCTTTCTTCCTCTTACCTTAATTTTTTAAACTCACATTTACTGAGCACTTACTGGGTGTCAAGGACTTTGCAGCTATTAATAATAATGTCCAACATTTGTTGAGTACTACTATGTGCCAGGACTATTCTAAGTGTTTCATTTGAATAGATCAACTCATTTCACGCTCATAGCAGGGATTATTATCCTCATTTACAAATGGAACTGGACCCAGAGGGGTTAAGTAATTTGTACAAGATCACACACTTGGTGCAGTTGGTTAAGCCTCCAATTCTTGGCTTCAGCTCAAGTCGTGGAATAGAGCCCCACATCAGGCTCAGCGCTCAGCACAGAATCTACTTGAGATTCTCTCTCCTTCTCCCTGTGCTCCACCCCCTGCTCGTTCTCTCGTTCTCTCTCTCTCTAATAAATAAATAAATCTTTTTAAAAAGAAGAAGATCACACAGCTAAGAAGTACAATCTAAACGGGCACCTGGGTGGCTCAGTCGGTTAAGCATCTGCCTTTGGCTCAGGTCATGATCCCACGATCCTGGGATGGAACTCTGCTTCACCTCGGGCTCCCTGCTCAGCAGAGAGCCTGCTTCTCCCTCTCCCTCTGCTGCTCCCCCTGCTCGTGCTCTCTCTCTCACTTTCTCTTTTTCAAATAAATGTTTTTTTAAAAAAAGAAGTACAATCTACATAATGTGGGGAAATGCTATCTGAGAGTATCTATGGAACTCATATTAACATTGGTAGTGGGCTGGGGAAACAAGCAAGACCTTCTAGGCCATTAACTATCTTTTTAAATTCTCCAAAGTCTTCCAGAGACAGTGACAGAGAGTATATGCTTCATAAGCATCACCCAAAAGTTAGTGGTAGAATAAGAGCTACCATTACTAGGCAGGGAAACAGGAGAACTGAAGCACTATTTTGGAACAAGTGGGATTATCAGCAACCCTGCCCCTGAAATCTTTTCTCATAAGTGCTCACAAATATGCAGGTACAGTCCTTTAGTGCTCAGAAGATCTGATTTTGGATTTAGAGAACCTGAATTCTGTGTCTGATTATGTGATCTTGGACAAGTCATTTACACTTACTAACTCTCTACTTCTTCACCAGATAATGGGGCTAGGATACAAACTGTCATACCTACCTAATAGAATTGCTGTCAAGCTCAAAGAGAGACTCTACAAGGAAATGTTTTATAAACTGAAGAGTGTTGTGCAAATGTGCTATCACTATATTGCATTGCAATGGAGATGCCTGGGTGGCTCAGCAGGGAAGCCGCTTCTCCCTCTGCCCCTCTCCCCAGCTCATGCTATCAAATAAATAAATAAAAAATCTTTAAAAAAAAAAGAAATGTACTTATTCTGCAGTAACATTTTCTATACAATTATAGGATCTATTACTACCACTTCCTAAGAGAAAGGGGCTTTAGTTATTTTTGCATATTGCCCCTGTTACACTCAAAGACATCATAGCTTGATTAAAGTATGAGCTATTTACTCAGTCCTTGACCATGAACCTCTAGTTTTTATTTCTGATATTCCAAAGAAATCTTTAGTTTGAGTATCTTAACCAGGCCTCGGATACTTCTGTATTGTCAGGATGGTTTGAAAGGGCCCACCTATCACAGAAAGTAAATAAGCCTCTAATGATTGAGGTGACTAAGCTAAATAAACCTGGGAAGAAGGAAGAAAAACTGCTCCTTTAAACATCACATGTTTCAAATATATATAACCAATACAAGTCATAGATATTCAAAACCTAAATTTGATTCAAAATGTGATATATTACAGATGGTTCTATAAAGTAAAAGACCACCCTTTACAGAAGGCAAAGCAAATCTGAAGTTGCCCTTGGGATCACTGAAAAGCAGAATAATTCTACAGGCCCAACCATGATTTTTGCTTCAGTCAAGATTACTATGTGTCTATAGATTTAATGCACCAAGGTCAGAAGTAAAAAGTTCTGAAGGTCCATGAAAAATGACAGAAAAGTAGATTAAGATACTATCCCTTGCTAAAATCTTTTTGGTTCCATTTCTCCATTATCCCACTTGTTCCTCTCCCTTAACCAAATGATCCAAGAAAGTGGGTGGTATCATGGAAAGAGCATGGTTTAGAGTTCAACACACATGAGCGCCAATCCCATGTATCCCATTTCAAAGCTAATTGACAAGCCTTTCTCAACTTGAGCTTTCTCATCTATAAATTGAGGAATGTAATAAACTTGCCTCCAAGTTTTATTATGAGGACAGAATGAGATAATATATATAAAGGTACCTGGTTTGAAGTCCAAAATAAATGTTGTCTCCTTTAACCCTCTTCCTCTAAGCAATGCCATCCCAACATTTTCTCGTACTTCAGTACATTTCAATGTCTGAATTTGTGGCCTGGTATCCCACTGGCAATTAGCACTGTCTGTTAAAAGTAGGGTTTTGACTACTTGAAACCTCTCCAATGATCATATAACAAAACTCTCACTCTACAGCTAACTTCTGGACGATGCTTACAAAGCATATTCTCTCTTGGCCTGGTGAAACTTTGAAGAATTTCAGACGACAGTGATGGCTCAGAAGGTCTTGCTTATCCTCCCACAGGTTACCTTTAAAGATGAACTATATTCTAGTTTGTCTCAGAAGCCATTTATGAATCTGACTTCCATAAATTTGGCCAAGATGTTTCAATTCATTTATAGTTCCCAATAGGATCATCCCTTTTTAAAATGAGTGCTATAAATATAGAAATTTCTAGAATACTAGCAATGGCAATCATAATCAACCTATTCAACTTTCACTCGATTTTCAGAATTGTTTTGGACATAATTATTTAACTCTTGTTTCATATTTAACTCTTTTACTTGTGTTGCTTTATTGTGATTGTTGCTGTTTACTTCTATTGTCTAAGCAACATTACCATTAAAAAGCACAAAAATGATTTTAACATTCACATGTTGAAACAAATAGACAAGAATCGCTTCGAAAAAAACCTGAAAAACAAGAATGAGAGGGGCAAACACTGTCAGAAATTATAAAAAGCCAGAAGGCAGAGAAATTTGAAAAACTCCTTATAACTCACTTAACCCTCTTATGTTCTCAAGAGAAGATGAAAGCCCAACAGACGTCTTGTTAAGAACCATGAGACAATCAAGTCACTTTGCTTAGGAAGGTGCTTTACTTTAAATAAATGTTGCAATCACAGGAGGAAAGCAAGAAAGAGACCAAACACAAAAATCTCTTCTTAAAATTGGTCTGCAAGAAAACTATTTCATTATTTAATATTAAATGTCATGATTCACACCACCAGCACAGATATTTGAATCTACATTGCAATTGTGAATCTAAAGCCAAATTATTATCCCTGTTAAATAGCCTCACTTCATCTCATCCCACAGAATCAAGAGCGTTTGGATATTCCAATACAAGGATTAGTTCTTGGAACAGCCATTAATGCTCCTTGCCACCTATTTCCAGTTCCAGGTAGTTTTGCACATGGCAGATCTGCACTATCTGATCAGGTAAAGCCCTGTGACTCTCTCTGGACCTTGAGTTGTAGAGGAAGTTACGGGTGACCTTTCTAGGCTGAACATTTAACTGCCAGTGTGATCACAGATGCTCCAGTACCTTTTCTCTTGACAGGTAACGAGCAACATCTGAGGTGGCAAGTGGTGAAAGCTCTAGTACCCTTGGTCACTACATGACTCTGTGACTCAGATTAGCAGAGGCTCTCTGCCAACCCATGCTGATGCTTACCACAGTCTCCCTTTAATTCAAGTTTTTTGATCTCCCCTACTAGACTATAAGCTTTCTGAGGACCAGAGCCAGATCTAACTCACTTGTATATGTCTATAGTGCCTATAGACAACAGAAGTCCAATACTATCTGCTGAATAATTAAACTCAACAGACTCTAACCCTACAAAAGTAATTAGATATGTTTGCATATTCTACAAAAAAAATAGTACGCTCTTATTAGACTATTATCTCGATATAAGACAATCACTAAACTTGTCATTCTGTGCGAAGCAAGTATTTTCCTCTTGGGCAGAAAGTATGTGGGTTTTTCAATTCCAACAAGGACAAAGCTAAAAAGACAAATCTTTATTACGTAGGGGAGATTTCACATTATAGAGAGTCAGATACACTTGCTCCCTATGATATAAATCATATAAATGCTACATTAGTTTCAGATGTGCGACAGCATAGAGAACCCAGAAATAAACCCACAATCGTATGGTCAATTAATCTGTGACAAAAAAGAAAAGAATAGGGAGTTAAGATGGCGGAGGAGTAGGGGACCCCTTTTTCAGCCGGTCCCCTGAGTCGAGTTGGATAGGTACCAGACCAGCCTGAACATCCACGGAATCAGCCTGAGACGCAGGAAGATACATCTGGATCTCTACAAATGAACACTTCCAGCCATGAGTATTGAGGTATGAAGCGGGGAGCCGTGAAACCGCCCACAGATATCAGAAGATAAACGGAAGTGGGAGTGAGCCACTGCGTTCGGGCTCTGGGAAGCGGTAGCCACCTGCACGGGGGAGCGGGCGGGCTCGCGGACTGGCACCCACGAAACAGCAGACTGAGACTGTGAGCCGGGGAACGCATGACCAAACCGAAAACTGGAGCTCCGGAGCGCGAGGGGGCGGCTGGTGGCTGGCGGTGTTAGAAACACAAAGGAGAGAGATGCACCGGCCCTGGAAGTGAGGGCTGGGACGCCGGGTGTGGGGCGCACATCCCGGGACGCTACAGGGTTGAGCAGCACCAACAGAAACAGAGTTAAAGTGGCCAGAACATCAGTGGAGAACAGTCCACGATCCCTCTGTTTTGAGACAGAGGCTGAGATTCGGCCGCTGCTGCTCTGACTCTCAGAAGAGGCACAGCAAACCGCCAGGGAAAGCCGCCAGAGAACAAAAGCCTGGAAAGACCAGCTCACAGTGTGCCCATCCCCATCCCCCCTCGCAAGGGACACGGAGACTCTACCCAAACAGGGTTGCCTGAGTATTGGCGTGGCAGACCCCTCCCCCAGAAGGCAGGCTGAAAAATCAAGAAGCCCACATCCCTAAGATCCCTATAAAACAAGGGCGAACAGCCTGGGTCCCGGTCAAAAATTTGGGCTCTGGACAACCCCACAACCTCTCCTCATCAGAATGACGAGAAGGAGAAATCGCCCCAGCAAAGAAAAGACAATGAGTCTGTGGCCTCTGACACAGAACTAATGGATATGGATATAACCAAATTATCAGAAATGGAATTCAGAGTAACAATGGTCAAGATGATGTGTAGACTTGAAAAAAGTATTAACAAAAATGTTAATGAGAATATAGAATCTCTAAGGGCGGAAATGAGAGCGAATCTGACAGAAATTAAAAATTCTATGAGCCAAATGCAGGCAAAACTAGAGGCTCTGACAGCCAGGGTGAATGAGGCAGAAGAACGTATCAGCGAATTAGAGGATGGGTTAGTAGAAGACAAAGCTAAAGTAGAATCTGGACTTCAAAAAATCCACGCTTAAGAATGTAGGTTACAAGAGATTACTGACTCAATGAAACGTTCCAATGTCAGAATCATCGGCATCCCCGAGGGGGTGGAGAAAAACAGAGGTCTAGAAGAGATATTTGAACAAACTGTAGCTGAAAACTTCCCTAATCTAGCAAGGGAAACAAATATCCGTGTCCAAGAGGCAGAGAGGACCACTCCCAAGCTCAACCACGACAAACCTACGCCACGTCAAGTCATAGTGCATTTCGCAAATATTAGATCCAAGGATACAGTATTGAAAGCGGCCAGGGCAAAGAAATTTCTCACGTACCAAGGAGAAGGTATCAGAATTACATCAGACCTGTCTACACAGACCTGGAATAAGAGAAAGGGTTGGGGGGGGCATTTTTAAAGCTCCTTCAGAGAAAAACATGCAGCCAAGGATCCTTTATCCAGCAAGGCTGTCATTCAGAATTGATGGAGAAATAAAGACCTTCCAGAATCGCCAGTCATAGACCAATTTCGTAACCACGAAACCAGCCCTACAGGAGATATTAAGGGGGGATTCTATAAAGGTAAAAAGGCCCCAAGAGTGATACAGAACAGAAAGTCACAATCTATAGAAACAAAGACTTTACTGGCAACGTGGCATCATTAAAATCATATTTCTCAATATTCAGTCTCAATGTAAATGGCCTAAATGCTCCCATAAAACACCACAGGGTTGCAGATTGGATAAAAAGACATGACCCATCCACTTGCTGTCCACAAGAGACTCATTTTGAACCTAAAGACACATCCAGACTGAAAATGAAGGGATGTAAAACAATTTTTCACGCCAATGGACCTCAAAAGAAAGCTGGGGTAGCAATTCTCACTTCAGACAGATTGGATCTTAAACTAAAGACTATAGTTAGAGACACAGAAGGGCACTATATTATTTTTAAAGGATGTATCCAACAAGTGGATATGACAATTATAAATATATAGGCCCCCAACAGGGGAGCAGCAAGATACACAAGC
This sequence comes from Ursus maritimus, assembly GCF_017311325.1. Classification (NCBI taxonomy): domain Eukaryota; kingdom Metazoa; phylum Chordata; class Mammalia; order Carnivora; family Ursidae; genus Ursus; species Ursus maritimus. The sequence goes on from NW_024426996.1 coordinate 38,280,464, forward strand.
CACCTCTTAACCACAATAAAGAGACCTATAGATAAAAATACATTAATAGTAGGGTACCTTAACACTCCACTATCAGAAATAGACAGAACACCCATACGAAAAATAGACAAAGAAACAAGGGCTTTGAATGCCATACTCGACGAGTTGGACCTCATAGATATATATAGAACACTACACCCCAGAACCAAAGAATATTCATTCTATTCTAATGCCCATGGAACATTCTCAAGAACAGACCATGTTCTGGGACACAAAACAGGTCTCAACCAATACCAAAAGACTGAAATTATCCCCTGCATATTCTCAGACCACAACGCTCTGAAATTGGAACTCAACCACAAGGAAAAATTTGGAAGAAACTCAAACACTTGGAGACTAAGAACCATCCTGCTCAGGAATGACTCGATAAACCAGGAAATCAAAAATCAAATTAAAAAATTTATGGAGACAAATGAGAATGAAAATACAACAGTCCAAAACCTATGGGATACTGCAACGGCAGTCCTAAGGGGGAAATACATAGCCATCCAAGCCTCACTCAAAAGAATAGAAAAATCTAAACTGCAGTTTTTATATTCTCACCTCAAGAAGCTGGAACAGCAACAGAGGGACAGGCCTAAACCATGCACAAGGAAGCAGTTGACCAAAATTAGAGCTGAAATCAATCAAGCAGAAACAAGAAGTACAGTAGAGCAAATCAACAGGACTACAAGCTGGTTCTTTGAGAGAATCAATAAAATTGACAGACCACTGGCAACACTTATCCAAAAGAAAAGAGAAAGGACCCAGATTATTAAAATTATGAATGAAAAAGGAGAGGTCACGACGAGCACCATTGAAATTGGAAGGATTATTAGAAACTTTTATCAACAGCTTTATGCCAATAAATTAAGCCATCTGGAAGAGCTGGAGGCCTTCCTGGAAACCCATAAACTACCAAGACTGAAACAGGAAGAAACTGATTTTTTAAACAGGCCAAATAATTACAAAGAGTTTGAGTCAGTGAAAGACAACCTTCCAAAAAACAAAACTCCAGGCCCGGACAGTTTTCCTGGGGAATTCTACCAAACATTCAAAGAAGAAATAATATCTATTCTCCTAAAGCTATTTCAAAAAATAGAAACAGAAGGAAAGCTACCAAACTCATTCTATGAGGCCAATATTACCTTGATCCCCAAACCAGGCAAAGACCCCCTCAAAAAGGAGAATTACAGACCGATTTCCCTAATGAATATGGACGCCAAAATCCTCAACAAGATACTTGCTAATAGAATCCAACAGTACATTAAAAGGATTATCCATCACGATCAAGTGGGATTCATACCTGGGATGCAAGCGTGGTTCAATATTCGCAAATCAATCAGCGTGATACATCATATCAACAAGAAAAGACTCAGGAACCATATGATCCTCTCAATCGATGCCGAAAAAGCATTTGACAAAATACAGCATCCTTTCCTGATTAAAACCCTTCAGAGTGTAGGAATAGAAGGTACATTTCTCAATCTCATAAAAGCCATCTATGAAGAGCCTACAGCAAATATCATTCTCAATGGGGAAAAGCTGGAAGCCTTTCCCTTAAGATCAGGAACACGACAAGGATGCCCACTCTCGCCACTATTATTCAACATAGTACCAGAAGTCCTTGCAACAGCAATCAGACGACAAAAAGGGATGAAAGGTATCCAAATCGGCAAAGAAGTCAAAATGTCTCTCTTTGCAGATGATGTGATACTCTATATGGAAAACCCAAAAGACTCTACTCCCAAACTATTAGAAGTTATAGAGCAATTCAGTAATGTGGCGGGATACAAAATCAATGCTCAGAAATCAGTTGCATTTCTATACACGAATAATGAGACTGAAGAAAGAGAAATTAGGGAATCCATTCCATTTACAATAGCACCAAAAACCATATGTTACCGTGGAATTAACTTAACCAGAGATGAAAAGGATCTATATTCTAGAAACTATAAATCACTCTTGAAAGACATTGAGGAAGACACAAAAAGATGGAAAGATATTCCATGCTCATGGATCGGAAGAATTAACATAGTTAAAATGTCCATGCTACCCAGAGCAATCTGCACTTTCAATGCTATCCCGATCAAAATACCAATGACATTTTTCAAAGAACTGGAACAAACAGCCCTTAAATTTGTGTGGAACCAAAAAAGGCCCCGAATCTCCAAGGAACTGTTGAAAAAGAAAAACAGAGCTGGGAGCATCACAATGCCGGATTTCGAGCTGTACTACAGAGCTGTGATCACAAAGACAGCATGGTACTGGCACAAAAACAGACACATGGACCAAGAGAACAGAACAGAGAACCCAGAAATGGACCCTCGGCTCTTTGGGCAACTAATCTTTGATAAAGCAGGAAAAAACACATCCGGTGGAAAAAAGATAGTCTCTTCAATAAATGGTGTTGGGAAAATTGGACAGCTACATGCAAAAGAATGGAACTTGACCACTCTCTCACACCATACACAAAGATAAATGCCAAATGAATGAAAGACCTTGATGTGAGACAGGAATCCATCAAAATCCTAGAGGAGAGCATAGGCAGCAACCTCTACGACATCGGCCACCGCAACCTTTCTCATGACACATCTCCAAAGGCTTCTCGAGAAACAAAAGAAAAAATGAACTTGTGGGACTTCATCAAGATAAAAACTTCTGCACAGCCAAGGAAACAGTCAAAAAAACTAAGAGGCAGCCCACGGAATGGGAGAAGATATTTGCAATTGATGCTACAGATAAAAGACTGGTATCCAAGATCTACAAAGAACTTCTCAAACTCAATACACGAGAAACAAATAAACAAATCAAAAAATGGGCAGAAGATATGAACAGACACTTTTCCAATGATGACATACAAATGGCTGACACATGAAAAAATATTCAAAATCATTAGCCATCAGGCAAATTCAAATCAAAACCTCACTGAGATACCACGTTACGCCAGTTAGAATGGCAAAAATTGACAAGGCAAGAAACAACAATTGTTGGAGAGGATGTGGAGAAAGGGGATCCCTCCTACATTGTTGGTGGGAATGCAAGTTGGTACAGCCACTCTGGAAAACAGTGTGGTGGTCCCTTAAAAAGTTAAAAATTGAGCTACCCTATGACCAGCCATTGCACTACTGGGTATTTACCCCAAAGATACAGACGTAGTGAAGAGAAGGGCCATATGCACCCCAATGTTCATAGCAGCATTGTGCACAATAGCTAAATCGTGGAAGGAACCGAGATGCCCTTCAACAGATGACTGGATTAAGAAGTTGTGGTCCAGATACACAATGGAATATCATTCAGCTATCAGAAAGAACGAGTTCTCAACAGTTGCTACAACATGGACGGCACTGGAGGACATAATGCTAAGTGAAATAAGTCAAGCAGAGAAAGACAATTATCATATGATTTCTCTCATCTATGGAACATATGAACTAGGAAGATCGGTAGGGGAAGAAAGGGATAAAGAAAGGGGGGTAATCAGAAGGGGGAATGAAGCATGAGAGACTATGGACTCTGAGAAACAAACCGAGGGCTTCAGAGGGGAGGGGGGCGGGGGAATGCGATAGGCTGGTGATGGGTAGTAAGGAGGGCACGTATTGCATGGTGCACCGGGTATTATACGCAAATAATGAATCATCGAACTTTACATCAAAAACTAGGGATGTACTGTATGGTTTACTAACATAATATAATAAAAAAACATTAAAATAAAGAAAAAAATCATTTTACTAGATCCTGCAACTCCTCAGTGTTAAATCTAAACAGTTGCTCTGTTAAATGTATTCGTTATATTTTTAGTTGAGTATTAGACTAAAATATCTTCAGTTAAGATACACTTTCCAAGTAATTTGTTGATGTATTTGATTAGCTGTCTCCCCCTCCTCCCAGGGAATGCCTATGATAATAAGCACAGATGTAGAAGTCATTTTATTTACCCAACATTCTGTAACAATTCCAGTATATCAACATGTAAAAAAAAAATTCTAAAACATTCCTATGTTTTATTTCTTATATCATCTTAATTATTCATCACTAATATTTTCCATAACTACTTTTTTATTTAGTTCATAAAAATTTATATAATAAAACCAGGGAAAACTATTTCTCAAATATGTATGATTCCGCAAAGTTCTCTTAAATATTTCCTACCATATATTTAAAACAACTGACAACATATCCTAGGTCCCCAATCTGCTTTTTTGTGCACCTATTCATGAGCAAACAAAAGCCACTTCATAATTCACCCTTCCTTCTCTTCCTCAGAGGAAGTAGAAACCTCTCTTTTTTAATAACATAATTTTTATTTTAACTTGGATACATAAAAAAAGTGTTAAGAAACTTTTCTTCTCCCTACATTTTGAAACTTTAATTAAAATGTCTCAGCTGATCTATCTGCTAATGATTATTTGGACAATGATGCAGAGAATCCTTTTTCTCAAAGGAATGAACACCTTCTAAGCCAAGAACAGCTTTGGGTCCAGATGTTACTGTTGTTCATTCTCACCATTAATCACCAAACACTGCAGTAGGACCCACCATGGATATTATTCAAACAGAGACTCAATTAAATTCAGAAGCAGTCCATTTAATCTTCATCAGCTCAAACAATGGCAACTTCATTTTTCTCAACTAAATGTTAAGTCAGAGAAGAGAAACTTCAAAGATTTTCATTTCATTCAATATTGTTATAAAGTAACTGGATTTACAGTTTGACTTTGGACAAAGGAGAGCCACAGTGTTTTGCTGGAAGGCAATGCTACAGGGAAGAAGCAGCATCCTGTGCTGGTAGACACAAGTTGTAGTAATTCTTTGATAAAAAAGAAAAAGATTCATTTGCTCCCTTAAAAGCTGTGATAACTTAAGAAAGAAATAAAATATTTGTTTGGACTCTGCACTGTGAAGATGGATGTGGGATAAGGAAAGGATCCAGAGAACCAGAATGGAGAGAGAAAAAGGGGACACATCTAACTCTTACATCATTTACTTCATCTAGACCAAGGGGGAAAATAGCTCCTCAGATGTCCTGCTAGAAAGCAGCTATGGGCATGATGAATGAGACATCTATAATTAAGTACAGCATCAAACTTGCTAGAGAACTTTCTTACTATGGTCATGACATTGACTTTTTTTTAAGTGGGGTAAATGCAGAAGGAGTGCTAACTAGATGTCATTAGCCATCAGTTTGGATCATGACTACTTACTCCAAGGGTTTCCACTAGGATAATAAAACCTTATTTAGAAACCCTTCCTTCACCACCTCTATATTTACTCAGTGTTCTCCAGAGAAATAAAATAAATAACATATAGACAGACAGACATAGATTTATTATAAGGAAGTAACATACAATTATGGAGGCTGACAAGTCCTAAGATCTCCTAGGCAAGCTGCAGACCCAGGAAAATGGAAGTTGTAGTTCTTCTCTGAAAGCTGGCAGGTTCAAGACTCAAGAAGAAATGGTATTTCAGTTCAAGTCCAAAGGAAGGAAAAGACTGATGTCCAGCTCAAACAGTCAGACCATTAACTTTTCTTCTTACCCAGCCTTTTATTCTATTCAGGACTTCGTCTGATTGGATGAGGTACACTCACCTTAGGGAGGGCAATCTGCATTATTCAGTCTACCAATTCTAATGGTAACCTCACAGAAACACCTTCATAGACACACCCCAAATAATGTCTGACCAAATTTCTGGGTACCCCATTGCGCAGTCAAATTGCTACATAAAATTAGCCATCATAATCTCTAACATGGTGAGCAAATTAGAGACAACAGAAAGTCCCCCTACACAAATAACCTACAGATCATGTGAGAGGAACCTGATGAAAATTTAAATCTTATTACTTCCTTTCAAGCCCTTTCCTAAAGCAACCAGATCCTGACAAAATGAGATAAATACTCTTATTAATGATAATAGTAATAACAATAATGGCAAACACAAATGTAGTACCCACCATGTACCAGGCACTGTTTAAGTACATTTTATGAACTCCTTCAGTACAACAACCTTTTGAGGGGAATGAGGAAACCAAGGCAGAGAGACATGAGTTAATTTGCCCAAAGTCACAGAACTAAGAATTGGTGAAGCTACAAGTCCCATCCAAGCTATCTGGCTCCAAAAGTCCATATGCTGTTTCTTATTTCAGTCTGCACTGAATGTTCATTACAGATGATGATAAGGAAAAGTCTCTGCTTTCAGGAAATGAAAGAGTGGCTATGATGCTTATAGAATGTGTCAGTCATCCTGATCCAGAGATTAAGAAGGCTTCATCATCTGGGTAGTTTGTAATATAGTATGAAAGCTATGGACAGTCCAGTCCAACTCTTCCCTCGCCCCTCTCTCCCTCTGGATGAGCTTCACCTCACAGAGATGACATGGGAGCAAGCCCCTCAAGTCACATCTCTCTGGCCTGGACTACTAATTAACTACCACCTGATCTATCCACATCTACTGTGCTTTATATGCTCTATATGGTCTATTCTTCAACCAGCACCCAGAGGTATCTTCTAAAAATAAAAATTAAAAAAAAAAAAAACAAGAATACCACATCCCCTTGCTGAAACCCTTAAGTGACTTCCCATTGCTCTTAGAACAAAAGCACATGAATAGAATTCTAGGCCCTGTACAGCCTGCACCATTTCCTCTCCAGCCTCATCTCACACCACCATGCTCTCCCCCTTGCTCTATCTGGTCAGGATACCTAGCTCTTCTTTTAGTCTGTGTCCTTGCCATGCCCCCTCCTGCCATTGCTCACACCGCTCCCTCTGCCAGAACTCGTCCTAGAAGAGTTTACTACAATCATGGTCTTTTCTTTTCTTTTCCTTTTTAAGGTAAGAAACCTAATTTTATTTCTTTAGCCATTAGATCTCCTAAGGAATCTCAAGCATTTCTTTCTCAGGAGAAACCCTTCACCACTCTAAGTAGATCAGTCCCCCACTATAAACCCTTATAGCATGGTATGCCTCTGTGGTGTAGTATCTGTCACAGTAACAACTGTACATTTATAGTAGGTCTGTAAGATCTAAGAGGCTGAGAACAGCATCTTCTTTTGCTCACTATTGCCTGACAAGGTGTCTTAACATAGCAAATAGTAAAAATACTGTCTGGATCAATGAATGACAGAATAGCAATCCTAGAAGAAGAAAAAACATATGAGCAAGATCACTGAGGAAAGAAAGGGCATGGCACATATAAGGAATAGTGAGTAACCCAAGACAGTAAATTAGAACCAGAAACAGAAAGATGTAGAGAAAGGATTAAAAATAGTGGTTAGGAACTCAGGAAACAACAGATGTTGGTGAGGATGAAGAGAAAGGGGAACCCCCTTACACTACTGGTGGGAATGTAAACTGGTGCAGCCACTCTGGAAAATGGTATGGAGGTTCCTCAGAATTTTTTAAATAGAACTACCCTATGACCTAGCAACTGCACTACTAGGTATTTATCCAAAGGATACAAGTATAGTGATTTGAAGGGGCACATGCACCCCAAAGTTTAGAGCAGCAATGTCCACAATAGTCAAAATATAGAAAGAGCCCAGATGTCCATCAACAGATGAATGGATATATCATGAAAACCTGTTTCATGATACATCCCCAAAGGCAAGAGAAACAAAAGATAAAATGAATTTATGGGACTTCATCAAGATTAAAAGTTTCTGCACAGCCAAGGAAACAGTCAGAAAAACTAAGAGGCAGCCCACGGAATGGGAGAAGATATTTGCAAATGACACTACAGATAAAGGACTGGTATCCAAGATCTACAAAGAACTTCTCAAACTCAATACACGAGAAACAAATAAACAAATCAAAAAATGGGCAGAAGAAATGAACAGACACTTTTCCAATGAAGACATACAAATGGCTAACAGACACATGAAAAAATGTTCAAAATCATTAGCCATCAAGGAAATTCAAATCAAAACTACACTGAGATACCACCTTACACCAGTTAGAAGGGCAAAAATAGACAAGGCAAGAAACAACAATTGTTGGAGAGGATGTGGAGAAAGGGGATCCCTCCTACATTGTTGGTGGGAATGCAAGTTGGTACAGCCACTCTGGAAAACAGTGTGGAGGTCCCTTAAAAGTTAAAAATTGAGCTACCCTATGATCCAGCCATTGCACTACTGGGTGTTTACCCCAAAGATACAGACGTAGTGAAGAGAAGGGCCATATGCACCCCAATGTTCATAGCAGCAATGTCCACGATAGCTAAATCGTGGAAGGAGCCGAGATGCCCTTCAACAGATGACTGGATTAAGAAGTTGTGGTCCATATATACAATGGAATATTACTCAGCAATCAGAAAGAACGAGTTCTCAACAGTTGCTACAACATGGACGGCACTGGAGGAGATAATGCTAAGTGAAATAAGTCAAGCAGAGAAAGACAACTATCATATGATTTCTCTCATCTATGGAACATAAGAACTAGAATGATCAGTAGGGGAAGAAAGGGATAAAGAAAGGGGGTAATCAGAAGGGGAATGAAACATGAGAGACTATGGACTATGAGAAACAAACTGAGGGCTACAGAGGGGAGGGGGTGGGGGAATGGGATAGGCCGGTGATGGGTAGTAAGGGGGGCACATATTGCATGGTGCACTGGGTGTTATACACAAACTAATGAATCATCGAGCCTTACATCGAAAACCGGGGATGTACTGTATGGTGACTAACATAATATAATAAAAAATCATTATTAAAAAAAAAAAACAGATGAATGGATAAAGAAGATGTGGTATGTATATATATAGATATATATCTATATATATCTATATAGATATATATCTATATATATATATACACATACACACACACACACACACACACACACTGGAATATTACTCAGCCATCAAAAAAGAATGAAATCTTCCCATTTGCAATGAGATGGTTGGAGCTAGAAGGTATTATGCTAAGTGAAATAAGTTAGTCAGAGAAAGACAAATACCATATGATTTCACTCAAGTGAAATTTAAGAATGAAACACATGAAACATAATGGAAAGGAAGGAAAGATAAAATAAGATGAAAATTGAGAGGGAGGTAAACCATAAGACATGCTGAACTCTAGGAAACAAACTAAGGGTTGCTGGAAGGGAGGTGTGGGGGGCAGAGGGGTAACTGGGTGATAGGCATTAAGGAGGACATTTGATATAATGAGTACTGTCATATGCAACTGATGAGTCACTAAATTCTACCCCTGAAACTAATAATACAGTATATGTTAACTAAATTAAATTTAAATAAAGAACTAAAAACAAACAAAAATAGTGGTTAGTGCCAGATCATAAAGGCCTAGAAATTTGAAGTTAAGGAGTACAAGCTTTCAATTCTGTGGGTAATAAAAAGCCATGAAAAATTTCTGAGCAAGAGAAATGAAATTAGATATGATCAGACAATGATTTCAGGCATGACCATACACTGGATTCATTCAAGAAGATATAGCAAAATGCCAAGGTCCAACAACCCTAAGAGATCCTGATTTCATCAGTATGGGGTATGGTCTGAACATCAGTTTTTAAATGTCCCTGATGATTCAGATATGCAGAAAAGTTTGAGAACTACCACTTCAGAAAAATCATTCTGGAAACTGTGTTGTTCTTAAATTGGAGAGGGCCACACTGATGGCAGAGAAAGTCGTTAGGAAGCTCTCTTACGAGAAGAATCTGATCTAGGATAAATCTCAATAATGGAAGGGATGGTCTCTTCCGAAAAAAAGGTTTCAAGGGTCAAATGCCCAACTGAGAGGGCTAACTGGACGTGAGAAATAAGAAAGAAGAAGTGGAAAATGATTCCGGGGTTCCCAGATGGGGGCAACAGCATAGACGGTGATGGGACCAACTAACAAATTTAAATGAGAAAGAAAACACAAGAGGAGGTGTCAGGATGAGAAACAGAGGAAAAGAAGAAAGAACACTGAGCCCACAACCCTGTGAATTTGACCTTCACCTACCTCCCCTCGCCCAGGAGCTGTCATCACTAAATTAAGCCAAATGTTAGTGCCTGACAACTCTGCCAGGGGCCAGTGAAAGTCAACAGATTTAGGCTGCTGCAGAATAACAGGACATTCATTCTACCTCTGACGGCCCTCTCTTGGGACCTCCCTGCCTGAAGAGTCCCGATATGGAATTCTTCCCAAGAGGACTTCAGTATTTCAGCTGTCACCAGCCCCTGCTGAGAAAGAGGCACAGTTCAGGAGTGAGGATCCAATCACCATGAGCCCATAGATCACAGTCTCCACCTTGATTCCTTAAATTGTGTCACCAAGCAGATGGGAAGCCAGCATTGAACCCAAAGCACAGATGCCACATGCTCACGCAGAGTATGAGTGAGCTGTGTGGTTCTTCTTTTTAATTTCTTATTTGATAACAAGCTTCCAGCCCCCAGATCAATATTGCCAGCACACTGCTGTGCACCCCACCAGGCATACTTTGTTGTCACTATTACTCTTTTTAGAGAAATAATTATCTGTGTACACACCCGTGTAAAAATTATTTATAGTTTATTCTTTCTCTTCCCAAATGAAACAATTAAAAGATGTATTTTTTAAAAGGTTTGTCTCTTCCTTTCGTGGTAAAAGCTTGTTGAGGTAAGCTGCAGTTTTGTAGAAGTAAGGTTTGATCCCATGGGATCTGTAAACAGAGGCTGCGAAAGTAGAAAAGACATGACAAAGAGGGTGTAAGTCAGTAATTCCTGTCCACAGCATAATGGCGCAAGGAAAAAATACACCATCACATGTCTGAACAACCTACAGAACGGCCAGCTTCAGCAAAACTGCAGCCCGATCTGTCTCTTGGCTGCCTGGAGAGGCAGAAACAAGAGGAACACCAGGCACTTGACAATCCTCTCAGAGCTATAAACTGGGAAGGAGCTCCTTGACACATATTCCCAAGAGGATGGAGGATTTACTACGATGCTGGCCACAAGTAACTCAAGGATTGCCTCCCCATCTATGAATTTATCTCTGGTTTCTTAACTTAAGGGCATATGTGAGCAATTCTCAATAGTACCCCTTCCCACTACTCTCCTTTTCTTTCTACAAGGTTTAGCAATGTCCCCAAGGAACCACACAGGGGAGATTACCCTCCCCTTAGCCAGTCTTGTCATCTAAACATTCTTCCTCAAGCAAGTTAGAGAACTGGGGTGATTCTTTTACACAGCAGTGTGAGCCCTGCTAAACCAACCTGACGGCCTTCAACAAGTATCTAACCGCTCTGTACTTTGGTTTCATCATCTACAAAATGGGTTAATAATAGTCTCCAGTACAGGATGGTTATGAAAATTAAATATATTAACACAGACATGTGTTATGTCTGGCACACAGTGACTGCCTCTAGTATATTAGCTGCCATAACATTTTTTCTAAGAAGCAGTATACATTAGTGACTAAGAATATGAACTCCACAGTCAACCTATTTGGATTCAAATACAGATTTCACCACTTCTCAGCTGTGCGATGATATTTAGAAGTGTGGCTCTTAGAAGGTGATCAGTTCGTGAGGATGGAACCCTTATGAATGGAATTAGTGTCCTTATAAATGAGGTGTCAGAGAGCTCCCTCAACAAAAGTGGGCCTTCACCAGACACTGAATCTTCTTGTGCCTTGATTTTGGACTTTCCATCCCCCAGAATGGTGGGAAGTAAATTTCTGTTGTCTAGAAGACACAAAGTCTGTGGAATTTTGTTACAGCAGCCCAAACAGATCAAGACACACATACATTCACATACACACACATTAACTTAGAACAATTCTTAGCATATAGTAAATAATACATATGCTAGTCATTTTATTATTATTATTAATTATTATTATTACTATGAGTTAAGAAAGGCAATATATAAGTAGTAAGTAGTGACATAACAGTTTACACAATTAGAAGTTTTAGGGGATCTCTCTGATATGCTGGAAGAGCCTTGAATTTTAACTATGATAAGTTTTTACCCAATATCTCTGAGCTACACCCTCCTCATCTGTAAAGTGGGATAATAAAATAATCTTTAGTCTGCCACATTACAATAAAAATCAGAAGTCATATTTGTTGAGCTTTGAATCAAGGGACTAAGGCAACTTTCCTGCCTAAATACCATGCTGAACTTCTTCCCCTCTAGAGTATGGCCAAGGGAAATATGTACACAAGGAATCACGTCAGATGTGAAAATAAGTGCTGTTCTATAAATGACTTGAAGCTACATATAAATTCACTAGGATAATCCACAGAACTCAGGAAAATGCTGTACTTATGATTAAAGTTGTATTACAAAGAATACAATACATGAACACTGAAATGAAGAGATCAAGATCTAAGAGAGTCACAAACACAAATATTCCATGTCTTTAAGACACGTCATCCTTCCAGCACATCAATGTATGTTTACCAACTAAACCTTGGTGTAATAATCATCGACCACATAACAGATCTCAATCTCCAGCCCCTCTCCTTTCCCCAAAGGTCAGGAGGTAAGGTTAATATCACCAGAATCAAAGCTTCAACCCTCTAATCACAGAGTTGTTTTTCCAACTTGGTCAGTCCCCATGTTGACATCTAGGGTCCCACCAGGAATTAGCATAAACTCAGAGGTAATCCTGGGGTCCCACAGTGAATAACGAAGATACTCCTGTCCCTTGGGAAATTCCAAGGATTTAGAAGCTCCCTCACAAGAACTCAGGAAAAAGATCAAAGACATTCTTTATTATATAATGAATGGGGAGCTTATAAAATTGGATTTCATTCAACTACCCTGTTTAATAAGACAACATCAAAAAAGGAACTAAAGTACTTGCTTTGGCATCACATATACTAAAAAACTGGAACCATACAGAGAAGATTAGCATGGCCCCTGACCAAGGATGACACAAAAATACATAAAATATTCCATTTTTTTTAAAAGATTTTATTTACTTATTTGACAGAGAGAGAGACAGCCAGCGAGAGAGGGAACACAAACAGGGGGAGTGGGAGAGGAAGAAGCAGGCTCCCAGCCGAGGAGCCTGATGTGGGGCTCGATCCCAGACTGCCAGGATCATGCCCTGAGCCAAAGGCAGATGCTTAACGACTGAGCCACCCAGCGCCCCAACATTCCATATTTTTTAAAAGCAAGTGATGTAGCTGACTTTCCTAACACACAAAAACAGATGCAGAGATAGATAAAATGAGGAGGCAAAGGAATATGTAAAAAATTTTAAAAACAGGACAAAATCTTAGCAAGAGACCTAATGAAACAGTGATAGGCACTACACCTGATAGAGAATTTAAAGTAATGACCATAAGGATACTTGTTAGACCTGAGAAAAGAGTGGAAGACATCAGTGAGACCTTTAACAAAGAGATGAAAAAGGGACCAATCAGAAATGAAGAATACAATAACTGAAATTAAAATACTAGATGGAATACAGGGCTGGTCAGAAGCAGCAGAACAAATCAACAGCCTGGAGGACAGAGTAATGGAAAGTAACCAAGCTGAGTAGATGAGGGGAAAAACATTATACAAATTGAGAACAGACTTAGGGGACTCAGTGACTCCAACAAGTGTAATAACGTTCGCATTACAGGAATCCCAAAAGAAGAGAGAGCAAAGGGAACATAAAATTTCTTTGAAAAAATAAAGGATAAAAACTGCTCAAATTTGGGGAAGGAAACATAAATTCAGATCCAGAGATACCCCAACAAAATCAACCTAAGGAGGTCCACAACAAGACACATAGTAATTAAAATGGCAAAAAAGCAGTGATAAACAATGAATTCTAAAAGAAACAGGAGAAAAGAAAGCAGCTACATTCAAGGGAAACCCCATAAGCCTATCAGCAGATTTTTCAACACAAACTTTACAGGCCAGAAAGGAGTGGCATGCTATATTCAAAGAGCAGAGAGGTGCTTGGGTGACTCAATCAGTTGAGCATCTGACTCTTGGTTTCAGCTCAAGTCACGATCTCAAGGTTGTGGAATCAAACCCTGCATCAGGCTCCACACTTGGCTGGGAGTCTGCTGAACATTCTCTCCCTCTCCATCTCCCTCTGCCCTGCCACCCACTCAGCTGCTCTCTAAAAATAAATAAATAAATCTTAAAAAAAAAAAAAAAAGTACCAAAAGGGAAAAGTCTGTAGCCAGAGTACTTATCCAGCAAAACTATCATTCAGAATAGAAGGAGAGTTAGAGTTTCCAAGACAAACAAAAGTTAAGGGAGTTCATGACCATTAAACCAGTCCTACAAGAAATGTTAAAGGGGAATCTGTGAATGGAAAGGAAAGACCATAAGTAAGAGTAACAAAAGTGGAAAGCTCAAAAGCAGTAACAATATCAGTAAATCTCACTCGAGGGACTCACTAAGCAAAAGGAAGTAAAGTATGACACCATATACCTAAAACAAAGGGAAAAGAGGAGTCAAGAATGAGTTCAAACTTAAGCAACCATCAACTTCAGATAGATTGCTGTAGACAGAAGAGGTTACATAGAAGCCTCATGGTAACCACAAATCAATCACCAGGAATAATTTTGCAAAAAAGAAAGAGAAAGGAATCCAGATCTATCACTAAAGAAAGCCAGCTTATGGTGAGAGAAGAGAGCAAGGAAAGAAAGGAACAAAGAAGAACCACGAAAACAAACACAAGACAAATAACAAAATGGCAATAAATACATACCTATCCATAATTACTTGAGTGTAAATGGACTAAATCCTCCCATCGGAAGACAGAAGGCGATGGAATGAATAAAAAAACAAGACCCATCTATATGCTGCCTACAAGCGACTCACTTCAGACCTAAAGACACATGCAGATTGAAAGTGACAGGATGGAGAAATATTTGTCATACAAATGGATGTGAAAAGAAATCTGGGGTAGCAATGCTTCTATCAGACACAGTCAACTTTAAAACAGTGAAATGAAGACTGTAATGAGAGACAAAGGACACTATATAATCACTAAGGGGACAATCCAAAAAGAAGACATAACAATTGTAAATATTTATGCACCCAATATGGAAGCACCCAAATACAAAGGGCACCTAGTAACAAACATAAAGGAAACAATCAATAATAATACAGTAATAGTATTACTTACATCAGTGGCCAGATCATCTAGACAGAATCAACAAAGACACAGTGGCTTTGAATGACATACTGGACTAGATGGATTGAACAGACATAGAACATTCCATCCTAAACCGGCAGAATACACATTCTTTTCAAGTGCACATGGAACAGTCTTCGGAATAGATCACATATCAGGTCACAAAAGAAGTCTCAACAATTTCAAAAAGATCAAATGCGTCTTCTCTGACCACAACAAATCTGTCTTCTCTGACTACAACAGATGAAACTAGAAATCGACCATAAGAAAAAATCTGGAAAGAGCACAGATAGATGGAGGTTAAACAACATGCTACTAAACAATGAATTAGTCCATCAAGAAATCAAAGAGGAAATCAGAAAATACATGGAAACAAATAAAAGTGAAAACGCAATGATCCAAAAATCATTCACATGCAGCAAAATTGGTTCTAAAAGGGAAGTTTAGAGCAATACAGGCCTACTACCCCAAGAAGCAAGAAAAATCTCAAATAAACAACCGAACCTTACACCTAAAGGAGCCAGGAAAAGTAGAACGAACAAAACTCATTTCAGCAGAAAGAAATCCTAAAGATTAGAGTAGAAATAAATGATAACAAAACTAAAAAAATAACAGAAGAGATCAATGAAACCAGGAGCTGGTTCTTTGAAGAGATCAACAAAATTGATAAACCTCTAGCCAGACTCATCCAAAAAAGAGAGAAAGGACTCAAATAAACAAACTCAGAAACAAATGAGGAGAAATAACGACACTTCAGAAATACGAAGAGAACATTATGAAAAAGTATATGCCAACGAATAAGACAACCTGGAATAAATTTCTAGCAACATACAACTTACCAAAACTGAAACAGGAAGAAATAGAAAATTTGAACAGACCAATTACCAGCAATGAAATCGAATCCGTTAATATCTGTTCTTCTCAAACTTTTCCAAAAAATAGAAGAAGAAAGAAAACTTCCTAATTCATTTGAGAGACCAACGTTACCCTGATTCCAAAACCACATAAAGACACAACAAAAAAAGGAAACTACAGGGCAATATCTTCAATGAACATAGTTGCAAAAATCCTCAATAAAAAATATTAGCAAACTGAATCCAACAGTACATTAAAAAAAGTATTCACCAAGATCAGCTGGGACTTTTTCGTGGGATGGAAGGGTGGTTCAATATTAGCAAATCAATCAATGTGATACATCACCTCAATAAGAGAAAGGATAAAAACCGTATGATCATTTCAAAAAATGCAGAAAAAGCATTTAACAAAGTATAATATCCAGTCATGGTAAAAACCATCAACAATATAGATTTAGAGGGAACATACCTAAACATAACAAAGGCCTTAAATGAAAAAACACACAGCTCACCTCATAGTCAATGGTGAAAGACTGAGAGCTTTTCCCCTAAGGTCAGGAATGAGACAAGGATGTCCACTCTCACCACTTTTATTCAATATAGTACTGGAAGTTCCAGCCACAGCAATCAGACAAGAGAAAGGAGTAAAAGCATCCAAACTGATAAGGAAGAAGTAAAACTTTCACTATTTGCAGATGACATGATAGTTTACATAGAAAACCCTAAGGTCTCCACTAAAAAACTACTACAACTGATAAATGAATTCTTTAAGGTCACAAGATACAAAATCAATGTCCTTAAATCTGCTGCATTTCTCTACACTAATAATGAAGCAAAAGAAAGAGAAATGAAGAAAACTATCCCACTTACAATAGCACCAAAAATAATAAAATACCTAGGAATACACTTACCAAAGAGGTGAAAGTCCTATACTCTGAAAACTGTAAAGCACTGATGAAAGAAATTGAAAATGACACAAAGAAATGGAAAGACATTCCATGCCCCTGGACTGGAAGAACAAATACTGTTAAAATGTCTAAACCACCCAAAGCAACCTACACATCCAATGCCATCCCTATCAAAATGCCAACAGCATTATTCACAGAACTAGAACAAACAATCCTAAAATTTATATGGAATCACAAAAGACCCTGATTAGCCAAAGCTGTCTTGAAAAAAGAAAAACAAAACTGGAGACACAATTCCAGACTTCAAGTTATATTATAAAGCTGTAGTAATCAAAGCAGTATGGTACTCGTGCAAAACCAGATACACAGATCAGTGGAAAAGAACAGAAAACCCAGAAATAAACCACAATTATATGGTCAATTAATCTTTGACAGAGGAGGAAAGGATATGCAATGGGAAAAAGACAGTCTCTTTAACAAATGGTGTTGGGAACACTCGGAAGCTACATGCAAAAGAATGAAACTGGACCGTTTTCTTACAGCATACACAAAAACAAACTCAAAATGCATTAAGGACGTACATGTGAGACCTGAATCCATAAAAATCCTAGAAGAGAGCACAGGCAGCAATTCCTCTGACATAGGCCATAACAACATGTTTTTAGATAGGTCTCCTGAGGCAAGGGAAACAAAAGAAAAAATAAACTCTTGGGACTGCATCAAAATAGAAAGCTTCTGCACAGCGAGGGAATCAACCAAGAAAACTAAAAGACATCTTACTGACTGGGAGAAGATATTTACAAATGACACATCTGAAAAAGAGTTGGTATCCGAAATGTATAAAGAATTACACAACTCAAAACCCAAGAAACAAATAATCCAATTAGAAAATAGGTAGAAGACACGAACAGTCATTTCTCCAAAGAAGACATACAGATGAGCCATGGACACATGAAAAGATGTTCAACATCACTCATCATCAGGGAAATGCAAATCAAAACCACAATGAGACATCACCTTATACCTGTCAGAATGCCTAAAGTCAAAAACAGAAGAAACAACAAGTGTTGGCGAGGATGTGGAGAAAAAGGAACCCTTATGCACTGTCGGTGGTTATGCAAACTGGTGCATCCACTGTGGAAGACAATATGGAAGTTCCTCAAAAAATTGGAAATAGAAATACTCTATGAACCAGAAGTAACCTAAGTGTCCACTGATAAATAAATGGATAAAGAAGAAGTCAGGTGTGCCTCTGTGTGTGTGTGTGTGTGTGTGTGTGTGTGTGTGTGAGTGAGAGAGAGAGAGATGGAATATTACTCAGCTGTATAAAAGAATGAAAATTTGCTATTTGCAACAACACAGATGGAGCTACAGTATAGAATGCTAAGTGAAATAAGCCAGTCAGAGAAAGACAAATACCATATGATTTCACTCATATGCAGAGTTTAAGAAATAAAACAAGGGAAAAAACAGAGGGAGAGAAACTAAAAACACAGGCTCTTAACTATAAAGAACAAAGAGATGGTCACCAGAGGGAAGGTGGGTGTGAGGATGGGTGAAATAGGTGATGGGAATTAGAGTACACTTATCTTGATGAGCACTGAGTAATACATTGAATTGTTGAATCACTATATGGTGCAATTTTATAACAATGAAATGAAAATTTTTTAAAAAGAAGAAAAAAGAAAACAATTCATCTGAGTTGATCAGTGGAAATATTCAACAAGACATTTTAATACCATTTCCACACAAATAAAAACACATGTTTTCCTTTGAAAATACCCTAGGGTGAATAGGAACTGGCTAATCTTTAAAGAGAGTCACATTACTTTATTGAAAGGAACTCTTTGGCTGTTAGGATTCCACTAGATAACAACACAAGTTATTAGAACACAATCATGTCCATTTGTTTCCATATAGACTACAGCTGCTTTCACTGCAATGGCAGAGTCAAATAGGTGCAACAGATACTATGTGCCATGTAAAGTATAAAATATTTACTCTGGCCTTTTACAGAAAGCTTGCTGACCCCTGACAGAAGGTCACATGGCTAGACAGTAGCAGAGGTAGAATATAATACCAGGTTTCTCTAGTTCCAAGATGCATAATAATAGCAGCAATCTTTCTTTGTTATTTCGAGCCTACAGTATGCTCCAAATGGTCAGAGCCTTGTTCAAACATCTCAATTATCCTCAAAATTATCAGCATTCTACAGCTAAGAGAACTGAGCTTAGAGACCTTCAGTAACTTACCCAAGGCTATGGAGCTGGCTTCTTATAACTCTGTTCTCTCATTCCTGTGACACCTGCACCTGAACCCCACTCTACTCAGAAGAGAACACAGGGCATCCTAAATTTACTGTTTCACTCACAAAAAGATTGGTTCCCTTCCCTTGGGGCCACAGTTGTGCTCCTTCTGGAGCAGAAAGAACAGGAAAACGTGAACCAAGGTTCAGCCTCAGAGAAATGACACAGGGTCCAATCCAGGCAGGAGTATGTCATCATTGCTTATGGCTACAAGGCTCAAGGCCATTTGCCCAAAATCTTTTGCTTTCTTATTCCACTCTGGGAACCAGACTCTAGAAACCTCCAGCTGCCACACATTTGGGTAAGAACTCAGAATAGCAAAACTGATGTGACTGAAAGACCGAAGATAAATACCCCAGGTTCGCAACAAAAAAGGCAGGGAAAACATCTATGAATATTTGAAAGATCATACATCAAAGGAGGAAGGAAATGAGAAATTGCTTGCTGTTATCCGAGGAAAATTGTAAGCTGATAAAACGGAGCATCAGAAAGCGTAACCTATTCAGAAGCACAGAGAATGTGAGGCACACCCAGGCCAAAACAAGCTTTGCTCAGCCCATGCTGGAAGGGGTAGAGACCTGCCAAACTGGTTAGCCAGCTCCAGGATGCAGAATGTTCCTTTTAATCTCAAATGTATTCAGTTTGTTTCATTGGGATGCAGATTCTTTTCCTGAAAACTTTATGAGAACAAACAGACATTGAGGATGGCTGCCTCTTACAGGATGGAGTGAATGAAATCCCTTTTAAGAGTTAACTGAAGTAGGCTTAGAACTAGGGAGGTAAGCATCTGAGCTGTAGACCACACTCCCCCTCACAGGCAGTATCACTGGTCTCCCGCAGGGCCACTTTGGGATGAGAAGGAGAGAGGGAAATGGTTATACCTGGGAGAGGAGAGAGGACATCTTGATGGAATGAGACAACCATAAAGGAAGATAAGGAAGATGCTTTGACCAGGGCTGGGCATTGTCCATTGTGGTCCCCTGGACAGGTCCCCTTGTCCCCTGGGCACAAGTAGTTCAATTTCAGGGACCTGGATGAGTATGGCTGAGATGAGGAGGTCCTTTGCTCAGTTTCTGCTGGGAGCCAGCTTAATTCTGGCACCCCAGAGACATCACCCTCCATGTGAACACTGGATTCTCATGACGTCAGTGCCACAAGAAGTGCCTCTTTGGAGAGGCAGCAGCAGGTACGGACTGATGGGAGCCAGCAGTGGAGAAGTTGCTAATGGATAGAAGTTAATGCTAGCTAGCAACTTTAGTCAACTGACAGACATTCTGTAAAAATTCCCCCAAATAAGGGAAAAGACAAATTTTGGCTGAGGGAGACCTAAAATCTTGTTTTTTTCCCAGGCAGAATAGATATGAAACTGGTAGATATGAAGGCTACACATACACAGAATAAACTATATACGTCTCATTAATTATTAATTCCAATTGTGCATTGCTGTATAATTAGAGAAACCTCTACCTCGCAGAACTTGCCAGTTGCTTTTCTGACTTGGTCTTGCCTGAGTCTTCTTGTTCTGTGCTCCAAGGTCTTCCATGACCACATGCACAGGCTGCTTATCAGTATCAGAACCTTTCTCTGTCTCTCTGTCCTCGACTGTTCAGTGTTCACATTTTAAATACAGTAGCTTCATCAACTGCAGTTCCCTAACTCTAGAGAGACTCATTCCTGACTTCCTACTGCAGATATCTATGTAACAGATTGGAGTCTCCTCCTTTGTGTACTCTAAAATTCCCTCTAGGGGAATAGGCCTATTTACCCAGGGAATAGTTTTTCTCTTTTTGTATGATGCCTTTTTCTGTCCCACTCTGTTCTGCATAAACTTTGTTCCATTCTGCAAAATCCAGTATGGATTTTGGTGGAAAGAAAATAGTTCCAAGTTTAGGTTCTAATACTTAAAAGTTTCCTGTTATAGAGAAGCAAGTGACACCTGGAGTCACACCACCCATTATCTCATAGCACAAAGCAACTGGTAAGACAGTTCCTGCCCAATATTTGTATCTAACACATATTGTGAAGGGTCAAGTCTTTTACATTACAAAACACAAACTTTGAAATTTTGTGTTTAAAACTACAGAAAATAGTCTAAAATGATAGAACAGCCACCACTGATTAAGAGCTACTTTTTTCTAGAAGCATTACTAGTTTCACTGCCTCTTCACAAAAACTTTGCAAATTAGGCATTATCCACATTTTACAGAAGCTCATAAGGTTTAAGAAACTGGCAGCCTCTTCAAGGTAAAACGTAAGTAGGAATACTGAGAATCTAACCTGGAGTGCCTGAATCCAGAGCTTGGATTCAAACCCTATTGTTGCATTGCCCAGGAAGGAAACGAAAGTGTGTTACAATGGCACATACTAAAATCTCAGGGCCACCCTAAGGGTGCTAGGGCAGCCATTTGTATGGGGAAACAATTAGGAATTAAATATTATCTTTTTAGACCTTTGTCAATTTGATCAAGAGGAATGATGTTTGATTTTAGCTCATATTTCTTTGATTACTAATGAAATTTGACTTTTTTATTCTTATTGGCCATTCTCTTCTTTTATGAATTGCCTATTCGTATTCTTTGTTCTTTCTTCTATTGTGATTTAAGTTTTTCTTATCAATTTTTAAGACCTCTTTATACACTGAGGCCATTAATCACTTAACCATCATATTCATTATAAACATTTTATCCCAATGTATCATTTTTCTTTTAATTTTGATTATGGTGATCATTGATGTGCAAAAGTTCAGAATACTTACACAATTAAATCTAAGTCTTTAGTAGAGCCAGCTTTACATACAATGTACCTTTATCTTTGTACCAAATTACCCCAAAAGCAGTCAGGTCCAAGTGGGATTACACTGCATTAAACAAACTTCCATAAATGGACTGACAAACTAAAATATCAGTGTATTAATTTATAATGAGGACTATACTCCAATAGGCAATTTGGTAAGTACAAATAACTTGGTCCCATTCTTCTATATCTTGGAGTCCAGATTATATCTGGACCTGCAGAACTTGCTAACCCTTTGTAATAGAGAAGGAGACTCAGAAATGACTGCCTTTGTTAACGGCATAACCAAAATGAGCATCCAAATCTCCTCTTCACTGTTTGGTTAAAAAAAAAAAACTGTGAAATGTATGTTTTGATAAGAACACAGTCCTTAATTGCACCAAGCATGAAAAAGCAACACAAACATCTTACTTTGCCAAACATATAGATCATCTAAAACGTTAAAAAATGAGGAAAACAGATGTAAAATTGTCTAGGAAAACGAACAACTTTATGATTTGTTTGTCATCTTCTCCCTCCTCGCCTTAACATAATCTGTAGCATATCCCATGACAGCTCATAAAGTGTACCACTGCCACCAAATCACTAGCTTTGATGGCGACAGTAATGAACATGAGATACCTTAGTAGGAGTTATAAAAATGTAGACACTTCTAACATTAAAAAAACAAGTGGAAGTATTTTGTAAACCAAAAATATTCAAATGCCTTGAGAAATGGGGATGTTTGGAACCCAAACTACTGCATAATATCTGCAGTTTTACCCATACGCTATTTTTCTGGAATTTACAGCTATTCCCCATTTTTAATGCTCTAGCTCTGGCTTGTTTAAAAATAGTTTTGCAAGTGCTTGACAGTAAGTCCCATTTGATTTTGAAGGGGATAGGTGTTGGGGATACTGAAGAAATCTGTACAGGCAAACATACGAAATTGTCCCCCAACCAGCCCTTTTTGCTTTGTAAGAGTCTGCATGTCCTTGGACAAACAAGTTTTGCTTGTGTAAAAGTGAAGGTATTCTCTCTTTCTTCCTCTTCTACATTTCAAGGATTAAGACATTTCTGTCTCCTCCAAGTTCCAGGGCTGTGAAAGTCCCTTAGCATCTCAGATATTAATATGGCTCACACTGATGTGACTTAAACAGCCTTCTTAAAATTGAATCTATAATACTATGCTTATTTACTGTTCCTTGACAGGTACCAGATCTGATTGAAAAAGAGTTTCTCCAAACATTAAGTATTCGGAACAGTCAAGGAAAGATAAGAAGAATGTATTAAAGGATTAAGGGCAAACAGAAAATGAAGATGAGGGCAGGACAGAGAAAATTAAAATAGCAATGAAGTAAGATTTTGAAAAATGGCATTTGTGAGGACAAATGAAATTAGCCAAATTTAACTCTATCTATCATAGAGCACATTTTCAGCATGTTTAAAATATGTTCTTCCCCCTTTTTGCAGTGACATTTTTCCCAAGTGTTTCTCCTCCTGGGTGCTGCTAGTTAGCACTTGTATTTCAATGCTATTCACCAGTGTTATTTGTTGCTGTCCAGGACCGCCATGTAAAATGTGTGTGCATCATTCTCCTAAAGAAGGAATAGGGCAGGTGGCTTTGGACCGTGTTCCACAATAAAAAACACAGAATCTGAGCTACAAATGGTACTTACATTTCAATTCCTCCCTATTCACCACTGATGTAAACATCTTCAAAAAGTACTTATTCCAAAAGCCTCTTTCCTCCTCTTTCAAAAGAAAATGTATTTTCAAATTCTTGGAAAGGCTTTACAGAGAACCCTGTGACTTCCTCAATTAAAGGACCCATTCAGCCCACACGGCAGCCATTGCCAGTTCCTGGGCTTGAGACAGCAAGGCTCTTACTCTGCCATTCTGTGAGATTAGCAGGGAAATAGCAGACATATTGTCAGATGGAATTAAACCATTTTGGTCCCAAAAAAAGATGTTAAGAGTTGTGGAGCTGTGGCATGCTGCTCAAGAAAGAAGACAGCTCTAGTAATGAATTCACACACACTGGCCAAAATGCAAAGAGACTTATTTTTCTTTTCAACATAGAAGTCTGAAGTAGAGGCCATTACTATTATCTATTCAGGGACATTAGCAGCTTCTCCAATAACCTGCCTACTAAATACCTACAGCTTACCTATACTGTATGCTACTGACTCTTAAAATGTGGGCTCCAGACCAGCTGAAGCAGCATCACCCGGGAACTTTTTAGAAATGCAGATTGTGAGCATAGCATAAAGTATAAACCTGTCAAATCACAATGTTGTACACCTGAAACTAATGTAACATTGTTGTCAACTATACTTCTGTGTGTGTAATACCCTTTCTTTAATGACACAGGTGATAACAGATGCCATGTAAATAAATTAAATGCCAAAATGAAAAAAAAAATGCAGATTCACAGTTTCTACCTCAGACCTACTGAATCAGAAACCCCTGGGGTGGGGACCAGAAAATCCTCCAGGTGATTCTGATGCATGCTCAGCTCTGAGAACCACTACTATATGCAGGGCTATTTTTAATCCTCATTTGAGCACAGAAAACATTTTTGTGATTTAGAGATAGCACACCTGGTCAGAGCAAATAATTCCAACTCTACTGCGTCTGATGTTATTGCTTTTCAGCAACATTGTCACAAAACCCTTTGAGAATCTGATGACAAACCTTTGAGAATCTAGGGAGAAAATAATAAAGGCAAATTTCACATTCAATTTCAGGAGGTTCCTGAACACATCTGAAGCCTGGCCATGTACCCCAGCAAAGGAGCATCTGCTTCATCTTTTTCCAAGCATTTTCATCTGCTCTTCACAGTAATCTGTAAAGTCAACAGGACAGGTATTATGATCATTTACACCAGAGGACTCTGAGGCTCAGAAACCTAAGGGTCCTGCTCCCAAATCTCAGAGCTGATAATAAGCAGAGGGAGCTCATATCTAGAGTTCTGGTCCACCTACAAACTCCTTGCCTTACATTTCACTCCTTTCCCCAATTTGGATTGTTGTAAATAATAATGATGGAAATAATGGTGATGGGCTCTTGCCAACTCTTCACTCTGCTCTCTGCACTCTGCTCTAGACATACTGGCTTCCTTGCTCTTCTTTAGGCACTGAAGTACATTTCCACCTCAAAGTCTTAGCACATGCTGTTCCCTTTGCCTGGAATGTTCCTCAGATGTCCACATCATTTGCTCCTTCACTCCCTTTAGGTATTTCCTCAAATGTCACCTAATGAGAGTGTTCACCCCTCACGACTGTATCTATAAAATAAAGTTCCTCACACAGAAATTTACACTCTCTGCACTTACCCTGATTTATTCTTAATCATTGCCCTAATCACTAGTGACATAGTTTATATTTATTTCTGTCATGCCCACTTAAATCTTATTCTGTGAGCACAGGAACTGTTTTATTATTAAATCTATGGTTTAAAAAGCAACACAGCAGGGGCGCCTGGATGGTTCAGATGGTTAAGCATCCAACTCTTGATTTCAGCTCAGGTCATAATTGCAGGGTGTGATATCAAGCCCCATATCAGGCTCTGTGCAGGGTGTGGAGTCTGCTTAAGATTCCCTCTTCCTCTTCCCCGGCCCTCCCCCACACTCTCTCTCTCCCTCCCTCTACAAAAAATAATAATAATAAATAAATAATAAAATAGCCACCTAGCTATAAAATAGGTGTTCAATTAATATTTGTTGAATGAATAAATATTATATTCAACTTATTCTCTATCCACTCAGCTCTAACCCAGAGTTTTGAGTGTGAACCAATTCTTTATTCAGACACTGTTTTGAGTAGATATCAAAGGAAATCATAGCAAGTTCTCCCTTTTCTATCATTAATGTTGTGGCTTCTGATAAGGACAGTGATGTCGATGATAATATTTACTAAACATCAATGAGAACCCAAAAACAAACATTACCTCTAATATTTGTACAACTCTGCAAGTTAGATATCATCATCACAGACAGATAGGGAGCTCAGAAATGTTATGTGACTCAGCTAGTGAGTGTCTGTCAGAGCTGGGACTGGCATCCAGCTACCTCAAGCTCCAATGCCTGCACTTGTTAAAACTATCCTCATCATTCACTGTTGGACTATCAGCAGTCTTGATTCCTTATTGCTTCCTATGAAGAAAATGGTTTCTGAAAACCAAATATAAAGTAATGACTTTATCTAAATAATACTATTGCTCATAATTGGCAATGTCTAAGAGGAAGAAGACTTATGGAATGTCTGAGCTACAAAGTTTAGGGATAATTTAACACAACCTCTTTATCTAGTCCAACTTCTATAATTTATAGAAAACTGAGATCCACGGAGGTTAATTTGCCTAAAGTTGGCTTGCTGCAATGAGAGGGGATGAATGACTTAATTAGAAGCAGCATCTCAGAAGTCAGAACCGGGTTCAAAGCCAGGTTCTACCTCCTGTGTGTTACCTGGAACAAGATTCCTAACTTCCCTAGCCCTTGGTTTCCTCATTTTGCAATGGGGATAATACCTACTTTATAGAGTTGTTTTGCAAATTATGTTTTTATGTGTGTGTGTGTGTGTGTGTGTAAGAGAGAGAGAAACAATACATTACAGCTATTATTATGTAGTAAAGCCATTTTAAGAGCTCTCATCCTCTAACACTCAGTCAAATATATCTTATAAGTCATTCTTTTCTTCACACAGAAGAAAATATTAATCTCCACAGGAAGGTAACTACTGGTGAGTCAGTCAGTGTTCAATCCCAAAATCCAATTTTTCAATCTTCTTCAAGACTATGGTTTAAAACAGTGTGAACCCAAATGATAACACGAGGGCTATTTTTGCTACTTTCTAATTCTGATACAGCACTGAATTTAATTGCTGCTTTACAAGAAGGTGATAAGAAAATGAAAGAAGGAGAAATGGAGCTGTCTAGGTGATAGAATGAACACTCCCAAACACATGAACATGGATGTACTCAAGTCTTTAGTTGAAAAGCACATTTGAAAATATATATTTTTTCAGAGTTTATCAAATTCCTCCAGTAACAACAGAAACTATGCTCAGAAGAAAAGGAAAAAAAATTTGGTTATATCTATTAATATGCTTCAGGGTTGAGGACAAAAACACCCTCCCACATAATAAACACAGCCAGTTTCTCGTTAAATTTATAGGAAGTTTAAAAAGACAATGACACTTGAAAAATAATCGAAGTAACTAAGTAAATTTGTCCATTCCCTGCTTAAAATCTTTTCATGACTCCCCATCATCCTGAGAAAGTGCACACCCTCCGGCACGGCATCAATGCCTTCCAGATACAGCCTCTCTCTGCATGCTTCTCAGTCCTCATCTTTTATCACCCTCCTCCTCCTCTCTCTAAGTATCAGTCTCCAGGCTTTGGTGTATGCTGTTCCCTCTTCCGGGGACAGGTCGTTATTGTAAATCTTCCTTGAAAGAAACAACAAATGAAGATGCAACTCTTTCAAGCTCTGGCCGAAGCAAGACGAGTTTTTTGAAATGAGGGGATTGTTTTAATAAATGGAAATTGTACTAACAGTTTAGGGTAAGAAAACCTTCATTCAACAACTGAACCACTTAGCAAATTATGGCATGTACAGTTAATTAAAAATACACAAAGGAAGAAACTGTAATTCAAAAAGAATTGGACATTTTTTTAATTATATTACTCAACCAGATTATAGAAACATGTGATTTGCATGTAGATTATGTCAAGAACCTCGTTTTGTAGCCATGAGGAAATAAAGGACTGCCATTCTACCCTCTAACTAGGATAAGCTAAAGAGTGTTTGGGATGAACTAGATAGGTTATAGGATTAACATATGCCTTGTGACATGAGAGAAACATCTTCATACTTGCAAATTATAGAAATAACTGTCATGATTCCTACATATATTGGTTTCAACCAAATGTAAATGTATAGCCTAGTTACTGAATAGTAAATTTTTGAAAGAGTTCGGTTCTTTTTGAATCACTGCATATGCTCTTGCATGCATGCAGACACACACACTTACCTGTGTGTGTATACACACAGATGGAAAGGAGTTATGCAAAAATAATATTTTTGTGGTAGTAGGATTTTAGGCTTTATTTAAACCCCATAATTTTCTGTCATAGTAAAATTATCTTTGTAATATAAGCCAGGGACCTAAGTCCTGCCACACATTGGCTATGTAAATTTGGGACAAGTCACTTAAGCTTTCTTAGCTTCATTTAGAAAATTGAGATCCTAATTTTGATCTCACAAGATTGATATGACTATTAAATAATATATTTTATTTGAAAGTGGCTTATAAACTCTAATGCATGATACAAAAGTCAAATTTTATTATAAAGGCATTAATACACAAATATTCTCTTCTCAAATGCCCACTCCTCAAGAGGTCTTCCCTTGTATCCCCATCTAAAATAGCAACCCCCATCAAAAACAAACATATCAACCATATCACCCCTAATACCCAAATACCGTTTTGTTTTTCTCACAGCACTTCTCACTCTCTGAAATTTATTACTTACAACTGATTTCGATGTTTACTGTTTTTCTGCTTGTAAGTTTCCTGAGGACAGAAGCTTTGTCTGCCAATTGCTGGATCCCCAGCTCCTACGAAATTATCCAGCTCAAAACGGGTACTCAGTAAATATCTAAGGAAGGAAAGAAAGGGGAGCAAGGGAAGGCGGTATCTAATCAACACAAACGGTCAAAGGAGAGCAAAAGTATAGTAGTAGATAAACTAGAAAGAATTAACTGGACAGCTCTAAGGTTAGTGATTTAGTTGACCTCAGTCCTCAGAATTCAGTACTGAATCCAAGAGAAAATCATACAGTCTACTTAAAGGAAATATAATTTTTAGTGCTATCTCCTATAGCACATATCTATTCTCATATCAAAATAAGGCAACTGTCTACTCTTAAGCTCGTGCTTTATACAACCATCTGATCCTGATATTCTTTTCTACTGGTCTAAGTGTTTGTGTTTGCTCATTCCTCTCTAGCGTATTTTAAAATCCAAATCACTGCAGTAATTCATTTTTTATTGTTCTCTTGCTCAGCTTCAACACATGTACAGTAGTAGCGTTCACTCTTCAGGGGGATAATGGCATTTTTGGAGATTTTACTGTAGTCATTACTCTTGCTTCTTTATTAAGAGACTTGACTTTAATCTTCTGCTTTAGCTATGTGGTTTATCTTATGAATATTAATATACAACCCAAAGGGATCTAGCCAGTGAATATGAATTAGAGAGGGCTTTTTTATATTGAAGAAAGAGAAAGCCATTTTCTGGTATGCACATCTTTCTGGGGTGTATGAGCTCTAATTTAATCAGCATGTAGTCATCATGTATGCCACCAGCACTCCAGGCCACGAAGTAATTGAAATGATTCAAGCTTGTTTAATAAAGTAATTTCAATTATAGCGGGAGTTGAGTCAGAAAATGTCAGCTGTACAAAGTTTATGCTGCCTGGAATCAGCAATAGAGCACCAAACGCTCATAGAGAAAAGTGCCATTGTGGAAATTAGTTGTTACTTTTTTAGGCTTTGAAATACCTTTGTTCACATGAGACCAGCTTCTCTTAAGTGATCTGTTAGTCAAGGAAGCTAAACTTAATTTTGCCCTGAATATGGTGTAAAGAAATTTACTTATAGGCAAGAACTTAGAATTGAAGGGGTCAGAGAGTCCATCCTCTTTCCTCAAAATATAACCAGCATCTGACACTTCACCAGTCCCCACCATTCCCTAATGCCTCAAGCCAAGTAATCATTTATGTTTGGAGCTACTGAAGACAGAAGACAGCTCTACATCCTCTCCTGTAAAATGTGAGACAGGAAATTCCACAAGTTTTCATTATAAAATATGATTGCACAGGACACATAAAATCATTTTTTCCATTACCAAGTAACAGGAAAATATCCCAGAAGTTTTCAATATGGTGCCATCAGTCTTTCATAAATGATAAACTTTAACATGTTTCCTATTCTCTTTCTTTCATCTTTCCCATAATTTGCTTTATCCTCCAGCCATTATTTCTCCTGGCATATTTTACCTACTTAAAAGCTTGTGTAGTTCTATTACCCCAAAGATCTTTAAATCCCAAATTATGATTCTATTGTTGTTGCTCTTATTTTGCTTATCCTTTTCGTAAGAAACTCCTTTGTATATACAGATGGTTTGATTTTTACTTACCACCATCCCAGTATCTAGTGTTGTTCCTTACCATACTGTTGAGGAGATAGACAGTTGGACCATCTGTTTGCGATTTACCATCACATATCCAAAGGCCTTATTAAATTCTTTTATTTTAGGTTTATCTATTCTCCTCCAAATAACAATTCTCTTTCACTTTGATCACATCTGGTTCAGGTCAATTTTATTAAACAATTAGCTATTTTAGATATGAAGTCACAGTTGCCTCCAAAAATTACAGGACTCTTGCTTGTTTCATCAACACTGCCATTGTTGGAATCTTTTTTTGGTCTAGCTCTGGAACCATCATCCATGGATATTAGAGAGGTCTGTTATTATGCTAAATGCAGACAGATATCTGCTCTGAAAATATACCTTCCTTTGCTTCCTCTTACTAAAGATGTTTACTAATCAACTACAGACATCTCATAACTCAGAACTTTAGTTGAGATAGTGAGGACATGCAGTGAGATAATAATTAGTATCCAATGTATTTTTTAAATATATGTGTGGTCATATAGGATGGTCATCTAGCATCTTACCAGTGTGATTAGGAGCAGTAAATATAATCAGACTACATTTCTGACAAAGACTAAATACTCCCTAAAGTTGAGTAGCAGGATTCTCAAGTGAAATTTCTTATGAGTTGAAGCCATTTGGTTTTTCCTATCAAAACATTTCCAAACATACATTGAAAGTCAATGGGATTATATTAAATAATATATAAATATTTGGTCTCTGCACACCTTTCAGTTTAACCTTTCTTCAAAAATCCTACTTCCTACTTCTTCATTGATCTGTTCTGAACTCTAGCTAAATAATATTCTCAGTTGAAAACTAAAAAGAATAAAAAGCTCCTGGTTTATGTAGTACCTTCCCTTTATAATCCTCAAAGGAGTGTGTAAATGCTAGATCATTATGAGTCCAACTTTATAGATGGGGAGCTTGAGGCTTGGAGAGGGTAAACAGCATTACCAAGGTCAGGCAATAGTTGAGTTTGAAAGAACGCAGTCCTCCTAAATTTTAATTTGCCTCATTACCCAGAAGGCCATGCTACTGCTTAGTAAGAAAAATGTACTTTTATTAAGTATTGACACTAAACTTTCCCTGATTAGTGCTTCAGAAAAGAGAAGTGAGAAATTAAAGGTTCAAATTCTTCTTTGTAATAAATGCTTATGACAATGGTATTCTTTGCTAAATACTCTAATTTTTATATCATTTCAGAAGAAATCTTTCTATATTCAGAGGATTTCTGATGTGCTGAGCTAATGATACCCACTCATAACTGAATAGCAATATCTACTTCTGCTCTTTTTATGGCTGTAAAAAAGAGAAGGTTGTTTTTTTTTTAACATGACATGAAAAGCTTCTAAAGGGTAATAGTTTAAATTCAGAATAGAAATGCAGACAACGTGCTAAAATCGTGAACAGATAAGCTATGTACAAAGTCTTTTCAATGTAAATCTTCCCAAGAGAAAAAATGCAACAAAATTAAAAAGCAAAAAAATTGTTTCACTCTGATGGAATCAGCCCTAAAGTTCTATGAAGAATGTAGAAATGGGTGCCCTGCCCAATTCTTATGGGGCAGTTGAAGAAGAATGATTTGCAGCACTAACAGGTGCAGTAGGAAGTGTCAACCTCTTCTATCTTCCCTCTGCTTTCTCAGAGTTAAAGAGAATTCACTGAGGCCCGGGGAGATCTTTGTCCATAACTTTTCCAATTGCAGGTACTATTAGGGCCCATGCATCCCAGTGCTACATTAAATGTTGCTTTCAAAATGATATCTCAATATCAGCCAGTTCTCCATCATTCCATAAGCATACATACTGTCTGATGAAGTCACAGATCCAGAGGATGCTATCATCATAATAATGATAGAGAATAAAATTAAGGTCTATAATTTACTGAAGTTGACATTTGTTGCGATTTGAAGACACACGTGGTAACCTATAGATGAGACTGAGTAATTAACCATGCTCTTTAAGCCCCCATTTTTGCCCACTCTCAGTAGAAAACTTCACCTTCTACTTTAGAGAGAATAATGTCAATGTCATCCAGTAAAAATTATTTTCAACTTGAATCACCAGTACACACTTGACAGGCAACCATGACAAACCTATGTGCATCCACACCCAGTCATAACTACTATTCTCCTATTGGTGGGTAAGTTTCCCTTCCTCCAATCAGAGGAGCTAACAGTTATCAAAACCTGTCTTTCTAAGAGAAGTGCTAAGCATAGATGACTATTGAGTAAGCATTTTGATATAGCTCTAAACTGACTTTGTAAGTCAGTCATGCTATTTTTGCTTCTGCTGTACTGTGACTATTAAAGTCCCCTGAATGGTCCCAGTGTGAGAACCTCTACTAAGCTTTTCATAACTGTTACTATTCTTATAACTACTATTACACAGAATGGGTAGTCTATAGGAGTTTGTGAATGATGACGGTGGTAAGTACTCTCCAACAAAAATTGGGCTAGCTTCTCTATTTTTTGAGTATTCTTAACATTGGGGGAAGGCAGGTCTTCAGGAGGCACTGGACAAAAAAAAACCTCTATATATTTTTATAGAACTAAAGTGAGATTTAAATGAATATCAAGAAAACTTTTGTAGAGAAAACTGAGTAACCAGAAGGTAGTGCAAAGAAGGGGTATAAGAAGAGCAGAAGTGCAGCAGCCCTACCCTTTTCATTGGCTGTAGGAAGGAGAGGAGGACATATTTTAGACTAGATGTCTGAAACACATTTCAGAGAATTTTTTAGCACCATCAGGTGAGGTCAATCTCCTTCCCCTCTCCCTATCTCCCTGTATCCCTGTCTAAGTTCTCCCAAATGAAGGTGACTATCCCACCTCAGCCAGCAATTGCTCTGACCACCAAGGCTTTCCTCAGTTTTCAAGATATATTTGTTCATTTTTTTAAACCCATGCCTGACATAAATACCAAAGGTCATCAAACTCCACACAGCATAAGAATGAAGCCTTACTTCTCCCAAAGAATGAACGTATCCATAAATGACATACCTAATTTTAGAGACCCTATGTAAGGAAGAGCCCTCAGGGGTTCTTCTGCCCCATCCCAGTACAGAATTCAAAGCAGAGTTTCTTTTCACACTCTCCATCTGGCAGTTTATGGGATTTGCCCATTTCTTAGACTTGTAACCACCAGGCCCGAGTAGGTGCAGCTAAAGGTTTTTTTTTTTTTCTAGCATTTGTCACTTTAAGAAAAGGGACCCTTTAAAGAAAGTGTTCATTCTTACACAATCCACTCCAAAATCCACTAATTTCCTCTTCCCATTCATCTTCCAGAAATCCTATATCCAAGACAAATGGGATTTAGTATAACATGCTTTCAGTGATACCACAATGACCAAGACTATTTTAAGAATTCTATTCATCAATTCTCAATAAATATTATGATACTAAGCACTTAGGCATGCTGAAGTTACTTTCCTGAGCAGATTTCAAGCTCTTTAGCAACACAAATGTATTAAATCTCCTAATTCTTTGCAAAACAAGCTAAGATGTCAGAGCTAAAACATGATTCTGTAATTCAAATGCATGGCAGGTCACCTGGAAATGGCCCATCTCTTAAAAGAAAAAAGGTGGTGGGGAGGGGATTATGATAATAACAAACTGACTGGAGTAGTAACACTACTACTCCATTGTTGCATCCATTTCAAGTCAAGTTTACCAGGAAATGTTGATTAACAGTGAAGGATTCACTTGCCTCTCATTCCATTATTTTAAGAAGTATTTATTGGGTAGCTACAGGATGCTGGGCACTAGCTTAGGCCCTGGGGATATAATGAAGAAAACTCCTTTCCTTATGGAATGTACAGTCCAATAGAGCAGAAATAGCTATTTAAAAAACAATAAAATTCCACGTAATAGGTAAAATAATGAAAGTGTGTCTGGAATGTAGAGATAACATGTAGGAGGTGGTGGATAACTTTCTTTGTGTGAGGGAATGTAAAGATGTTCAAGAAAAGATTGCCCTAAGATGCAATATCTGACATGGAAAGTTGAGTAGGAGTTTGACAGTGTTGTGAGTATTCTCTTTCTGAAGAACAGGTATCCTTGTTGATAGTAAAAAATGTATTGCGACATATTTTCATGGCTGCCCTGAAGACAGACTGAAAGTTCTATGTTTGAGTTAGAAGATAATGGCCCTTCCTGTCTCCATCTGCTACTTCCAGTGTAGTGTTGTGAGGGCCTACCCAGTAAATCACATAAAAGTACCACTTTTTATAAAGATATGAATGTCCTTCTGGTCCCTATCTCTTCTACTCTCACAGCTGCTTACAAAACAGAGATGCAGTTAGAGCAAGAAAAACAGCCTGCCCTCCCCTCCTTACAAATGAGGAAATTACAGCCCTGGGAGGTTGTGTTTTGTTTTTTTTTCTCAAACTCACAGAAAATTAGAGTCCAAAACCCAAAGAAAATAATCATGTTGAATTCTTATTCAACTGAGAACCTCAAAGTCCACAGGTCACTCTATTCCCTAACCACATAATCAAAAGTTAAATCATACATATCCTTACTCCACATAGACTATAAGCTGCTTAAGGGAAGTGTCTCAAGACAGAATTGGTTTTGCTATAGAAACAAATAAAACCAAAAAAAAAATCACAGTGGCTTAAAGCAACAAAAGCTCATTTTTCACTCACACTAAGTCTGGTGTACATGGTGAGGACTTCTGCTTTCTGAATGACTCAGGGATTAAGACTCCACCTTCTCATGTCATTATCTCAATATCTGGCTCCCTAGGTTACCCCATCAGGGTAAGAGAGAGAAAGAGAAGAGCCACACCAGCTCTTAACTGACTCAGCTCAGTTAAATTTTCACAATCCACTGGTCGGAACTAGTCACATGGCAGCAAACCAAATGCAACGGAAGATGGAAAAAAACAAGGAATTATATGAATATTTGATGAGCACTAAAACTATGTCTTCTCATACACTCTCCAGAACTAGCACCGTGTATGGCACAGAATATGTGCCTAACAAGGATATACTGAATGAATGAAGAACCGGCTACAGTCAACATCCTTTTTTAGCACTATCAGGGGATACAAAGATATACAAGGAATAATTCCGGTGTTCATGGAGCTGAGAACCTAAATGTGAAATTAAATACCATTACACACCCAAAATGAATAAAATTAACCATCCACAGCAATGGGGACTGAATGACAAGTAAGTGATCTCAAGATAAAAGAAAAAGAAGTCAAGATTTAGGATGGTTAGAAATCCAGTCCTCTCTTTATTTAATCCTGAACTAAAAATATTTCTCTCAAAAGATCCAAAAGTCATTTCCCTTTTTTTATCCAAAGGACAAGAAAAAATATGAAGTAATAAAATATAACTTCCAACATTTGGAATTTAGTTGCAAACATGGGGACCATATTTAGGGATCATTTCTAAATTTTTTTTTTTCCTAGAGAGAAACAGTATTTGTGTAGCTGAATATTTTCTATTTCATATTCATGTACAATAGTCCCATACCAGGGCAACTATCCTGACCCCTACTAATACATATCCAGACTCCCCAACTGTTGTAACAATAGGAAGTAACTGCCAAGGGACAACGGAGAACATTCTTCGTAAGAATTTCATGAAATTTTGAGTAATATATGAATCACCTGAAAGGTATTCATCATTTTCTGGACAAATGATGGCCCTATTTTACACAGTATTATTAACCTTAAGTATAGGAAATTAAGAACTAGCCATAACATTTTATAGCAACATTTTAGCCTGATCTCAAGTTCAAGGGTTTGCAGAAACCAGGTATATAAGCTGATACATTTCTGAAAAATCAATTTAGCAATATGAATGAGGAGTCTTTAAAATATTCATATGTTATGACAACAAATTTCCTTTATAAAAGTCAATCTTAAGGTAATAGTGACAAAGATTTCATCATGAGAATATTCATGCAGCATTATTTATCACTTCAGACAGCCTAAATGTTCAATTCTGAGGAAATGATTAAGCAAATAAAATTACATCCATATATGGGAATATTACGCAACAATTTGATTGCAAATTCTGTATTATCTATCAAAATTTTATTTTTTTTTAAAGATTTTATTTATTTATTTGACAGAGATAGAGACAGCCAGCGAGAGAGGGAACAAAAGCAGGGGGAGTGGGAGAGGAAGAAGCAGGCTCATAGCGGAGGAGCCTGATATGGGGCTCGATCCCACAACGCTGGGATCACGCCCTGAGCCGAAGGCAGACGCTTAACCGCTGTGCCACCCAGGGGCCCCTATCTATCAAAATTTTAAATGATCAATCCTTTGAGCCAATATTTTTACCCCTAGGCGTCTACCCTACAGAAAAGCTTTGACAAATGTGCAAACAATGTAAAAAAATGATGTTTGTTGCAGCATTTTTATAGTATCAAACGTTAGAAAATCGGGATTGGAGATTATCTAAATAAAAGTAAAAAAAAAAAGAAACATCTTATTGATGATTTATTAAAAGATCATGTATGTGTGTATATATATTAGGAGAAAGTTGTTTCACTTATCTATTGCTGGGTAATATCACCCCCAAATCTAGAGGCATAAAACAACACTATTTTGTTTGTTCATGGATTCTGTGAGTTAGTAATGTGGACAGAGCACAGAGCATATCTTTCTCTGCTCTACAACATCTGGGGTCTCACCTGGGAAGATTCTGATGCCTGAGGATTGGAACTGTCCAGAGGCTTTCTCACTTAACATGTATGGCAACAGATAAATGGATTGGGTTGGGATAAATGAAGGCGTGGCTCAGCTGGGATGGCTGACCCGTCTGTCTACCTATGTCTTTTCCATGTGGTTTAGACTTCTTCACAACATGGTGTTGTCACGGTAGTCAGACTCCTTACTTGGCAGCTCAAGGCTCTAAGAGTAAGTATTCCAGAGAAGAAAGAGAAAGCTGCTATATCTTTTATGACCTAGCTTTGCAAGTACATATTATCACTCCCACAAGCTCTATTTATTGAAGTAGTCACAAGCCAGACCAGATTCAAGGGATAGGGACATAGATTCCACATTAGAGAAGTATCAAAGAATTTGTGACTATATTTTTTTTTATTTTTTTTTTAAGATTTTATTTATTTATTTGACAGAGATAGAGACAGCCAGCGAGAGAGGGAACACAGCAGGGGGAATGGGAGAGGAAGAAGCAGGCTCATAGCCGAGGAGCCTGATGTGGGGCTGGATCCCATAACGCCAGGATCACGCCCTGAGCTGAAGGCAGACGCTTAACCGCTGTGCCACCCAGGTGCCCCTGTGACTATATTTTAAAAACACACGGGGCTAGAGAGAAATTCCTTGTACATCATTCTAATTGCATCTGGTTTTATTTATTTACATGAAAACATGGGATTGAAAAATAGATGACCTACTGGAAGGAAGGGCTTTTAAAAAGGAGCATCTATAGGAAAAACAGTGCTATCTCCTTGATCCTTTCTGATTTATGCTGACCTTGATGTTTTTTCTTGTTTAAATACTTGTTTCTGTTTTTTAACTCTCTCCCATTCCCTGATTACACAGTTAACATGTTTTGTAGTAAATGCAAAATGCACATAAAAATATAGGAAGCAGAACTGTGCCTCTATCCATCCTCCCACCAATAGTCTTACTATTACTAGGAAAGTACTGTTAATATTCTGACATATTATCTCTCTCTACTTTTTACTATGATAGTTTTACACATTTTGCATAATACTATGCACGCAATATATATTGACTATTTTTTCAGTTTAAGATTTTGCTATAGGCATTTTTTAAATATCACTAATACTTACCTGTAACCTTTTCTTTTTCTCTCTAAATATTATTGTTAGGTTTTAAAATGAAAAATTTAAACTTAAGCTAAGACAACACATGCTCATGATAAAACACTAATGTACACAGGTGTATAAAAAGAAAGCCACTTCCCTAACCAAACCCAAGTTATTGACCTATAGAGAGCAGTTTTTTAAAAATGTGATTTTTGATGTATTTATTATTTTACAACTTATTTTCTCTTAACATTAGTTTTTTCTTAGATTTTTTATTGATTTATTTGACAGAGAGAGACAGCGAGAAAGGGAACACAAGCAAGGGGAGTGTGAGAGGGAGAAGCAGGCTTCCCGCTGAGCAGGAAGCCCAATGCGGGGCTCGATCCTAGGACCCTGGGATCGTGACCTGAGCCGAAGGCAGGCGCTTTAACAGCTGAACCACCCAGGCGCCCCAAGATGTTTCTTAATATAGAAAGAAATTTTTCAAGACTTTTGCACTTGCATCTAGTACCTCTGAAATTATATAGTTCTTTATTCATTGCTTCAGTGATTCACTGATTGGATTGTTTTAACATTTGTTTCTAAGTTAGGCATTTTGATAATGATAAAAATGTTAACCTTCCTCTTCCAGCTATTTGAATATAATTCCCACTTAGTAATAAAAGCTAGCATATATAAAAGATTTTCAAGAATTTTCATCTATTATTGACTTTAAACCTCCCAATATTTTGATCTAGTAGTATTTTATCATTTTAAAGCAAGTTGAGCACAGAGAAGTTAAGTAACTTACCTAAGGTCATACACTGGTAAATGAAAAAGCCAGGATTCAACCCAAGCAGTTTGTAGCCAGAAACTCTGCTTTATATAACTGAACTAAATTCCCTCTCTTTCTCTCTTTCTGCTCAACATACAGAAAAGTTAAGCTACTAGGAAATACACATCTCAGAGCTAGCTGTGGACACAGGCCAGTAAGCTCATAGCTCTGTCCCTTCAAGGCTAGATCATGTTGCTATGTTACTACTATTTCTTGTGGAAAAGACAAAAAAAAAAAAAAAATCCAGAGACCCAAAGCTACATAAATTAAAGGAGAACAAAAGAAAATAATAAAAGCAGGGATGCCTGGGTGGTTCAGCGTCTGCCTTTGGCTCAGGTCAGGATCCCAGGGTCTTGGTATCGAGTCCCACATCATGCTTCCTGCTCAGCAAGGAATCTGCTTCTCTCTCTGCCTGCCGCTCCCCTTGCTTGTGTGTTCTCTCTCTCTCTCTCTGATAAATAAATAAATAAAATCTTTAAAAATGACAATAATAAAAGCAAAAGAGTAAATATGGAACCCTTATGCATGGACCTAAGTAATGGACCAAGAATTTTCACAATGAGGGAGTCTATTGACAAATCAGTTTCAAAGCATTTATTTAAATAATTTTTTTAAAGGAAGCAGCAAGGAAAGAAGGAGGGAAGGAGAGAGGAAGGGAGAAAGGAAAAGAGGAAAAAAGAAAGGAAGGATGGATGAAAGGAAATAGCTTAGTAATAATAATAGAAAAGTTGAAGAGATCCAAGGCCTGTGTGTATGAGGAAGAAAGGGTAAATGAAAAAATAAACAGCTGAGGAAACCAGTTATAAATCCAGTTTCGGGACTTAAAAAAGGCTTCAAAGAGGGGCTACAAATAAGAGGGATCTACCACTGAATAAATTCAGATCATGAACAATTTTCGATTTAGTTCATTTCAGTGGGGAGAAATGATCTGCAGTGGCGGGCAGAAAAGGAAACGTGTGTGTGCATCTGGAAATTTTACGGGACAAAGTTGAGAGGCTGGTTATTTAATAATCTGTGACCCAATTATATCTAAATCTATTTCATATTCTGTATGCACTGAAGGAACTAGCATGGCAAATCAGATGGAAGGGGATAGAATGTGTTAACATTTAAGAAAATATGATTTTGACATGAATAATATTGATTTATTTAGGAAAGAGGAAGCTAATCTTTTAAAGCAACATGAAAAGTAAGTCAAACAATTTTAAGAAAGCTAGTATGAGGCAAAATGTAGAATTTTGTAGAAAAAATATGAAGTCCTTAAGGAAGCCATATTTTTAAAAATAATACAAGTCACTGTACACAAATGTCCATTTTTTTCATTGTTAATGTGTAAAAGAAAATATTACTTTTAAACATTCATTAGTAATAACAAAGGGAATAGACTTCTGGAAATTTCCTTCTTTTGGAAGTGTTATTGGATTAAAATGAAAGACTTTGTAATATAAACAGAAATAACCCCAAATACTCAACCACTTGCTAAATATTTCTTGAGTACTCATTACATACCAGACACATTAGTAAGGTACTGGGGATCTAATAAATATTTGACTTAAATCCTCCTCAAACATGTCTCAAAAAATATAATAGAGAAAAAACCTCCAATGCATCAATCATCGGTTTAATACATAAAAAGTGTGGGTCAGTGTTCCAATTCCCCTCTTATATACTAAATGTTTTTCTTCCATAGGAGAAACATTCATTCATGGTCCACAATCAATACCATTTATCCATGTGAATTTCCAAAGGTTGGGGAGAATGTCAATCCAATAGCATAAAAGGGTACTTGTCTCAGAAAAAAAATCTTGTGAATAGAGCCCAAAATGAAACCATAGGTCAGCTACCCACCACATGACTGTGCTGGTAACTAGCTTTATGACCATGTAATCTTTAGCTCCTCAATAAAATAAATAACATTTATAAAATTGCAGTTTAATTTCACAGGTGAAGAAGGCCCACAAATGTTTAGTGATTAAACCAGGCCTAATAACCTGGGCCTGTGCACTTTCTACTTGCTATTTCATGCTGCCTCTATTATTTTATCTGCTGCCAGTGCTTTATATGAGTAGGAGCTTCTTCATTTGTAACGTTAAGTCCAACCCAAACTTGATAAAAAGAGATTTATTGGCTAAAGTAAGCCAAAAACCCCAGGGGCAGCTGGGATTCAGGTATGGCTGAATCCAGGAACTCAATTTATGTTGTCTGCTTGGGTATTACTCTCTTCATCTCTTGATTTTGCTTATCTCTGTGGTGTCATTCTCAAGCAGTTTCTCCCTTCACAGTTACATGTAGGACTTCCAGTTGCTCTATCAAAATTCCTAGGATTATATCTTATTGGATTATTTTGGGTCATGTGGCAATTCTCAGTATCTAGAAAGTAGAGTTAACCCCACCCAAACTACATAGAATGAGGTTGGAGAAAGGACGGTTCCACCCAAGGAAGCTCAGAATGCTGATATCAGAATGGAAAATGGGATGCTGGGCAGGCAAAAAACTCTGATTTCCATGCTACTCTTACATAGTCCCATCTCTATATGTCTGTCATTGGGATCAAGGTTTCATTGACTTTCATTAGGTACCTTAATTCTTGGGTTGTATCTTTACTTTGATCTACAGGATTCACTTTGGAAAAGTTCCAATTAAAGACAAGTCTGCATGACTATATATATACAGCTGAGCAACTGTTTTCAAGTATAATTTCTCTGAATTACAGAGAAGTGTACTTAAGGATAAGTTTTTACGGCTTTCATGCTCTTCAAACAGATAGGAAGGTGGAGCTTTATGTCTTAGACCTAGCCAGGATACTCAGATCTGAAAGTGATATGAGCCGGGTCAGGATTGGGAAAGGGAAGAAAAGGAATATTTTGCATCGATGACTCTTCTATCCACCATCTGCTCCTCTGGAAAGAAGTTACTATTACCACTTTGAAAGGGCCATGATGACTTCCCAGCCTGGACTACTTTCTGTGAGCATCCCCGCACCCACGTGGAGAGAGCTTTAGTGAGGTCCACTCAGCATCCTGTGTACTTCCCAGAGAACATACAGTCCATATGGTCCCAAAGTAAAGACACTTGAATAAGCAGTGGCAGAGTCAGCAGTAGATCTGTCCTGGCTCCCAGTTACATGCTACCTCCATGGTCTGCTTATATGAGCCAACCCTGATGACTATAAACACTTAAGGTTGTTCTCCACTGTCATTACTGCTCAACTATTTGCATTTGCCTTCTCAAGTTATTTTTGACATTTGGAGTTCAGCCATTTATGTATACAAAAATAAACTATTTTATAGGACATGAGACTAGAAATGAGAGTACTGGATAACAGCTCTCCACTTTAAACTTTATTCTTTGACTCACTTTAAAAGAATGTTGGAGAGTCTGAGGTTGCCAATTACATATCTTCATATTATGGATGCGGAATCAGTTGAGAAACAGAGGGGTCAACTAGATATCACAATACCTGCTGGCAGTGCCAGATTTGAGACTATACCTGGACCAACACCCATTTGGTTTTCCTAACATTTTCCCTACAGAACAAAACCATCTACCATTTACAACATTGAGTCTCACTGCAGGAATAAAGTTAACACATACAGGTAGAGAAGGAAAGCACAAATGTACAAAGCATAGGCCAAGGGAATGAAGAAAGGCAGTCCACAGAAGAAGAGCCACACTCATCACCTGAACCTCATCCAGAAGAATGTGGACAGTGGTTATCCAATTCTTGCCACCTCAGTGAAAAGGTAAACCACTCCTGGAGAAATAAGAGACAGAGAACGGAGACTTAAAAAGGAATCTGTCTTTATATGGCTGACAAACACACATACAGCCATAAAATACTGTGGCTTCCTAAACAATGAAATAGAAATTTCCTCACAAAAAATGAAGTTGGAAAAAATGAGTTGTCTCCTAAAAAAAATAAAAGAAAGAAAGAAAGAAAGAAGGAAAGAAAATGCCTGACATTTATTAAGCACTGAATGTGTCAAATACTTGAATTCTATTATTCATGAAAAGTTTTATGGTTATTTTTTACCCTGTTAGAGATGAAGAAACGAAGTTTCAGATCACTTAAGTAATTTGCCCCAAACCCTTTCTTTTTCCACTATATCACAATCCCCCTTGGAAGATTTTTATCATTGTGTTTTGCTGCCTGTCCAGCATCTAAATCCCCTTCCTACACTGAGGGAGTTCTGCCATTATGTGAGAATAATGTGGCCATAAGCAGGACCCCCTCCCTCTCAATATGGAGTTGGAAAGATTAAACAATCCCTCTCATGGAACTATTAACCTAGAATTAGCCAATCAAATGTTTGGACTTGGGACTCTCGGACACTGACTCTAGATTAAGTGATAAAATAAAATTTTAAAAAGCAAAGGGCAGTTTGGAATTCATTAAGTGGTAATGGCAGCATCCTGTGTCTGGATGCCTAATAGCTGACCTAACAGCCAGCAGCAGCACCCAATATCTAGTAACTACTACCAGCTGTTGCTGTGGTGTGTGGACAACCCTAGCTGTGGTTCAGGCCCACAGAATCACTTGACCCCTGCCCGTGATGGGCTGAATTATGGTTCAGCAAATACTCTACCCACCTCCTGCCTTCCACTGTAGGCCCAGGATGCTTCCTGCCCCACTGATGGTGAGCTTGGCCACATGACATGCTCTGGTCAAAAAAATATTAGCTGACATGAGGCACAGAGGCTTACAATACACTTGGTCACTTGGCTTGACTATTATACTCCAGAGATTTGCCACAAGAAGAGCATGGCTCAGGAAGCCTCTTCCCTTTCCCTGGGCCTGAGGAAGGACACCTATGCAGCACATCAGAACCCAACTCAAAGCCTGGAGGTTAGCCCAGCCAACCTGCACCTTGAAGCAGAGATACCCAGTTGTATTAGTTTCCTGTAGCTATGCTAGCATATTACCACAATGTTGGTGGCTTAAAACAACAAAAAACTTATAATCTTACAGTTTTGGAGCCCCAAAATGAGTTTTAGCAGGAGACCTAGGAGAGAATGTATTTCCTTGACATTTCCAGATTCTAGAGCTGCATTCCTTGGCTCTGGGCCCCTTCCTTCATCTTCAAAGCCAGCAGCATAGCATCTTTGAATCCCTTTCTGTGGCCACTGCATATCACCGTCTGCCTTCTGTATAAAATTCACCTCAGCCCCCCTCTTGTAAGGACACTTATGATTACATTTAGGGCCCACTAGGATAATCCAGGATAGCCTCTCCACCTCAAGATCTGTAACTGAGTCATATCTGCAAAGTCTCTTTGCAGGTAATAAGGTAACATTCACAGGTTACAGGGAGTAGGACCTGGATATCTTGAGGGGGCTGTTACTCAGCCTGCCACACCAGCCAAGCCCATCCAGGATCCACCAAACCACAGTCAACCTATAGACCCCTGAGAAACCCCTTGATTTTTCTGAGGCACTAGCCATCTCCAATAAATTCCGACTGTGCTTGAATGAATTAAAATCCAGTTTCTATTACTTGGAATTCAAACAACCTACCTGGTATATACTAACTATAACAACTTTGGAAAACCCAAAGAATGGAATATCAAATGATA
The DNA here is from genome assembly GCF_017311325.1 of Ursus maritimus. Taxonomy (NCBI): domain Eukaryota; kingdom Metazoa; phylum Chordata; class Mammalia; order Carnivora; family Ursidae; genus Ursus; species Ursus maritimus. Next base: position 38,324,750 of record NW_024426996.1, read on the forward strand.
ATACTGAGAACATAAAAAAGCTGAATGTTTTTGTTAGTACTTGTACCATAATGATATGTTTGGAGGAAACTGACAAAATAGAAAAGCTAGCAGCGGGGGGAAATTTAGATGACTTAAAGTACTTTAAGTGGATAACACTTCTTTTTTAACCAAAGGAAGCTAAATCAAAACCCTAACCTTCAGCTGAGTAATTAAGATAGGTGTTTTAACACAGAGAGCAGTTGTTAAAATGATTACAATAGTGTATCCTGTCCCAAAGATGCAGTGACAAGAACTCTAACAAGACTACTGAATCAAATTGGCATTTTTTTAAACTTCATTTTAACTCTTAGTCATTTCTATCCAGAAGAGATTCCACAGGTCAGAGAAATGGCAATGAATTAATGTAATAAAAAAAGGTATAGAGACAGCAGGAAATTGCAGAGTATTAGTTAGGCCCTGTGATTCTTTGCCCTCATTTTACATCTTAAACAAAGTAAAAAAGAGGGCAGTGGATAGAAGGTAACTTAAAAATGTGCTGCTCTGTAAAGGCCAGCCAACAGAGCTTCAGGACATTTATTTGAAGTCAGGACATTAGTGCCAGGGTGAATAAAGGGAATGTAATAGGTTTACATTTTTACAAAGCGGCCTGACAGATCTATATCAAAGGAAGAATGTCCAAGAGACAGAGTGATGGGATAATAGGAAGTAGAATTAAAACTTGGCTTCCTGAGAGACAAAAAGCAGTGATAACTTGGAGTGCTTCCAAGGTAACTTGGGAGCAATGTGGGGGCTGGGGGGAAGGGTGAGGAGCATGCTAGAACAAAGGAGGCTCTAATATTGAATGGATATAAGCAAATGAGATTCCCCCAGTAGGAGAAGTGTGTCTGCCTTCTTGAAAACAAACAAAGATCTGCAACATTTCACTGACAGAATCACAGCTCTTCCTTCTGGAACCAATTATTTAGAATAGAAAGGTCTTCTAGAGGACTTCTGACAAATGAACCAAACTGATGTGTATGAGTCACCTCCTTCAAAAACAGACAGATATTCTGGATAAATATGGCCCAAAAATTATGCATAACTGAGCTTGAAACACAGACGTGCTCAAAAACAAAAGGAAATTTCACAGAGCAAGATGTGTGAGCTAATCTCATAGCCTTCCAGCAGAGCTCTGCTCCTGAGATGTGGGTCTTCGGTCCAGGGCTAGGACATGGCAAGGGTCCCAGGAGGCAGGGAAGATGGAACCGGGCCTCCTCCATTAGGCCACAAGCCCCAAAGGACATCAGTAGGGGAAAAAACCATTTTAAAAAATCATCTTTTAAATGACCACCATTTAACCATCTGGCCAGGTAAGCCAAAACCTCTCATTACCTTTGCAAATCTACTAACGCCCCTGTCTTGGCCAAGTAATTCCCTGGTATACCCACATACTTCTTTCGCTGTTGCTGTGTTTACCAAGAGTCAATAGTATTGGTTCTTAAACCTGTCACTGACGGCATACTTGTAACTTTAACACCAGAATTTAATTAAATATTAAAGTGACTGATGTAACGTGAGTGTGAAAAGAGAGGGATGTGTTGTTTCTATAGAAACAGCTTGAATTCTTTGGAAAGACTCCATAAAAGGGAGTTGCTTAAAACTGGCTATGAATTACAAAACTGTAAAAATACAGGGGTGTCTTAAAATATTAGAAGAATTCAGGGGCACCTGGGTGGCACAGCGGTTAAAGCGTCTGCCTTCGGCTCAGGGCGTGATCCCGGCGTTATGGGATCGAGCCCCACATCAGGCTCTTCTGCTATGAGCCTGCTTCTTTCTCTCCCACTCCCCCTGCTTCTGTTCCCTCTCTCACTGGCTGTCTCTATCTCTGTCGAATAAATAAATAAAATCTTAAAAAAAAAAATTTAGAAGAATTCTGCAGTCAGACTACTGAACAAATCTCTTTAAGTTTCACTCCACCACAAGTCCTTTAAAGAGAGTAGAATCAAAGATGCTACATGATGGGTGTCAGAAAATTCCAATACCTGGCAAATGAAGCTATATGTGACAGAAGGTAAAATAAATATTTAGGATGCTTATATTTTTTAATTCTCTAACTCATGATGAAAATTATTATTTTTTTTTTTTAAAGTACCCATGGCTAGGAGTTAAGATGGCGGAGGAGTAGGAGACACCTTTTTCAGCCGGTCCCCCGAGTCGAGCTGGATAGGTACCAGACCAGCCTAAACAACCACGGAACCAGCCTGAGACGCAGGAAGACGCATCTAGATCTCTACAAATGAACATCTCCAACGCTGAGTATTCAGGTACGAAGCGGGAGCCATGAAAAACCGCCGCACAGATATCGGAAGATAAACGCGGAAGGGGAGGAGCCGCCGTGTCTGGGTGCCGGGAAGCGGCAGCCACTTGCAGGGGGGAGCGAGCGGGCTCGTGGTCGGCACCCGCAAAACAGCAGACTGAGACCGTGAGCCAGGTGCGCGCCACCAGGCATCTCGCGGACACGGAATCGGTGCGCTCACTGGATCCACACTGAGACCCGGAGATCCGAGGCGCGGGTCGGCTGGCGGTGTTAAACACAAAGGACAGAGACGCGCAGGCCCTGGAAGTGAGGGCTGGGACGCCGGGTGTGGGGCGCACATCCCGGGACGCTGCAGGGTTGAGCAGCACCAACAGTAGCAGAGTTAAAGTGGCCAGAACATTAGTAGAGAACGGGCCGCAATCCCTCTGTTCTGTGACAGAGGCTGAAATTTGGCCGCTG
>NW_024426996.1:38330410-38536694 GCF_017311325.1 Ursus maritimus
TATATGCCAATAAACTAAGCAATCTGGAAGACATGGAATCCTTCCTGGAAACCTATAAACTACCAAGATTGAAACGAAGAAATTGATTCCTTAAACAGGCCATAATTATGAAGAAATTGAGTCAGTGATAAACAACCTTCCAAATAACAAAACTCCAGGCCCGGATGGTTTTCCTGGGGAATTCTACCAAACATTCAAAGAAGAAATAATACCTATTCTCCTAAAGCTATTTCAAAAATAGAAAACAGAGGAAAGCTACCAAACTCATTCTATGAGGCCATATTACCTTGATCCCCAAACCAGGCAAAGATGCCTCAAAAGGGAGAATTACAGACCGATTTCCCTAATGAATATGGACGCCAAAATCCTCAACAAGATACTTGCTAATAGAATCCAACAGTACATTAAAAGGATTATCCATCACGATCAAGTGGGATTCATACCTGGGATGCAAGCGTGGTTCAATATTCGCAAATCAATCAGCGTGATACATCACATCAACAAGAAAAGACTCAGGAACCATATGATCCTCTCAATCGATGCCGAAAAAGCATTTGACAAAATACAGCAACCTTTCCTGATTAAAACCCTTCAGAGTGTAGGAATAGAAGGTACATTTCTCAATCTCAAAGCCATCTATGAAAAGCCTACTGCAAATATTATTCTCAATGGGGAGCAAAGCCTTTCCCTTAAGATCAGGAACTCGACAAGGATGCCCACTCTCGCCACTATTATTCAACAATAGTACTAGAAGTCCTTGCAACAGCAATCAGACAACAAAAAGGGATCAGGTATTCAAATCGGCAAAGAAGAAGTCAAAATGTCTCTCTTCGCAGATGACATGATACTCTATATGGAAAACCCAAAGAAGCCACTCCCAAACTATTAGAAGTTATAGAGCAATTCAGTAATCTGGGATACAAAATCAATGCTCAGAAATCAGTTGCATTTCTATACACGAATAACGAGACCGAAGAAAGAGAAATTAGGGAATCCATCCCATTTACAATAGCACCAAAAACCATACGTTACCTTGGAATTAACTTAACCAGAGACGTAAAGGGCCTATATTCTAGAAACTCTAAATCACTCTTGAAAGACATTGAGGAAGACATAAAAAGATGGAAAGATATTCCATGCTCATGGATCGGAAGAATTAACATAGTTAAAATGTCCATGCTACCCAGAGCAATCTACACTTTCAGTGCTATCCCGATCAAAATACCGAGGACATTTTTCAAAGAACTGGAACAAATAGTCCTTAAATTTGTATGGAACCAGAAAAGGCCCCGAATCTCCAAGGAACTGTTGAAAAGGAAAAACAAAGCTGGGGGCATCACAATGACGGATTTCGAGCTGTACTACAAAGCTGTGATCACAAAGACAGCATGGTACTGGCACAAAAACAGACATATGACCAATGAAACAGAATAGAGAGCCCAGTAATGGACCCTCGGCTCTTGGGCAACTAATATTTGATAAAGCAGGAAAAAACATCCGGTGGGAAAAAGACAGTCTCTTCAATAAATGGTGCTGGGAAAATTGGACAGCTACAAGCAAGAGAATGAAACTTGACCACTTCTCTCACACCATACACAAAAATAAACTCCAAATGGATGAAAGACCTCGATGTGAGACAGGAATCCATCAAAATTCTAGAGGAGAACATAGGCAACAACCTCTACGACATTGGCCAAAGCAACCTTTTTCATGACACATCCCCAAAGGCAAGAGAAACAAAAGATAAAATGAATTTATGGGACTTCATCAAGATTAAAAGTTTCTGCACAGCCAAGGAAACAGTCAGAAAAACTAAGAGGCAGCCCACGGAATGGGAGAAGATATTTGCAAATGACACTACAAATAAAGGACTGGTATCCAAGATCTACAAAGAACTTCTCAAACTCAATACACGAGAAACAAATAAACAAATCAAAAAATGGGCAGAAGATATGAACAGACACTTTTCCAATGAAGACATACAAATGGCTAACAGACACATGAAAAAATGTTCAAAATCATTAGCCATCAAGGAAATTCAAATCAAAACCACACTGAGATTCCACCTTACGCCAGTTAGAATGGCAAAAATAGACAACGCAAGAAACAACAATTGTTGGAGAGGATGTGGAGAAAGGGGATCCCTCCTACATTGTTGGTGGGAATGCAAGTTGATACAGCCACTCTGGAAAACAGTTTGGTGGTCCCTTAAAAAGTTAAAAATTGAGCTACCCTATGATCCAGCCATTGCACTACTGGGTATTTACCCCAAAGATACAGACGTAGTGAAGAGAAGGGCCATATGCACCCCAATGTTCATAGCAGCAATGTCCACAATAGCTAAATCGTGGAAGGAGCCGAGATGCCCTTCAACAGATGACTGGATTAAGAAGTTGTGGTCCATGTATACAATGGATTATTACTCAGCTATAAGAACGAGTTCTCAACATTTGCTGCAACATGGACGGCACTGGAGGAGATAATGCTAAGTGAAATAAGTCAAGCAGAGAAAGACAACTATCATATGATTTCTCTCATCTATGGAACATAAGAACTAGGATGATCAGTAGGGGAAGAAAGGGATAAAGAAAGGGGGGGTAATCAGAAGGGGGAATGAAACATGAGAGACTATGGACTATGAGAAACAAACTGAGGACTTTAGAGTGGAGGGGGGTGGGGGAATGGGATAGACCAGTGATGGGTAGTAAGGAGGGCACGTATTGCATGGTGCACTGGGTGTTATACACAACTAATGAATCATCGAGCCTTACATCGGAAACCGGGGATGTACTTTATGGTGACTAACATAATATAATAAAAAAATCATTAAAATAAAATAAAAAAAATAAAAAATAAAAAAAATAAAAATAAAAAAATAAAGTACCCATGGCTGGGGGCGCCTGAGTGGCTCAGTCATTAAGCGTCTGCCTTCGGCTCAGGGCGTGATTCCAGAGTTCTGGGATCGAGCCCCACGTCGGGCTCTTCCCCTGGGAGCCTGCTTCTTTCTCTCCCACTCCCCCTGCTTGTGTTCCCTCTCTCGCTGGCTATCTCTCTCTGTTTAATAAATAAATAAAATCTTTAAAAAAAAAAAAAAAGTACCCATGGCTGAATCATTTTTAAATGGAAGTCATAAAGCTATATTGCACTAAATAGATTACTGACTTAGAAAAGTCATGCAAATATTTTGGGCAATTTTTTAAATCCACAAAATAAGGAGAGTATGCATATTTTTTTTCTATGTGTGCTTCCAATTGGTATACTCTGCAGTGTTACCATTCTCCTTTAAGAACTGGCCTATTTGAAAACCTATTGAGATCAAGGTTAAATTTAAGTGAAGAACCCACTCTTTCTGGCAAAGTAACTTCCCTCTGGTTGTCAGTCGACACTGCACTGCAAATAACAAAGAGGTCACCTGGGAATAAAAGATACTCAAGTAAATGAAAGGACTAATGTCAACACACTAACCCAGAAAAAGCAGAGTTAAAATTGAAAACCTAGCCTAGTCCCCAGCATTAAGTAAAGCTTTTTGTCTTTTTCCCCCCTGCTACAACAATGTCAATTAGGAATAGAGTGTCAGCTGAGAGAGGCATTTAATGGAAATTGCTGACAGATTCTTAACTCAAACCCTCAGAAGAGAGTAGCTTTAATAAGGTGTCTAGAAGCAAAGGAATTTTTTAAGAAATGAGGAAAAAGAGGAAATGACTATGCAAAATGAGATGAGCAGGAGGTAGGGATGCAAAACCTGATAAGGGAGTCCTGACGCTGACAGGAAGCAGAATCATATCACACCTGAAACAAGGTCTCTTCTCCACCCCACTCCATCCCCAACTGACTCATTTCTGTTATGATCATTCCTGGAACACTGTCCTACCCCAGAAGCCAGTGACCTGACTGCAAGTCGACCCCTGCTCCCTTCCCTAGGGCTTTGCCCTCTCTACAGAGGAAATGCACATGTGACAAAGTCATTTTAAAATAAAGTCATATTTAATGTAGTGTCTTCTGAATTCTCTCCAGTATGAGTCAGGTCAAATTAAGCATAGAAGGCATCTCAAGTGGAACATCAACCAAAAGAAACTTAGAATGATATTATGCCATATAATCACCCAGAAATAGAGTGGGATTCCTCCCTGATCCTGCTTTGGGGACCTTTTACTTTTTATTATGGGAAATTTTAAATGAAAATAGCATAAAAAAATGAGCCCACATGTAGCCATCATCCTACTTCAATAATATGGCCAATTCTGTTTTATCTCCATACCTCCCAGTTTCCCCTTTCCACCACTATTTTATTTTTTTAATTATTGTTTTTTTATTATGTTATGTTAGTTGCCATACAGTACATCATTAGTTTTTGATGTAGTACTCTATGATTCATTGTTTGCATATAACACCCAGTGCTCCATGCAATACGTGCCCTCCTTAATACCCATCACCAGGCTAACCCATCTCCTCCACTATTTTAAAGCAAATCCACGTGGCAAAGTGTTTCATCCATAGATATTTTGGTACATATCTCTAAGATCTCCTGTATTTCTTAACATAATCCCAGTATCACTATCATAACTCAAAAAATAACAATAATTCCTTAATCATAAAATATTCAGCCAGCATTCAAATTTCTTCGGGGTATTTTTTTAAAACAGTGAGGGTCAGGTAATAGAAAACAAGCTGAGAACACTACCAACTGATGCTAAAGAAGAAGAAGAATAGTAACAGTAAAATGAAACTTCTAATCTTGAGACTCATACACAATTACATCATAAACACTCCTAAGCCAATAGCCTACAGTCGGCAGCCAGGCACATGTCTCCTTCCACACGTGCTCAACCTCTCAACTCGGGTTTATTCTGCCGTGGCTTATCTTCTCCTTTGAGGCCATTGCCTACAGTACTTACTTTATAACCAATCTTGACCTATATAAAAAACTGGGGGGAAGACTCATATTAATTCCCAGAGCACTATAGCAAGAGTTAGATTTTGTCACCCAGAAAGGCCAGTTTTGAGCAGGTCCAACCACAGAGCACTACTTAGGACAGCTTGAAAGGGCCCATTGCACTAGCGACGGTCAATCTGTTGAGAAATAAAGATGGAAGAATGACTCCTGGTGAATGAATAATGATGAAAGAAAAGAGGCTCTTGAATTAAACTGTCAGGTTCTAAGCCCAGGTCTCAGCTTACATGCTGAGTAACCTTAGGCAAACTGTTTCTTTTATTTGTACCTTGGTTTCCTCAAATGTTAAGGGAGGTTAAGAACAGGATTTATCTCATTACCTGATTGTGAGAATTAAAAAGATAATGATAGGAGGAGTTAAGATGGCGGAGGAGTAGGAGACACCTTTTTCAGCCGGTCCCCCGAGTCGAGCTGGATAGGTACCAGACCAGCCTAAACAACCACGGAACCAGCCTGAGACGCAGGAAGATGCATCTGGATCTCTACAAATGAACATCTCCAGCACTGAGTACTGAGGTACAAAGTGGAGAGCCGTGAACCGTGCACAGTTATCGGAAGATAAACGAAGGGGGATGGAGCCGCTGCGGTCGGGTGCCGGGAAGCAGTAGCCACCTGCACTGAGGAGCGGACTGGACTCACAGACCGGCAGAGACCGGGAGCGCCGGGAGCACGCGGGGCGGCTGGCAGCTGGCGGCATTAGAAACACAAAGGACAGAGACGCGCAGGCCCTGGAAGTGAGGGCTGGGACGCCGGGTGTGGGGCGCACATCCTGGGACGCTGCAGGGCTGAGCAGCACCAACAGTAACAGAGTTAAAGTGGCCAGAACATTAGTAGAGAACAGGCCGCAATCCCTCTGTTCTGTGACAGAGGCTGAAATTCGGCCGCTGCTGCTCTGACTCTCAGAAGAGGCACAGCAAACCGCCAGGGAAAGCCGCCAGAGAACAAAAGCCTGGAAATACCGGCTCAGAGAGTGCCCATCCCCATCCCCCCTCGCAGGGGACACGGAGACTCTACCCAAACAGGGTTGCCTGAGTATTGGCGTGGCAGGCCCCTCCCCCAGAACACAGAAGGCAGGCTGAAAAATCAAGAAGCCCACAACCCGGGCGCCTGGGTGGCGCAGTCATTGAGCGCCTGTCTTCGGCTTAGGGCGTGATCCCGGCGTTCCGGAAAGGAGTCCCTCATCGGGCTCCTCCGCTGGGAGCCTGCTTCTTCCTCTCCCACTCCCCTGCTTCTGTTCCCTCTCTCGCTGGTTGGCTGCCACATAAATAAATAAATAAAATCTTTAAAGAAGAAGCCCACATCCCTAAGATCCCTATAAAACAAGGGGCACGGCCTGGGACCCAGTCAATAATTTGGGCTCTGGAAACCCTGCAACCTCTCCTCATCAGAATGACAAGAAGGAGAAGCCCCCCCCAGCAAAGAAAAGACAGTGAGTCTGTGGCCTCTGCCACAGAAATAATGGATATGGATGTAACCAAATTATCAGATATGGAATTCAGAGTAACGATGGTCAAAATGATGAGTAGAATTGAAAAAACTATTAACGAAAAGGTTACTGAGAATACAGAATCCCTAAGGACAGAAATGAGAGCGAATCTGACAGAAATTAAAAATTCTATGAGCCAAATGCAGGCAAAACTAGAGGCTCTGACGGCCAGGGTCGCAGAAGCAGAGGAACGGGTTAGTGAATTGGAGGATGGGTTAATAGAGGAAAAAATGAAAATAGAAGATGGTCTTAAAAAAATCCACGCCCACGAATGTAGGTTACGGGAGATTACTGACTCAATGAAATGATCCAATGTTAGAATCATCGGCATCCCCGAGGGGGTGGAGAAAAACAGAGGTCTAGAAGAGATATTTGAACAAATTGTAGCTGAAAACTTCCCTAATCTAGCAAGGGAAACAAACATTCGTGTCCAAGAGGCAGAGAGGACCCCTCCCAAGCTCAACCACGACAAACCTACGCCACGTCACGTCATAGTGCAATTCGCAAATATTAGATGCAAGGATACAGTATTGAAAGCGGCCAGGGCAAAGAAATTTCTCACGTACCAAGGCAAAAGCATCAGAATTACGTCAGACCTGTCTACACAGACCTGGAATGAGAGAAAGGGTTGGGGGAGCATATTTAAAGCTCTTTCAGAGAAAAACATGCAGCCAAGGATCCTTTATCCAGCAAGGCTGTCATTCAGAATTGATGGAGAAATAAAGACATTTCAGAATCGCCAGTCACTAACCAATTTTGTAACCACGAAACCAGCCCTACAGGAGATATTACGGGGGGTTCTATAAAAGTAAAAAGGCCCCAAGAGTGATACAGAACAGAAAGTCACAGCCAATACAAACAAAGACTTTACTGGCAACATGGCAACATTAAAATCATATCTCTCAGTAATCAGTCTTAATGTAAATGGTTTGAACCATCCCATAAAACGCCACAGGGTTGCAGATTGGATAAAAAGAAATGACCCATCCATTTGCTGTCTACAAGAGACTCATTTCGAACCCAAAGATGCATTCAGACTGAGAGTAAGGGGATGGAGTACCATCTTTCACGCAAATGGACCTCAAAAGAAAGCTGGGGTAGCAATTCTCATATCAGATAAATTGGATTTTAAACTACAGACTATAGTTAGAGATGCAGAAGGGCACTATATTATTCTTAAGGGAAGTATTCAACAAGTGGATATGACAATTATAAATATATATGCCCCCAACAGGGGAGCAGCAAGATACACAAGCCAACTCTTAACCAGAATAAAGAGACATATAAATAAAAATACATTAATAGTAGGGGACCTCAACACTCCACTCTCAGAAATAGACAGAACACCCTGGCAAAAACTAAGCAAAGAATCAAAGGCTTTGAATGCCATACTCGACGAGTTGGACCTCATAGATATATATAGAACACTACACCCCAGAACCAAAGAATACTCATTCTATTCTAATGCCCATGGAACATTCTCAAGAATAGACCATGTTCTGGGACACAAAACAGGTCTCAACCGATACCAAAAGATTGAAATTATCCCCTGCATATTCTCAGACCACAACGCTCTGAAATTGGAACTCAACCACAAGGAAAAATTTGGAAGAAACTCAAACACTTGGAGACTAAGAACCATCCTGCTCAGGAATGACTCGATAAACCAGGAAATCAAAAATCAAATTAAACAATTTATGGAGACCAATGAGAATGAAAATACAACAGTCCAAAACCTATGGGATACTGCAAAGGCAGTCCTAAGGGGGAAATACATAGCCATCCAAGCCTCACTCAAAAGAATAGAAAAATCTAAAATGCAGTTTTTATATTCTCACCTCAAGAAGCTGGAACAGCAACAGAGGGACAGGCCTAATCCACGCACGAGGAAGCAGTTGACCAAAATTAGAGCTGAAATCAATCAAGCAGAAACCAGAAGTACAGTAGAGCAGATCAACAGGACTAGAAGCTGGTTCTTTGAGAGAATCAATAAAATTGACAGACCACTGGCAAGACTTATCCAAAAGAAAAGAGAAAGGACCCAGATTATTAAAATTATGAATGAAAAAGGAGAGGTCACGACGAACACCATTGAAATTGGAAGGATTATTAGAAATTTTTATCAACAGCTATATGCCAATAAACTAAGCAATCTGGAAGAGATGGAATCCTTCCTGGAAACCTATAAACTACCAAGATTGAAACCGGAAGAAATTGATTCCTTAAACAGGCCAATTAATTATGAAGAAATTGAGTCAGTGATAAACAACCTTCCAAATAACAAAACTCCAGGCCCGGACGGTTTTCCTGGGGAATTCTACCAAACATTCAAAGAAGAAATAATACCTATTCTCCTAAAGCTATTTCAAAAAATAGAAACAGAAGGAAAGCTACCAAACTCATTCTATGAGGCCAATATTACCTTGATCCCCAAACCAGGCAAAGACCCCCTCAAAAAGGAGAATTACAGACCGATTTCCCTAATGAATATGGACGCCAAAATCCTCAACAAGATACTTGCTAATAGAATCCAACAGTACATTAAAAGGATTATCCATCACGATCAAGTGGGATTCATACCTGGGATGCAAGCGTGGTTCAATATTCGCAAATCAATCAGCGTGATACATCATATCAACAAGAAAAGACTCAGGAACCATATGATCCTCTCAATCGATGCCGAAAAAGCATTTGACAAAATACAGCATCCTTTCCTGATTAAAACCCTTCAGAGTGTAGGAATAGAAGGTACATTTCTCAATCTCATAAAAGCCATCTATGAAAAGCCTACTGCAAATATTATTCTCAATGGGGAAAAGCTGGAAGCCTTTCCCTTAAGATCAGGAACTCGACAAGGATGCCCACTCTCGCCACTATTATTCAACATAGTACTAGAAGTCCTTGCAACAGCAATCAGACGACAAAAAGGGATCAAAGGTATTCAAATTGGCAAAGAAGAAGTCAAAATGTCTCTCTTTGCAGATGACATGATACTCTATATGGAAAACCCAAAAGAAGCCACTCCCAAACTATTAGAAGTTATAGAGCAATTCAGTAACGTGGCGGGATACAAAATCAATGCTCAGAAATCAGTTGCATTTCTATACACGAATAACGAGACCGAAGAAAGAGAAATTAGGGAATCCATCCCATTTACAATAGCACCAAAAACCATACGTTACCTTGGAATTAACTTAACCAGAGACGTAAAGGACCTATATTCTAGAAACTATAAATCACTCTTGAAAGACATTGAGGAAGACATAAAAAGATGGAAAGATATTCCATGCTCATGGATTGGAAGAATTAACATAGTTAAAATGTCCATGCTACCCAGAGCAATCTACACTTTCAATGCTATCCCGATCAAAATACCGAGGACATTTTTCAAAGAACTGGAACAAATAGTCCTTAAATTTGTATGGAAACAGAAAAGGCCCCGAATCTCCAAGGAACTGTTGAAAAGGAAAAACAAAGCTGGGGGCATCACAATGCCGGATTTCGAGCTGTACTACAAAGCTGTGATCACAAAGACAGCATGGTACTGGCACAAAAACAGACACATAGACCAATGGAACAGAATAGAGAGCCCAGAAATGGACCCTCGGCTCTTTGGGCAACTAATATTTGATAAAGCAGGAAAAAACATCCGGTGGGAAAAAGACAGTCTCTTCAATAAATGGTGCTGGGAAAATTGGACAGCTACATGCAAAAGAATGAAACTTGACCACTCTCTCACACCATACACAAAGATAAACTCCAAATGGATGAACGACCTCAATGTGAGACAGGAATCCATCAAAATTCTAGAGGAGAACATAGGCAGCAACCTCTACGACATCGGCCAAAGCAACCTTTTTCATGACACATCCCCAAAGGCAAGAGAAACAAAAGATAAAATGAATTTATGGGACTTCATCAAGATTAAAAGTTTCTGCACAGCCAAGGAAACAGTCAGAAAAACTAAGAGGCAGCCCCCGGAATGGGAGAATATATTTGCAAATGACACTACAGATAAAGGACTGGTATCCAAGATCTACAATGAACTTCTCAAACTCAATACACGAGAAACAAATAAATCAAAAAATGGGCAGAAGATATGAACAGATACTTTTCCAATGAAGACATACAAATGGCTAACAGACACATGAGAAAATGTTCAAAATCATTAGCCATCAAGGAAATTCAAATCAAAACCACACCGAGATACCACCTTACGCCAGTTAGAATGGCAAAAATAGACAAGGCAAGAAACAACAATTGTTGGAGAGGATGTGGAGAAAGGGGATCCCTCCTACGTTGTTGGTGGGAATGCAAGTTGGTACAGCCACTCTGGAAAACAGTTTGGTGGTCCCTTAAAAAGTTAAAAATTGAGCTACCCTATGATCCAGCCATTGCACTACTGGGTGTTTACCCCAAAGATACAGACGTAGTGGAGAGAAGGGCCATATGCACCCCAATGTTCATAGCAGCAATGTCCACAATAGCTAAATCGTGGAAGGAGCCGAGATGTCCTTCAACAGAGGACTGGATTAAGAAGTTGTGGTCCATATATACAATGGAATATTACTCAGCTATCAGAAAGAACGAGTTCTCAACATTTGCTACAACATGGACGGCACTGGAGGAGATAATGCTAAGTGAAATAAGTCAAGCAGAGAAAGACAGCTATCATATGATTTCTCTCATCTATGGAACATAAGAACTAGGATGATCAGTAGGGGGAGAAAGGGATAAAGAAAGGGGGGAATCAGAAGGGGGAATGAAACATGACAGACTATGGACTATGAGAAACAAACTGAGGGCCTCAGAGGGGAGAGGGTGGGGGAATGGGATAGGCCGGTGATGGGTAGTAAGGAGGGCACGTATTGCATGGTGCACTGGGTGTTATACACAACTAATGAATCATTGAGCCTTACGTCGGAAACCGGGGATGTACTGTATGGTGACTAACATAATAAAAAATCATTAAAAAAATAAATAAATAAAAAGATAACGATAAACTCTGATAGTACCAAGCACACTGGGATGGTTGGTCACTCTTTAAAAGAGTATCTGATATATAGAAAGTACTCAATAAGTATTAATATTTACGAGTGGTAGCAGCAACTGAGGTAGGAATACCTCAATTCGTAACCAAAGGAGATAATAGTAATTTCCCAAACAATCCCAAAATAGAATTTACTCTCTCTATATAAGTAGTGATTTCCCCAAACCTGGAAGTATTTAAACATGCTGAAAGAGAACATACGTGTCCAATTTAGTGGACTTGATCCATGGTCCCCTAACCAAACTGATCATCAGACTTCCTGAGGAGTTTCCTCAGAAGGCAGATGCCCGGGCCTCCTGAATAAAAAATACATTTCATTTGGAATATGGGGATTTGTGTTCTTGTTAAAGTTCCTTGGTTGATTCTAATCAGCAAAAATTATGGATGTTTTGTAGGTTTTGAGAATTTTTTTTCAATTTTTTAATTGGGTAAAGTGAAAAATCACACCATCTGCTTCTGAGCCTCTGGTGGATTTATCCAGAGCGATTCAATCATATCAGAAAAAATGAGTAACTGACTGCCTGATTCCTCTGACAAGTGACACAACTCTGTCCTGTTCTCAAGCCTGTAGCAAAAGAGTGGCTGTGACATTGGAGGCAGTAGTGAATGTTTCAGCAGCTGTCTTGCCATGGGGGAAATGGAGAGATGTAAGTGATTTATACCAGGTCACACAGCAAGCCAGGGGGCAGTGCCAGAAATAGGATCTGCATCTCCCGCTTGGCAGTCCATGGTCCATGTAGTACACCCTGAGGATATGGAAGCGAGAGAAGAAGCAGATAGAGGGACTTCCATTTAGAGGTTCATAAATGCTACTCTGAAAGGAGGAAGAAAATTCTCCCTTTCATGCTCAATCAAGCCTAAACCAAGGTGAGGGAATGAGGAAATGTTATTTATTTTTGTAAGATGAAAGACCACTGTATTTACTCACTTCCTGTCAGTACCACAGAGGGGCTTGTCTTCCCAATCATTCTTCATGCCCAGTCTCAAACAGTGCTATTGGGAAGGCAGATTGGGGCAAAAAGAGAAGGGGTGATTCCTACAGTTGGCCTAGAAAAAAAGAGATTTTTCATTTTCTTTATAAAGCCACACAGTATTTCAGTTGATTAGATTTCTGAGTGTGTGACTCAATGCAGGAACTTCAAAGATATAATAAGTAAAGTACTAAATGTCACTGGAGGACCTGAAAAAAAGATAGATTTCTTTTCCCCCAAATCTTAACCTATTCCTAAGAAATAAATCAATCTGTTTTACTGAAACTGTTTGTGTGTAGTTACATATTTCTTTTTAAAATATTTTCATCTTTTTCACATCTATCTTTCTGACAAGCGGTTAACTGATTCCACAAAGGGTAAGAATCAAGCTTTCCACTACACACACACAGCTTCACAGAACCCACTACAGTGGTAGTAATAATAGAATTATTAATGAGCTTTTTTAATGTTTTTCTATATTCTTAACATGTATATAATGGACATGTTTGCTTTGTAATCCAAAAAGAAATAAATGTTGGAAAGTTGGCAAGGATGCTTCATAGTCCACAAGCATAAATGTGCAAAAAATAATACTTTACTTTCTATAACACCCCTTACATTCTGACTCCAAGGCCCCTTTTCATTGGACAGGTGGAAATTTTAACCCCTGGTGCTAGGAGAATTGGGGGGGGGGGCAGGTGAGGGGACACCAGTTCACACAGACTGCACCTATGCTTATTTCTTATAGCACAGAAGTGATCTCCTTCCACTAAGTGAGGGTTGAGCCTTGAAGATGGGAGTTGAGAGTCCAGGGGTAGGGAAGGGAATGGAAAAGACAGAGCCAGGAACTGCATGTGGTGGGGACAAGGAAAAGAAGAGGAAAAGACACCATTAAGAGAGACTCTCAGACTCCCATATAAATCATAGTGCATTAAAACAATCCCCTTTTAGATAACCATGAACAAACAATGTTCTGAAGATACTAGAAAGAATCTATTCAATCTTTTCTCTAAGTCATATTTCTCTCCATATGAGGATCTCATCGGAAAAAAAATCCAAGAATTCCCGCTTTCTATGGATCCCTGCCATTTCCCTCAATTCCCCAAAACTTTTGTCTTGTTTTCATCTCACAAATATTTTGCAATGTCCTTGAAACCATGAATGCCAGTCAAAGCTCTGTCCTTGTCAGGCAGGAAAAGAACCCTACAGTTCACCAAAAGAGAAAGCTTAGATCTTCTACATCTTTCAGAATTGAACAAGACAAATCTTTATCTTGCTAATATTGACAGCCTCTTATAGCTCAAGTTGGATATATATTACGCAAAGTCACTGTTTCTTTACTGCAGTTAACAAAGAAGAAGGGGGGAAAAATCCTATCCTGCCACATACAGGCAGAAAGGAAATGGAAGATAAAAAAGTTAGTTGACTACTTTGTATCCAGTGTTTTATGAAACAAGGTGGATTAACATATTAGCATGTTCTCAAGGAGCTCACAGTCTAGTGGACAAGACAGATAAAAATATCTACCTAAAATATAATGAGTGCTCTCTAAAGAGAATTTTTAAATTGCAGTGGGGTCACAGATTGGATGCAGTTATTTCTTCCTGAAAGTATCTGAAAAGACCTCAAAGAGAAATGACATTCCAACCATGTCTTCAAGCATGATTTGGAGATGGGGGAGTGAAGACAGTGGGATGGTGAACCATATATGCAAAGCATAAAAGGATGGAACCACATGATATATTTATAGACTTTCAAGTAGAACAGTGCTAGAGTCTAGAATTCAGAGGAGATCAGGGAGAAAGGTGAGAGCATAAAAAGATAGCTTGTGACCATACTTAATATAAGTGATCCCTGTACAATTCTTGTACAATTCTGAAGTCTCATAAAATATTCTCTCATAAAAGGCTTGCCTTATCTACGGTTGGGACACTTAGAGCTAAGACATGAACTGGAATTATGTCCCAAAGTCACAGAACAAAGAAATGATTATAAATATGTGCATAAATTACTGACCTACCTCCTGGCCTATTGAAGAACACATTATCTCATTCCATATTTTTCCCATAAAGCCTATGGAATTGTGGGCCTTCACTGAACTGAGAAATGTCTTCCCACCTCATTCTTCAAATCCTCTCAAGCAAACTATTCCTCCTCCAATGGATAAATTTAAATTCAACATCCACATCCTTATTAGAGAAGGCAGAAATGGGGTCTTTCATTTTTATTTTTTCCCCTCAATTTGAGAGTGAGGAGATTGGAAGAAACTGTTCCTGCAATAGATATTGATGCCTCCTCTTCCTTTATATTCAGTTTCTAACAATTACAGTCAAAACCCAATAGCTGGAGAGGAAGGACTGGAATAGCCAAGTATCCAGTTATATGAATGTTTATGCTATTCAATATCTGATATTCTCTTTTTCTGAAATAATGGAATGTTTGTGAAAAAATCAATAAACTTTTGTGAAGGGAAAAAGCCAAACACATTAGAGAGTTAGGTACTAATTGGAGGGAGCAAATTGATGTTGAAGCAACGTTTCAAAAAACAGGGCGTTCTTTTATAGGATCCAACTATTGCTGGTTTTTCATGTGCATTTGTGTTTGTATGTTATAGACAGATTTTTTTTTAAGATTTTATTTATTTATTTGAGAGAGAGAGACAGAGATAGTGACGAAGATAGCAAGAGAGAGCACTACCAGGGAGGAGAAGGAGAAGCAGCCTCCCCATTCAGCCCAACATGGGGCTTGGGATCATGACCTGAGCCAAAGGCAGATGCTTAACCAACTGAGCCACCCAGGTGCCCCAAGCACAGATGTTTTAAATTTATGGCTAAAGATAAAAATTTTCCTTACTTTGTATATTTGGATTTTTTTCACGAATTTATTACTTTACTGCTATGTCTTTATCTCTGTTTGAACCTCTCTTAGAGGAACTAGGGAGTAAACCCTGGGAGCCTATGGAGGAAGCTACAACATGTTGCTTTGGTAACACAACATTCCTTGTACTTCCACAACAGACTTAATCTTGGACCAATGTCATTTTTAGCTGATTACTGTTGTAAGTAGAATTATCTTACCCAGGTTTGGGAGCATTCTCATTTTCCTGAAAATAAACTATCCACATAAAAATTGAAATTATTTCTGTCAAGGAAACCAGGAAGTTTTTAGGAAAAGATAAAAAGAATATTATATATTAAAAACAAAGAAAATATTTTAAAGGCTGTTGACCTAAGGTGGTAAATAACTGCTAACCATCTCTTATTATAAGCAAAGAGTTGGAAAACAATTTTTTGAGAGTGGCATCAACAATCTTAAAAATAAGAAAGCCTTACCCACCATAAAAATTGTTGAACCCAGAAATGGACTCCCTAATGTAATCAGCTCAGCTGAGTACATTTCCAGTTTACCTATGAATGTGCCTTAAAAGGGTAAACAAAATCCTGAACATAAAGGGTATGAGTTTCTCTTTTTTCTTGGTAATTTGTTTTTATATGAAATACCTCTTTGAGTGTCCAAATGCAAAATAACACTTGTAACAAAAGAAGAAACTAGTCAACTCAACATCCATTTCTCTGATATAGTACAGGTACAACAGTCTAGCCAACTCTAGAGAGCAGCTGACAACTGCCACCAATTTTAAAATAGGCCAGACGCTGCTACCCTTACCGGACAAAGCAATAATTCAGAAAGCATAGGAGTGATGTAAAATAAAATCTTTGAGGGGCGCCTGGGTGGCACAGCAGTTAAGCGTCTGCCTTCGGCTCAGGGTGTGATCCCGGCGTTCTGGGATCGAGCCCCACGTCAGGCTCCTCCGCTATGAGCCTGCTTCTTCCTCTTCCACTCCCCCTGCTTGTGTTCCCTCTCTCACTGGCTGTCTCTATCTCTATCGAATAAATAAATAAAATCTTTAAAAAAATAAAATAAAATAAAATCTTTGAAATACAGAAAGCAGTGGATTTAATTGTGAGTGATCCCCGTACAACTAGGCAGTTCTGAAGTCTTATAAAATAGTCCATCATAAAGGCTTGCCTGATCCTAAAGTAGAGACATCTAAAGATAAGAAGTGGCCTGGAATTTTGAGATCAGGAACTGGCTGCCACCCTTGCTGCCTGACAGTCTGAACCTTGTATAATCAAATAATTACAACATTTTTCAGCTTCTGGAGACCACCACAGAAATCATAGTACAAGCCTTGAATTTACGAGTGGGGAAAGACAGTCCCAGAAAGTCTAGGAGGCTTGTCTAAAACCACCAAGAGCTAAAATCTCCCATTCATTCAACTCTCTTTAATTGCATATAGCAAAAACAATAACAAAGAATACAGCCATACTACCAGTCCTCATCCATTCACTAATTATTTATTGAATGTCTACTATATGCCAAATACAATGCTAAAAGTTTATATCTACTGTGGAAAACAGATATAATGACAAATAACTAATAACAGTATCCACTTGCACTCTTTTAAAATAAAACACTGACAGTTTTCACTACACGAGTAATATACACCATTGATTAAAGTTTTGAAAAATACAGAAAAATTGAAAAAAGGGAACAGATCTCTTATCACCACCCACAGAAAAGACTTTCAACATTTGGGGTTATTCGTGTCAATCTTTCCTCAAGTTTTCATTCTTTCATTTTTTTTTCCCTTTCAAACAGCTGTGATCATTCTGTATATACGGTTATGTATCCTACCTTGTTGTAATTTTCATGTTATTAATGAACCTTTGTCATCACAACTGCAAAATAGTCCAAGGAGTAGATATAATCATCTTTCCAGTGTTATTTCCACTTTTGTGAGGATATATGCTTATAAATTATGAGCATCTTTTCAAAAAATTTTCCATATTTTGGGATACTTCCTTGGGAAATCAATTTCAGATTAACTGACATCTCAGTTTGTTCCAAAAGGATATAAGGCTGTTTCTTAAAACTCCTATAATTGTGATGCAGGTCAAAATGTGTGATCTTTCTGGAAACATATCACCTAGTGGTTTTTTGACAGGACATTTTTACTGATACTAAGGATATGAGAATTGCACAGTTCCTTTGTCACTTTGATACTATAGGTCGGCCCACTGCTTTCTCAGATTCAATATTCTCAACCACTGATTAGACTAGCATGGTTAGTTTATCCTACCTGTGAAGTTATCTGCCATTACTATAGTAGAGACTGCTCTACCTTTTAGAGTTGCTCAATGAAATACTGGACACCCAGTTAAATGTGAATTTCAGATAAACAATCAATAATTAGGACGTACTTACACCAAAAAAGTATTTGTTGTTTATCTGAAATTCAAATTTAACTAGGCATCCTGTGGTTTTACTTCCTAAATCTGGCAATCCTATCAACTCTGCCTCTTGCTAATTGCTTGTTAGACTTGCAAAATTTTCATACATCTCCCAACCTCTTCTGGAAAATGAAGAGAATCATGTATATCTCACAGGATGAACACACTTCCCAGAGAGATGCAGAAAAGTACCTAGTTATTAAGTTTGCCTTCCTCCATCCCTCCATGCTATTTCATATTCTTCTCCTCTTCTTTACCTCCCCCCAGTTCTGATGGCACCTATTTTGTCCCCCACTTGCCTATAATAGATCTGGGACTCTCAACCCAGCTCCTCACCCACCCACCTACCCATGCATTTGTGAGTTAGAGACTTGGTTTCAGGAAGTGTTTCACATCAGAGGTTGTCTCCAGAGCTGCTGGGCTATCTTGATAATTCATTGTGCTACTGAATGCTAAGTAGATACATTATGAGATACTTATAGTAGAGAGACCTAACTCAGAGTAAGGAATCAGGGAAGGCCTTCTGAAAGATGTAACATCGGAATTGAGAAGTGAAGGATGAGTGAGAGTTGGCCAAAAGGGGAGAAGGGGCACAGGTACATGTCTTCAAGGCAAAGATAACAGCATATACAAAGACTTAGTGGTACCACAACTGTCATGGAATTGACAGAAGAAATGAGAGAAAAGTGCTGAGAGAAAGGGACTAAAAAGCTTCTGCACAGCAAAGGAAAAATCAACAAAACTAAAAGGCCACCTATGGAATGGGAGAAGATATTTGCAAATGACATTACAGATAAAGGGCTGGTGTCTAAGATCTATAAAGAACTTCTCAAACTCAACACCCAAAAAGTAAATAATCCAGTCAAGAAATAGGCAGAAGACATGAACAAGCATTTCTCCAAAGAAGACATATACATGGCCAACAGACACATGAAAAAAATGCTCCACATCACTTGGCATCGGGGAAATACAAATCAAAACCACAATGAGATACCACCTTAAACCAGTCAGAATGGCAAAAATTAACAAGACAGGGAACAAATGTTGGCAAGGATGCAGAGAAAGGGGAACACTCTTACACTGTTGGTGGGAATGCAAGCTGGTATAGCCACTCTGGAAAACAGTATGGAGGTTCCTTAGGACGTTAAAAATAGAGCTACCTTACAACTGAACAATTGCACTACTGGGTATTTACCCCAAAGATACAGATGTAGTGAAAAGAAGGGGCACCTGTACCACAATGTTCATAGCAGCAATGTCCACAACAGCCAAACTGCAGAAGGAGCTGAGATGCCCTTCAACAGATGAATGGATAAAGAAGATGTGGTCCATATATACAATGGAATATTACTCAGCCATCAGAAAGGATGAGTATCTACCATTTACATCGACATGGATAGAACTGGAGGGTATTATGCTAAGTGAAATAAGTCAATCAGAGAAATACAATTATCATATGGTTTCACTCACATGTGGAACATAAGGGATAGTGCAGAGAGCAGTAGGGGAAGGGAGGGAAGACTGAATGGGAAGAAATCACAGAGGGAGACAAATCATATGAGACTCTTGACTCTGGGAAACAAACTAAGGGTTTTAGAAAGGAAGGTGGGTGGGGGAATGGGGTAACTGAGTGATGGGAATTAAAGAGGGCACATGAAATGATGGGCACTGGGTGTTATATTCAACTAATGAATCATTGAACATTATATCAAAACTAATGATGTACTATATCTTGGCTAACTGAATTTAAATTTAAAAAAAGGCGGGGGGACTAGATTATCCAAGGGCCTATGGGCCATGGTTGGTAACTGGATTTTTACCCCAAGAACAGCAGTATAACATGGGCTAGAGGGGCATAGATAAGCAGAAGAGTGATATATTTCACAAATCAGAACAATCCCTCTGACTGCATGGTAGAAGAAAGATTGCAAGGAAAATAAGACTGAAGACCGAGAGAACAGTTTTGGAGACTGTTAGAATAATGAGTTTAAAGATGACAGTAACAGTATGTAGATTACACTTCCTTATTGACTTAATAAAAGGGAGGATAAAAAGATTAAGGCCCATAAAGGGCTCCCTCCTCAGCAGGGGGCCTGTTTCTCCCTCTTCTTCTCCCCCACCGCCCCCATGCTCTCTCACTCTCAAATAAATAAATAAATAAATAAAATCTTTAAAAAAAAAGATTAAGATTGGGGGCCTGAAATGAGGTAAGGCAGAAAGAACATCAAGAACATCTTGGACAGTTTATTATCCTGCCTCTCCATATCATTAGTATCTTCTACTTGCTTATAAGCAAAAACCTAATCCAAAATGGTTGAAGCAAAGGAGGAACTTTATGTCTAAAAATTCCAGGGGACTTATGACCACACAAAAACCTACACACAAATGTTTATAACTGCTTTATTCATAACTTTATTCATAACTTGGAAAACAACCAAGTTATCCTTCAGTAAATGAATGGATAAACAAACTGTGGTACATTCAAATAATGGAATATTATTCAGTGGTAAAAGGAAGTTAGCTATCAAGCCACAAAAAGACATGGAGGAAAAGACTTAAATATATATTACTAAGTGAAAGAAGCCAATCTGAAAAAGCTACATACTATATGATTCCAACTACATGGTATTCTGGAAAAGGCAAAACTATGGTGAGAGTAAAAAGATCACTGGTTACCAAGCGTTAGGAGTAAGGGAGGGATGAATAGGGGATCACAAAGGATTTTTAGGGCAGTGAAACTATTCTGTACAATACTATAATGTGGATACATGTCATTACACATTTATCAAAACCCATAGAGTGCACAACACAAAGAGTGAACCTTAAAGTAAACTATGAATTTTGGGTGATAATGATGTGTCAATGTAGGTTCATCCATTACAACAAATGTACTACTCTGGGTACATGAAAGATAATGACGGAGGAGGTTGAAGGAAGGCATGGGGGAAGAGGTAAGTGGGGACTCCCTGTACTTTAAAAACAAACAAACAAAAACAAATGTAGAACTGGCTTTAGGAGCACCTGGATACAGAGCTTCAACCAGTATCTAAGGACTAGGTTTGTTCGCTCTCCATTATCTGGTTCTGGGCCTCTGTGCTGATTCCATCCTCTCAGACTCCACTTTCACCATGTTGGCTGCAGCAGCCCCAGACTCTCCATCCTTAAACTCCAAGAGCAATGAAAGTGAAGATATACTTTTGGGCCAGTGGTCCCAGGAAATAATTCAGAGCATCTAATAAGCGTGAGGGGATCACATCACACTGAACCAACGGGGCCAGGTCTGGAACACATGTTGGGAATGGAGTCAGTTCTACTGGGACCTCACAGGCTGAGAGGAGGAGGAATGAGCCCCAAACAAAATCTGAGTCTTGTTAACAGAAGCATGATCAGTAGACGCTGGGCAAGCAAAAATAACAAAGGTCCACTACAGCCTGTTAATCTTCAACTTTGGAAATCCAAAGTAGAGCTGAAGAGAAAGGTTCAGCGAGAACAACGTGATAGAAGAGAACCCAAATATGTCGTCAGCCTATATCATGTATGAGAGGGGATGGATTGTAGTCAAAATCTTTAACAACCAATATGGTACAGGGACTGACAACTCACTATGGATGCCAAGTGCTATGTCGATCAGTGGGAACTGGTGCATATCAGCCCTGCCTGGGAAAGCTGCGCAATTTGTCAGGCTGGGGTTGATGGATTTGATACTTAGGAGTTTCCAAACCAAACAAAATGAAATACTTGAAAGGCTTGAAGGGGAAAAGAAGAAACCAAAACAAGGAAGGACAGAGATCATCTTACATGACTAATCATTTTTTTTTAAATAATTCAAACTCAAGATTAGTATTTTTCACATTTATTCCCACCATCCATGGGTAAGCAGTTCAATTCCCTTGTCCTTTCCTTCATTTTCCTTTCAAATCTGGAAGTCATATAGGCCAGACATATTTAGTTAAATAAGAAATCTAACATTAGAACTGACAAGGGATGATGGTACTTTACAAAATTTCAGCTTCCCAAGCAAATATTCATGGAGAGCACAGAGCACATTTTCTGTAATTTTTTTTACAGGATCAAATGATCCCCTAAGTTGATTACTCCACATACCACCCCTGCTGAGTGCATACACATGAAATTATGTCAAAATTGAATTGTCTTAAAAATAGTCCTATTTCAAAAGCAGCCCAAACACAGATCCCTTGTGATAAAAGCAAAATTTAATTTTGTAAAGCAAATTGGAATCCTGTGTTTTGGTCACCTAATTTACAAAGTGATCAGAGAACAATAACCTTATTTATTTTGAGGGTTTACCAAACATGCCTAACACTGTGCTGATAAAGAGAGAGCATACCAAAAGAAATTTAAAAAAACATGTTTCTTGATGTTAAGGCACTCACAATTTTATTAGGGACTCAACTCCTTTACACAAATGGAACATTTAAAGAAGGAAATAGAAACATATAAGAGCAATATAGGTGCTAAGTCGTACAATACATCCTGGAAGGGCCAGAGAGACCCAGTAGGAAAAAGATTTCTGTTCATGAAATGCTTCAGCAACCTCAATGAGAGTGTGTGATGAACACACAGAGCCAGTATCCACTCACAGAGGCAGTGGAATCCAAATTACCCCCCTGGGACTGTGGGCTCTAATCTCAGGCCTGTCACCACCACACTCTTCCACTTTTAGCAAATTACCTTGCCTCTCACTGCCTTCCCTTCAAAATGGGAGATGCAATCAAGCCCTATTCTTCAGGGCTGGTAAAGCATAAATAATAAAGAAATGGTAGACTCAGTAAACGATGAGGGCCTAATAAATCTTGACTAGTTAGTGTCCAGCCCCAAATGGAAAGCTACATGGAGCATATGGCATCTCAGTTTGTAGATGGTTATGTATTACTGATTTGGGTGAATTTGTCAGAGAGGTGAAAGGGTCCACTTAAACAGTCTGTTATCAATTACTATGAAGGGTATTTGTGATACTGAAACGCAAATAATTTCTCAGATTAAGTGCAGACATCTGCCGCCCCCATTGTAATATGAGAGCATAAGTGTCATCAGTAAAATCATGTTTTTCTTACATTGAAATGGAAGAATAAAGTGCCACAATTAAATATTTTGACCAACACAGTGATTAAAGGGATATTTATGCTACACGGGTGGTTTCTAAATCAATTTTGCATGCTTTCATCTTATCATGCAACTCACACTGGAGGAGGGTAGGTGTTTTTTATACAAAAATTTACTGGTTTTTTTAACTTCTTTTTAAAGAAAATGTTTTTTTGGAAGCTATGTTCTTAATTGTTTTGATGTTAAACCTTTCCTTAGTCTTTGCTGCTGTTACTGTTATTAAATATACATAAAAGAATGTTTATAATGTGCATAAGTTTTCTGGCTATTCATAATCTCTCTTGAGTGAAGTGCTTAAGTATTTTACCTACTTTTTAATGAGTTGTCTTTCTCTTATTGATTTTACAGGTGTTCTGTATATATTCTGGACACTTACCCTGTGATAGTGACATGTATTGAAAATACATTTTCTTCTCACTCTTTATCATATTCTTAAAACCCAAAGGCCACTGAGTTCCAGTCTTTCCTTCCACCCATCATCTTAACTGTGTGCCAAGATACCATGAGGCAGAGAGACAGGATCTAAGATGGGCAGCCTGCCTTCCAGGAGAAAGAACCGAATCCTCTCAGGGTCATTCTCATCTACATCCCTAGACAATGAAGGAAAATGAGAAAGTCTTAAAGATGAGGAGCCCCTCAGTAAGCAGAATGATCATTTTGGAGACACAAACACCATGCATTTAGGGATCAACAGAACAAGGCACCCCCAGACAATGCCTTCAGGAACCACAGAGCTAAGTGTTGGACAGGGGTGCTACCAGGGCCTATTTCATAGGTGTGTGATCTCTGCAGCCACACAAGGCCCCATACTCAGAAGATCCCCAAGCTTGGTTTAGTTTTCTGTTGTTGCCATCTTGAAATCCTTACCAATTTTTGAACAAGGAGCCCCTATTTTCACATTGCCCTGGCCCCCACATAATCTATAGTCAGCCCTGTTTATGGTGGCTCTGAACTAGGGGCTGCATACCCCCCCAGGATAGTAGAAAATGAACACAAGGAAGCCCCAAGAGACCTCTGAGTTAGGACACTTCCATATACCCCCAGATTAGACATAAATATATGTATTTAAAGACATTATGATATCTGAGAGGAGTAATTCATTAGCAAACTGTGAAAAATGGCTCCCACTCTTACCAAGAATATGTCTATTCTACAGCTACTCCTGTTTTATCATTGATAGAAAGTGTTTACTGATAACTGTGAAAGTAGGTTTCCTAAATTTTGTATTGACCCAAGACTTCCTCATATTCTAGGAAATGCTTTTCACTCTCAATAACTTATTGGGTGTGGAACAAAGAGAGGCAACAATGCATGGTGATATACAATACGGATATACAATATGGACTCCATAAATAACCACCTGAGTTCTTATCCTCTTTGTGTGATACTAGTTATGGGACCTTGGGTGAGTCATTTAATCTTTCTGTGCCTAAGTTTTTTCTTCTGTAAAATGAAGCATACCTGACCATTTGATCTTGTCTCCAAGACTCGGGCTCTCTGCCCCTTGGGAGAAGGTCCCTATACCCTCTGACTCGCTTACTTCTTGCTGATTCTGCTTCCCAGTCCCACCTTTCCCTCCTTACCCATGTAACACATCCAGCTTTTTGTAACTTTAACAAATTGTAACATTACTTTATATAAGGAGACTATATACTAGGGGTTAATTGTACACTACATACTAGTATATACACTATATACTAGAGGTCAGCCCTTGAGCCAGACCACAGAGGGTTGAATTTTGGTGCCATTAATTACTAGCCACTCATGTACACAATCTGTGCCTCAATCTCCTCAACTGTAAAATGGGGATAATAACAATATTTCTTTTACATGGTTGTTGTGAGGACAAATGAGTGGTATGCTAAGGGATAGCCATTTATTATTATTTTACATTCTCTGTGTAATAAGAAAGAAAACAAGGTGTATTAAAATTTGGCTTTCCTGGACTACTTTAAAAGCCTCTTAAATGATCCTTCAGCCAGCTCTTTTGGTCCACTCCAAACCATCCTTCACACAGCCACCAGTGGATTGTAAGTAAAATGTAAATTTGATTATTAAAATCTTCTAAATGAAACTTTTCAAGAGCTGCTATCACTTAGGATAAGTGGTGAGCTCCTTAGTACTGCATAAAATGCCTTTGACGACCTGGCCTCATCTATCGCTACACAGCTAGTCTTTCCCAACTTCCAGCCTGGATCTTGACCTATGGCATCAAAACAGCTATAGATCTTAAAATACACTAAGATAGGGGTGCCTGGGTGGCTCAGTCGTTAAGCGTCTGCCTTCGGCTCAGGTCATGATCCCAGGGTCCTGGGATAGAACCCCACGTCAGGCTCCCTGCTCAGCTGGGAACCTGCTTCTCCCTCTCCCTCTGCCTGCCTCTCCCCCTGCTTGTGTGCTCTCTCTTGCTGTGTCTCTTTCTGTCAAATAAATAAAATCTTAAAAAAAAAATACACTAAGATATCTGTCACTGCTCTATCTTTATCCACCCTTTTTCCTCTGCTGGAATTCTTCCTGCCCCAAAACTGGATTAATTCCAACTCCACCATTACACCTCAGTTCAGGTATTGTCTGCTACAGAAAGCCTTTTCTTAATCCCGAAATAGGCTGGGTCTCCCATGTAGTCCCCTAACTTCCTGTGCATCTCTTTATTGTAGTATAATGTAATTATTAAGTGTTCAAACTTTAAAAATAGACTGCCTAGTTTTGAAACTTAGTTCAGTCACTTATACGTAGCGTGACCCTAGGCAAATTTCTTAAACTCTTGTGCATAGGTTTCCTTATCTATGAAATAGGGATAATAAAAGTACCTACACCTCATGGGGCTATTGTAAGGAATAAATTTATTAAGGGCTTAATATAGTGCATGGAAGAAGGTATACACTCAATAACTATTAATGCCATATTATATTTAATTTTCTGTTTATATGGGTCTGGCATCCTGGAATGAGCTCCTCATATTACAATTGTTTCTTACTCATTTTTTTTTTAATTTCCAATACTTAGCAAAGTGTCTGGCATTGTGTTCATCAGTTCTCCTCTCCTTTCTCGATATACAATTAAGAGATTTCCCACAACCTTCATACATCTGCCCACTGCCAGCCTGGAACATGTAAGCATGTGACCAAGTTCCATCCAACAGAATGTGAATGCACGTAATATACAGCATTACCAAACCTGGCCATAACACATACCAAGCAATCTTTCAAAGGTTCTCTATCTATGTGGCTGAAGCAAAGACAGTACCATAACATGGAAGAGATCAAATCCCTGACACCCTTATAAGGTGAGCAGTCTCAGCAGCAACATTCAGACTGGACTTTACGTGACCAAGAAACAAACCACTGTGCTGGGCTACTGAGATTCTTGTTATGACAGAATTACTCATCCTCACTAATATGGTAGATGTTCAATTAAATTTTATTGAAATAAATGACTGAATAAATGAATCATTCAAAAGTTAACTAAGAAATATTTAAATAAAGATGATAGAACTCATGAGCAGGAGAGGTAAAACTAACAATAGAACAAGATGGATATAAGAGTTAAAGAAGCCTAGACAGAAGGCAAAGGATAGGAAAACACAAACTGTGTGAAGCATCCCTACTACTTTTTGCCCTGTCCCAGTTAGAAATATAATTCAGTTTTCCTGTTATTCTCTCGTTGCTCTTCTTTTGCCAAATAGCACTAAAAAAAAAAAAATTCAGGGGTCCCTGGGTGGCACAGTCAGTTAAGCATCCAACTCTTGGTTTTGGCTCCAGTCCTGATCTCAGGATCCTGAGATCAGGCCCTGAGTGGGGCTCAGCAGGCTTCACACTGGGCATGGCATCTGATTGAGTTTCTCTCTCCCTCTCCCTCTGCCCACCCCCTCCACACTCGCGTGTTCATGCTCTCTCTCTGTTTCACAAATAAATAAACCTTTAAAAATAAAATTCGTAAACAGAGAAGATCCTGAGGTGAAGATTTTGCTTCTGCTGGACAACCTTCTGACCCCTGGGATGAGACAATATAACACTGGGGATTGCAGGGTGAAATGATTAACTCACCTTAATCATTTAATAAGCATATGTAGGCAGCTTTTCAAAGGGAAAAAATGCAGCCCTGGAGTTTAATCTCTTCTATTTTCAGATGCTATTGAAGATCAGATAACTGCTAGTGGACCATGACCACCTCCTGTTCTCAAGTGATCATATTAATTTACCTATTTGCCATGAGGCATCAGAAATCTAGAAGGAAAAAAAAGAAGAAGAAGAAGAATTCTCCAAAAGGGAGAAAGGAAAAGATTCTATATAGAGTCTGAGAGAGCTGTTGAATGTAACAGTCTGTAAAGAGATGAAGTTTGCATCTGCATCTGACATTAAGGACAAAGAAAGAAGAGAGGTAAGAAGAATAATATGGCAGGGGCCCTTAAGGGTCATTCATCCAATCTTAGCACCAAAATATTAACCCTGACATGCCCTTTTTATGCTTTTATAACCTTTGTATTGGGCTCCCCTCCTTTTACATTTCCTCAGGTTGTATACAAACTGTGGAGATTATTCTTTTTTGTTTATAATAATATTTTTTTATTATATTATGTTAGTCACCATACAGTACATCCCTGGTTTTTGATGTAAAGTTCGATGATTCATTAGTTGCGTATAACACCCAGTGCACCATGCAATATGTGCCCTCCTTACTACCCATCACCAGCCTATCCCATTCCCCCACCCCCCTCCTCTCTGAAGCCGTCAGTTTGTTTTATTCTGAAAGAAGTCCAACTGTGGTCTCTTCACACTGATCAAAGCTATAAGAACAATGTCGGAACTAGACTGATAAGAAAGTTAGGTCTGAAAAGAAGAAAGAAGACAATGAAAACAAGTTTTTACTTCTTCACCATTTTGTCTTGAGCTATTTCAATGAGGGATGGCTACACTATCAGTTTTAGTGATAATTCAGCTCATTTCAATAAACTCCAGAATTCTATCATGTGACAAGCATTGTACTGAATGCTAGGAACAAAGAGGTAAATGTGGCAAGTTCCTAGACTTCAAAGAGTTAATAACACAGCAGAAAAAAATAGAAATGTACATTAATGAGATCTACTATGGATGTAATATTAATATGCACACAGTTTGCTGGGAAGTACAGAAAGGGGCAGGGATGTTAGAGAAACTTAGAAAGGAGAGGACATTTGAACTGATACTTGAAGAATTCTTGATGGCTATCAGACAGAAGGGATGAGGAAAGGATATCCTAGATGGAGTAGTAAAAACAAAGTTAGAAAGAAAAGAAATGACAAGCTCTATCCAAGAAATATCAATAATCTGATATATCTAGAATTTGGAATGCATAAGGAGAAATGAAAAGAGAAAGCTTAAAAAGTTAGGCTTGAGACAGTTTGTAGAAAGCCTTGAATTAATGCCAAAAATTCCAATTTTATTCT
Source organism: Ursus maritimus (assembly GCF_017311325.1). Classification (NCBI taxonomy): domain Eukaryota; kingdom Metazoa; phylum Chordata; class Mammalia; order Carnivora; family Ursidae; genus Ursus; species Ursus maritimus. Next base: position 38,358,712 of record NW_024426996.1, read on the forward strand.
AAAGGTGACAGAAATCCACTATGGGTTTTCAAGTAGCAAAATCACTCAGGCATCAACTAAACATGATGATGGATTTAAAGGTGCCAGGTAAAACCTTACACCTAAAGGAGCTAGAAAAAGAACAGCACATAAAGCCTAAAACCAGCAGAAGAAAGGAAATAATTAAGATTAGAGTAGAAATAAATGATATAGAAATTTAAAAAAAAACAGAATAGATGAATGAAACAAGGAGCTGGTTCTATGAAAGAATTAATAAAATTGATAAACCCTTAGCCAGGCTTATCAAAAAGACAAAGGACCCAAATAAATAAAATCATGAATGAAAGAGGAGAGATCACAACCAACAGCGCAGAAATATAAACAATTAAAAGAAAATATTATGAATAATTATATGGCAACAAATTGGGCAATCTGGAAGAAATGGATAAATTCCTACAAACACATAAACTAACAAAACTGAAGCAGGAAGAAGTAGAATACTTGAACAGACCCATAACCAGCAAAGAAATTGAATCAGTAATCAAAAATACCCCAACAAACAAGAATCCAGGGCTGGATGGCTTCCCAAGGGAATTCTATGAAACATTTAAAGCAGAAATAATACCTATTCTGCTGAAGCTGTTCCACAAAATAGAAATGGAAGGAAAATTTCCAAACTCATTCTACGAGGCCAGAATTCCAAAACCAGACAAAGACCCCACTAAAAAGGAGAAATACAGACCAATATACCTGATGAACATGAACAGAAAAATTCTCAACAAGATACTAATTGAATCCCATAGTACATTAAAAGGATCATTCACCATGATCAAGTGAGATTTATTCCTGGGCTGCAGGGGTGGTTCAATATCTACAAATCAATCATTGCAATACACCATATTAATAAAAGATAGGGTCGCCTGGGTGGCTCACTCAATTAAGCATCCTACTCTTGGTTTCAGCTCAGGTCATGATCTCAGGGTCTTGGGATCAAGTCCATGTTGAGCTCCATGCTCAGCACAGGGTCTACTTAGGATTCTTTCCCCCTTCCTCTCCCTCCCCCTCTGCTTCTCTCCATGCTGGCATGTGCACACTCTGTCTCTCTCAAAATAAATAAAATCTTTAAGCATAAATAAAAATAAATAAAAGAAAGGATAAGAACCACATGATCCTCCTAATAGATGGAGAAAAAGCATTTGGCAAAACATAGCATCCTTTCTTGATTAAAAAAAATTCCTCGAGGGGCACCTGGGTGGCTCAGTCGTCAAGCGTAGGCCTTCGGCTCAGGGCGTGGTCCGGCATTCTGGGATCGAGCCCCACATCAGGCTCCTCTGCTGGCAGCCTGCTTCTTCCTCTCCCACTCCCCCTGCTTGTGTTCCCTCTCTCACTGCCTATCTCTCTGTCAAATAAATAAACAAAATATTTAAAAAAAAATCCTCGAGAATACAGGGACAGAGGGAACATACTTCAACATCATAAAGGCCATATACGAAACACTCAGAGTGAATATCATCCTCAATGGGGAAAAACAGAGCTTTTCCCCCAAGGTCAGGAACATGACAGGGAGGTCCACTCTCACCACTGTCGTTCAATATTGTACTGGAAGTCCTAGCCTCATCAATCAGACAATAAAAAGAAATGAAAGACATCCAAATCAGCAAGGAAGAAGTCAAATTTTCACTATTTGCAGCTGACATGATACTCTGTGTAGAAAACCCAGAAGACTCCACCAAAAAATTGCTAACTCATCCATGAATTAGGCGAAGTTGCAGGATATAAAATCAATGAACGGAAATCTCTTGCACTTCTACACACCAATAAAGAAGCAGCAGAAAGAAAAATCAAGGAATCGATCCCTTTTATAACTGTACCTAAAACCATAAGATACCTAGGAATAAACCTAACCAAAGAGGTAAAAGATCTGTACGCTGAAAACCACAGAGCACTTTGGAAAGATATTGGAGAAGACACAAAGAAATGGAAAAACATTCCATACTAATGGATTGGAAGAACAAATACTGTTAAAACATCTACCCTATCTGAGCAATCTACACATTTAATGCAATCCCGATCAAAATAACACCAGCATTTTTCACAAAGCTAGAACAAACAATCCTAAAATTTGTAACAGACCAGAAAAGACTCCAAATAGCCAAAGTAATGTTGAAAGAGAAAAGCGAAGTGGGAGGCATCATGATTCCAGACTTTAAGCTGTATTACAAAGCTGTAATCATCAAGATTGTATGGTACTGGCATAAAAATACACACACAGATCAATAGAAAAGAATAGAGAATCCAGAGATTGACCCGTAACTATATGGTCAGTTAATCTTTAACAAAGCAAGAAAGAATGTACAATGCAGAAAGGACAGTCTCTTCAACAAATGGTGTTGGGAAAATTGAAGAGCAACATGCAAAAAAGTGAAACTGGACCACTTTTTTATACCATACACAAAAATAAATTCAAAATGGATGAAAAGACCTAACTGTAAGATAGGAAACCATCAAAATCCTCCAGGAGAAAATAGGCAACAACTTCTCTGACCTCAGCCACAACAACTTCTTACTAGACATGTTGCCCGAGCAAGCGAAAAAAAAGCAAAAATGAACTACTGGAACTTCATCAGATAAAGGTTTCTGCACAGTGAAAGAAACAATCAATAAAACTAAAAAGCAACTGATGTAATGGGAGAAGATATTTGCAAGTGACATATTGGATAAAGGGCTAGTATCCAGAATCTATAAAGAACTCATCAAAATCAACACCCAAAAAATAAGTAATCCAGTTAAGAAATGGGCAGAAGACATGAACAGACATTTCTCCAAAGAAGACATATATACAAATGGCTAAAAGACACATGAAAAGATGTTCGACATCACTCATCATCAGGGAAATACAAATCAAAACCACAAAGATGCCACCTCACACCTGTCAGAATGGCTAAAATTAACAACTCAGGAAACAACAGATATTGGTGAGGATGTGGAGAAAGGGGAACACTTTTGCACTGTTGGTGGGAATGCAAACTGGTGTAGCCATTCTGAAAAACAGTATGCAGTTTCCTCAAAAAGTTAAAAATAGCACTACCCTACAACCCAGAAATTACACTAGTAGGTCTTTATCCAAAGGATACAAAAGTGCTGATTCAAAGGGACATATGCACCCCAATGTTTAGAGCAGCACTATCCACAATAGCCAAAATACAGAATGAGTCCAAATGTCCAACGACTAATGAATGGATAAAGACGATTGGGGTGGGGGGGGGTGTGTGCGTGCACACACGTATTTACATATATGATGGAATATTACTCAGCCATCAAAAAGAATGAAATCTTGTCATTTGCAACAATGTGGATGGAACTACAGTGTATTATGCTAAGCAAAATAAGTCAGTCAGAGAAACACAAATACCATTTGATTTCACTCATGTGGAATTTAAAAAACAAAACAGATGAACATAGGGGAAGGGAAGGAAAAATAAGATAAAAACAGAGAGGGAGGCAAACCATAGAAGACTCTTAAATATAGAGAACAAACTGAGGGTTGCTAGAGGGTAAGGGAGATGAGGATGAGCTAAGTGGGTGATGGGTATTAAAGAGGGCACTTTTGGGACGAGCATTGGGTGTTAACGTAAGTGATGAATCACTAAATTCTACTCCTAAAATCAATTCTATATGTTAACTTGAATTTGAATTTATAAAAATAATAAAACATAATGTAAAAGGTGCCAGATGAGGGGCAGGAAGCTGGGCTAATGGGCTATTGCCTAGATTAGGGAAGTGGTAATAAGAATGAGGAGGAAAGAAATACAAAAAATATTTTGTCAATAGAATTTGAGGTTTTTGGTATCTAGGTGGATATGGGAGGGGAGATTTCTAAGCTTAAACAACTAGGTGGATTCTAATACTATACTGTTTTCTTTACTACTCTGTTACTGCTACTATATTATCATGTAACCTTTGAACACCAGCCATGGGACCCCCGTATCAGTTTTCCCTTCTCTCCCTGGTGGGAAGATAATCATACCTGCGGCCTGCCCTTTTCTATGGAAAGGTGAAGGAATACCACATTTATACAAAGTCTGGCTGTAACCATTTTCTCATGAGTTTTATGACCAAGGGGTTAAAAAAAAAAAAAAAAGCAAAGAAATTCAACAACAAAATCTTGGTTTTTAAAGCTCTGGGATTCATTTGAACCAACTGTTGCCATGGTTTCAAGAGTCTAAAATCAACATTTCAAGATAATCCGAGGATCTAGATATTGCTGCATTGCTCAGGTATCAAGGAACAAATCAAAGTGCCATACCCCATTAGTGACCAAACTCTGTTAAGGCTGTCCAAATGCCTCAAATTGGTATTCAGCTTAATCACTGATGCTGTATTACTAATTATAGCATGACACCATGCAAAAGTGGGACTTTTTAAAAGGCTGGCAAATGGCATTATTTTAATAAGTCATTAGGAAATTGCTTTTTGAGGACGCAATGAAAGTACAAGTTTCTCAATTAGGGGAATTATGTGGAAATGATGAGATGTTTGAGCATGTATCATCTGCAGCTAGCAATCCATTTGAAGCAGACCAAGTCATTGGGAGGGCTGGCTAATGAAAAGAGGATGATCTGATTCACTGTATGAGAAAAATGATAATGGAGGTTCTAAACGGAGGGCGTTAAAAGACTGCTTGTCTCCCAGCTACACTCACCAAAGTCTTTTGGCCCTTCACCTTGAGTTTAGAGCAAAATAAAGATGTCATGATACACCTACTCTTTGAGAGGATTAGCCAACTTTCTTTAGCAACACTCATACACAAGAAAAATAAATGATTAGGGGCGACTGGGTGGCACAGTTAAGTGTCCGACTCTTCAGCTTCAGGTCATGTGAAAGCCAGCCCAGAGTGGGTCTCTGTGCTCAGCAGGGAGTCTGCTTGAAATTCTCTCCCTCTGCCCCCTCCTTTTTGCATGTACACATGATCTCTCTCTCTATATATAAAACAAATAAATAAATCTTAAAAGAAAAAGAAATGATTATTAATTAGTTGGACAACCCAAAAATACTGAAGTTCTGTTTGGAGCTTATTCGTAAGCTGGGGAAGAGCTGTTTGAGATAGGAAATGAGATGAGACAAGCTGACAAGTTTGAGACTAAAAGATCTTGCAGTTATTTACATGGCCAGATAGGATATTTTTGTTCTGAAACTCTCATCCACAGAAATACCTAAGTTTGACATTATGTGGACTCTACACCTACATACATAGGGTATGCATGTATGTGTATGAGAGAAATGGGGGAGGTGGGTTTAAAAGAAACAATATGTTTTCTTCTTTATTTTCAGTTCAACAAAGAGTACTCACGATACATCTGATTACTCATTACACCATTTGGAAAGGCTCAGGAATGTTTTCTTTAATCATTTTGAAGCTTCCTGTGAGAAATTATCTTTTTGTAAGGCTCCAATTATCAACCATTCTCAGAAATGGATTTCTATATTTAATAAGCCAACATATTCCTTTAGTATTAAATTCTTCATCTGGAAATTGGTAGCCTTGCTTGAGTTCCTCAAGGCTTAATGAGCCCGTTGTGTTTGCAGTGACTATCACTCTCAGCAAATCTGAACATTCTTGTTCAACTCTAAATGTCCAAACACTTCTTTGAAATCTTTTTTCAAGATCTCTACTTTTGGCTTTGTAAAAGAACTTGGGTTTGACAAATATGCTCCCCAGTTTGTCATCTATGAGCAAGATTAACTGAAGCCAAGCAGGAACAACAGTCATTAACAAACTAGGGTCTGATGAACAACTCTTAGAACAGATGGACACACATATACATATACACACACATAGCAAAATTCTGAAGACTACTTAGGAGGAAAATGTCTGGTGACAGCATAAATAGCTCAGGGCCTGCAGGGCCTAAACTTTTACTCCCTGAAACTTCAGGACAAATTTTACATTATCTACTTGAGTTACCAAAGACACAGAGCTCAACTCTGCTTTATAGGGAATTAAACTATGAAGTTAGATTCTTAAAAATAAAAAGACATTAATGCTGCTTAGCCATCTTATTAGATATTTAACATAATTTATTGCCAGAAAACATAGTGCCTTTGGTCTTAGAGCAAAATTCATAGAGTGACTCGGTTGTTCTCAGCATGAAGGAGAACAGACACATTTTTCAAAAGAAGCAATTGACTTGTTAAAGGTTTGACATATCACAAACATTTTGATTTTGTGATCAGACTGGATGGTGGCTTACTTATCCCCTGACTTTACTGTCAGGTACTTTACAAGTTTACTTCTCAGACAAGAACTGTGGGAAATCTTAGGAGGAATTGGTAGGGCAAACAGGAGGGAAACACAGCTATAATAAAGCTATGGTAGTGGCTAAAGTGACAAGAAAAACAAATGGAAATCATTTGATTTGTACTGCACCTGTGAGAGAAGAAATTATGACTCCTTTTTGCATCTGAATCTCACAGGTCTATTTTGAGAGTTGAGAGATCTGTATAAAGTACCTTGTTCACTCTTTTAAAACAGGCTTTACTTCAAGAGAAATCAACTGTGAAATTTATAGAAATTCTTTCTGAAGCTAAGAAAAAAGTTCAAATTCCTTTCACTAAACTCTTCTAGAATCTAGAGACACACTGTGGTGTAGGATTAAGATATGCCAATTCAGGGGCGGGGCAAGCTTATCCCAGGGCGGTCAGGCTGCAGAGGTACTTGGGACTCGAGAGCAGGAGCCGTCCTGAGCAGTCCTCTGGTGTAGGGCCACATACAGGCCAGGAGCCCGGGTTCCATGCGGTGGATACCCCAGTCCAAGGCAGTCCCCGAGGCTCACAGAGAGCCTCTGAAGAGCCCCGCCATGCACAGGAAGGGTGGCCACTGCCATGGCTGTGGATGTGCCTGACGAGATGAAGAGCCGAATCCCAGTGGTGCTCCTGGCCTGTGGCTCCTTCAGTCCCATCCCAACATGCACCTGCGCTTGTTTGAGGTGGCCAGAGACCACCTGCATCAAACAGGAATGTACCAGTTGATCAGGAGAATCATCTACAGGAAGAAAGACTGGGTGGCCATGGCCTGGCTGGCCCTGCAGACGGCCGACTGGGTCCAGGTGGACCCCTGGGAGAGCGAGCAGGTGTGGTGCAGTGGATGGAGACAGTGAAGGTGCTGAGGCAGCATCACAGCAAACTGCTCAAATCTCTGCCCCAGACGGAAGGCCTAGACCACAGCTGGGCTCACTCCACAGCCAGGCTCACTCCACAGCCCCCACAGCTGGGCCTGAGCTGAAGTTCCTCTGTGGGGCAGATGTCCTGAAGACCTTCTAGACCCCCAACCTCTGGAAAGATGCACACATCCAGCAGATAGTGGAGAAGTTTGGCATGTGTGTGTGAGCCGGACAAGTCACAACCCAAAGGAATACAGCTTGGGCTCGCCCATCCTGCACAGGCACGGGTGCAACAGTCACCTGGCCAGGGAACCTGCGCAGAATGGGCTCCGCTCCACGTACATCAGGCGGGACTTCAGCCAGGGCACAGTGTGAAGTACCTGCTCCCAGATGCTGTCATCACCTACATCAAGAACCACAGCATCTACACCAGGGACAGTTCCTGGAAACGCAGTAGCACCCAGAGGAATAAAGGAAAGACAACATGGGGAGAGCCAGCTACACCTCCACAGAGCTCCTCCTGAGGAAAGGGCAGTTATAAGGTCTAATTAGGGCTTTTTTTCTTTTTTCTTTTCCATTTTTCCTTTGTCTTATTTAGGCAATGAGTTTATTTCAGAGGAGTCTTCTGTCCCTGGAAGAGATAACTTCTTTTGGGAGGAGGAGCAAGTGCCTACATCTCAAGAAGGAATATTTACCAAAGAAGTTAAAATGGCGTGACAGGTCACTAGAACTAGACCACAGCTCTCCGAATCTCTCACTGCAGAGGCCTTCGTATTCGGTAAATGGTGACTCTGGCATGCGCACTGAAGGCAGTTCTGCACAAGCGGGGCTGCTGACGGTCAGATCAGAACTGCCCACACTTGTTTTTTAACTAGGACCAGGTGCAGCATGCTGGTCTTGATTGGAGAGACTTGACAGGATGCTAATTACCAAACAGTGGACTTTGTCAATGCCTTGTTCCAACAAAATAATACTAATTGAGGAGTCAAAAATTTGGAAGCAGCTCTTTGCTGTTTACATCAAATCTTCTTCCCTCAAGAACCACCGTCTGCCTACCTAAGCTGTAGATACAATTTAAACTAAAATCTTTCTAAGGAGTGACCCTCAAACAATATTTTTGATATGGCAGATATTTTTAACACGACTTTTTTATAAATGCCAAGGTTCCTGATTTCCAGGTTTCTAAAAAGAAACTGAGGTAAAACAGATGCCTTGCTATTTTAGAGGATCTTTCTGAATGTTTTATGACTGCCTGCCTGTTTGAATATTGGCAAAGAGATAAATAATAAATTGACATCAAGAAATTTAAAAAAAAATTTTTTTTTAAGATATGCCAATTCATTGGTTGCCATAATCATTAAACCCTTGGTTATGCAGCACTTATGTCCAAGGAAAAGGGTCCCTTTATTAATCTCATTTTGTTCATCTTCTCAAGGAGCAGGGCCATGTGTTATTGCTATTGCTCCCTGGACGATTCCAAAACTTAATGTACTAAGGGGCAAAGTGCTTGGCTGAGGGATCCAATTAGGACAATGGCAGAGGGACCTATACTGAGGGCTCTTGGCCATAACTGTTGAGGTCGCACCAGAAGCCATCCACTTCAAAGTGTAGCATTATTGGTTTCTACCTGTTGACATACTTAAACAAGGAGGCTGTTAGAAGTGCCTGGGTGGCTCAGTCAGTTGACAGAAGGACTCTTGATTTTGGCTCAGGTCATGATCTCAGGGTTGTGAGATCAAGCCCCATGTCTGGCTTGGGCTGGGCATGGAGCCTACCTAAGATTCTCTCCTCTCCCTCTCCCTCTGTTGCTCCCTCCATCCCCCCACCCCCACTCATATGTGCGCCTGCGCTCATGCACACATGCGTGCTGTCTTAAAAATAAAAAGAAAAAAGAAAGGAGACTATTAGATTGAGGTGAGTCTAATGCCTTGGTAACCTATGTAAGGAAACCAAAACATAAGCTGGAGTCAATGCACTTGAATCCAAGAAAGTGAAACTTAAGAACAACCAATCACAAAGAGCCAGCTAGACTTTCCCAAATAAGGCAACTGCTTAAAATACAACCAATCAAATAATTTCTTTGCTCTGCTGCCACATCTTCTCTATTAAAAAAAAAAAAAAAAAAAAAAAAAAAACCTCTTCCCTGGTGGAGCACTCCTAACTACTTTAGGCTTGGCACTGCCCAATTCACAATTGAAAATTTTAATACACCTGAGTTCATCTTTTAACATATCAGAATATCAAACTGGTTACTCAGTTTTACCCTACACACAACAGTGATGATTCATCTGATCTTTAATTTGATATTATGCAATAACAGTGATGCATTAAATTCACTCATTTAACAAGTACTTCTCATATACTATATGCCAGTCACCATATTGGACACCAGAAACACGCCTGAGACAAAGTATCTGACTGCAGAGCTGAGACTCATGAAAAAGACAAACATGAAAGTTAATAAATACAACACTTGAAAGAGCAAAGAAAGAAACACAATAGTTTAGGAACCCAGGGAAAGATACGACCAATGTCAATTACCATGATTTCATTCTTACACCCTTCTACAACCCATTTCCTAGCATGTTACTAGGCACATACAGACATTTGATAAATATGTGTTTGGAATGGATGGATAAGTGGATGGATGGATGAGTGATGGGAAGAGTGAATAAGTGAGTGAATAAATTAAAAATAAAATATTTTTAATTAAAATTAAAAATAAACAACTTGGACAAAATCTAAATGAGGCTGCCTATTAAACAATATCATAGAATTGTGGACTTCTTACCACTGGTCTCAGCTCATTCTTACACAAACAATTTCTATGATTTATTTTTAGATTCATGCCTGTCTTCCCCAGTACAATATAAGACCAACAAGAAGACCAGGGGCCTCATTTGTTTTTGGTTCCCAGTGATAGCTCCAACACCTAAGACAGTGCTTGGCATGTAGAAGGTGCTACATAAATATCTGTTGGATAAGTAAAGAGAAACACAAATGTCTCATTAAAGGAGGTACTATACAAGACAGAATATGCAAGGGTATGCAGAGTATACAAGAAAGAATTCTTTTTAAGAGTTCTGAAAATGTCACTTTTAAAAAGAAAAGTTTTTTACTGCTCTATACCATGATATGAGTTCAGTTCAATCAGATTGGTCTCAGTGATTCAGACAACCTCAGCTGAGTGGGGGTTAGAAAATATCACTGTTGAAGTTTTAGGGAGCCAATAAGTAACACCCACTTCTTCTTTCTCCTAATTTAGGACCCTTGGATAAATAAAGGTGATATACTGATAATTTTGATATCAGTATTGACAGGTCCACTGAAAAATGAAGCTTTCAATCTGTAACCCAAATAATTCATGACTCATTCCTGCTCCTCAACCCATCCATAATGAACCCTGAGAAAGCCCATCTAAAGGAAGGATTGGCTCTGCAGGACACATACACTTAAAGCAAGTATTTCTTCATTGTATCTAGGGTAGTGCAGAAAGTAAGAGAACATATCCCCAGAGTTTGGGGCCTTGAGAATCATGGACCAGTGGATGGTACTGAGGTAACTGAGGAACTCACAAGAAATAATGGACAAGAGGCCAAAGGGTTACTCTAAATCCCTGCATATGGAAACAAGAAGGCCAGAGAAAACGAGAACCCCTCCCACGACAGGCAAACCCTTGGTAAGTGTCACTTTTCCAACCACTAGGTCACAGCACAATATATGGCAAAAGAATGCAGGAGACAGCAGAAAATGAAATATGGTAAATTTGCTTTCCCAGGTGATGTAACACCTACAAATCACCACTCTTCGTTTCTGCTAAGTATCTGATAGCTAATACATAATCTTTCCTTTGCAGGAGTTGAATAATTTAAAATACAAAAACCACAGGCTCATACAATTCAAGAGGCTCTGATATCATAATACCCAAGTAAAGATCGCAGGAATCCGAACACATGTGTTCCTAGTCTGCCTCCACTCACTGCTTCCTGGTCCCCTCCCAGGTGCAGCCCCCTTTCAAAACCACAAAAACCCACATCACATGAAGCTGGCAACAAAGGAGATGATTTAAGAAGCTCACATGGAGAAAACTGAGGTGCTTCTGTCAACTGCTGAGCTCCCTGCAGATGGCCAGCACCTGCTGCCAGTCATGTAAATGCACCATCTTGGATATTCCAGCCCATAGAACTGTAGTCTGGATGATATCATATGGGAACAGAACAGCCCACTGAAACTAGTCAACTTATGAAGTTGTTACAGATAATAAAGTGTTTGTTATTTTTTACCAGTAGTTTTGGGGATGGTTTGTTGCACAGTGGTGACTGCAACACAGCCTTTCTCTGGCCCCTGGGTTTCTGGAACAGAATTGTCATTGTTCTTATCACCCACTAGGGAAGGATTCACTTGCAACATCATTTGTTTAAATGAGGATTTAGTTGAGAAATGTTTCCTTTTGTTCTATTTTCACACTGAAAAGGTAAAGCTAAAAAATTCTAAAGCAAAACATAATTTCCATATTGACTAATCATTTCACAAAAAGCCAATATATGAATACTATGTTTCAGACGGAAGCTATTTGGAATTACCCTCAATCTTTTAGTGAACAAAAACCTGCAAAGACTAGTTGATGGTGAGACTGGAAAGCTTGCAGGAAATCAGGAATTTAGAAAGAAAATGTTTATCTTGTGGCCCTTGTCACAGCTTAAAACCCAATTTGAGCTAATGTCTGTAAATGGAGAGTAGCTATTAACAAATCAATTAATTAGGGTCTTGTTGGCTTTTCTAGTTTCAACTCTAATTATTTGTTTGTCTGATCCAAGGTATCCTTAGATTATTTACTATCATTCTTGCCAACCAATAAAAGATAAGGTTGAACCTCGGAAGTATGTGGGAATCAGAAAACAGCTTTTATCTTACATGCTCAATCTCAGGCAAAATTTTCAGGGCCTGAGCCTTTTCTTCAAGACAAAGTCTCTTTCTGAAGTTAACAACTAACTAACTTTCATAAAAAAAAATTCAGAGAAGACAATATTTAATTAATTTGTTTTAAAAAGTTCCCTAGATCATGGACATATTTAGAATCAAGAGTCAAGAGTACTTCTTTATGTTCTATTTTCTTTTGTCAGCAGTTATCTTCTTGCATGGGGTCTGAAAAAGAAATCCATACTTCTGAAAGGAAACTGAGGCAGAGGACAAATAATCACTCCATTCAAAAGTGATGAGTATGTGGTGGCAGTACTCATGGTCTAAGAAAATCTAGTTCTGTAATCATTTCTCAAAAGCATACTTGTCTCTTATCAATATGTAAGTCAAAGATATTTTTCTTCATTCTATGGCTCAATCTCAACCTAATTCTATATCTGATAATTATTATTCCACTTTGTTATAAAAGAAAAGAATCCAGGTTCCAGTTTTAGCCTAAGAAAAAATGGAAAATTTCCTCTCTCTAGCAAGCTGAAAAGTGGTTCTTATAACAAAATAATTACCTAATTAAAGTGCTCGACTGAATCAGTTACCACAAGTCCAATTAAATCAAGATGCCAACAGGAATATATTATACCTGATAAGGAGAGTTAGTGAATAGATCGACACAAAGCACAAAGATCATGCTCTGTTAAATTTACAGAAGTTATTCCTTCCCTTAAAAGGTGCTGTATCTTCCTGATGAAATCTTGTTTTTTAATACACCAAAGAAGCTACATAACTGACAGTGAAAATGCTAAATATCTACCTGCTAATTCAGGAGATCAAGGTTAAATATTTACTTTGTCAATGAACAGGTTCATGAAAATGAAAGGCATTAATGACTAATTCATCATAAAACCACCTTGGTCCTTTTCCCTCATGGGGTTGGGGTGGTGGCAGTGGTCATTCACTATGAATGAGCATATGAACAATGAAAAGAATAACAAATTGGGAGCAGGACAGAAATGACAGAACTTTCTGATCAAAGAAAGATATCTATCCACTTCCTAACCAAAGAACCCCATTTCTTTTTTTGGGTTATGTGATTTTTTTTATTATTACGCTCACAGCATTCTTTCTATAGGTTAGAATCTTGGGCTTTTCTTCTCATTTCTACTTTTAATCTCATCTACTGTTTTGTCTCTGCATTGAGAGGAACATCCAGGACACCCATCATTTCTGCACTGCTCTGCCAGAGCTGCTGCTCCAGTGGAAAAAAATAAAGAATGCTGGAAAACAGGATAAAAGAACATTGAACTGCACATATCAAGTATGGTGTCTCCAGCTGACCCGTTAGCAGAGAAAGTACACTGGAGAAAACACACACAAAAAACATCACTAGAAAAGTTTCTGAAGTTAATAAGGAAGAGACTGCAAAAAGTCAATCGCCATATACTTGCTGACCCTATTTCCAGCTCCAGTCTGCATGTACCCTTCTATCTTGACAATACTTTCTTCTGGAGGTGTCTGAGTAAGTCTCATACAGATCAGTGATAGTCTCCAATCTGTAAACAACATTACAAATACAAGTAGTACCTGTCCAGATCCTACTTAAGACTGAACACACCTGCTCCTGAGAAATTTGAAAAGTTTACAGGAATTCAGAAAACATCTACTTTAAATGTAGTATATCTCTCTCAAAATAGTTTACAATTTTTATGTTCATGTTTGAAGATGGTGTGGTTGGTATTTGACATCTGTAGAGATTTGATTTAAAGGATTCCATATTTATGGTTTTGAAACCACAACAGAACCTAAAACTTCTCCCCAGAAAAATGAATGCATTAACAAAGTATTATGAATTTACAAGAGCTTTTTTCCCCCATCAATGGAGAATTTCTTTTTTGATGCTTCTATTTTAATTCCAGTTATAATGTAGTGTTATATTAGTTTCAGGTGTACAATAGAGTGATTCAACACTTTCATACATCACACAGTGCTCATCACAACAAGTGCACTCCTAGCTCCCTATTACCTATTTCACCCACCCCAACACCCACTTCCCCTCCAGTAACCATCAGTCTGTTCTCTAGAGTTAAGAATCTACTTCCTGGTCTCTCTCTCACTCTTTTCCCTTTGCGCCTTGTTTTGTTTCTTAAATTCCACATGTGAATGAAATCATATGGTATTTGTCTTTCTCTGACTGAATTATTTAATTTAGCGTAATACATTTTACTTATAATATATAATATATTTGTTGATTTTGTTGGGAGTTCTCAGTACCTCCTAGATCTGAATATCTGTTTCCTTCCCCAGATTTGGGAAGTTTTCAGCTATTATCTCTTCAAATAAATTTTCTGCCCCCTTTCCCCTCTGTTCTTCTGGGACTCCGATAATGCAAATGTTATTATGTTTGATGGAGTCACTGAATTCCCTAAGTCTATTCTTGTTTTGCATAATTCCTTTTTCTCTCTTTTGTTCAGCTTGATTACTTTCCAATACTGTCTTCTAGATCACTAATTTATTCCTCTGTTTCTTCCATCCTACTGTTCATTCCAATAAGCGTTTTTCTCATTTCATTTATTGAGCCCTTTATCTTTGCTATGTTTTTCCTTATCTCTATTAAGGGTCACATTTATGTCTTCCACTCTTTTCTCAAGTCCAATGAGTATCTTTATGGTCATTACTTTAAATTCTCTATCAGGCATGTTACTTGCATCTGTTTCACTTAGATCTCTGGCTGTGGCCTTGTCCTGTTCTTTCATTTGGAATAAATTTCTCTGTCTTCTCATTTTGCCTAAGTCTCTATGCTTGTTTCTGTGTGTTAGGAAAGTCAGCTACAGAGGTCCTTAAGCAGAGGTCCTATAGTGCCCTGCAGGGTAGTGTCCCCTGTTCCCCAGGGCCTGACACTTCAGTAAATTCCTCCAGTGCGTACTGCATGTGCTCTGCTGTTGCGTCCTGGAAGATCTGTTCTTCAGACCAGTCATATGCAGAGGCTCTCTTAGCCTGTTGTGGGCAGTATTTGGTCCCTGGCCTAAATGTAGCAAGTTTTAACTAGGTGTGCCCTGGTCTGCTTATAAAATGAGGCCTGTCACCACCTCCACCAGAACCAAGGCCCTGCAAAATTCTTAGGTTGGGGATATGTAGTATGGGTAGGGGTTTGGGAAGGGTATTCTAGGGAGGGGCCATCATGCTGGGACTGAGGCAAGCATGACTGGATAGGGTGGTTCCATTGGAACAGAGAAGGGTGGGGGAGAGTGTGGGTGTAAGCAAGTTAGGTAGCAAGTGTTGGCACTGCACTGGTTCCCCCAGGTGGCCCTATACTTATGCTGAGAGGCAGGAGAGGAAAATAGTGCCTGCCAGTTCCTTTGTTCCCAGAGGAGTCTCTCCCTCAATTTTGCCTCTCTGGGACAGACTCTTAGAAAAGCAAATAACTTCCCCACTATGGGCCCCAAGCACTCTTCAGATTGCTGTTTCCATGCTGTATGTCCACAGGCAGTTTTCCCTGCCTTCTCTCCAAGAGTAGTCCCAATGCCTTCAGGCTCTCCACAAGCCAAACCCGCTAACCTTTAAAACACCAGACTTTAAGCCCCACTGGTTGCAAGAATTCACAAAATTTGGGCCCTTTCACCTTCTGAGCCAATTGTTATGGGGGTTCATTTTCCCCCATCTACTCCCCCATGTGTCAGTCTGTCTCTTTCCCTTCTCCATAACCACAGTTCCCTCCCTACCACATTGGCCGTGATCTGTTTCTCTCCCAAACCATGTCCCCACACTTCCTACCTTCTTCACATGGCCTCTTCTCTACCTTTAGTTGTGGAGTTCATTCTGCCACTCTTCAGGTCGATTTCTGGAGTATTTAGGATGATCTGATTGTTATTTAAGTTGTATTCATGGGACAAGGTGAGCCTAGGGTTCTCCTACTCCACTGCCATCTTCACCTCCTCTCTAAAGGTGAATTTCTTGACTTTGTCTAACTGGTAATCATAATATGCATTCATTTTCCAGGACTGATATTCACATCTTTTAAAAATAATACCAATGCTTTTTTTATAAATCCAAAATAATTTTGGGAAATTTCTCACTTTACCTCAGAGCGCTTTGAAGTCAGTGGGAGCTCTGGGCTTGAATCAGCTCCATGGAGAGAGCCAGCAGAGGAGGAATGGGGCCAATACAAAAATATCCAAACATATAGAGTGAGGTTTTCCTGTCTATGATGTGTCTCAAAGGGTTGAACTCAGAAACTGTTCTAATGAGAGAATTCTTCAAGGAAAAAGAAAAATAGTTGCAAAAAGTGGCCAAGAGCTAGTTAAAATAAAAAGGAGAAAATCAGAAATTTAAAATGAATTTTAATGAACACTAATTCCAGGTTCAACAAATTAGTTATAAAGTTTGTTGGAAGGATAAAGACTTAGCCTTGATAACAGTTTAAATACAAGTTGCCGAGAAAGCATGATTTTACACTTAACAGACCTGCTCATTTCCCCTCCCAACTCTCTATTTCCAACGTTATCCCACAAATCTCCTTCCTGCTTATAATTAAAAATTCACCATTAGTAATCAGTTCCCTTGGGTTAATCCCCCTTTGGTGGTCTTTTATAAAGCAAATTCTCTAGGAACAGGGTGCTGGGCTCTTAGGGTAGTAATAAGAACAGAAAATGCTATAGAATGAATGGTGTCCCCCTACAAAATTCATATGTTGGAGCCCTAACCCCTAATGTGACCATATTTAAAGATAGGGCCTAAAAGGAAGTTAAATAAAATCATAAGGGTGGCATCCAAGGAACAGGAATAATGTCCTTATAGGAAGAGACACCAAAGAGTGTTTTCTTGCTCTCCCCCTCTCTCTTTTATCCCTCTTTTTCCTCACAAGCACAAAGAAATCATATGAGCAGATGGCCAGATGGCAACTGCCTGCAAACAAAAAAAAAGAGTCTTATAATGAAACCTACCCTGCATCCAGAACCTTGAAAAATTAATTCCTGTTGCTTAGGCCACCCAGTCTGTGGTATTTTGTATGATAGCCTGAGCTGATTACGACAAGGGATGATAAGGCAAGGAGAAACACGGTATTCCAAGGTCATGTGGAAATCACTATTGGGAATGTCTACTTAAGCCATATCACACCCCACTCTTTGAGAACTCCTGGAGTCCACTCACATCATGGGCCTGCAGTATAATAAAAAGCAAGTACTTGGTCTTTTGTCCCAAGTTCCTGTTACAGAGCTCATAAAACTCTTGGAATTTCCTGAATGATGAGTGTCTTTTGTATAGTAATGGTGACACTTGGTGGAAGAGGTCCAAGATAGCTTCAGGATGGAGGCCAATTGTCATAAAAACCAACCAGATGATTAGAAGGTTAGAACACTCAGCTCTACCCTCTGATTTCTGGAAACAAAGATGGGCTAGAGATTGACTTCATTCACAAATGGCCATTGGTTTAATCAATCATGCCCACACAAGGAAATCTGGATAAAAACCCCTGAAGTTTGGAGTGATACCAAGTCAGTGAACACATTTATGTACCATAAGGATAACACATTCAACTCCTTTGGGACAAAGATTCCCGTACTCAGGTCCCTTCCAGATCTTGCTCTTTGCACCTCTTAATCTGGTTGTTCGTTTCTATTTTTTATAATTAAGAGTAATGCTAAGAACAGCACTTTCCTGAGTTACGGGGGTTATTCTAGTATATTATTGAAACTGAGGGGGTCATAGCATAGTAGGCTTGGCAGAAGAGTAGGTAGCCTGGGCTCCATATAATTGAATGCTGTCTGAATTTGGAGTAGTCCTATGAGACCATCTGTTAACTTATGGGATCTGCACTAACTCTTAGAGAATTTAATTGTTGGACACCCACTTGGTGTCAGAATTGGTTTGTGTGGAGAAAAAATACACACAGAGCCCTTGCATACATCTGATAGTCCCACTCCAGCAACAGACTGCACCAGGAAGAGACACCTGACCCAAGCTGGGCCAATCAAATTTTAAGAATCTGAAAAATGGGTGTCTAAGTAACTGCTTAAAAATACTACACCACTGTAATTGGTCTTACAGACTAAGGACATGAAGACTCAGAGTTGTGGTGTCTCTATGCTCTATTCTGTATATGTGGCAGCTGAAAAAAAATTAATCTGTATTCAGAAAGAAATGAAGTAAATGCCTGAAAGGAAGACTCTCTGGCTTCAGAAAAAAAAAAAAAAAAAAGAGTGAAACTCAGGGGATGGTTGCCTGAATTCTGCCATTTTTTCAGTTCCTGGGTTCCATCCTTCACGAGACCTGATCAAAGTCCCTCGTCTTAAGTCTCTTGAGTTCTCATACATTCTTATACTAAATCCCTTCTCTTTTTATTTAAGTTTGTAAAGGTTAGTTTATATTTTTTCAAAGTCCTAAGATGATGACTAAAATGATGACAGCAATGATGAGTGCTTACTATGTCCCAAACTCTCTCCAAAACACTCTACATATTTTTTTTTCATTTACTTCTCACACCAAATCTATGAGGCTGATATTATTGCCCCCATTTTATTACAGAACATGTAAAACTTAAATGCTTGAGAATACTCATAACTCACTTCAGGTACAATTTCTGAATTGGTAGAGCCTATATGACTATTTTGGTGAAGAATCCAGCATACATATAAGGTTAGCAGCAGACCTAGCCATAGCAATCTAGCAGCCCGAAAGAAGGGGCATGATATACTCAACAGGCTAAATGGGAAAAATATGCAGCCAATAATACTTTATCCAGCAAGACTGTCACTCTGAATAGAAGGAGAGATAAAGAGTTTCTAAGACAAGCAAAAACTATTAGAGTTCATGACCACTAAACCAGTCCTGCAAGAAATACCAAAGGGGACTCTTTCAGTGGGGAACAAAACAGACCAAAACAACAAAGACTAGAAAGGAACAGAGAAGATCACCAGAAACACCAACTTTACAGGTAACAATGGCAGTAAATGCATATATTTCAATAATCACTCTGAATGTAAATGGACTAAATACTCCAGTCAAAAGACATACGGTATCAGAATGCATAAAAAAAAAAAAAACTCATCTACATGTTGCCTACATGAGACTCATTTTAGACCTAAAGACACCTGCAGAACTTCTTCTTAGACACGTCTCCAAAGGCAAGGGAAACAAAAGCAAAAATGAACTATTGGGACTTCATCAAGATAAAAAGCTTTTGCACAGGAAAGAGTCAACAAAACTAAAAAGCAGCCTACGGAATGGGAGAAGATATTTGCAAATGACATATCAGATAAAGGGCTAGTACCCAAGATCTGTAAAGAACTTAACAAACTCAATACCCAAAAAACAAATAATCCAGTCAAGAAATGGGCAGAAGACATGAACAGACATTTCTCCAAAGAAGACACAAATGGCCAACAGACACATGAAAAAATGCTCCACATCACTTGGCATCAGGGAAATACAAATCAAAACCACAATGAGATACCACCTCACACCAGTCAGAGTGGCTAAAATTAACAAGTCAGGAAACAATAGATGTTGGTGAGGATGTGGAGAAAGGGGAACCCTCACACTGTTGGTGGGAATGCAAGCTGGTACAGCCACTCTGGAAAAAAGTATGGAGGTTCCTCGAGCAGCTAAAAATAGAGCTACCCTACAACCTAGCAATTGCACTACTAGGTATTTTCCCCAAAGATACAAATGTAATGATCCAAAGGGGTACCTGTACCCCAATGTTTATAGCAGCAATGTCCACAATAGCCAAACTGTGGAAAGAGCCGAGATGTCCATCAATGGATGATTGGATAAAGATGTGGTATGTATGTATATATATGTATATAATAGATATACATATATATATATATGTATATATATACAATAGAATATTACTCAGCCATCAGAAAGGATGAAATCTTACCATTTACATTGACGTGGATGGAACTGGAGCATATTATGCTGAGTGAAAGAAGTCAATCAGAGAAAGACAACTGTCGTACAGCTTCACTCATATGAGGAATATAAAAACAGTGCAGAGGATCATAGGGGAAGGGAGGGAAAAACAATGGGAAGAAATCAGAGAGGGAGACAAACCATGAGAGACTCTTAACTATGGGAAAGAAACTGAGGGTTGCTGGAGAGAAGATGGGTGGAAGGATGGGGTAACCGTGTGACGGGCATTAAGGAGAGCATGTGATGTGATGAGCGCTGGGTATTATATGCAACTGAAAAATTACTGAACTTTACATAACTCTGAAACTAATGTTGTTCTATCTTTCTTGATAAAAACCCTCAAGAAAGTAGGGATTGAGGAAACATACCTCAACATCTTAAAGGCTATATATGAAAGGCCCACAGCTAATACTACCTTCAATGGGGAAAAACCTTTTCCACTAAGGTCAATATGACAGAGAGGTCCATTCTCACCACTATTGTTCAACATAGTACTGGAGGTCCTAGCCTCAGCAATCAGGCAACAAAAAGAAATAAAACGCATCCAAATCAGCAAGGAAGAAGTCAAACTTTCACCATTTGCAGCCAACATGATACTCTACATAGAAAACCTGAGACTCCACCAAAAAATTGCTAGAAATCATTCATGAATTCAGCAAAGTATCAGGATATAAAATCAATGAACAGAAATCTGTTGCATTTCTACACACCAATAACGAAGCAACAGAAATAGAAATCAAGGACTGATCCCATTTACAACTGCACCTAAAACCAAAAGATATCTAGAAATACACCTAACCAAAGACTTAAAAGATCAGGACTCTGAAAACTATAGCATACTTATGAAAGAAATTGGAGAAGACACAAAGAAATGGAAAAACATTCCATTTTTATGGATTGGAAGAACAAACATTGGTAAAAATGTCTATACTACCCAAAGCAGTTACACATTTAATGCAACCCCTATCAAAATACCAACAGCATTCTTCACAGAGCTAGAACAAACAATCCTAAAATTTGTATGGAACCACAGAAGACCCTGAATAGCCAAAGCAATCATGAAAAAGAAAAGCAAAGCTGGAGGCATCACAATTCTGGACTTCATCTTATATTACAAAGCTGTAGTAATCAAAACAGTATGGTACTGACACAAAAACAGACACATAGATCAATAGAACAGACTAGACGACCCAGAAATCAACACACAATTTAATGGTAAATCAATCTGTAACAAACAAGGCAGGAATATCCAATGGGAAAAAGACAGTCTCTTCAACAGTATTGGGAAAACTAGACAGCAACATGCAAAAGAATGAAACTGGACCACTTTCTTACACTATACACAAAAATAAATTCAAAGTGCATGAAAACCTAAATGTGAGACAGAAAACCAACCATTAAAATCCTAGAGGAGAGCAAAGGCAGTAACCTCTTTGACACTGGCTATAGGAACTTCTTAATAGATATGTGTCCTGAAGCAAGGGAAACAAAAGCAAAAATAAGACTTCATCAAAATAAAAAGCTTCTGCACATTGAAGGAAACAATCAACAAAACTAAACGGCAACCTATGGAATGGGAGAAGATATTTACAAATGACATATCTGATTAAAGGTCAGTATTCAAAATCTATATAGAATTTATAAAGCCTAACACCCAAAAAACAAATAATCCAGTTAAGAAATGGGCAGAAGACGTGAATAGACATTTTTCCAAAGGAGACACCCAGATGGCTAACAGACACATGAAAAGGTGTTCAACATCACTCATCGTCAGGAAATACAAATGAAAACCACAGTGAGATACCACCTCACAACAGAATGACTAAAATTAACAACACAGGAGATAATAGGTGTTAGCAAGGATGCAGAGAAAGGGGAAGCCTCTTACATTGTTGGTGGGAATGCAAACTGGTACAACCACTCTGAAGAATAGTATGGCGGTTCCTCAAAAGTTAAAAATAGAACTACCCTACAATCCAGCAATTGCACTACTAGATATTCACCCAAAGGATGCAAAAATACACATTTGAAGGAGTACCTGCACCCTGATGTTTATAGCAGCATTATTAACAATGGACAAATTATGGAAAGAACCCAAATGCCCATCAACTGATGAAGAGATAAAGAACAAGTGGTGTGTACTCTCACTCACACACACACACACACACACACACACACATATGCACGCAATGGAATACTATTCAGCCATCAAAAAGAATGAAATCTTGCCATTTGTTATGATGTGGATGGAGCTAGAGTGTATTATGCTAAGCAAAACAAATCAGTTGGAGAAAGACAAATATTGTATGATTTCCCTCATATGTGGAATTTAAGAAAAAAAACAGATGAACATACAGGAGGGGGAGAAAGAGAGAGAGGGAGACAAATCATGAGAGACTCTTAACTATAGAAAACAAACAGAGTTGATGGAGGGAGGTGAGTGGGGGATGGAACTGATGCGTGATGGGTATTAAGGAGGGCACTTATGATGAGCACTGGGCGTTATATGTAAATGGTGAACCACTGAACTCTACTCATGAAACCAGTATTGAACTGTATGTCAACTAACTAGAATTGAAATTTAAAAAATAAATGTTTTGTTTGTTTTTGTTTTTTAAAGATTTTATTTATTTATTGGAAAGCAAGAGAGGGAACACAAGCAGGAGGAGTGGGAGAGGGAGAAGCAGGCTTCCCACTGAGCAGGGAGCCCGATGTGGGACTCGATCCCAGAACACTGGAATCATGACCTGAGCCGAAGGCAGACGCTTAACAACTGAGCCACCCAGGCACCCCTAAAAAATAAAATAAATTTTTAAAAAAGAATCCAGTATACAAACTGAGAAGAAACAAGCCAAGACCACATCTTACAAATTCCTATTTTTACAAAGCTCACCAAATATCATCGAATCTAAAACGTTCTCAATTATCAGAAACCATCATTATTTTTATGTTTTTTCATATTTCCCCATTTTATTCTGAAAAATTTCAAACATAAAAGAAATTGAAAATGTAGTACAATTAACTCTCATCCTTTTTACCTAAATTCATTTTAAGTAAACTCAGTTGTTAACATTTTACCACATGCTATATGTATGTATGATATGTGCTTATATAAACACACCAATCTACTTTTTCTCCTAACCTGAAAGTAAGTTGCAAGGAGACCACACTCCTAAATACTCCAGCAGACATCTCCTATGAACAAGAATAAGCTCCTGCATAACACAATGACATTATCTTACCCAACAATTTTATCTAACATGTAGTTTATATTCATATTCCTACAGTTGACTCTGGACCAAGACGGTGACATAGGAGCCTCCCCACCAATGCACTGAATGCATAACTACACAAAGAATAATTCCCTCAGAGAGAAATCCAGAAACTAGATGAGTGACTCCTACACATTGGATGAACAAGAAAATATCCACATCAAAACATGTAGGAAAGGCTCACCACTAAGCCCCACCCTCAGCACAGCACCATACAATCTGGAGGGAACCCTCAGCTCCCAGCTTCTCCCTTGGAGTGAAGGGTTTGACCATATAACTAGTGCGCCACACAGGAGTTTAAAGCTCTCACCCAAAAGACAGAACCCCAAAACATATAGCTCTGAAAGCCAATGAGTCTTGTATTCACAAGCCCCACAGGACTATAGAAACAAAGAAGCAGTTTTTAAATGGTTGCAGGAAGACCACCCAACAACTATACACCCTGGCTCAGCACAGACAGAACAACCAAAAATGCTCATCTCCTAGTTTCTCCTTGGAAGGAACTCCCTACATACTTCTCCACCTGCTGCCTAAAAGTCCACCTTCTAATCAAGCCTGTACTTAGATCCTTACTGATGTCCTCCCCTTTGAGACAATGATGAGTCTTGGTACGGCTTCAATTCCTGGGAGTCACTCAGAATAGATATAGTGGCCTGAAAAATTATAAAGGTTTGAGAGGCAACCAGACACTTGAGCCAGACTGATTGACAAGGTTCATCTCCTACACAAGACCAGTTTATAAGACTGGAAGAGGCAGCTGTTTTGTCTAATACAGAGAAACCTACAGAGAGAGCCAAGGAAAATGAAGAAATAGGTAAATATATTCCAAACAAAAAAAACAAAATAAATCTACAGAAATAGATCTTATGAAATGGAAAGAAGTGATTGACAAAGTAGAAAGTTGACAATAATGATCACAAAGATGCTCACCAAAGTGAGGAGACCAACACAAAAACAACATGACAATTTCAACAAAGGAAATATTAAAAAGTTCCAAACAGAAATCATAAGAGCTGAAGAATACCATTACTGAACTGAAAACTTTAATAGAGGGATTCAAGAACAAACTAGATCAAGCAGAAGAAAGGATTAGTATACTTAAAGACAGGGCACTGGAAGTCATCTAATCAGAGGAGCAAAAAGAAAAAAGAATGAAAAAGAGTGAAGATAGCTTAAGGGAATTATAGGACACCATAAAACAAAGCAATATAAGCATTATAGAGGTCCCAGAAGGAGAAGAGAGAAGGGGGCAGGAAGCTTATTCAAAGAAATAATGGCTAAAATCTTCCTTCCCTGGAATTCAAATCAAAACCACACAGAGATACCACCTTACGCCAGTTAGAATGGCAAAAATTGACAAGGCAAGAAACAACAATTGTTGGAGAGGATGTGGAGAAAGGGGATCCCTCCTACGTTGTTGGTGGGAATGCAAGTTGGTACAGCCACTCTGGAAAACAGTGTGGAGGTCCCTTAAAAAGTTAAAAATTGAGCTACCCTATGACCCAGCCATTGCACTACTGGGTGTTTACCCCAAAGATACAGATGTAGTGAAGAGAAGGGCCATATGCACCCCAATGTTCATAGCAGCATTGTCCGCAATAGCCAAAGCGTGGAAGGAACCGAGATGCCCTTCAACAGAGGACTGGATTAAGAAGTTGTGGTCCATATATACAATGGAATATTACTCAGCTATCAGAAAGAACGAGTTCTCAACATTTGCTACAACATGGACGGCACTGGAGGAGATAATGCTAAGTGAAATAAGTCAAGCAGAGAAAGATAATTATCATATGATTTCTCTCATCTATGGGACATAAGAACTAGGAAGATCAGTAGGGGAAGAAAGGGATAAAGAAAGGGGGGGTAAACAGAAGGGGGAATGAAGCATGAGAGACTATGGACTCTGAGAAACAAACTGAGGGCCTCAGAGGGGAGGGGGGTGGGGGAATGGGATAGACCGGTGATGGGTAGCAAGGAGGGCACATATTGCATGGAGCACTGGGTGTTATACGCAACTAATGAATCATCGAACTTTACATCGGAAACCAGGGATGTACTGTATGGTGACTAACATAATATAATAAAAAAACATTTAAAAAAAAATCTTCCTTCCCTGGGGAAAGAAACAGATACCCAGATCCAGTATGTCTAAAAAGAACCAAATATGATGAATCCAAATAGACCCACACTGAGACATAGTATAATCAAGTGCTCAAAAGTTAAAGACAAAGAGAGCATCTTAAAAGCAGCAAGAGAAAAGCAACTTATTACTTACAAGAAGAAACCCCATAAGGCTATCAGTGTATTTTTCAGCAGAAAGCTCACAGGTAAGAAGAAAGTGGGATGATATTCTCAAAGTGCTAAGGGGGAAAACCTGCCAACCAAAAATATTCTACCTGGCAAAGTTGTCCTTCAGAGTTGTAGGAGAGATAGAGTCTCCTAGACAAACAAGAGCTGAAAGAGTTCTTCACAACTAGACTGGTTTTACAAGAAATGTTAAATGTTAAATTCTTCAAGCTGAAATAAAAGGACACTAACTGATAACATGAAGACATATGAGAGTACAAAAATTTACTTAAAAGTAAATATATAGTTAAGTTCAGAATACTCTAATATCACAATGGTCGTGGTTCTATCACTTATAACTCTAGTATAAAGGTTAAAAGATGAAAGTATTCAAAATAACTATAACTCCAACAATTTGTTAATGGATGTACAATTTAAAAAGATGTAAACTGTGACATCAAAAACAAAATATGTGGGAAGGGTATAAAAATGTAGAACTTGTATATATATTTGAAGTTAAGTTGTTACTAGCTTAAAATAGACTGTTATATATTTAAGATTTTTATGTAAGCCTCAAGGTAACCACTAAGCAATAACCTATAATAAATACACATAACATAAAGAGAAAAGAATCAAAGTGTACTCTATATAAAATCATCAAAACACAAAAGAAGAGAGCAAGAGAAGAAAGGAACTTAAAAAAGCCAGAAAACAATTAACAAAATGGCAATAGTAAGTCCTTACCTATTAATAATTATGTTAAATGTAAATGGACTAAATACTCCAGTCAAAAGACACAGAGTGGCTGAATGGATTGAAAAAAAACAAAAAAAAAGAAAAAGAAAGACCCAACTATACGCTGCCTACAAAAGACTCACTTTTACCTTTAAGTACACACATAGAATGTAAGTGAAAGGATGGAAAAATATATTCCATGCAAATGGAAACAAAAAAATTAAGGGTACTTATATACTTATCAGACAAAACAAACCTTAAGTCAAAAGACTTATAATCCTCATTAAGAGGATATAACTGTAAATATTTATGTACCAAACATCAGAGTACCTAAATAAATAGAAAGGAGAAATAGACAGCAATACAATAATAGAAGGGGACTTCAGTGCCCCACTTTCAACACTGAATAGAACACACCCAGACAGAAAATCAATAAGGACACATTGGACTTAAGCTACACATTAGACCAGAGGGACCTAAAGACATATACAGAACACTCCATCCTACAGCAGAATATACATTCTTCTTGAGTGCACATGGAATATTCTCTGGGATAGATCATATGTTAGGCCACAAACAAGTCTTAACAAATTTAAGAATACTGAAATCATATCAAGCATCTTTTCTAACCACAATGGTATAAAACTAGTAATGAATTATAAGAAGAAAACTGGGAAGCTCACAAATACATGAACATTAAACAATACGCTCCAGAACAACCAACAAGTCATAGAAGAAATAAAAACAGAAAGCAAAAATTCTTGAAAGATATCACCTCACAACTATCACCTAATTTCTATTCATTAGAATAGCTATTACCAAAAAGATAATAGATAACAACTGTTGGAGAGCATGTGGAGAAAAGGGAAGACTTGTGCACTGCTGGTAGGAATGTAAATTGGGGCAGCTGCTATGGAAAACAGTATAGACGTTCCTCTAGAAATTAAAAATATAATGACCACATGATCCAGCAATCCCACTTCTGGATACATGTCCAAAGGAAACAAACCCAGTATCTCAAAGAGATATCTGCACTCCTATGTTTCCTGAAGCATTGTTCACAACAGCTAAGATAAGGAAACAACCTAAGTGTCCATCAACAGATGAATGGATAAAGAGAATGTGGTATGTATACACAATGGAATATTATCCAGTCTTTAAAAAAGAAATTCTGCCAGAAGACATGAACAGACATTTCTCCAAAGAAGACACAAATGGCCAAGAGCCACATGAAGAAATGTTCAACATCACTCAGCATCAGGGAAATACAAATCAAAACCACAATAAGATACCAACTCACACCAGTCAGAGTGGCTAAAATTAACAAGTTAAGAAACAACAGATGTTGGCGAGGATGCAGAAAAAGGAGAACCCTCTTATGTTGTTGGTGGGAATGCAAACTGGTACAGCCACTCTGGAAAACAGTATGGAGGTTCCTCAAAAAGTTAAAAATAGGGTTACCCTATGACCTAGCAATTGCACTACAAGGTATTTATCCAAAGGATAAAAAATACTGATTTGAAGGGGCATGTGCACACCAATGTTCATAGCAGCAATATCCACAATAGCCAAAATATGGAAAGAGCCCAGATATCCATCAACAGATGAATGGATAAAGAAAATGTGGTATATACATGCAGTGGAATATTACTTAGCCATCAAAAAGAATGAAATCTTGGGGCACCTGAGTGGCTCAGTCAGTTGGGCATATGCCTTTGGCTAGGGTCATGATCCCAGGGTCCTGGGATTGAGCCCTGTGTGGGGCTCCCTCGTCAGTGGGGAGCCTGCTTCTACCTCTCCCCACCACCTGCTCACGCTCTCTCTCTCTCTGTCTCTCAAATAAATTAATAAAATCTTTTTAAAAAGAATCTTACCATTTGCAACAAAATGGATGAGAGGATATTATGCTAAATGAAACAAGTAAATCAGAGAAAGACAATTATATGATTTCACTCACATATGGAATTTAAGAAACAAAGAGGGAGAGGAAAATAAAATAAGATGAAATCATAGAGGGAGAAAAACCTAAGAGACTCTTAAGTATAGGAAACAAACTGAGGGTTGCTGGAGGGGAAGTGGGTAGGAGGATGGGTGATGGGCATTAAAGAGGGCACTTGCTGTAATGAGCACTGGATGGTATACACAACTGATGAATCACTAAACTCTACCTCTGAAACTAACAGTACACTATATGTTAATTAACTGATTTTAAATAAAATAAAAATGACGGGGTGCCTGGGTGGCGCAGTTGGTAAATGTCTGCCTTCGGCTCAGGGCGTGATCCCAGCATTCTGGGATCGAGCCCCACAACAGGCTCCTCCACTAGGAGCCTGCTTCTTCCTCTCCCACTCCCCTGCTTATGTTCCCTCTCTCGCTGGCTGTCTCTGTCAAATAAATAAATAAAATCTTTTAAAAATAAATAAATAAATATAAATAAATAAATAAAATAAAAATGAATAAAAAGAAGGAAGTTCTGCCATTCGTGATGACATATATAAAGCTGGAGAGCATTATGCTAAATGAAATGAGCCAGACAGAGAAAGACAAATACTATATGGTATCACTAGAATGGTGGTTACCAAGTGTTTAGGGGATGAGAGAGATAGCAGGAGACTAGTAAAAGGGAACAAATTTTTAGTTATAAGATGAATAGGGTCTGAGAATCTAATGTATGGCAACTATGGCTGATAACATGAAATTTGCTAATGGAGAAAAGAAATGTTCTCAACAACAAAAAAAGGTAAATATGTGAGATGATGGACATGCTAATTAACCCAATGGTAGAAATCCTTTTCACATGTATATATATATGTATCAAATCATCACACCGTGTACTTTAAATATATTACAATTTTATTTGTTATTTATTACCTCTGCAATAATTCTAAGACTAATAAAACTTACATTGCTCTTTTATTTTTTTAATCTAAGACCTCACCAAGAAATTATACATTGCACTTGGTTGTCATTTCTCTTTAATCTCCTTTAATCTAAACTAATTCCCCTGCCTTTTTTAATCATCAAGATACACCTTCATTTTAATTATTGCTAAGGAAAAAAAAGTGCTGCCATTTATAACTGTAAAATGTCATCAATTATATGATAAATCCTGTTAAATGTTGAAATTTGGTATGTTAAAATGTGAGAAAAAAGGTACTTCCTAGGATCAATGAAATATGATATTTCTGTCTGTATTTGATATAAAGACAAAGTGACAGATAATAATCAAATTTTGGAAAATATGTCCAGTAAGAAAGGGCTAAAGAAAACTGAGAGTACTTAGCTGGAAGAAAAGGTTAAAAGGCGATTTTATAACAAGCTTTAAGTTTATGAGAACCCTTAAGTGGAAGAGGATGACAAGATTTTTTATTATATTCTAAGAAAACAAAAGAAGAAAAAAAAGCACATGAATTTAAACCTTAAAGGGCTTTAATTTAGCCAAAAGTAATTTTTTTCTGCCTAGAAATACCTTTAAAAATTATCCAGAATGTTTCATGAGGCTCTCCAAAGATGTGGGCAGAATGAGCTCGACTGGGAAGTGGGCTTTTAGACAATTTTTTTTGAGCAAAGATATGTGGCCTGGTGGGACAAGGGACGAAAAGCACCTTGGAGGTGAAATGTCAAGGGCAGAAGTCTGATTACTGAAGCCAGACAGATGTGTCTGTGATGGTGACAGCATATAATGGCCAGTCACTCCTAATTAGAGGATTATTATGACAAAAATCATTATGTAAGGAATTTTTTTTTCCTGGCACTTATGTGTTGGTTGGCTTGGAATAAGAGCAGGAATAAGGAGGCCAGCTAGAGTCAATGCAACAGGCCAGCCTTACCATGCACTCAGTATGTAACCACCCCCTCGCAGATCTCCCATACAGATAGCAGAAGCCTGAAAACTCACGATTAGAACATTTTTCTCTGACTTCCTGTAAATGCACTAAGTTACTATCCATCTTTTTTTTTTTAAAGATTTTATTTATTTATTTGACAGAGACAGCCAGCGAGAGAGGGAACACAAGCAGGGGGAGTGGGAGAGGAAGAAGCAGGCTCACAGCGGAGGAGCTTGATGTGGGGCTCGATCCCAGAACGCCGGGATCACGCCCTGAGCCAAAGGCAGACGCTTAACCGCTGTGCCACCCAGGCGCCCCAGTATCCATCTTTTAAAACTGAGTAGGGGCGCCTGGGTGGTTCAGTTGGTTAAGCATCTGCCTTTAGCTCAGATCATGATCCCAGGGTCCTGGGATCCAGCCCCAGGACAGGCTCCCTGCTCAGCAGGGAGTCTGCTTCTCCCTCTCCCTCTGCTCCTCCCCCTGCTCGTGCTCTCTCTCTCAAATAAATAAAATCTTTAAAAAAAAATAATAAAACTGAGGATGTTTCTGTTTCCTTAGGAAAACAAAGGTTTAGACTGAGTGGGTGGTTAAGATCTTGCAGACACAGAGGGCCCAAGGAGAACAGAGGCTATAGATTCCAAAGCCAGGCTTTAACTACTTAACTTTAACAATTTTGCCTGTGTCCAGGCACCACAACGGTAATAAAAACAAAGGAGCTTTTCTTTGCTTTTCTCACACTCATGAAAACAAGGTATTATTACTGAGATTCCATGCCTACTGGAAACCTTTATTAGTTGTAAGGTCAGGTCAATCCTAACAATATGAGGCATGTTCCAAACTCTATTATCTAAAATATACTTCAAATCTCAGCTCCACGCTTCTTTAATTTTTGATAATGAGCATTTGGTGCTCAAGAGTATATAGCATTATAAATTGAGGTAGCTAATAACCCTAAGAATTAGCTCCTTTGAAATCAGTGACAAGAGTGCCCTCTTGGGCTTTTATTTTTTTTTCCTCCGACCTTGACGTTCCCAAACTGCAAATATTGCTGATGCTTTTAATTTACTAGATTATAGTTCTCCTTTAAGTGATTCCAAAGAACAGAAGTCTCTCCCCGAAAACAGCCTCTGATTAAATACACCATCTTCTACAGTTCACCAGAATCACTGAATCATTCTGCTCTTGACCCCAGAACCTAAATTTGCCCACAGGAAGATAATGAAAGAGAGAAGAAGTGGAAATTCAACACAACACTTAAAGGTGTCCTAAATAGTATGGCCACCATCAGAAATTGCTTAAGTTATCAACTCTTTACAGATGGGGCTGGACCTTCCCCAGGGGAGTTTTATACCTGGAGCAACCCCTTGGGATGCCTTGCTCACAGGAGGTATTTAGTAAATGTGTACTGGCCTAAAGAAAATCCTCTAATTAGCTAGAAAAGGTATCAAGGAGTTTCAGGAAAGTGTAATCCATAATGTAAACTGGCGCCAAGAGTCCCTTTTTACTGATGACAACTCCAAAGAAGTTGCACCCAGCCCCTTCAGAGGTCCCCCATTCGGGTATGGATGGAACCTCCTGCTCCCACTGTTCAAGTGTTACCCTAAAGATCTGCTCAGGTCCTTGGAATTTCAGGGCAGAGCATGTCATCTGCTGACAAAAAGAGTATTGTCTTCATTCCAGATCTGAAAGTGAAATGCATCCTCCCAGTTCACTCTTCAGGGCCTTCCTATGCCTCCAAAGTAATTTTGAGGCATTCTATTTCATTTCCATGATAGCAGTTTTATGAATATTTACTAATTGCAAGCAATGGCTATAGGGAAGCCCTGGGAGAAGGCTCAACTTCACTGCAGTAGTTTTAACAATAATCAAAGTTTCAAAGGAGCCAAGGTGCCTTCCTTAGCTCATTACAAATAACATGCCACTGCTTAAAGATCTCAAAGCAAATGACTGACACAATAAAATACAATAAAGAAAAGGGAGGAAGTCATCTCCCTCTATAAAAAAATTAAAGAGTCCCAGATGTTAGAAAAATTGCCATTGGTCAGAAAGTGACTTAGGAAGGAAGCTAAGATTGCAAACCAGTTGCTTTCTCTTCCTGCCCCCACCCTCGCCCCCATCAGTCCTCCCATTTGGTCTTTAATGCATTTTTTATTCACACAAAGACTTCTCTAAGCATGCAGATTTCTACTTTCACTTGGTTTTACAACAACCCCCATATTTTGAGTTATTGGAAATGCCACCTAGACTGTTGCTGCTCTCTAGGTATTTTGAATACTGGCTTTTCAACAGCCTAAATTGAAGTGTCTGAGATCCTCTAAATTCCTATATGACAATAAGATATTATTATTGTTCTATCTAACACCAAGAATTCATTTAACAAACTAAAAACTAAATAATCCATCCATAATCATACTTGAATTCCACATATATGTATTGTGTCTACTACATGCCAGGCACCTTTCCAGGCCCTAGGGATTGAGCAGTGAACAAGAAAAAAAAAAAAAAAAATGATGGCTCTCAAGGAGCTTACATTGTACCAGAGGGAGACATAATAAAAGATTAAACAAGAAAGTAAGTAGTATATGAGATGGGCATCAGTGCTAGGAAGAAAAATAAAAGAGGAATGCCAGGAAAGGGCAGAGAGAGTAGGGACAGCATCACTGATAAACCGATGTGCAAACAGAGCCCTAAAGCAGGTGACCCTGTGCCAGAAGCATCCTTGATGTGATTGAGATCAGGAGTAGCGGAAAAGCTAATGTGGCTGTACCCAAGCGGGCAAGGAGAGGCTGGTACAAAATAGAGTCAGAGAGAACAAGAGGCCAGACAAGACTGGCTTTGCAACCACCCTGGCTCTGTCTGGCTGGAACTCAGAGTAAGAGGGAAAGTCACTGGAGGTTACTGAGTCGGGGAGAGAGGGAACACTTTTATTTCCTAATAACTTCAATCATTTTCAAGCAGTTATTATTACTAACCCTCAGGTTTTACAGATTAAAAAAAAAAAAAGCCTTACACTAAAAACAGGACTGTTTCAAGACTCAATCTTTATGCTTTTGTGAATCTATTGGAGAGAAACTGGCTTCCATTCTGTTGCAGAGAACACACTAGGAAAGTCCAAATTCAACACACTGATCTTCAAACAGAATTGCCTGTTTTGGGAGAAAGGATAACTCAGGCCTAATAGATATACATACTTCTCTTAGGCAGAAGGTGGATGGATGAGATGGTCCATAAACGCTGATAGAAAACCTATTAGCTGAATCACATTAGATTAGCCAAGTAGTGTTATTGAGGGCATCCGAAAAACGTCAAGTGCTAACGTCAGTGGACTATGCATTAAATAGAGGTGAGATACTAACACCTAAGAGGACAAATGGAAATTCTTTCATTATTTAAAATAAATTTATCCATATTTCCTAAGCAACTACGTATTGCTTTGATCACACAAGAGAAAAGCTTCCTCTCAGGAGAAGGGAGTTTCTTAAAGTAAAGAGGCAGGCAGATATTTGATGGTTTCATGTGCAAGTCCCTTGCTGAAATGACCTCCATCTGAGGTTGCCATTGTGCCCAGATTAGGTATTCCTTTGGGCTAAGTCATTATCTCACTAAAAGGCCTTTGCAAAGGCTAATAGCATAGTTTAGCACATTAACTTCCCAGTCCCTAGTGATGCATACTAGCTAACTGAAACCTTGGCAAGCAGGGCCCAGAGGGAAAGTAATGTAAGTAGGCATTGGCCCAACAGCAGCACTTTTTTATCCTTTCATTAATAATACCATTTATTGAGCTCTTACTATGTGCCAGCTTCTAATCTTAGAAGAGCCCAGAGGTTACTATTATTATTCTCATTAAAGAGGTTGAATAAACCTCCCAAGGTCCAAAGCTGTAGTGTGAATCTAGAATTTAAACCTAGCACTTAACACAGTGCTTAGCTCATAGCAAGTGCTAAACAATCCATGAATGAATGAATGAATGAATGAATGAATGAATGAAATCCATACCTATCTGATTCCAAAGCTGAGACTCTTAACTCTGTGCATTTATTCAGCGATTTATATTTTTAAGCACTTTCCCATATGCTGTGGTAACTTGGTTAGAAACCTCCCAAAGGGGTATTTCTCCCAATAAAGCACCTCTTGTAAGATACTTCCTCTTCCTACAGCTTATTCAATATGATCCCAAGAGAACCTGGAATGAATCTGGAACATGAGGAATACACAGGGCAGAGTGTTGCCTTGTGGGGAACAGAAAAGAGATGGAAGGGGGGCCACTAGGCTATCACAGTAAATTGGGTGAGGACTTTGCAGACAAAAGGCTAAGAGACACATAAAGATGAAGGGCTGCTGTGGTGGTTAAAAGGGCAGGCTCCAGAATCACTCAGGCTTGGGCTGGTAGCCAGCCCCAGCTCTTAGTAGCTGTGTGACTTAATCACTCTGCACCTCATTTTCTGCATCTGTAAAATGGGGATCATTGTACCTACTTTACCAGGTAGTCATGAAATCATGTGAGAAAATGTGTGTAAAGCACAGTGACTGACACATAGACAGTCAGTGCTTAATAAAAGTTAACTATCCTCATTATCAAAGAGTAAGATGGTGGTTCCCATGGACAAATGTCACAATGTGACCTATGGTCCTCATTGGAGCCATAAACCATTGTAGTCCCCACATTTGAAGATCTTCATAAAAATAAAAAAAAAATAAAATAAAATAAAATAAAAAAAAAATATATATATATATATATTTAAAAAATATTTCCATTTATAAGTGAAATCAATCTGACCTAAAGGTTTTGAAAATAGTCACTGTCCTGAAAGAAGGAACCAAAAAGACCTCTTAAGAACTTATTTCGCCCTCCAATGCTAAGATGTCCCAGTTTCCAAATGCCTGTCTGGGGGAACTTGAAGTGAGCCTTCCTCTAGTAGAGTTTCCCCTTTTAGAAATTGTTTCATGCCAGTGTTAATTTCACAGTCCTTAGTATTCTTTCTATTATTCATGAGTTCTCTGCAATTCAATTTTACAAAGCAAAGGAGGGCAAACACAGATACGTTTTCCCCTTTGAAAACAAAACAGTTTTAGCCTCTGTGGAACGGAAGGCCTGCTGATCAGATGAGTCTCGTGTAGCCATAGCAACTGGATTTAAGCCCGTTTCTTGAAGACAGCCCAAAGACAAACCCCACAGTTTGCGTTTATATTTGGGGGACATTTTACATTGCATTTCTCTTTGTAAGAGTATATCAATTCCCTGAAATCTACTCTGCTTTTCTTTGTAGTTCAGCTTCCCTTCCCCTTTATTAGACAACTGTAAGAGCCACATACAAAAGAAAGGGGGAGAACTAGAGT
The DNA here is from genome assembly GCF_017311325.1 of Ursus maritimus. Taxonomy (NCBI): domain Eukaryota; kingdom Metazoa; phylum Chordata; class Mammalia; order Carnivora; family Ursidae; genus Ursus; species Ursus maritimus. The sequence goes on from NW_024426996.1 coordinate 38,394,136, forward strand.
CTCCCCCCATCCTACCTCTATTTGTCCTGCTTCCAGTAGGCCCTCCCATAACATGATTACATTCCTTCATAATCTGAGTGTGTCAAATGCTTTGGTGCTAATGGAATAACTTGACCAAATGGACTGCCATTAAATTTTCTGTCAGCCCCTGTGCAATGTGCTTGTGGATGCTGGATGCAGAGGGTCATGGCACATATGGGATCTTTGTGCAAAAAAGAAAAAGTCATTCCTTCAGTGGCGCAGAGTTTGGCAGACAGTGTGTTTTTGCAAATTAAAAAAAAAAAAAAGTACACTTTCCTCAAGACTGACACTGTCTTGAACGCAGGTTAGATTTCAGCCCCTGCTCATACCTGCCAAACTATACAATAGCTCTGCCTTCAAACACAGGACAACAGCACTCTGTCATCCTTCACCCAGTGTCTTCATACCTATACCCAGTGTGAAAGCTTTGTTGAGAAAATCTAGGAAGCAGCGGTCAAGCTTAGGGACTAGTTTATAAATTCATTTCATTCTTCTTTTTTTTTACTTTTTAAATTAACACATAATGTATTATTTGTTTCAGGGTTACAGGCCTCATTTCATTCTGAAAATGAAAACAACTAACCTACTTTGCTGGAAGTGGTTTAGTCTGATTAGCTCAGACTAAAGCATAATGAACAGGGTGTCATTTAAGCCTGGGCATCCTTCCCCTCTGGAAAATGTTTGGTACCACAGACTAATATATAAACATCCAGTACCTCAGCTCTTGTTGTTGGAAACACATGAGACAAAGAGATGTTGAGATTTTAACTGTCATAATCCAATACTTACGTGTGCCAGAGTGTTTGATTGGAGGACTCAGGAGTTACCATATCCAGTTTATCACATCTCACCCTGTGATCTAGACAAGCCACTGTGGCTACATCTTCACAGAAATATTGGTAGTGATAGGGCCATAGACTCATTACAGAGAAGGGGGAATTTTTCTCCACCATAGTGGAGAGCATCAAAAATAAAGGAAGATATCAGAATTAGAAGAGGGGGAGTATAATGTACAGATGTGTCCACCTACAATCAGCTAGGAGAAGTAACAGGCTCAGAAAAGAATTGTTAGAAAAATAAGAACCATAGAAACCACCTGAAGTACCATCCTGATATGAATCTGAGATCTTCTCCTCCAATACCAATACCTGGACCTCCTCATGTCTAAGACAACCTGGACCACATCCAGATTCATGGGACACATGTTTCCTGGGACATGCATCCCTATTCAGTGGGTCTCGAAGGCTAGGTTGGACATTTGGGACAACCACCAGTGAGCAGACAATGTATTGCTAGGGTGGCAAGTAGTGAAGGGGACACTCACTGTCTCTTCAGAGGCTTCCACTGGTACACAGGGACATATCCTCCATGTAGCAAGCTCTCCTTGACCAGGAACAGCCTTTGCAGTTTCTAAAACTCATGAACTGCTTGTCCATTCTACATTATGACAAAGTGGTCTCCATCCTTCTCATCATAAACATCCCTGGGTCTAGAGGTCACTGTCACATTGTCCAAGGCCTTCTAGCCCCAGTGTGAAATAAGCCAACTCTCTTCTCCTTTCCCGTCTAAGTCTGGCCTCCTCTCTCTTAGATTTGTGGCTGTCCTGTAAATTCTGTTTAAGTCACTGAGTTAATAAATGACTTAATAGAGCTCCCAGCAAGGACTAAAAGCAGTGCTGAGTGTAATCTTGATTAGATTAAATGTTCACTATTCAGCTAAGTCCTCTAAGATAGGAATTAAAATTAAGTTGAATTTTTTTTTTTAAAGAATTGAAAATCAGCCTCAGAGTCAAATATTAGGCCCTGGTGATAACAAGAGACAGCAGATGCCTCCCTTGCCATGCTCCATCTTCTTCATCATTTTTCCACCACGTGCCCATTTCTCTTTCCTAGCACCTATTGCTTGGATTTGGCACCAAGGAAAAGACATCGGAACAAAAGCCAGGTAACTAGGAGTATAAGGATGTTTCTACCTATTTCTCACATTCTTCTGGCATAACACTCTCACACCTTCCCCTGCTCCCACATCATATGTTTGTGCATGTGTGCGTGTACCCCTGCATGCACATACACACACACACACACACGTGCAGGTGTGCACACACACAATTAGCCAGTGAGCACAAAAGTGGTATTCAAGTCCTTTATCCCTCAGTCGGGGGGAAATGGGGTTGCTAACACAAATTGCATTTTCAAACCTAGTCCTGCTCTATAGAAATAAATGCTCCTGCCAGAAAAACACCCTGTAATTCACTTGGCATTATTACCAGTGGATAAATGAGAGGTTATGATTTCAGCTCTCCTTCTGATTGCCCTATGAAGTGGCATCCCCACTGATGTTCTGGCTACCCTGTTATTCTCAGAGCATTCAAACCACCCTCCTTGCCCCTATTTTGAAAATGGCCATTGAGATACAAACAAAATGACTTTAAAACTTGACATTCCAAAATATGGTTATTGTGCTTTGTGGAAATTAACTGCCTCTGTGTAGGAAAAAAACAAAGCAAACAAATAAAAAAGCATGTGTAATTAAGATGCCCATTTCTAGTTGGATCTGAAAGGTTTCCACAACCTCACTGTCTTTGCTCCCTCACACTTCTCTTGGGAGCTATCCCAACAGCACCCCTCAAGGTCAGCTGTGCCAAGGTACTCCTGTTCAGGCACTTCCTGAAGAGGAAGGAAATAAGCCACTGAAACCTGACTTCCTCCACCTTCTGCAAGAATCTTCTGATTGGCAGTAAAGTACAGACTTTAGTAAAGCTTAGATCATTAAACTGGAAACATTAATTGGTACAGAGCCAACAGACAATTATGAAAGAAAAAAGGGATTAATATCTAAATTATATAAGAAACTTATACAATTCAATAGCAAACAAACAACCCAATTATAAAATGGGCAAAAGACCTGAATAAACATTTCTTCCAAAGAAAACATCCAAATTGGCAACAGGTCCTTGAAAATGTGTTCAACATCACTAAACACCAGGGAAATGCAAATCAAAACCACAATGAGGTTATCACCTCATATGACTCTTAGGATAGCTTGTATCAAAAATATAAGGGGGGAGCCTGGGGGGCTTGGTCGGTTAAGCATCTGCCTTCAGCTCAGGTCATGATCAAGGGGATCCTGGGATCAGCAGATCAGTCTGCTTCTCCCTCTCCCTCTACCCCCACCCCACTTCTGTGTTCTCTCTTGCTCTCTCTCACTCTCTAATAAATAAATAAAATCTTTAAAAAAAAAAAGGTGAGGTAACAAGTGTTGGGGAGAATGTAGAAAAAAGGGAACCCTTGTGCACTGCTACTGGGAATGTAAATTATACAGTGATTATGAAAAAAAATCTTCTGCAAAAAATTAGAAATAGAACTACCATATGATCCAGGGGTCCCACTTTGGAGTACATATCCAAAGGAAACAAAATCAGTATCTCGAAGACCTATCTGCACCCCTATGTTCATTGCAGCATATATTCACAATAGCCAAGACTTGGAAACAACCTAAATGTTTGTCAACACATGAATGGATAAAGAAAATGTGGTATATAAGTACAATGGAGTATTATTCAGCCTTAAAAAAGAAGGAAATCCTACAATATGTAACAACATGGATGAACCTGGAGGGTATTATGCTAAGTCAAATAAGTCAGTCACAGGACAAATACTGCATGATTACACCTATATGAGGTACCTCTAAACTGACAGAAACACAGAGTTAGAATAGTGATTGGCAGGGACTAGGGGGAGAGGGAAATGGGGACTTACTGTTCAATAGGAATGAAGTTTCAGTTTATAGTGAATAAGATGAATGCAAGGTAAGTTCTAGTGATCTGCTGTACAACATAGTGCCTAGAGTTAACAATACTGCATGGTATACTTAAGAATGTTTAAGAAGATAGATTTCATGTTAAGTGTCTCATCTCACACACACACACACACACACACACACACACACACACCACAGTCTAATAATTTAAAAAGAAAAACCCCCACCATGATGGGCCACATTTCTAGAAACTGGGTCATTTCTATCCATGCCAGCCTGGCACAGCTTTGACTCTCTCTGGTACAAAGCAGATAAGAGAAGATAAGGAATCCAAAAATGCCTCCTAGGAGCAGACAACACAGCATTCCTGGAATCAGGATTAAGAACATCGAGGTTGAAAAGCAATGATTCTGAAATTTCTGCAGTTTTGCTTCAACCTGTGCTAAAGTCTAACAGTTCTCCCTCCTGAAGTGGCAGATGTCCCAGGTTCCTAGCAAGCTGAGCTCTGGACCTAAGGAGACCTGCTAGTAGTTATGTATAAACTGCTATAAATATGTGGTATACTCTGTGAATTGCCACTTCAAAATTTGAAAAGGTAAAACAATGAAACAAAAAAGTACTTTTCATTCCCAAACCAATACCTGATCGGCACGGGAGTTCTGTTTTTGATTTTGGGGTTTTTTTTTTTTTTTTCATTTTAAAATGCTTTATTATGGAGAATTTCAAACATATAGGATAAGGTAACGAAGTTGCTTGCACCCAACACTGAAGCAAACAACTTATCGACTCTTGACCAACCTTTTTAACTTACACACCTTCTCCAGTGATGGTGTTAAACCAGCTCATATCTCCCACAAGAGTGAATTGTAAACATTTCTTCACACAGCTCAATAGTCTGAAATTAGTCATGGTAACACAGGAGTTTTGACCTGCTCCATTTCTAATCTGGGCCATTTCGTCTCTCCTTAAGCAACTTGGTAGTTCCCTGCTCCCAGGAAGTCACCATATGGATGCCAAATCTAGTGTCAACACATGGTCATCAGCAGACTGTTAAAGGCTCAAGACCCAAAGGCTCTGACCCTGCCCTTCACTCCATTCAGCCAACTGCCATTTGCAGGGAACATTTAGAGCTAGAAAAAACATGCTGGGTCAGGATTCCCCTTGCCCTCTACTCCTCCTGTGCCACAACTATAATGGTGAGCCTAGGACAGTAGTACAGGGGATGAGCCACCCAATCTGGGGTCACAGTGCCTGTTGCCCTCAGCCAAACCCCTGGGTTCAGCCTGGGATCTCTTGCAGAGGACAGAGAACTCAGTTCCCATTGTCCCTCTCTCTACTAGCTGTTTGTTGGATGGTGACAAAATAAGTCACCAAACATCTTCTGATGGAGGCAAACAAATGACAAGGTATACATTCCTCGTGTTCTTACAGGAACAGAAAGAATCTACAGCCTTTGACTGTGTCCCAAACCTCTTAACTTCCCCACACTTATCTTGGTTAATAAAACCACAGCTAAGAAGAATTTCACTGACTCAAGATATTTTTCAGATATCTTCTGAATTCCCAGAGGGAATTAAAATATACAGCATGGGGGATTAAGCCCAGATTCCCCAGCACTGTCTCCTACACAACTGAAAAGTAGAACCACATGTAAAGAAAAAAGAGCTGAGGAGAAGGGAAAGAATGTAGAAAATGGAGCTGTTTTCTGCCAAGATAAGAAATTGTTCTAAGTTGCCACCGGCTTAGGTTTAAACTGTATAGTTTGCTCTAAAATGTGCTCAAACCCCATCACCTTCATTCAAGCCCTCGCTGAAACTTTAAATGAGTTATTATACACATTAAATTGTCATTTAATCGTACCCAAGCACTGTCATAAAAGCAAATGAAGCAAGTCAAGCAGCAATGGAATAAAAAATACTACACTGGTTACATTCTGAAAGCACAAGCTGAAAAATGCTTACTGTCACCTCATACAAGGGGAGAGGGAGGCCTGCCACCATCAGTAACAAATGGCTTAGGAGGCTCTGGCTCTTCACTTTCCCACTTGCAGCTCGGGAGCTGATGGCTGCCAACCAGCAGCAAGACCAGTTTTCACCCACCTCACCACGTTTGCACCTACCTGGATGTGCAGTTGTTTGATCCAAAGGTCCGTCTCAGAAAGACACAGTCAGGCACTTGCCCCAAAGTATGCTCTCACATGCTCTTTCTTAATAAGGAAATGATGACAATTCTCTGTCTCAGAAATCCTTAGTACAATGCCCACTGGGGCTGTCTTGACAGTGAAGTTAAAAGCGTCATACAACTTACATAAACACAACCCTGACCCCCCAACTCACATTCACCCAGGGGATTCGTGGCTTACCCAGCACCATCAAGCCTTGCTTTTGTGACCTTTTTAGGAGCAAAGAGAGGGGAGAACTGGAAAACCCAAAAAGACTAGTAGGATTTATGCTGGTAAGACCAGAGAGAAGAAGTCGGGGAGCCTGAAAAGACTGCAAGGCTGAAGGTGAGAGAGTGAGGGGGTGCTCTGGTGGGGGCAGCAAAGGCCTCTGAGACATTTTTAAAGAGGAAGATGGAAAAAGATGGTTTTAAGAAGTTATGCTATACATTGTGAAGGTAAATCCTTTTTGTTTGGTTTTGTGTTTGTTTTGAGTTTGCTTGTTTGCTCTATTTTTGAGAGATTGCTTTTTTAAAGATTTAAATTGCTTTCCAAGTATTTTTGGAATTTCAGACAGGAGTCTTTTTCTAAAAAAGACTATGTTGACTATGTTGAGACTAGCCTATATAGTGACTTCATCTTATACAGTTATGTTTAGATATTTATATCTGTTTGGCATTTTTCTGAGAGTAATTTATTCCATTTATTTAGTCTTTGTTGAGGGCAAAAACACTCAACCTGGCCTGCAGAAAACTCAAAGATATCAGACAAGGACCCTACTTCCAAGAGCTTAACCTGGTGTAATTACCACTTAATGCCTATGATAATTATATTCAATTTAAAAGTATATACTCTCTGAAAGAGCAGCAGAAATCAGCTCTACAGAAGCTCAAAATAGGGAGAGAACACTTCCAGCTGGGGAGGAAGTGGTGGGAGAGGGAGAACCATCATAAACTACAGAAGGCTTCATTGGGGAGGCAGCGTCACAGATGGGCCTTAAATGGTGGGTAGGCTTTTGAGCATGCAGAGATCGGAGGGAAGGGTTTTCTAGGCAGAGGTAAGGGAATTCCGAACTGAAAGAAAAGCCTAAGCAAAGAGTAGGAGGGAAAAACTGAACGAATGATTCAGTGAATAGTGAATGATTCTGTTTAACTAAAGAAAAGACTCTATGAGGGCAACTAATAGGAAATGAAGTTAGAAAGGCAGGCTATGAGCAAACCATGGTGAGCTGGGAATTCCACGTAAAAGACCTTGGATTTGATTCAATGATCAATTGTGAAGGATGCGAAGAGAGATCAAAGATTTTGAACAGCGTGTTCCTAAAACAGCACAAGTTTCATGACTCGTGTTCAGACCCAGCCTGCCCCTCAGCAATATTGCTCTCCATCCAAACTCACTCAGATTTTCCTTAATTCTGACTCCAAAAAGATAAGTTTTCAAACAAGACTGCACTGAGACTTTGGAGAAAGGACTGAATTCCCTCTGTCAATCAGGCATGAAAACACCAGGCTGAGTTCAAGGCAGTGTTTGCTAACATGACTGGTCACTATTGCCTTTTCTGCCCAACTAGGAAAAATATGACTGGACTAGAATATCATCTCCTGCCCTCACTCTCAGGACCAAGTATGAGTCCGGTTGCTCTGAAGGGAAATGTGGCCATTGGCACAGGTGCATTCCCATGTGCTGGTGGTTTAAGACATGTTAAATGGTGGCCGAAGCAAAGCTCAAGGTGAAGGCACAAATGCAGACAAATCAGGAATACTGGAGGTTCTAAAGTAGAGGACATCAGGGAAAACTGATGTTGGTATCCTAAGAGAGGGGGTTTCATGTCCCAGAGGAAGGGTGTTAGAGCTGAGACTGGCCACTGGTAGAATGGAAAGCTGCCACACATAGTGCATCCCAGGCACTATAAGCGCTATAGCTGAAATAGCAGGCTTCCTGGTACAGGGACTATATCTCCTTTGATTTACTACTGTATCCTAGAATCATTCCTGTACATAGGAGACACTCTAAATATTCATGGGATGAATGACTTGGTGAACTAGGACAGCCTGGTAAGCAGCCTCCTAGGAGACTACAGAGAAGATTTCTGCCTTGGCAAGGGGTTGCATTCAATTTCTAAGATCCCTCCCAGCACCAGGACTCCATGGTTCTCCTCTGAATGTTGAAATTTAATCAGTATTCATTGTTCTTTGTACAAGACAATGTACTGAGCACACAGAAAACCAGGATGAATGATAAAGAGCCCTCATTTTCAAAGAGCTCATGGTCCAGCTGACATGACCGTCAGTAGTTTAACAATACCTTCTTCAAAGGGATCAGAGAGTCTCAAGGCTTCTGATTTATCTATTTAGTTTCTTCCAGAGATCTTCTAAGTGTTAATATGCATATTTACTAACAACCATCTTCCTAGACTACATAGTTCTGAATTTCCTCCCCATCTGAAAAGGTGGGTGAGGATGTTAAAGCTCAGATCCAAGATACTTCCAGAAGACACGTGATTGCCTGGTATAGTGGCACTTTAATCAAATGACTTATCTTTCTTTGCCTCTTGTGTATTCTTTTATTGGAGTTCATGAAAGAATCATAGAATCCTAGGGCTGGAAGGGAACTTAGAGCTCATCTAGTACAATACCTCAAGGAAACTGAAGCCTGTGGAGTCAAATAGCCTCCAGTTAGTGACATAACTGAGACTGGAACAGTGTCTTTTGATTCACAGCTAACATTCTCTATGCCACACCAAGCTAACATACTTTTTAAGCACTAGGAAACTTATGATGTACTGCATGGATCTGTTTATAGCTTTAAGGCCTTATTTCCATAATCCAAAAAGATGTAATGAAATACTTGTCTTTCTTTAATTCTCTGAAGGAAATTTATACAGGCTGCTCAGTGTAATGGAAGAAAATATTGGAGTAGATCCATGAAAACAAGGTTTCTAGGCTGAGCTCCACTAGTAATTTTATGGGTGCCTTCAAACTTCAGCCCTCCAGGTCCTAGTTTTCTGGCTGAAAGTAAGGACACTGAACTAGAATCAGTGTAACAAACTCAAATGCCTCGAACAATCAAGAAGGTAACTTAAATATGGGTAAAGCAGGCCGAATACAAGACTACAAAGCAGAAGTGGGGGGTGCTGAAGAGCTTATGTCCCTTTTAAAGGCATTCAAACCCAGATTTAAAAAAAATAAAATTATGTAGACCTCAGAAGACAGGGCTATGATTCAAATGTAGCCCATAGTCAAGCAATTTAACAGCTCAGAACTAGATGTTTAGGTCCCTTTTTTCTATAATTTTTGGGGCATGAAAATAAAATAGTTATCGGACATCACTGTTTTGATCAGAGTCTAACATGTTATGATTATCTTCAAATAAATCATTTTAATGCTCCCACAATCAAGAAATATCTAATCATTTTCCTCTAGCTTGCTGCTGTGTAGCTTTCAATAGTTTGTATAATTTCTCTGTGCCATAGTCTGTCATTAAGTAAAAGAAAAATAACATTGCTGACCATTCCTATGGGGTATGGTATGAATTAATTAGTTAATGTTTCAGCATAAATAAGAAGGATGCTCATCAATAAAATATATCTCGTGGGCATATGTTCTTCGTGATCATTTGCCTCAATAGTTCTTTTGTTGGCATCAACTTTTATTGACTGTTCCATATAATTAAAACCCCAAGAAACTGATTTTAAAAGACCAGAAACGGTGTGTAATACAGGACTGCCAACACTAATGAAATAATTTAAGTCAGAATTAGACAAAAGGACAAATTAAACTCAGCAAATTACTCAAGGACTACGAAAGGCTGATTGCTCAAGTGTAATTAAAATATACAACTAGAATAGTAACTGCTAACAGAGTGATCTGATCAATGAACACAGTAGCTATAAAAATTTAATGCAATGTGAGTAGCCTATTTTTTAAAATGCAAATAATCAACCCAAAATGCAGCTGACTATTATGAGGCCACCACGGAAAAACTAACAAGCTCATGAAAATTGTACTGATGACTCAGAAGAATAGGCTGCTATAAGATTTTAAGAACACTGCTCTTGATATCAACATCACCATTTAATCATAAAGATTAATTTCTCTAAAAGGAGGGGTGGAGCTCTTAGAGCTGTAAGAGTATTTCTTTCCTCGCGCGGATTCTTTACTGAATGCCTGGGCTGAGCAGTGATGTATGCCACATCTTCTCACCCACGCTGTCCATGTTACAACCCTTTCATTACCACCTGGACCACTTTTCCTACATGGTGTTTAGACGTTCAGATCTAAGTCCTTGAATCTGCATAAAAACAAGATAAAACTGGACTCTACAACAGTTACAGATATATCTTGATAAAGCCCAAAAGGGAACAGGTGACTAGAGGGGGCAGTGAAAATCTACCCCCTGCTCCAATATATAGCTCTGCTGGTCACCCCAAAAACCAGTCCCTCAGTCCTCAATGCCTTGTTAGGCATTACAATAATAACGGTCCCCTGTGATATGGAAAGGACCTCCCTTCCTCCCTTTCACCAGGATTGTCTCTCAGCTCACAGACAATTTGTTTTCTCCCCAAGACAGGAAGACATGCCACAATAGGCAGGCAGGACAGGTTTCGATACCAGCCACCATCATGTACCTGGAATCTACCCCTCTCCAAGCCTCAGAAGTCAGTCTTCCTAGTCATGTAAGACTCGGGCTTTCTTTGCGGTAAACTCTCTCTCAACATCTCCACAATACCCTTCTTGAGATGTAGCTTTAGTTTATATACACACAGGCACACTTAACCTATCAAATGGGTCTGAATCCAACTGTAGTAAATGCTGAGGGGTTTGGAGGCTCCTTATCTTCAGTGAGTATAATAAGTACTACTGTGGAGCACAAGGAAGAAAGGGAAATGATTTTTCAGTTCTACACATATATGAATATTTATTTAACAAACACATCACAGTTACCACTGGCACTGTTCTAAGGCATGCAATCCAAACACAGCCCTACAAGGTAATTAGACCCACCTTACGCACAAGGAAACTGAGGCACATAGAGATTTGGTGACTTGAGGTTACACAAGTAAGTTTTGAGGATGCTCTGGCTCTAAGGCCCTATTCTTAATCATTACGCCACATAGCTCCCCAGCCTCGGCTGGATCCCCACTCTGGTATGACAGTGATAATATTCCACTGAGGGAGAACTGAATATGCAAGAACAGTAAAGCGAAAAGTCTACATCTCTTGGAATCATTTTGTCCATCTCACTCAGGCAAATGGCCAAAGCTAAAATCTTACTTCCCAAGTGGCTGAAAAGCTGTTGACATTAGAATAAATCTATACTAAGTAGAATCATCTATAACTTATTTCAGGCCATTCTCTTGATATCTGATTTCCCCTCAGCCTCTTTTCTCATACCAATACCCCAGCAGCCCCTGAGGGAGGCTTAAGTGGGTCAGGTGGGGGCAGCTCTCACCTCAGCCCTACCTACTGCCTCTGGCCTTATATGTAACAAAGCAGCCATTGCTCAGCATGACACAATTCTCAGAGGCTGTCTGAGGCAAGAGCAAGTTTGGCTAGAGTTAACACAATTCGTAAGCAGGCAATAAGTCCTCTAGAGCTGAGGGAACACCTCCACAGCCAACATATTGATACTATTCCAGATGGTTTCCTTCTGTCCTGGTCTCTGCTGCCCATGCTGTATATATGAGGAGTTCACACTCTTAATTTGAATTTCTACTACTGTAATGCTGGGAAGATTTACAGTATAATTCAGTTACTTTTTTTTTTAACTGACTAATAGCAAATCACTCTGCAAGAGATAAAAGGCAACAACATTAACATTTATTGAGCATCTATCATACAGAAAATTTCAAATATCTCAGTTACCCTTATCACAACAGTACGTAGTACTACCACTGTTTTTAAGATGAGGAAATGAGAAGAGAGGAAAGTGATTTGATCAAGATCTCATGGCTAAAAATAGCAAAGCTAATGTAACTCCAGGCCTGTCTGACTCCAGGCCTCTGCTCTCTCCCACCACACTACAGTGATTTGCTAAAAGAGCTTTCAGTGGAATGAGTGAAACCAATGTACAAAGAGCTCACCACCAATCAAAATCCCAGGAAGTTATTTTATGGGTATCGACAAATTGATTCTAAAGTATATATGGAAAGTGAAGGGATTAAAATAAAGAGCTTCTGTACACTAAAAAAAAAAAAAAAAAAAAAAGTATATATGGAAAAGCAAAAGATCCAGAATAACCAACACAATATTGAAGGTCAAGAACAAAGCCGGAGGACTGACACTACCTAACTTCAAAACCTACTACAAAGCTACGATAATCAAGACAGAGTAGTATTGGCAAAAGAACAAGTAAATCAATGTTACAAAACAGAGCCCAGAAACAGAACCCCATAAATACAGTTAACTGATCTTTGACAAGGGAGCACAGACAATTCAATGGAGTAAAGACAGTATCTTCAACAAATTGTGCTAGAACAACCAGACATCCACAGGCAAAAAAATGAATCTAGACAGAGACCTTACACCTTCACAAAAATTAATTCAAAACTGATCAGAGACCTAAATGTAAAATACAAAACTATAAAACTCCCAGAAGATAACATAGGAAAAAGATGAGCTTGGGTAAGGAGAGGCCTTTTTAGACACAACACCGACGTCCCAATTCATGAAAGAAATAATTGATAAGTTAGACTTCAATAAAATTAAAAAGGTCTGCTCTACAAGACAATACTAAGGGAATGAGACCAAGAAAAGCCCTGGGTCTTGAAGAATAAGCATAGAGGCCCTACAAGTGAACAGCATGGTGCGCCTAAAAGTCAATCAAAAGCGCAGCAGCTGGAGTACCGTGAATGAGGGAGAGAGTAATGCAGTATGAGTCCGAGAAATTGTCATGATCAATTCACATCTTATAGAACACAATAGCGTCCATGTATATTATGTAAAGGAAGAAATTTCGTGTCATATTTACGATAGAATTTATGTATTTTTTCCACCTAAGTTCGTTCATCTTTATATTCAACTTAGGTAATAGACAGGAATGATTTTAAAAAGGGAGAAAGAGAGATTGAGAAGACAAGCCACACACTGAGAGAAATATTTGCAATAGACACATCTAATAAAGGACTGTTACCCAAAATATACAGAGAACTCTGAAAACTCAACAATAAGAAAAAAAAATCCCAATTAAAAAATAGGCCAAAGACCTTAACAGACACCTCACCAAAAAAGATATACAGATGGCAAAAAAGCATATAAAAAGACGTGCCACGTCATTTCTCATTAGGGAAATGTAAATGAAAACAATGAGATACCACTACATGCCTATTAGAATGGCCAAAATCCAGAACACTGACAATGCCAAAGCTGGTGAAGAAGTGGAGCAACAGGAACTCTCATCCATCAATGGTGGGAATACAAAATGGTACAACCACTTTGGAAGACAGTTTCACAATTTCTTACAAAATCAAACATACTCTTAATATATGATTCAGCAATCATGCTTGTTGGTATTTACCAAAAGGAGTTCAAATTTTATGTCCACATGAAAATCTGCACACAGATATTTATGGCAGTTTTATTCTTAATTGCCAAAATCTAGAAGCAACCAAGATGTCCTTCAGTAGGTGAATGGATAAACAAACTCTGGTATATCTAAACAATGGAATATTGTTCAACACTAACAAGAAATTAGTTATCAAGCCATGAAAAGACATGAAGGAACTTAACTGCCTATCATTAAGTGAAAGAAGCCAATCTCAAAAGGCCACATATTGAATGATTCCAATCATATAACCTTTCTGGAAAAGACAACACTCTGGTGCTAATGAAAAAATTAGTGGTTGGCAGGGGTGGGATGTGGGGCAGAGATGAATAGGCAAAGCACAGAGGACTTTTAGGACAGTGAAATACTCTGCATCTTATAATCATGGATATATGTCATTATACATTTGTCCAAACCTACAGAATGTACAACACCAAGAGTGAACCTTGAAGTAAAAGTATGGACTTTAGGTGATTATGATGTATAAAAGTAAGTTCATCCTTGGTTAAAAAAAAAAAAAGGTACATTCTGGTGAGTGATGTTGATAAAGGAGGGAGGCTATACATGTGTGGGAACAGGGGATGTATGGGAAATCTTCTGAACCTCCCTCTCCATTTTGTTGTAAACCTAAAACTGCTCTTAAAAAATGAAGTCTTAAAAAAAAAAAAAAAAACCACCGAACACGAAATAGAATTAAATAGGCATATAATAAATATTGAAAATGGAAGGCAGAGGAAGGAAGAAGTCATTGCTAGTACAGGTATAGGACAAGGAAGCTGCTTTTGAGCTAGACCTTGAAAACTAAGTAAAATTTTTGATAGGCTAAGAAGTTGTGTGAGCCTAAGAACAGAGTCATAGCAGGGCGTGTGGCAGAGACTATCAGCTATTCATGAACATCCATTTCTTCTTCCTCCTGGACTTGGCCAGATTATATTTCCCAAAACTCATGTGTACTTCAGGGTGGCCAAATGAGTAAACTTCTAACTAATGGAATATGATCAGAAGTGAAGTCTGAGAGGCCTCACCCATAGAAACCTCTCATGTGAGTTTCTCTATCCCTTTTACCCACCTGGCTGGCTGGAATGAAGATGACCAGGGCAACTCTGAAAGCTGTGTGATAAAGATGGCACACCCTTCAGCAGTTCAATTCTACGTATCGCCTCATGGATTAGAACCCTCCTGCCCACCAGGAGCACCCACATTGGACTGTTGAGTGAGTGAGAAATATATAAACTTCTTTTGTATTTGAACCCATTATGCATTTTGGGTCTACCTGTTACAGGAGGTAATGTTACCCTAACTAACGCAGGTGATATATTCAGGCAAAGGTGAATAGAGAGGCATGCAGGGAATACACTGGAGGTTAACAGGAAACCTAACTGGTAGCTGTATTGAGACAGATCACATTAAAGAACTGAGGTTTCTTCTGGGGTGCCTGGGTGGCTCAGTTGGTTTTCGGATCAGGTCATGATTTCAGGGTCCTGGGTTTGAGTGCCTTGTGTCAGGCTCTGGGCTCAGCGGGGAGTCTGCTTCCCCCTCCCTCTTTCCCTCTGTGCCCCACCCCCCAATCAGGCTCACGGGCTGGCATGCTCTCTCTCTAAAATAAATAAATCTGAAAAAAAAAGAACTGAGATTTCTTGTTAGCAGTAAGTCAAAATAAATCCACACTCTGATGAAATTAAACTGTATGCAAGTAAACTGTGTTTTGAAGACCATCTTTATGAGCATTTGACATTTAAAACTATACTTTGGGCATTAACATGAGTACCTTCTTATACTGTCACTCTTTTATTTTGCAAAGAAGTAAGCCTCTAGAAATGATGCCCATGCTTTAAGTTTTCCATTTACCATTCCATTAATAAGTACTCACTAAATCGTTACAAGTTTTAGTTGCAATTCCACCAACACATGCTATAATCAGCACCTGACAATGGAAAAGGACACCCAAGTTAGATACATGAATGCTCCTACTTTAAGGACAATTGAAGAACAGAGAAACAAAGATCGCAGCTGGCATTATGCTGTCAGAGAAAATGAAATGTTATAAAAGATATTTCTATGTTCTTTCAGGCATACTTTTCCCAAAGCCTGAAGTGCGGCATGTCACCCAAGAAAGACAGAAAATAAAAAGTATATAAAAACAATACTCTAAGAAGAAACAATAAAAAAATTAATTTGAAGCATAAAGCAAGCACATTAGCGCAATCTTACTTTTCTGAATGAACAGTTTCTCTCTAAATACAACCTGCAAGATGAATGTTGGACATGGTTAAAATATCGTGATAGGGTGAGAGGAGGCAGGGGAAAAACTGTTTCTCAATTCAGAGGAAGCACAAGGTAGATTTTGAGAACACAAATTTTGGTACACTCCAAGAGAAGTTAGTCTGAATGGGGGGGTGGAAGGCAGGAAGAGAAGTTAGAATGGCAGACAATGTGAAGGCAGGTAAGGAGATTTCAAGATAGAGTGATCTAACAGAATAAATCAAGAACTCAGTCTTGTGACCACACCTAAGTCCAGAGAAAACTGTGCTTTGGAAGAAGAGAATATGGATTTTGAGGAGCAAGTGTCAGTCTCTGTCATTATGTTCCTCTATGATTCGATCACTTTGCTAATCCACCTGTCTCAGAATGAAACTATCTTTCTCTTTTTCTCTTTTAAAGGACAAACACACTTACAACTAATCAACATATAGCTATTGAGTAAATAGGTGTAGCTAGCATTGCTAAACTTTCAGGATACATGAGATTTGATCCCAGTTATTTGATTATAAACAAAGGAAATAAGATCCAGGAAAGCCAAAATTATAATTTAAATTGTATCAGCTTCGATGCACTGGTTGAGCTTTTGTAACAAAGGACAAAAATACAGAGGCTGAAACAAGACAGTAGTTGATTTCTCTCACATAATAGTCTGGATCAGAGTTGGGGTGGTGGCTTTCCAGCAGGAAGGGAAGAATGATGGGAAGGACAAAGTTCTTTCCTTTTAAAGGCATGATCCAAATTTACACATATTACTTCCTCTCACATCCCAGTGGCCAAAACCAAGCCACGTGGCCAAACCTACCTGCAAAGAAGGCTGAGAATTGTGGTCTGTTGCTGAGCGGCCATATGCAGAAGCAGAAACTTATTATGATGAAAAAGAAGGGAACGATGAATAGATACTACAAGTCAACAGTTGTTAACATTAAAAAAAAAAAAAAGCCAAAATAAGTCCCCATTTATAGAATGAAATTCCTAATACTAATAATTTATCAGCCCAGTAGAAAATCATAGGAATGGTATGACACTTTCATGGAGAATAAGGCCCTCAAATTCAGCTCCATCAGAAATGCAACTCTAGAAATACTCAAGGATGAGAAGTACAGTATCCAAAGCAATTGTTCCCAACATCACTGTATGTCGCAGGATCACCAGTGATTGATGTCACTGAATATCAGGATCGCCCATGAAATTTATTTTAAAATATCAATGCCTGAATCCTCTACATTCTAAATCTGGGTAGGGGCTTAGACATCTAAAATTTTTTTAAGTCCCCAAGAGTAAATAGGATGTTGGAGCTAAAATCAATGATAAAGGGGCGCCTGGGTGGCTCAGTCAGTTAAGCATCTGCCTTCAGCTTAGATCATGATCCCAGGGTCCTGGGATCAAGCCCCACATCTCCCTCTCCCTCTGCCTGCCACTCCCCCTGCTTGTGTGCTCTCACTCTCTCTCTCTGTCAAATAAATAAATAAAACGTATTTTTTAAAACTTTTAAAAAATGAATAAAATAAAACCAGTGATAGAAAATCAAAGATATTCAAACTCACCTGAAAGTTTAAACTAAAAAGACTTATTTTAAATAAATATTGTTAGACTTTTCTGAGTAACCTCAATTAAAAGGATTTTAGATTATAAAAGATTGATTATGAAAGTGTAGGACTGGGTTATCTCCTGGTTCTGGTACTGTTAGACTTTGGGCTAGTTCCTAAAGCATTCTGAGCCTGATGTCCCTAGTCCATAAAATGAGGGGTTCAGCCAAAATCATTGCTTGTGGCATTCCTACATGTTTTCACTTTTTGCTAGCCAGTTGTTTATTATGAGCAACATTAGAGTAAAGCAAAAATAATTAACATTTAACAAATATTTATAGAGGTCTTACTTTGTGCTAGCCTCTGCTAGGAATACAAAGGGAACAAAGTATAAGTAGGCCAGCCTTCTTCCTTATTCATGGAGCTTACAAGCTATCAACTGCAAAACATTATGCTGGGTCCTATATGTTGATCAGAAGCCTACTGATGGCCGGCCACCTTTGGGTGTTAGAATATACAGAATATACTCTCTCTGTCTCTTTCTTGGTCTGTCTGTCTGTCTCTGTCTCTACAACCCCTTCCTCATTTTCCCTTTTCTCCTTTGCAATTCCTTTTGTTTAAATTCAAATTTTTCTAAGTATGTAATACTCTCATAATGGAGGAAAAAAGTAAATCCTATAAAAAGCATTATTTTTTAAAAGTTTTTAAAAATATTTTTTTCAGGGGGCGCCTGGGTGGCTCAGTTGTTAAGCGTCTGCCTTCGGCTCAGGGCATGATTCCGGAATTCTGGGATCGAGCCCTGCATCGGACTCCTCTGCGGAAAGCCTGCTTCTTCCTCTCCCACTCCCCCTGCTTGTGTTCCCTCTCTCGCTGGCTGTCTCTGTCAAATAAATAAAATAAAATCTTTAAAAAAAAAAAAAGATCCTGATATTGAGCCCATGTTGGGCTCTGACCTCAGCACTAATCTGCTTGAGATTCTCTCTCTCCCTCTGTCCCTCCCCAATCCTGCTTGCTTGTGCTCTCTCACTCTCTCAAATAAATAAATCTTTTAAAAGTAAACAAAATAAAATAAATTTTCAAATTCCTGTTCTCTTTTGTAAGAGAGATTACAAAAGTAAGCAAAATGTAGAAATAAGATATTTCATAAGGTACAGCTCATCCCAAGCAGAGAGAACCTATGCAAAAGCTGAGTCCCTCTTCTATTTCCACAGTTTCTAGGAAAGGAAATGCAGGTCCAGCAGAAATGTCACTGTGTGTGCATATGTCTGTGTATGTGTGTACATACATGCTTGTATGTGTTTAATAAAGCAAACACGCAACAAAAGATGAATACAAATAAAAGACAGTAATGAAGGAACAATGAAAGAAAAACAGCACTACTCAAAAACAATTAGTTCCTTTTTCTGTAAGCGAAACAGCCTTGATAATTGAGGTTTCACAGGCAAGTTCTACAGTACTTTCTTAGCTTTCTCTGGTGACCTTCACCTTGCCGTGGCTATTAAATGCTGAGAGGCTAACTACTGTTTGTTTCTTGGGTACAAAAACGTTCAGTTCTCTCCAAGTGATTCTGTGCTTCTCCTAAGGCAAGCAACCGCCCCCGCCCAGTCAGCTCGCAATCGCTCTGCTAGGGGAAAAGCACCATAGCAGGGTATATTCAAAAGACCAGAGAATCCAAAAGCTTTGGAACATGTGGTATGATTATTATTATTTTCCCAGTTGTTACCCTTTCCTTCCTTATGTTTTGCTTAGGTTAAAGATTTTTGCATTTCCCAGCACACATTAATATTGTTTGGAAGGAGGAAAGAGAAAACCTAGCCAAGAACAGAGGCAAGCTGAAACTAAATTCACAGTGTGTCTTAAATGATACCACATGAACTTTTCTGTATTTCATTTCTAAAAAGGTCTCACTGTGGACTCTATTACTAACATTTGCTTTGGAAACAACACTTAATATACTTTATTGACATTTATTAATAAGTTGTACAGTTAATCATGGGACTTACTGTTGAAGCATTGCTCTTTAATCAATATAGAGCAGAACTTACATTTTTCACTACCTAGTAAGTCTTTCTAACAGTATTCTTCCTGGTGACCCTATCAGTCAAACAAAGGGGGAAAAATAGTTATGTTCATTCATTACTATGTTTAATGGTAGCCCACAGCATTTTTAAAAGCAACCGTAAAATTATGTCAAACATATATATATATATATATATATGAAAATGTGATGTCTCTGTATGTTGATAATAAATAGGAACAGTATTGAATGTTCAAAGTAGAAATGTTTTGCCCCTTTCGTAAAAAAAAAAAGAACATGATAGGTATACAAGAAAGCATTAATAATGTTTAGGGTCCAACTAAAGCAGTGGTTCTTTTTTTTTTTTTTTTTTTAAGATTTTATTTATTTATATGACAGAGATAGAAACAGCCAGCGAGAGAGGGAACACAAGCAGGGGGAGCAGGAGAGGAAGAAGCAGGCTCATAGCAGAAGAGCCTGATGTGGGGCTCGATCCCATAACGCCGGGATCACGCCCTGAGCCGAAGGCAGGCGCTTAACCGCTGTGCCACCCAGGCGCCCCTAAAGCAGTGGTTCTAAACTGAGGACTATTTTGCCCCTAGGGGACATTTGGCAATGTCTGGAGACTTGACTGTCACAACAAGGTGGGGGGGGGTGCTACTAGCATCTGGCGGGTAGAGGCCAAAGACACCATCGGATGTCCTACAATGTAGAAGACAGGCCCATACAACAAAGAATTATCTGCCCCAGATGTCAGTATTGCCAGGGTTGAAACACATATTTTCAAGGTAACTTCCCCAAGCACTTAAAGCAGCAGAAGGAAATGGGAAACTTTTTCAAAACCCCAGTTTTGTTTATGAACCTTGACCCCACACACACACCTCTGACCCCAGAGTTTTCCCCATTCCACACTATACATTCTCTGGCTAGCACAACCCAGCTGCAGAGTGTCAAAAGGTTCCTTTCTACTCTGCGTAGTGTTTTATTGCTATACAACAAGGCTTCTCGTCACTGGTAATGGGGAGGTACAAACCAGAGATTCCTGCTGAGCTTTTCAAAACACCCTCTCCTATGAGTTTGGATGGGTCCTTCAGTTTTCCCGGGGGTAGGGGTTGTGTGGGCACCAACAGACATTCCTACCACCACGCAAAGTAAATACAAAATAGGATTTGTAGGAAGAAAACCGGTAAGTAGCAAAAGAACAGTGTGCATAACATCACCAAGTTCTCATCCTACTAGGCTAACTAGACTGGATGCACATAGCAAGCAAATCGACAGAGAGGGACTCACATACCTATACTGAGGCAAATTATAACTGCAGAGCCTTCCTCCTTCAGAAAGTGATAGGGACGCTCCAGATTTCAGCCCTGTTCTTCCACTGAGTGACTCAGACTTACAGAGCCAAGGTCTCAACCAAACTAAGAAGGAAAATGAGCCTCCAAAAACATTCAGATTGGTCTCTCCTCAGAAAGGTTATGGAATAGTATGGCATGAACAGTAGGAATCATAGGGATCACAGTGCAGTGCACATACTAAAAGCACACATTAGCTCCAGAAACTTGTACTTTGATTGTGTGTGTGCACGTGTGTACCAGGTAGTGAGGTAGAATATACTCCCTACTGAGGGTCATGCTCAAAGAGTTTGAAAGTTATGAACCTAAATCAGAGTCTTTTTCTCCCTCCTCGCTCCCTCCCTCCCTCCTTCTTTGCCTCTTCTCCCTACACCATACCATATGCATTTCTACAGGATAATCAAAATAGAAGATTTATCTACTAACATATATATAATTAATATATAATATATATAAGTTGATGGGAATGCAAGCACAAACCAAGCTTAGAAAACTTCCCTGAAGCCAGGCCATTAAGCAAAGCTGCTGAAGCTGTTGGCCATGACTATGGTTCTCACACTAAAGAAGATGATAAGCACTGATTAGGCCACTGGCCTCCTAGCACCAGTCCAACTGACCTTCACCAGAAAACCTCCTGGCATCTCTTTTTCCTAGCAATCTCGCCAAGACGGCAGGACCAGCCACTCGTTAGCCCCTAAACAGCGTTAACTGGGGGCCACCCATGGGCTAAGCATCACGCAATATATATTTTATACATTTATCTTACTTAGTCCTAACAATCACCTTGGAATATCATTTCCATTGAACAGATGATGAAACTGAGGCTCAGGAAAATAATAACAGCATACCCAAGATCTTATGTCTGGGAATTAAGTATTGGAGCCAAGAGGAAAATCCAAGGCTCCAGGCTCTAAAGCTCAAGCTCTTTCCATCACACTGATCTCTTAGTTCAAGAACAGACTCTGAGCTTGAGATGTGTGTGCAGAAGATTATTGGGGCAAGCTTCAACACCTGTGGGGGAGAAAAATATGATTAGGATGCTGACCCCAAGATCCCATATAGGGCTCTGGAGCTAAGATGGCCTTTCAGAGTCATCCAGCCTTAAGGCAAGGGAACTGGGCCTCCATATCCCACTCTCTTATAGACTAGTCTAGATTCTGGCTTCCCCAGGGAGAGAGTATGACCTTAGGTGAAATAGCCTTCTTATGGGGAGGGCAATGGCAAAGAAGGACTCAGCTAAGAGTCAGCTGCCAGTGTTCCCAGAAGCTAAGGGAAGGAGTGCCTCAGACCCACAAAGAGCACTGGGCAGGGTCCTACAGCATCCACCACAGCAGAGAACACAAGCCCCCCCCCATGTTTGCTATCCCTAGTTATACTGACAAGGTTGAATCCTCTGTTGCCTATTTCAGCTCCACCACTTACTATGTGATTTTGAATCAGTAACTTAATCTCTTGGTACTTTTATTTCCTAATCTGAAATATGAAAATACAGATCACAACATGGGATTTTCCAGAATATAGCTCCTGGCATCTAAGCACCTGGAAAATGTTTCCTGTTACTATGCTTTTCTTACTTTTGCTTTGCTCCCACCTTACCAGCCTCTTCCGTGTATAAAAAGTGCTTTAAGTCAGATACCAAAAGACGTAGGTTATGGAAGTGCCCAAATCTCAGTTCAGGACTTTGGTCCATTGTTTATTTCAGTCCTACAACTGCTGCTGCCACCTCACTTTACTCGCTATCACTTAGCATATGATTCCTTAAAGAAAGCTTCGAGAGACTTCTTTATGAATACTTGAAGTACTCCTGGGCTCACTCCAGGACAGTGGTTGTTTAAATAATTCATGGGAATTGTGCCTGCAATTGACAAAGACAAGGCAAATTGCACAAGAGCAGCTTATTCCTTACACGCCTGCACGTGGTCTTTGATAACACGGGATGCCAGCATAGAATTCAGTACTGCTTAAGAAAAGAAAAAAGAAAAGAAAAAAAATGTAAGTGCTCCAAAGAAGACAAGACAATAGTTAAAGAACAGTTAAGCCCAAAAGCAATGTGAAGGTGACAGCCACCAGGCAATAAACATAAAAGAGGTACTACATTCTTTAGCCAAGTTTGGAAATGGTTCCTTCAAGAACCAGACCATTCTCATTTTCAAGAGGATACAAGAAATACTGAGTAGTTTTCTCCACACAGAAGCCTTGAAGATTTATTTAATGCTCCTGCCAAAATGAATGTTGGGTGATGCTTGATGCTGTTGAATAATGAAGATGTTATCTATTTCTCTAATGTTAGAAAACATTGCATTACACAGATAAAGGTTGTATAACCACGCTGGGTCAGTGCAAAAGACAAGACATTGTTGGAATGGCAGTTGTATCCTTAAAATGCATTGTATTGACATAAAGATAAAAATGAGTTTGTCTCAGAAGGCCGGCATGCTGACAAGCCAGAATGCCCAATCACATAACCTATCAGGGCTTTCATAATTCTGTTTTTGATGAAGTCATGAGCCCATTGCCTTCTCTTTTAACACAACTGCCCAATGTTCAACCAAAAGGAACTATTCAATTTTATCCCCCAGAGCCCATGTTTTCCCATTTCCAAACCATAGTTTATGCATCTTCCCTGTAACCAGAGCTGCCATCCCTCCATTTTCATGAGACAAACTCCTCTCCAACCTTTAAGGTCTATTTCAATGTGCTCTTTTAATAAAAGTTGTTCCAGGACCACCCTCTCCAAACTAGACATGATCATACCATGTAAACTTTAATATCCCTTTGTCTGAATCTCCCTTCTAGCAATAATTATTCTTGCCTGTCTTGCTTTGGCTTATTTTATTTATTTATAACATCTATTTTTCCTCTATCCTGTAAGCAATTTAAGGCAGTGGCTATCTCTTAATCCTCTTTGCACCTTCTTCAGTACCTGACACTGTGCCCTGAACTTGAAATGTTCGATAAATGTGGCTGGATTTACCAATAACACTCTCCCTTTGGCAGTTTGGAACTCACTATTCACCCTTTTTCATTCCTGTACTTCCTCTCTCATTCCTGCTCATAGGAGTCAGCACAAAGTGACCTCAGCTGTCCCCTGAAAATACCAGATCAAAGGTTAGATATCTAACGCTGTTCGTGAAAGGTTGCTACCCTTCTGACTTCCTAGGAGTTATGGGATTCTAGAGCTCAAATGCTTTTTAAATAATATCTGAGTCTGGGGTTAAGTGAACTGCACAATGTCGCATATGGAGCAAACCTAAACTCTAGTGTAAGGATGAGCTCTTTTGTTGTTCAATACTGTTGTCATAGATAGGGTTAGAGCTTCTTTCTCTTTTGTGGTCTTGAGCTCATTCATTCCAGGAATATAATTTTTTAAAGTATAAGCTTAAGAATATTAATTTGCCAAAACAATAATCATAAGAAACCTTGGACTTACTTATAAATTTACATGTACAGCCGGCATGCTCTACCCTGACCCAAAGTTTCAATGACAAGTATATCAGACTTAAATACATACAAGCATGTACTTGCTTATGACAAAAACACTTCAGGTTCTGTTTGTACTATCAAGAACATCCAAAGAAAAATGAAGTTCAAGTAGAAACATTTTGATGATTTTTTTCTCAGAACTCGACCACAAACCAAAGTCATAGATGAATAATGATTTAAATGAAGTGAAAATAATGAATCAATAACATGACTGGCAAATTCTGGGGAATGGATCAGAGTTCTAAAAAATCTTCACAACAGATTTTCTTCCAGGGAGCTTCTGCAGCATCCAAATGCATTTATTATTTGCTCACTGCAATTTTTACGGAGCAGAAACTAAGCAAGACCCTTCCTGTTCACTTCCATTTTTTCATGTGGTTGGCTATAACCTCATATCCCCTTGTTTAAGCACAACCTACAACCTGTCTTCATTGGGCTAAATTAAAAGATTTTTACACCCTATGATTTGTGATTTTATAGCTTCCTTATACCCCAAAGTTAAGATGACTTTACGCCCCAAGACCATGTTTGGAAAGTTATCTAGTTTCAGTTTCTTTATGACGCCTATGTATGCCACTCTCCTCAGGGTGACTATCACGTAGGTGAGCATAACACAGTTCTATACAACACTTCTCCCATGTCGTGAGGTTCAATACTAATTGCCTGGTGATACTATCTAATTATAATAGAGGCCATTGGAACTATTTAACACAAACTCCCACAGGGCTACATAGCCAAAGAGAAGCAAATACTTGTGCTATTATGTGGTAAATTCAGAGCCCGGCACATACAAAATCAAGGAGATTTCGATAAAGGCAGATTTATCTTTTCAGATCTTTGTAAGTAATGAGAGGTCATATTGAAGATTTGCTGCATAGTAAAAGCACCTTCAGTCAACCTATCTGTCATCCCGGACAGGTCTTTAGAGGAAAGTCTATGCAAGGTAGAATGCCAAAAGGTTATATAAAGTATATGAATAAATGTGGACTATAAGAAAAATGCTTTTAGCTTTGGAATGAATGAAATTTGACCACGAAATAATACAACCGGCTTCTATCAGCATGATAAGATGTAAATTCTGGTTGCAACAAGTACTGTCCTTTCAAAATGGTCATCTTGGGAGATAATATATACTCTATGCTACTCTCATTCCAAATATGTCCTCTTTTAAAATTAGTTTCAGGACACATTCTGTCAAAATCTTCATCTGGGCTTTTAATCTGGGCTTGATTTTTGGAAAACAACCTGCTGTAGGCAGACTCTGAGAGGTCCCCATGCCCTCTGCCTCCTGGTGTTGATGCTTTTGTGCGATCCCCCTTCCCCAAGTGTGAGTGGGGCTCGTAACTTGCTTCCAGCCAATAGAAGATGGCAAAGATGACAGAAGAGATATAATTACATATATAAAATTACATTATCTAAGATTGTAACCCATCTTGCTAGTAGACATTCTCTCCCTTGCTAGCTTTAAGAAAGCAAGTAGTCATGCTGGGAAGGTCCACAAAGCAAGGAGCTCAGGGTAGCCTAGACAGCAAGAAATTGAAGCCCCCAGCCAACAGCCCAGAAAGAACTGAATGTTGCCAACAACCATGTGAACTTGGAAGTAAACCCTTCTTCAGTCAAACATGCAAATGAGACCCAGCCCTGGCTAATATTTTGCAACCTTATGAAGGACCCAACTAAGCCATGCCCAGATCCTGACCCACAGAAACTGAGATAATAAGTGAGATTGTTTTAAGCCACTAAGCTTGTCATAATGCTATAATGAAGTAATAGACAACTAATGTGAAAACTTTGGTCATTCTGAGCCAGCTTTAGTCAATACAATTTTTTTTTAAGATTATTTATTTATTTGACAGAGAGAGAGACAGCCAGCGAGAGAGGGAACACAGGCAGAGGGAGTGGGAGAGGAAGAAGCAGGCTCCCAGTGGAGAAGCCTGACATGGAGCTCGATCCCAGGACTCCGGGATCACGCCCTGAGCCGAAGGCAGCCGCTTAACGACTGAGCCACCCAGGCGCCCCCAGAAGATACCATTCTTAAATCTTATCCTCTTAATTATCTTTTACTTACCTTGTTTTTCTACCTATTCACTTCTAAGAAAATCAAGAATTCTCTGGAAAGGGAGCCACTTTCAAATCTACCTAATACTTTACATGTTAGATTAATAGCATCTAGCATTTATAGGACATTTACTATGTTTCAGGCACTGTGCTATGCATTTTACATATTTTATTAATCCACACAATCCTAAAAGTTAGAAATTCTTACATTCCCATTCTAAAAGTGAGGAAATGGAATAAAATAAATTTCCCAAGGTCAAAGGCTAGTAAACAGCAGTGCTGAGAATCTAACTCAAGCAGTCAACTTCCAGAGTTTACACAATTAACATCTCTCCTATAAAGGAGGTGCACAAGCATTAGCTCATTTGAGGTCCCTATTAAAAAAAAAAAAAAAAAAAGCTCTTCTAATGTTACTGATAAAGAAATTGGGGCTTTGAGAGTTTAAGAGTTTAAGTCATATAACTTGTTAAGAGCCAAGTAGAGCCTAAAAGAACCAAATTTTCATTTCTGCCCCTAATCCAGTGCTCTTTCTACCACACGAACAGTTGTTCATGTCAGTTGTTGCCCTGAAGTCCTGAGGCTAATTGTTTTGTGGGCAGTTCTGGTGACCAGAATGCGGCAATACCTAAAAGAAAATCTCTGAAACAGTTTTGAATAAAGAAACCATCATCCAGACACTCAATGTAAACACACTCAAGGGTTCCATTTTGAAAGATAACACTCATCTTCAATAGTATTTCTATGATCATAAAATTATAATCGCCACACCTCATAAGCCAACACAAATTTTACAGTTATACCTCATAAACAAATACAAAAATAAGTTAGTGAATACAGGCATAGAACTCCGTGAAACTCAATTTCCTAAACTATAAAATGAGGAGGGTTGGAGATCACTACTTCTCAAAGTATGTTCCAGAGAACACTAACCCCACGACACATTAAAATATGTTTGGGGGAGGAAAAAAGGCATGGGGAGGGAGGGTTTGTATGTTCAAATAAGTTTATGCTCTTTGCAATCCTCTGGGAGGCTCATGTCCACATTAGCACTTAGAGGCTCCGAGAAGTTCTGCACTAAAGAAATCTATGAACTCTGCTGAATCCAGTGGCTTCAGAACTTTTTAACCACATAACCTTTTTTTCTGGTAACACTTTTATTAATGTCTGCTAGGACTCTAATTTCTACTTGGGAAATTCCATGAATTTACCTCAAGGTTAATTTTCATTTCACAAGAGGTTAAAAATTAAGTTTGACCTATAAAGTGAGTTAGAGGTAGTTTGTTTAAATTATATAAAACTAAGGAGGCAATTGCAAATGTCCCCAAGAGCGTACATTTTCTCCAGGCTTCCAATCCATCAATTTTAGCTGCCCATTATATACTTGTTCTTTTCAAGGTACCTTGAGTTAATGATTTTGATGAATCTCAGAATGAAAAATAACATTTACAGATAATCAACCCATTTTCTGAGCAAAAATTCTTGGTATAACCATTTATTCTACCAACTCACTTCATGTAATCACACATGCACCACAAAGAAAGGGAAAAAAGAGGGCAAATATATTACATTTCTATTACACAAGGAGTCTGTGAAGTCTCCCCTGTGCTGTTTCCTTATTTCAGCTAAAATAACCATGTTCAAAGGGCATATTAATCCTATTGACCTTTGCAAAACTATTTAGAGGAATCTCACCCTTTTCTTTCTTTTTCGTCATATTAAGAAAATTTCCTCACCCAAATCAGTTTTGCAGTCTGTAAAGTGGAAACATAAAGCGGAGGCTTAAGGATTCACTTCATGTTCCTTTATCAAGCCACTTCCCACACAGCCCAGTCATTAGTATCAGAGGTAACAAAGATATTTTTAGGAAAATCGTGGGTGCTGCTTTACAGCAGTTCTTTTCTCTATGAGTCATCTTGGCTTCAGCTCCAACTTTAGGCAAACTATTTTACTTTTCTCAGGCTTTGTTTTTTAAGCCTCTGTTTCCTCATCTACAAAATGGGCTTCTTCCTTACAGAGCTGTTGTGAAGAGTCAATGAGATAATGTGTGGGAAATATCATTCAACCCATTTATTCAAAAAGGCATCTGTGACCCTGGAACTCTGCTTTTAGGGATGTTACTGCACTTAATCATTATTATGACACTTATATGGTGGCTTCCATCATTCCAATTTTCATAAATGAGAGATTAGGAAAGTTAAGAAATTTGCCCAAGTTCACCCAGCTAATAAACAGAGTACCATGAATTTGAACTCTTTTCTATTTACCTCTTTGTTCTTCCCATGGCACCACACTGGTATTCAACAAAATGTGTTGAGTGTCTCCTATAGCATACATTTGCCAAGATGATGAAACAAATAAAAAATAAGAAAGAGAAAGAAAGAAAGAAAGAAAGAAAGAGAAGAAGGAAGCGAAAGAAAAAAGAAAGTCTTAAGTCGGTCTGATCTCTAGGCAAAGGCATCAAGTAAGCCAAACTGATCTCTATCCTTGCTGCCCACCAGGGAACAGAGTCCTCATGTTGCTCCATAAGCCCAAGGATCTTCTCACAATGCCTCCCTAGGGCTACCTACCCAGACACTGGCCTGTTCTCTAGATCAATGCTACTCAAAGTAGCTGGTCCATAAGCTATTTGTTAGCAAACAATGTTGAAATAGGGGGTTTGCACTAGAATGTAAATTAATATGCTGCTTCCTTCAATGAGAAAGCCTTGATAACAAAAGAAAAAAAATAGCTTAAATTAAAAGAGTGCTTAATGACCTGTAAACTACGTATCTCATGGCGGACCAGCAGCATTCTCTAGACCACACTATGAGTAGCAGTGTTCCACAACACTCTCAGAACCCTCTTTTTTCTTTCCCCAACAGAACATAACTATTTTTATGCTCATTTCCCATATGCTCTGCCATTTGCTGTGACTAACCTGAAAAGCTTATTCATGTGAAGGTACTGGAGTTGCTAACAGTTAATGTTTGGTGGCTCAGGGTAAAATATTTATCATTTAAAATGGGTCTATTATACACATGAAAAAATGTTCAAAATCATTAGCCATCAAGGAAATTCAAATCAAAACCACACTGAGATACCACCTTACGCCAGTTAGAATGGCAAAAATTGACAAGGCAAGAAACAACAATTGTTGGAGAGGATGTGGAGAAAGGGGATCCCTCCTACATTGTTGGTGGGAATGCAAGTTGGTACAGCCACTCTGGAAAACAGTGTGGAGGTCCCTTAAAAAGTTAAAAATTGAGCTACCCTATGATCCAGCCATTGCACTACTGGGTGTTTACCCCAAAGATACAGACGTAGTGAAGAGAAGGGCCATATGCACCCCAATGTTCATAGCAGCATTGTGCACAATAGCTAAATCGTGGAAGGAACCGAGATGCCCTTCAACAGATGACTGGATTAAGAAGTTGTGGTCCATATATACAATGGAATATTACTCAGCTATCAGAAAGAACGAGTTCTCAACATTTGCTGCAACATGGACGGCACTGGAGGAGATAATGCTAAGTGAAATAAGTCAAGCAGAGAAAGACAACTATCATATGATTTCTCTCATCTATGGAACATACGAACTAGGAAGATCGGTAGGAGAAGAAAAGGATAAAGAAAGGGGGGGAATCAGAAGGGGGAATGAAACATGAGAGACTATGGACTATGAGAAACAAACTGAGGGCTTCAGAGGGGAGAGGGGTGGGGGAATGGGACAGACCGGTGATGGGTAGTAAGGAGGGCACGTATTGCATGGTGCACTGGGTGTTATACGCAACTAATGAATCATCGAGCCTTACATCGGAAACCGGGGATGTACTGTATGGTGACTAATATAATATAATAAAAAATCATAAAAAATAAAAATAAAATAAAAAAAATAAAATAAAATGGGTCTATTATAGATATTCCTTAACCCAGAATATCATTCTGAGAGTGAAGATTTTAGGTACCATGCAAGACTATGAGAAATACATATTAGGGAGACAGATAAGAATTTAGGTGCTGCTTAAATCACAGCAAACTTACCCACAAATATGTGAGTATGCACACATGCACACCCATGCGCTCAGTGGTGGCATTAGAGACATGATGTGTTGTGGTATTATAATATGAAAATTAGGGAGAGAAGTTGTAGTGCTTGCTCTTTAGTCAAGTTCCCCCCCCCCCAAAAAAAAAAAAAAAGAAAAACAAAGATTTCCTCTGAGTTTGCCAGGGACAGATAGGGTGAACTTAAACCTTGCTTCTCTATCAGAGACAGATATATTTTCTTTCTCCTCTTCCCTTCTCTGAGTACTAAAGGTGGCTATGTGCCCAGTATGCCAAGAACAGTGCCTGACACATCATAGGTACTCAATAAATTCATTAGTTCCTCAGCAAACCTCCACTTAACACTTAAGTTGTGCCAGGCCTTTTCATACAACAGGGAATGAAATGGATAAAGACCATGTCACTCATGATGCTCACATTCCAGTGGAAGAGATATTAAATAGAAGGGGGGAGGAAAGAAGGTGGAGCCTTTAAAAAGCTCAAGCTGGGGACAAAACGAGGAAAAAGCAGACTAAATGTGTAGAGCCTACATTGCGTATTCTTTCTCTTGACCATATCCAGAATGTTATGGAACCATCATAGTTCTGGGGCAGTCTGACTTTGGGTATTTAAATTTCTCCAAAAGGGCGCCTGGGTGGCTTAGATGGTTAAGCATCTGCCTTCAGCTCAGGTCATGATCTCAGGGTCCTGTGATTGAGCCCCATGTCAGACTCCCTGTTCAGTGGGGAGCCTACTTTTCCCTCTCCCTCTGCCTCTCCCCCTGCTGTGCTCTCTCTGCCTCTCTCTCTCTCTCGAATGAATAAATAAAATCTTTTTAAAAAAATAAAAATAAATAAATTGCTCCAAAAGGCAGTTGGACTGTGTTTAAGAAAAAACTTTCTTACTGAGATAGATTACCATGGGAAGGCACAAACTCCATTCTCTTGAGTTTTAAAACAAAATAAATAATCCAAAAAATTATTAAAATGATTAAACTATATAAAATCCAACTCTTACTGGGAACCATAGGGAAAAAATAAAAAACCAATGGATAGGGAATGGGAGCTCCCTGCTGTGCCATTAATAAGCTGGTGACCTTGGCCAAGTCACCCCACCCCTATAAGTCTCAGTGTCTTGTTTGTAGAAAGAAGAATGTTTGGTGGCCTCTGGGTTCCCTTTCAGTCCTATGATTTCAGTGACACTAAACTCTTTTGGTCTCTTCAAGTCCTGCACTTCTATATCTTCATTATTATAGGTTTTCACCAGAAAAAAACTTCTGAAAGTATAGCGTTATCCTCAAGATTTTTACAAGTATAGCCCACTACTGAGACTACCATCATACAAAGTCTAAGAGAGGAAGGAAAGAGAGAGAAAAAAACAGGAGAGAGAGAGGGAGAACCCACAATAATATCATCATGTCTGCATATGGCTTTTAACATGGTTCTTACTGTCATGGCTGCGTCTCCCTCCTTGTCACCATACACTTTATACAGTATATACTGCTAAAAAATAGTAGGTAAGCCAAATTTTGGTCAGTTAAAGCATATTGTAAGTGCATACAGAAATTGCTCTTAAAGAGAATCTTTTAATATCTTTTGTGATGTAAGTAAACACCTCATATTTCATTTTTGTGATAATCTGGGTTTATATGAATTTATACTTTTAAATTACAGCCAGTATTTACCAAGGGACCACTCGGACTCAGGTTCTATGCCAAAAGGTTTACACACAGTGTTATATCCAATACTAACAATAACCCCATGAAATTAGTAGTATGGTTATCACCATCTCATAGATGGGGAAAATGCAGCTCAGAAAGATTAAGTGATAATCCAAAGTCACTCAACCAGTAGGGAGACAAACAAGAAAGCAAACCTAGAAGTTCTCAACAACTACGCATGAATACTAAGGCAAAGGCCTACTCTGGGCACATTTGAACTATGGAGCCTCACTTTGTCCTTTGGCTTCTATTTCCTCAGCCCCCCGAGTCCCTCCAGCCATTTCTCAGCTACTAAATCTTGTTTCCAGGTCTGACAGATGGCAAGGAATTTCCAGACTTAAATATTGCTCTCAGAAGTCCAGGTCTGTGAGCAGAGATAGACCTTGGGAGGCCCAGAGGAGAGTAGCCAGGCCAAGAAAAGGCTCAAAGCCATGTTATCTGGGGATACTTGGAAGAAGTAGGTAGGTCTCGACTGGAGAGGAAAAAACTCAGGGGAAACAGATGCTTGCATAGTCTTTTCATAGCTCAGTGGTCTCATTTGAAGAAGTTGCTTCAGCCAGAAACAGCAGACTCTTGGTATATTCAGCAACAAAATATAGGAAGAAACAAAATGTGAGCTGTAGCACAATGCCATCTATTTAAATTAAAAATCTATTGCAAAAGAATAATGTCTGTTTTACAAGAACTCATACAAATAGAAAGATACACATCACACATATTAGGGTTGCTGCTGTAAAGAGCAAGGAAGGGGAAATCAAAGGGAAGATTTCTCCTATTTTTTAGTCCAAATACATGAAGGAGAAATCCATGTGCTAAATAAGCCCCAGATGATACTGCAGGTAAAACTTGAAGAGCACCATGCAAAATATATTCAGAACCCAACCACTTTTCACACCTCTCCTCGTCCAATACACCATCATCTCTGGTCTGAACTACGGCCGCAGCCTATAACTGCTGTCCCTACTTCCACACTTTTCTCTGTACTGTCTATTTGCAGAGCAAATCTTTTAAAAGCATAGATCAGATCATATTAGTCCCTACCTCAACACATTCCAGTGACTCCCCACATTATTCAGAGTAAAATCCAGTATCCTTAACAATGGTCCACATGACTTGGCTCCCATTCCCTTTCCAATCTCATATCCCACTACTCTCTCCTTGGTATTCCCCTGTCCAAATACACTGGCCTCCTTGGTGCTCCATGAACACACTAAGCACACGCCTGCCTCAGGGCCTATGTACGAACTATTTCCACTAACTGGAATGCTCAAACTCCAGACATTCGTATGGCTCAGACTCCACTTGAAAGTCACTTGTCAGTAAGGCCTTTCCTTACAACTCTAGTTAAAAATTGCAAGTGCCCACTTCGACACTGTCTTTCTTCCTTTCTTAATTATCTCCTCTCATGCTCTTCATTTTACTTGCCTTATTCATGATCCTGTAGAAAGCAAGTTCAGGAGCACAGGGATTTCTGCCTATTTTGTTCACCGCTAGATCCTCAGAATTTAAACAGTATCTGGATGCACTCCATAAACATATGTACTCCATATATGCTATGCACTCCATAAATATATTTTAATTGATTTTTGTTCAACATAAAAAACTTCCTATAGAATTGTCCATTAATGAAATGAGCCATAAGAAAACGAGCTCCCCATCCCTGGAGGTATTCAAGCAAAAGCTAAGTGAACTTTTTGTAAAGACACTGAAGAAAGGATGTAAGCACTGGGCGTCTGATTGGACCAGATATAATCCAAGCTCCTGCCAACCCTGAAATACCATAGTTCTGTGAACCACCACAAAAATGCTAAAATAAAATGCTTTGACTCCTAAAACCGGACCTTAGGAGGTCAACAAATGCTTAAGAAACCAGGATTATATTTCCAGTCTCCTATACCTAGTGAACTGAGCACCAGCAGTTTGGGTTTGTTTTGTTTTGTTTCATTTTTAATCTTTTAAACCCCATGAGTCTATTTGGTAACATTTTCTCCTGAATACAAAAAAGCAGCATACATCTAATTGCAAATGAGAAACTTCAGGACAAGCTAGTGTTATCAAATAACTGTATTATCTGAAAAAAATTCATCATCTCACGTAATTTAAATTCCTGCCCTTTGCTCCCTTGTGTCTATTTTTGCATTAAAAAGTCTGCCTAAAATTAGTTCAACTCTTCCCTTTGGGATAGATTTTAAAACAAAAACATGGAAGGATTAAAAAGAGGAACAGAATGACTGATAGTTGAGATTTCTTCTATAGAGTCTCTTGATTTATGTATGATAAGAAGGTTGAAAGCCTATGTGGAAAGACCAAAAAAGAAGAAAATGAATGTTCTAGGGACCACACAAATTAGTGATGTTGCCATCCTCCAGGGAAGAAAATACTTTGATTTTATATATATATAAAAATTTTTTTAACAGTGATATATTTTTTTAACAGTGATATATATATATATATTTTTTTTTTAACAGTGATGAGAAAATTGCAGTACCCAATAGAGACCCCGCTCTAGAATCGATTAAATGCAGGCTAAAGTAAGGTCCAAGTATTTCCTGCATCACCTCTTCCCTCTGTTAGTAGATGGGATTCTTCAGTTGTATGAACAGTCCAGGGATCCTACAAGTAATTAAATGATGTAGCAACAAGAGTGGCCCTCTGCTCCCGGAAGCAAAAATTCTGAACCAACCTGGAAACTCTTCAGAGCAGAATAGGTGTTCCATCCCTGTTTACAACTTTCCTCAGCACAGAGATTGGGGACCCATAAAGACATCCATTTACAACATTTTATTTTATCCAAGAAAGAGAGGGGCAGGTTTTTCCCACTACTTTTATAGAAAGCTATCCTTCCTAAACAAAGAAAGAGTTTTGAGTTTGGGATTTTTCAGGTATTACACATTCTCCCACCTGTTGCTGTTATGTAGTCTATTTCTGGAAAGGAGCCCACAAGTGCACCGCAAGTAAGAATAGAAGCCAATGATTACCATTTGTTCATCACATTCCTTGCCAGGGCAAGGATATCTCAGGGGATTTTTTTTTTCAAGTTTTTATTTAAATTCCAGTTAGTTACCATACAGTGTAATATTAGTTTCAGGTGTGCAATATAGTGATTCAACACTTCGATACAACACCCTGTGCTCATCACAAGTGCACTCTTTTAATCCCCAATACCTATTTCACCCATCCCCTCCACCTCCCTTCTGCTAACCATCAGTTTGTTCTCTATAGTAAGAGTCTGTTTCTTGGTTTTTCTTTTCTTGTTCCCCCCTAAGTCCATCTGTTTTGTTTCTTAAATTCCACATATGAGTGAAATCCTATGATATTTGTCTTTCTCTAATTTCACTTAGCATAATAGTCTCTAGCTCCATCCACATCATTGCAAATGGCAAGATTTCATTCTGATGGCTGAGTAACATTCCATTGTGTGTGTGTGTGTGTGTGTGTGTGTGTGTGTGTATGTGTGTGTACACAAGCCAGCTCTTCTTTATCCATTCACCACTTGATGGACATTTAGGCTCTTTCCATAATTTGGAAATTGTGGATAATGCTGCTATAAACATTGTGGTGCATGTATCCCTTCAAATCAGTGTTTTTGTATCCTTTGGGTAAATAGCTAGTAGTATAATAGGGTAGTTCTATTTTTAACTTTTTGAGGAACCTCCACACTGTTTTCCAGAGTAGCTGCACCAGTTTGCATTCCCATCAACAGTGTAAGAGGCTTCCCCTTTCTCTGCATCCTCTCCAACACCTGTTATTTCCTGTGTTGCTAATTCTGGCCATTCTGACAGGTGTGAGGTGATATTCACTATAGTTGTGATTTGTATTTCCCTGATGATGAGTGATGTTGAACATCTTGAATAGCTAGTAGTATAATAGGGTAGTTCTATTTTTAACTTTTTGAGGAACCTCCACACTGTTTTCCAGAGTAGCTGCACCAGTTTGCATTCCCATCAACAGTGTAAGAGGCTTCCCCTTTCTCTGCATCCTCTCCAACACCTGTTATTTCCTGTGTTGCTAATTCTGGCCATTCTGACAGGTGTGAGGTGATATTCACTATAGTTGTGATTTGTATTTCCCTGATGATGAGTGATGTTGAACATCTTGTTATGCATCTGCTACCCATCAGTGTTTTCTTTAGAAAAATGTCTGTTCATGTCTTCTGCCCATTTCTTAACTGGATTATTTGTTTTTTGGGTGTTGGGCTTCATAAATTCTTTATAGATTTTGAATACTGACCTTTAATCAGATATGTCATTTGCAAATATCTTCTCCCATTCCATACGTTGCCTTTTGGTTTTGTTGATTGTTTCCTTCAATGTGCAGAAGTTTTTTATTTTGATGCAGTCCTGAGAGTTTATTTTTGCTTTTGTTTCCCTTGCTTCAGGATACATATCTATTAAGAAGTTCCTATAGCCAGTGTCAAAGAGGTTACTGCCTGTGCTCTCCTCTGGGATTTTAATGGTTGGTTTCCTGTCTCACATTTAGGTCTTTCATCCATTTTGAATTTATTTTTTGTATAGTGTAAGAAAGTGGCCCAGTTTTCCCAATACTGTTTGTTGAAGAGACTGTCTTTTTCCCATTGGATATCCTTTCCTGCTTTGTCAAAGATTCGTTGACCATATAGTTGTGGGTTCATTTCTGGGTTTTCTATTCTGTTCTACTGATCTATGTGTCTATTTCTGTGCCAATACCCATACTGTGTTGATCACTACAGCTTTGTAATATAACTTGAAGTCTGGAATTGTGATGCCTCCAGCTTTGCTTTTCTTTTTCAAGATTGCTCCGGCTATTCAGGGTCTTTTGTGTTCCATATAAATTTTAGAAATAGTTTGTTCTAGTTCTGTGAAAAATGTTGTTGATATTTTGACAGGGATTGCATCAGATGTGTAGATTGCTTTGGGAATACAGACATTTTAACAATATTTGTTCATCCAATCCATGAGCATGGAATGCTTTTCCATTTCTTTGTGTCTTCTTCAATTTCTTTCATCGGTGTTGTATAGTTTTCAGAGTACTGATCCTTTACCTCTTTGGTTAGGTTTATTCCTAGGCATCTTTTTATTTTTGGCACAAATGTAAGTAGGATTAATTCCTTGATTTCTCTTTCTGCTCCTTCACTATTGGTGTATAGAAATGCAACAGATTTCTGTACTCTGATTTTTTATTCTCAGGAGATTTTTAAAGGGAGTTCCCCAACACTGGGCTGAATAGTGGTCTACAGGGTCACTGGTCCTCTTCCTGACATTTTCTCTTTTACGCTCCCCACACCCACTCCCTTCCTGATAATGGGGTAGTTCATTCTACAGAACGTATGTTTTATTATAGAAATTGATACCCTAAAAGAAAAATGTTTTTAACAGTTATTCAAGGGTAGATACTGAGTGACTTCTGCATGCCTAGCATTGTGATCAGTAAGAGGTAAAGATTAGGGGGCAAGGGGAATGAGGAAAGGCAAGCACAGTAAAGCCAGATCTGTTTGTACCCACATGGAGCTCACAATCCATTGGACAGACAAGACTATTACCATAAGTTAAAAAGTAACATAATATGGTGGTTCATGCCATAGAAACAATAGCATATTTAGCACTGGAGGAGACCAAATTCCATGTGGTTTAACCTGGACTAGGTCTTGAATGGTAGGAGAAATAAATAAAGAAGATAGTGGAGGTCAGTCTCCAGATAAGCCTGGCCAAAATCAATCAGACAACCCATTCTGTCCCTCCTATGGGCCTCCCTTCCACAATGTAGCCATATGGGACAGTGGAGGCCACAAATAACCTCAAGGGAACTCAAATAGGCCATAGGTTTGGGGGGAGGGTTTAAGTTTTTAATTCCAGTTAGTTAACATACAGTGTTATTTTAGTTTCAGGTGAACAATATAGTAATTGAATAGTTCCATACATCACCCTATGCTCATCATCACAAGTGCACTCCTTAATTTCCATCACCTATTTAACCCATAAATAGGCCAGATGTTTTGGTTCCACTTTATGTCCCCCTTTAGGATTGTTCAACACACAGAACCCAATTCTCAGAAAACACAAAATTAAAATGCTATGACTAAGTCAGAAAATCTTTCTCTTTCTACAGAGAACCATTCTATGCATATAATTGTGATCAGCTTTTCTCTGATGTGAGAATTTAAAATGGTAAATGATTAGCAAAAATTTTTGAAAGCAGGTACAAGATCAGGGCAAAGAGACCAGGTACCAGAAGAGCAGGGCAAGAATTAGTGTTCAAACCCAGGCAGAAGGAATCAAGACTTCAAGTGTGGTATAGTGCCATCCTGGAAGTGATAGTCTCCTTCCATTAAAGCCCTTTATACTCATGTAAGTATGACCATACAGATCCTGGCTATATGACCGCGGACACATTATTTACATTACGTAGAGAACGGGGGCAATCTTACCCACCTCCAAGGGAATAGATATTGGAGATAATACAGACAAAGATTTAAGACAGGACCTAGGACAGAAATTACTCGACTGGCATATATTATTAGCACGGTTAATAATAATAACTTTAATACCACTCTTCTGCTCTATCAAAGCTTCTTGTTTCTTTCTGAATTTTTTTTGCTATACCCAAATAACTAAAAAGTTACATGTTCGGATCCCCACAGGGTTTTCTTCTCCTGTTAGTGCTGTGGGTCATCCTGGTTTAATCAGTCCTTTTAAAGAATCACCAGCCATTATTCTCGCTGACATTTTAATCAGGTTTTCCCAAGAATCCCAAAGGAGGGGGGAAATGGAGTTGCAGTGAAAAAAAATCCACTTTTCTCTACATGCCAGTAAATTATAACTTTGTAGCTGCCTCAGAAAAAGAACAAAAGACACATGGCAGAACATTTTTCTGGCTAAAAAAACTGACAATGCAATAGAACCAAATTCCTTGCAGTACTGATGGTGGGGTGGGGGGTGCCAGACAGGGGCAGGGAACAAGTACAGTTCTACAGAAGCTCAATAAACGCTTCAAATAGTGAATGAATAAATGAATGATGCAAGGAAGATTTAAGCTATTATTATTCACTTTTTATATTCTGCTGCATCCAGAAAGGATTTGAGGTGGTTGAGGAATTAATTATATGAGTCAGAGTTTATATGTTCTGACAATTACCACAGAAGGTAAAACATTCAAGGATTCCAAATAGCCCAAGATTGGGAGCATCAATTAATTAATGCTAACTCTTCCTGCCTGAGCAAAGGCCTCAGGCTAATAACATTCTGAAATTGCTTAAAAGCAGTTATAGTCACAAAACCAAGGTACACCAGGAGTCCACTGGGAGCTTTAACAACATTACACCTGAGCTTTTTATGTCAGGAGGGAGCACAAGAGACCGTTCACAGACTGAAGCAAGATGGGGAAAAAGCCTCACTCAGCAAATAACATGCCATTAACTTGGTGTGTGTGAATGGTACTCAAGGAAGCAGTAATTGAGTCAATAAAAAATCAGAGTGGATAAACAGGCCAAAATGGGAGGCGGGGTGAAACTGCCAGTTGCCGAGCAAATACATAGTGAGACAAGTTGGAATATGTGGGTCACTGTATCAAAATCTTAAATACAATGCACATTAAATAAATGGTAGTAGTGATATTATAATGATGTGATGGAGGGAAGAAAGTAGTCGTTTAATAAAAATAATGGCTGAAGTGTATCATGTGCTTACTACATTCGCGGCACTGTCCTAACCACTTTACCCAAGTCTAATCCTCATTTAAGCCTCACAACAGCCCTACAAGGCAGCTTCCACAATAATCCCTATTTTGTATTTGATGGAACTGAGGTACAGGAAGTTAAGTGACTTATGTTTCATATCTTATCTCATTTAATCCTCACTATAATGTTTTGAGGGAGTTATCATTTCATAGATAAGAAAACTGAAGCACAGAGAGGTTAGTAATTTGGCCAGGTCTCAGAGCCATCCACCCGACCCTAGAGCTTGTACGAACATGCTGGTTGCTGCATGAAATATGTTTAAATTCACCACAAGGACTATCTAGCATGAAAAGTTTGGTTTTCATAGTAATAATAATAGCAAATCCTTACACTGAACTCACTGTGGGCCAGGAACTGTTTTTAATAATTAACTTACCCTTACAATATTCCTCTGGGGAAAAGAATGTATTATGCCCATTTTACAGATGAGGTAACTCAAACAGACCGATAACATGCCTGGCACAGTGTCACATAGTAAGTAGTTGAGTGAGACCATTTAGAATCTGTGTTTTTAACTACCCTGCTCTTCTATCTAAGAATGATGTTTTGAGGCCACGTTGCGTGACAATCGATAATGGTGACAAAGAAATCAGCAACACCAGGGAATTTCCTTCTGAAGCCTCATCTTATCACAGAAGGGTATTCACATCATTATTATGTCTCAAGGCCAACAATTCCTTTTAAAACTGGTGCTCTAATCTGGGAGAAAATCCTGTTCCCAAGAAAGAGAAAACGTATGAACAGAAGCACGGTGCTATACTGCAAACTATGACAAGATGCAAAGACAGGACATGCTGCAGCCCAAACACCTGTCATTTCCACCCCAAAGAGCAAACCCTTCTGCTGCCTACAGGATGGGGAGCAGCCATCAACTGTTGATGCCACCCACAAGTAACTAGAACCGTGGTTCCACTCCAGCATCCTCTCTGCCTTTAGAGAGCAGGCCATGACTTCATTTTATTTTTTCTATACCCTACTGGTTTTTTCTATAAATGCTATTGTGTAAAGAGACCCATAAGGAGATAAAGCTGAGAGATGCTGGCCTGTTGAAAATATGTTTTATAGCTACTCACAAAATGTGAATATGCCTGCCAGTGCTAACTGTGCTGATGGGAGGCCCTCCAGAGGTGTGAGCTCTGCCTGCTCTCCCCACTGCTGAAACAGTGTACTGTTTCAGAGGCTGTCACAAAAGATCAAACAAAATGGCTGGAAAGGATTAGTCTCCATTTTTATTAATGTTTTGAACTCCAGCAAAGCCCATACACTCCAGCAGCAGTGTCTGTCTCATAAGGCAAAGTTTTTGACCCATGGAGTGACTCATTCTTTTGAGACCTTCCCATTCTCATCAGTGACTCCTATCTGCCTAACCTGCTAAGATGGAAGTCTTGTCCAGAGTATGCCTGGGGTCTGCAAATCAAAGGAGGAGCACCAGGATCCAGATTTAAGGAACCTCAACTAGATGCCTCATTCTGAATTCCCACACAACCCTGTGTTTACCTCATCTCAACACACATCAATCACACTGTTTTGAAACTGCCCAGGAACATGATGGCATGTCTCACCCAATAGGCAGTACTTTCTCTGTGACCAGAAAATAGGTTAAGTTTACCTATGTTTCTGCAGAACTTAGAATTATACCTACCTGATAAAAGCACTCGATAAATATAGTGATGCAGGAGGCAGCCTGTATGGTAGTGTCAGTCTGAGCTATGTTAAAACAAAACTAAAAAGGAAGGAGTTAAGATGGTGGAATAGTAGGGAGACCCACTGAAAGCAAGGAGGAACTCTGTAGAGGACTGACCTGTGGGAAAGAGCAGCCAAAACATAGCAGCAGAGTGCACACAGCATATACCAGAAACTCTTCTGAAGCATGAGGCACAGGACACTGTATGACCCCTTCTTAATATAGTATTACTCCCAGAAACAGGAAACACAACAAGCTTTCATAACACGCAAAAGACAGAAACTCAGACATAATGACAAGACAAAGGAATTCTTCCCAAAAGAAAGATCAAGAAGAAATCACAGCCAGGGATTTGCTCAAAACAGATATAAGCAATATAGCTGAACAAGAATTTAGAACAACAGTCATAAGAATCCTAGCTGGGCTTGAAAGAAGCATAGAAGACACCAGAGAAACCCTGGCTGCAGAAATAAAAGACCTAAAAACTAGTCAGGCTGAAATTTAAAAATGCTATACCTGAGATGTAAAACAGACTAGATGTAATCACAACGAGGATGGAAAACACAGAGGATCAAACAAATATAGAAGATAAAATTATAGAAAATAATTAAGCTAAAAAGACGAGGGAAAGAAAACTATTAGACCATGAATACAGACTTAGAGAACTCAGCGATTCCACAAAGCGCAATAATACCCGTATCATAGGAGTCCCAGAAAAAGAGTGGGGAAAAGGGGCAGAAAGTTTACCTGAACAAATTATAACTTAGAAGTGCCCTAATCTGGGGAAGGAAACAGGCATTTGAGTCCAAGAGGCACAGAGAACTCCCCTCAAAATCAACAAAAACAGGTCAATGCCGGGGCGCCTGGGTGGCACAGCGGTTAAGCGTCTGCCTTCGGCTCAGGGCATGATCCCGGCATTCTGGGATCGAGCCCCACATCAGGCTCCTCCGCTATGAGCCTGCTTCTTCCTCTCCCACTCCCCCTGCTTGTGTTCCCTCTCTCGCTGGCTGTCTCTATCCTGTCGAATAAATAAATAAAATCTTAAAAAAAAAAAAAAAAAAACAGGTCAATGCCAAAACATATCAGAGTGAAATATGCAAAATACAAAGATAAAGAGAGAATTCTGAAAGCAGCTAGGGACAAAAGGTCCTTAACCTACAAAAGTAGCCACATAAGTTTAGCAATAGACCCATCCACAGAAATTTGGTAGTCCAGAAAAGAGTGATATGATATATTCAGCGTGTTTAATGGGAAAAATAGGCAGCTAAGAATACTTTATCCATGAAGGCTGTCATTCAGAATAGAAGGAGAGATAATGAGTTTCTAAGTCAAGCAAAAACTAAAGGAGTTTATGAACACTAAACCAGCTCTGTAAGAAATACTAAAGTGGACATTTGTGTAGGCAAGAGAGACCACAAGCAAAAAAGACTAGAAAGGAACAGAGATAATCTAGAGGAACAGCAACTTTACAGGTAATACAATGGTACCAAATTCATATCTACTAACAATTACTCTGAATGTAAATGGGCTCAGTGCTCCAATCAAAAGACATAGGATATCAGAATGGATTTAAAAAAAAAGATCCACTGATATACTGTTTACAAGAGACTCATTTTAGACCCAAAGACACCTTCAGACTGAAAGTGAAGGAGTGGAGAACCATCTACCATGCTAATGGACATCAAAAGAAAGCTGGAGTAGCCATATTCATATCAGACTAGAGTTTAAACCAAAGACGGTAATAAGAGATAAAGAAGGGCACTATATCATAATAAAGGGGTCTATCCAATAAGAAGATCTAACAATTGTGAATATTTATGCCCCCAGCTTGAGAGCAGCCAAATATATAAATCAATTAATAACAAACATAAAGAAACTCATTGATAATAATACAGTAATAGTAGGAGACTTTAACACCCCACCCACAGCAATGGACAGATCACCTAAGCAGATGATCAACAAGGAAACAATGGCTTTGAATGACAGGATGGACCAGATGGACTTAACAGACATAATCAGAGCATTTCATCCTGAAGCAGCAGAATACACTTTTTTTTCAAGTGCACGGGGAACATTCTCCAGAATAGATCATATACTGGGTCACAAACCCGGCCTCAACCAATACAAAAAGACTGAGATCATACCATGCATATTTTCAGACCACAACACTATGAAACTTGAAGTCAACCACAAGAAAAAATGTCAAAAGACCACAAATACATGGAGATTAAAGAACATCTTACTAAAGAATGAATAAGTTAACCGAGAAATTTAAGAGGAAATTTTTAAAAATACATGGAAGGAAATGAAAATTAAAACAGGACAGTCCAAAACCTTTGAGACACAGCAAAGGCTGTCATAAGAGGGAAATATATAGCAATACAGGCCTTCCCTCAAGAAGCAAGAAAAGTCTCAAAAATACAACCTAATCTTACACCTAAAAGAGCTAGAAAAAGACAGCAAATAAAGCCTAAAACCAGCAGAAGAAGGGAAATAATTAAGGTTAGAGCAGAAATAAATGATGTAGAAATAAAAAAAAAAAATCAACAAAACTAGGAGGTGGTTCAAGAAAGAACTAATAAGGGGCGCCTGGGTGGCATAGCAGTTAAGCGTCTGCCTTCGGCTCAGGGCGTGATCCTGGCGTTATGGGATCGAGCCCCACATCAGGCTCTTCTGCTATGAGCTTGCTTCTTCCTCTCCCACTCCCCCTGCTTATGTTCCCTCTCTCGCTGG
This sequence comes from Ursus maritimus, assembly GCF_017311325.1. NCBI lineage: Eukaryota > Metazoa > Chordata > Mammalia > Carnivora > Ursidae > Ursus > Ursus maritimus. The sequence continues at coordinate 38,438,182 of NW_024426996.1, forward strand.
CTGTCTCTATCTCTGTCAAATAAATAAATAAAATCTTAAAAAAAAAAAAAAAAAAGAAAGAAAGAACTAATAAGGGGCGCCTGGGTGGCACAGTTGTTAAGTGTCTGCCTTTGGCTCAGGGCGTGATCCCAGCATTCTGGGATTGAGCCCCACATCAGGTTCCTCTGCTGGGAGCCTGCTTCTTCCTCTCCCACTCCCCTTGCTTGTGTTCCCTCTCTCGCTGGCTGTCTCTCTCTCTCTGTCAAATAAATAATAAATAAATAAAATCTTTTAAAAAAAAAGAATAAAATTGATAAACCCCTAGCCAGACTTATCAAAAAGAGAAAGGATCCAAGTAAATAAAATCACAAATAAAAGAGATCACAATGAACACCTCAAAAATACAAACAATTATAAGAGAATATCACTAGCAATTATATGCCAACAAATCGATCAATCTGGAAGAAACAGATAAATTCCTAGAAACATATAAACTACCGAAACTGAAGCAGAAAGAAATAGAAAATTTGAACAGACCCATAAGCAGCAAAGAAATTGAATCAGTAATCAAAAATATCCCAACAAACAAGAGTCCAGGGCCAGATGGCTTCCCAGAGCAATTCTGCCAAACATTTAAATACCTGTTCTGATGAAGCTGTTCCACAAAATAGAAATGGAAGACAGGGGTGCCTGGGTAGAGCAGTCGTTGAGCGTCTGCATTCGGCTCAGGGCGTGATCCTGGCACTCTGGGATCGAGCCCCACACATCAGGCTCCTCTGCTGGGAGCCTGCTTCTTCCTCTCCCACTCCCCCTGCTTGTGTTCCCTCTCTCGCTGGCTGTCTCTCTATCACATAAATAAATAAAATCTTAAAAAAAAAATCAAAAAAAAAAAAAAAGAAAGAAAGAAAGAAATGGAAGACAAACTTCCAAACTTATATTCTATGAGGTCAGCATTACCTTGATTCCAAAGCCAAAGATCCCGCTAAAAAGGAGAATTACAGGGGCGCCTGGATGGCTCAGTCGTTAAGCGTCGACCTTCGGCTCAGGGCGTGATCCCGGCGTTCTGGGATCGAGCCCCACATCAGGCTCCTCTGCTGGGAGCCTGCTTCTTCCTCTCCCACTCCCCCTGCTTATGTTCCCTCTCTCACTGCCTGTCTCTCTGTCAAATAAATAAACAAAATATTTTAAATAAAAAAAAAAAAAGGAGAATTACAGAAAAAATATCCCTGATGAACATAGATGCAAAAATTCTCAACAAGATACTAGCTAATTGAATCTAACAGTGCATTAAAAAGATTATTTACCATGATCAAGTGGGATTAATCCCTAGGCTGCTGGGGTGGTTCAATATCTGCAAATCAATCAATATGGTACACCACATTAATAAAAAGAAAGGACAAGAACCATATGATCCTCTAGATAGATGAGAAAAAAAAAACATTTGACAAAATACAGCATCATTTCTTGATAAAAGCCCTCAAGAAAGCAGGGATAGAAGGAACATGACTCAACATCACAAAGGCCATACAGGAAAGACTTACAGCTAATCTCATCCTCAGTGGAGAAAAACTGAGAGCTTTTTCTCCCAAGGTCAGGAACACAACAGGGAAGTCCACTCTTACCACTGTGGCTCAACATTGTACTGGAGGTCCGATCCTCAGCAACCAGACAACAAAAAGAAATAAAAGGCATTCAAACTGGCAAAAAAGAAGTCAAACTTTCACTATAAGCAGATGACATGATACTCTATGTAGAAAACCTGAAAGAGTCCACCAGAATTACCAGAATTGATGCACAAATTCAGCAAAGTTGCAAGATATAAAATCAATGAACAGAAATCTGCTGCATTTCTATACACCAATAATGAAGCAGCAAAGAGAGAAATCAAGGAATCAATCCAATTTACAAATGCACCTAAAACTGTAAGATACCTAGGAATAAGCCTAACCAAAGAGATAAAAGGTCTGTACTCTGAAAACTATAGAACACTTATGAAAGAAATTGGAGAAGACACAAAGAAATGGAAAAACATTCCATGCTCATGGATTGGAAGAACAAATATTGTTAAAATACCTATACTACCCAAAGCAATCTACACATTCAATGCAATCGCTATCAAAACACCACCAGCATTTTTCACAGAGCTAGAACAAACAATCCTAAAATTTATATCAGACCAGAAAAGACATCGAATAGTCAAAGTAATGTAGAAACGAAAAGTAAAGCAGGAGGCATCACAGTTCTGGACTTCAAGCTGTATTACAAAGCTGTAATCATCAAGACAGTACGGTATTGGCACAAAAACAGACATATAGATCAATGGAACAGAATAGAGAACCCAGAAATGGACCCACAACTGTATGGTCAACTAATCTTCAAGAAAGCAGGGAAGAGATCCAATGGAAATAAGACAGTCTCCTCAACAAATAGTGTTTAGAAAACTAGACAGCAACATGCAAAAGAATGAAACTGGGCCACTTTCTTATACCATACACAAAAATAAATTCAAAATGGATGAACGACTTAAATGTAAGACAGGAAACCATCAAAACCATAGAGGGGAAAACAGACAGCAACCTCTTTGGACTCAGCCACAGCAAATTCTGACTAGACACATTGCCGGGGCAAGGGAAACAAAAGCAAAAATGAACTACTGGAACCTCATCAAGTTAAAAAGCTTCGGCGTAGTGAAGGAAACAATCAACAAAACTAAAAGGCAGCCAACGGAATGGGAGAAGATATTTGCAATAACATAACAGGTAAAGGATTAGTATTCAAAATCTATACAGAACATATTTTAAAAAAAAAAGAACTTATTAAATTCAACACCCAAAAACAAATAATCTACTTAAGAAATGGACAGAAGACAAGAATAGACAATTTCCAAAGAAGACATCCAGATGGCTAACAGATAAATGAAAAGATGCTCAACATCACTCATCATCATAGAAATACAAATCAAAACTATAACAAGATACCACCTCACACCTGTCAGAATGGCTAAAATTAACAACTCAGGAAACAACAGGTGTTGGTGAGGATGTGGAGAAAGGGGAACCCTCCTATACTGTTGGTAGGAATGCAAACTGGTGCAGCCACTCTGAAGAACAGTATGGCAGTACCTCAGAAAGTTAAAAGTAGAACTACTGTACGACCCAGCAATTGCACTCCTAGGTATTTATCCAAAGGATACAAAAATGCTGATTGAAGGGATACATGCACCCCAATGTTTACAGCAGCACTATCAACCACAGCCCAATTATGGAAAAAGCCCAAATGTCCATCCACAGATGAATGGATGAAGATGTGGTGTGTACACACACACACACACACACACACACACACACACTGGAATATTACTTGATGATCAAAAAGAATGAAATCTTGTCATTTGCAACAACCTGGATGGAACTACACTGTATTTATGCTAAGCAAAATATGTCATTCAGAGAAAGACAAATATCATATGATTTCATTCATAGGTGCAATTTAAGAAACAATCAGATGAACATAGGGGAAGGGAAGGAAACATAAAATAAAAACAGAGAGGGAGGCAAACCATAGGAGACTCTTAAATATAGAGAACAAACTGAGGTTTGCTAGAGGGGAGGTCGGTGGGGGATGGGCTAAATAGGTGATGGGCATTAAGGAGGGCACTTGTTTGGATGAGCACTAGGTGTTGTATATGGGTGATGAATCACTGGATTCTGCTCCTGAAACCAGAGCTGCACTGTAGTTAACTAACCTGAAGTGAAAGAAAAAAGGAAGGAAGGAAGGAAGGAAGGAAGGAAGGAAGGAAGGAAGGAAGGAAGGAATCTGTTCCTATAAACTCAAAAATAAATAAATAAATACATACATACAAAAAATTAAACCAAAAAAATGGGGGCTCATTTTCATCATCCTGCATTGAGTGCTTCTGTCACTGTAGCAGATATTTTGATGGGCTGTCTCATGTTATTTTTATTTTTGTTAGTGATTTTATTTTTTTAATTATTTTTTATTATTTTCAATGGTTGTCTTATTTTATACTTACAAGCAATCCAATTACATAAATAACATAATTATGCTTATTTTATAGTTGAGGAAATGGATGCTCACAATAACTTGTCCAAGATCACACAGTGATCTGAGCTGAGACTTGAAACCAGGAAATTTGATTCCAGCTTGCATGAAACTAAACACACCCTTCCACACCTCCCCTCAAGATGCAAGCTCCATTTTTCCGTTTTGTGATTCTACCTCTTCCCCCACCCCAGCCCTCTTTTCCCCTTGGTGCTCTTTATCATTAACTTTACACCTAAATAAAAATGGCTGGAAGGTAGAGTACATAGAACCTTCAGTACTGAACCTAAACCCAGACTCAACTCTCATATTTCAGATCAGACCAGATGGACCTCCATTGGAACATCTTGGTCCTGGTTAGAATCCATCTCTGAGGTGGAGGGAGAGACCCCTCTGGTGGAAGCATGTGCGCCAGCCCCAACTCTGTCTCAAGGCCCACAGCACAGCTAACCTCTCTGAGACCTACCTATTCAAAACATGAGGATAATCATTCTTGCCCTGCATTTTTCCTGGTCTAGTTTTTGTGAAGACTGCCTTGTTAGGCTGCCTCACTATAAATGAGAGCACTTTGAATATCCTGTCGTACTCTCTGCCAATGATGAGATAGTGTTGGGATCCAATGACTCTTATTTAGGCAATGGAGGTAGATTGCTTTTATTCACTTATCTTCTGTATCTAATAAAAAGGAGCAAGAAAGAAAGCGTCATTTCTAAGAAAGAGACACAGAGACAGAAAAAGAAAGAGAGTAAGAGACAGAGAGGAGAAAGGCAACAGAGAGATGGGACACAGGCAATGAGACAGGGAGGGAAAAACAGACTGAGACAATCAGAGCCAAAGAGACAGAGGACTAAAGATAGAGACAAAGAGAGGAACCAGAGAGAGGACCCAAAGCTAAGACAAAGTTTCATGTCTATTCCTTTAGATGCAACAAGCAAATTGCCTCCAAGATCGGGCACAAACCTAATTTTAATAAATTCTTTCTTTCCCCAACTGGTTGACGCTGAATTTCTTCCTCTTTAGTTGTCCCTCTACTGCACCACAGTACTCAACCCACATTAACTAGTCTCAAGTATGTATCAGGAAGGAGTAGGGTCCTGTTTAGAAAAGCCATATTGCCAAGTGAAGAAGGATTTCAGTTGCACCTGGCTTGTGACTCGACGTTTTCCCACCTGGGTCTCCTGGAGCATTCCCTGCTCAGCACTTTACTCTCACTGCTATTACCAGCCCCTGGGCAAAGATGTGCTGGCCATCTTGCGGCTCACTAAATGAGGCTGGACTGCACCAAATTGGTGATGAGAGCCCAAACTCTCTGTCCAGTGTTCACATGAAGACCATGAAGACTATCAACCTGTCACAGTCTCAAGAATGATAAGCCTACTTCTGAAGAATGACAGTACTGTTCCCTTCTGCTTTAAAGGTAAAAGGTAGGACCCACATTTGTGGTGGAAACATTAGTCCTTGAGCCCAAGTCCTAAGAGTCTGATGACTGACTCTTCCAGAGATCTAGTTCCGGGCTATTGTATAGATCACCTCAAAGACTGCTCATTTAGGGCACTCTCTCCATGTCCTTTACTGACACCCTTCTTCCTTCCTAGATGGAAGTGAATAGCTACATGCTTTATAGTTGTCTGTTGCATCACAGTTTCCCTTTCACACACATCTGATCCCCTCAGCCTCCTGAGTGATGATAAAGATAAGAAAGGTAAGGGGCGCCTGGGTGGCTCAGTTGTTAAGTGTCTGCCTTCGGCTCAGGGCATGATTCCGGAGTCCTGGGATCGAGCCCTGCATCAGACTCCTCTGCTGGGAGCCTGCTTCTTCCTCTCCCACTCCCCCTGCTTGTGTTCCCTCTCTCACTGGCTGTCTCGGTGTCAAATAAATAAAATCTTAAAAAAAAAAGAAAGAAAGAAAGAAAGGTAAGTCTCAGAGTATGTAGTCTGCTAATTAGCACTCATGGAGCATCTGCTATATGCCAGGTACTGTCTGAGGCCATTACACAAGTTAGCTCATGTAAACCTCTGATCCTAGCATCAAGGAAGTTATTACGTGCCCCTGATTCAGAGATGTGGAAACTCAGATTCAACAGGCTGAGTGGCTCAAGTACGTCAGGTAGCATTCAGAGAGCTGTGGCTGGGACAAACACCATTGACTCCACATTTAGGCGTAACAAGAGATACCCTATATTTACCCCTTCAAGATTTCAGAGGTAGATTTATTTTCAAAGGGAAAAAAAATCTCACAGTGGGTAGATCAGGTCTGTCCTGGCCAATTGCTTGAAAAACAAAGTTCTAGAACCCTCCATTTGTGTACCATGAACAATTCCTTTGACTTGCCACTTCCCCTCTCTGTGCACTCAATAAAACGGAAGTGCTTGCTACTTAAAGAAGAGGTTTCTAAGAAACCCAAAACCTTACTTGTAGTAGGACCCTTACTACAAGTGTCTTGAACAATGAAAATCGCTTTCCTAAATGAAACTAGACTCGAGTGGTTTGTTCTGCCCTGTTATAGTCGTCCAGTCAGAACTGTTCGTGTGATTTTTTTCAAAGTTCTGAAAACAACCTGAGGAGATAATAAAATATCATCCTCTTTATTGAAGTCTGAGATTCCCTAAAGCTGAAGACTGCAGATTGTGGTGTTTGATTGCCCTAAATGAAAATGTTGGAAGATAAAGAATCCCCTAGGCTCTAACCTTCAAGGAGCAAACCATGCCCAGAGGCAAGGAAACACAGCCATTCTAATATATTCTCCCTCTGCTAAATTCCACATTCTGCAAAAATTCTCTCTGCTACCTAACTACATTAGTGCAGAAGGCAATCAATACGAAAATGCCAGGTTCATCCTAAGGGATCCCGACTGCAGAGCAAAAACTTGAAGCAACTCAATACTGAAACTTAAACGGCTGACCCCTTATTCACTGTGTGGCACCCTCTTAGAGATACTCATGCATTCTTGGTTTTCAAAGTGAAAGCTTTTCCTAATGAACCATGGATTATGTTGCTACAGTCTGATGTGAGACAAGGCCTTTGTAACCAATTGGAGGACCACCCAATCAGAAAGCCTTTGTTTCTGGAACTTCCGAGAAGGACGGGTTTAGGTTTATAGCACCCTCTAAAACCATCACCTCTCTACGACAACTACATATAACAATGACTCTACATGTACTCTTTCTCCTTTTAACTGATCCGCTGCTTATGTTTCAGGTTGATTTGAAGAAAGTGCTCCATACTCTCTGAGAGCACACTGAAGGAAAGCCACTATGTAACAACCATAATAAATCCAATGCCTCATTAGTCCCACTCCCCTTCCTGTCACTGCTACAGGACATGCTGAGAAAACCAGTAAATGAGAAAAGACTGCTTAACACTTAATGTAGACACCAAATTCGAGGAATAAGTCATGGTGGGCAGGGAAGGTTTGATTAGAACTTTATTAGAACTCAATACATATGGAAGCATGTATTGAGAGAATATGTATATTATATTTATATTTAACAGAATATAGGTTCTAAACACCTTTAAACACTAAGTCTTAATGTGGAGGAGGTTTTTCATTTATGTTCCCCCAAAAAGAACTGAATGACAACCCAATTTAAGATCCATCACTTCCTGTTTGACTTTTACAGAATGATCATAAAGAGGGTTATTTTTGCAAACATATTCAAAGGTTTCTTCAGTTTTCTCAGGGGTCTCTATTTTCCTTTGATATTCATATCATTCTTTTGAGGCATTTTTCTAATTATTATAGATATGTAACAGATTACCCCCAAAACTCAGTGGCTTAAAATAACAACACCTACCTTGTTAATACATTCTCCCCCTCCTAATTTCCACATTCTGCAAAAATTCTCTCTTCTACCTAGAAGCAGCTCAGTACCAAAACTTAAATGGTTGACTCCTTAATAAGCAATCTGAGCAGGGCACAGTGGGGACAGCTTGTCACTGCTCCACATGTCATCAGCTGGAGCAAACACTGGGGGCTAGGATCATCTGCCAGCCTGCCATTTATATGTCTGGCACCTGGGCTGGGAAGACTCAGCTGAAAGCCAAAACAGCAAGGGCTCCTCACGCTTCTTCCTCCCGCTCACTGATTTCACCACATCGTCTATCCAACATAGTGGCTTCAGGAGGCTGGATTTTACACACGGCACCTCAGGGCCCCTGAAAGAGAAAGCTGAAGCCATATCACTCTTTATGACCTAAGCGGGGAAGTCACACAGAATCTCTGTTCTGTCATATTCTTCTATTTCTTAGAAGCAAACCTCTAAAGCCAGCCTATTTTCAAAAAGAGAGGAATTAAGATCTACCTTTTATGAGAGCGGTGTCAAAGAATTTGTGGACATGTTTTAAAATTACCAAAAGTGTCTATCATGTCATCTTCTTTGTTGATTTTCTCTTCTGATTTTTGACTGATTCAACTCTGCCATATCCATTTGTCATTGGTTCTGTGTAAATCTGGCATCAGGTTCATGAGGGCTGGGATTTCCATCTCTTTTACTCAGGGCTAGTCTCCGATACCTAGTATCTGCTACATGGAAGGTGCCCAATAAATATTTGTTGAATTAATGACTGACTCCACAGTTACCCAATATTAATTTAGTCACCTCATGAAATCCTGCATCCTTTATATGATTTGCAATTTTACTTTGCACCTAGTTTTCCTTGTCATTTTATTGTATTGTCTGAAGTTAACAATTTGAGGCAATCAGCAAAAGACTAGTTTCAAAAAATGTTGATAAGCAGAAATAAAAGCTAATACTACCCAAAGATATTGAAATGGGGATTAATATTGTAAGTGGTCACTTCATTTTGCAAGGGAACATAAGGAGCTCTGTTCCCCACATGAAAGCTCATAACTGCAAGAGCCCAGATAATGAAGACTTAAATAACAAGGACTCTCAGAATAACTTTCAGCAAGTCAAAATCTCCCATCACTTCAGGCTTTCCAGTTACAGAAGGGCACTACCTCCCAAGGTTTAGCTTCTTGATGATTTTAGAACTTAGAATTTTAGACCAGGGTCACAGATAGAGGTGGACAGATACTTATTATCTGTAATAAAATTATCATTAACACTAGTGAGTATCAAGTTCCCTGATTTCAAACTATATTTCAATGCTATAGTAATCATAACAGGATGGTGTTAGCATATAAAGACATATAGCTCAATGGAACAGAAAACGGAGCCCAGAAAAAAACCCACACATATATGGTCAATTATTTTACAGTAAAAAAGCCAAGAATATACAATGGGAAATGACAGTCTCTTCATTAAATGGTATTGGGAAAATTAAACAGCCAAATGCAATAGAATGCAACTGGACCACTATCTTACACCATACACAAAAATCAGCTCAAAATGGATTAAAGATTGGAATGCAAGACTTGAAACCATAGAATTCCTAGAAGAAAATATAGGTAGTAAGCTCTTTGACACTGGTCTTGATGATGATTTTTTGGATCTGATACCAAAAGTAATGGCAACAAACACAAAAATAAACTGGTTGGACTACATCAAACTAAAAAGCTTCTGCACAACAAAGGAAACCATCAACAAAATGAAAAGGCAACCTACCAAATTAGAGAAAATATTCACAAATCATATATCTAGTAAGGGGTTAGTATCCAAAATATATAAAGAACTCATACAACTCAATAGCAAAAAAACCACAATCTAATTAAAAAATGGGCAGAGGATCTGAACAGACATTTTTCCAAAGACACAGAGATACACAGCAGGCACATGAAAAGATCCTAAACATCACTTATCATGAGGGAAATGAAAATCAAAACCATAATAAGGTATCACTTCCTACCAGTCAGAATGGCTATTATCAAAAAGGCAAGAAATAGCAAGTATTGGCAAGGATGTAGAGAAAAAGGAACCTCTGTGCACTGCTGGTAGGAATATAAATTGATGCAGCTGCTATGGAAAGCAGTATGGAAGTTCCTCAAAAAAAATAAAAATAGAACTACCATGTTATCCAGCAATTCCACCTCTGGGTGGGTGTTTACCTAAAGAAAATGAAAACACGAATTCAAAAAAGATCCCCCACGTTCACTGCAGCATTATTCACAATAGCCAAGACATGGAAACAACCTACATGTTCATCTATGGATGAATGAATAAAGAAGGTACAAGTGTGTGTGTGTGAGAGAGAGAGAGAGAGAAAGAAAGAGAGAGAGAGAGAGAGAGAGGGAGATACTATTCAGCCTTAAAAAAGAATGAAATCTTGCCATTTGAGACGACATAGGTGGACTTGGAGGGCATTATGCTAAGTGAAATAAGTCAAACAGAAAGGTAAGTACCATATGACCTCACTTGTATGTGGAAACAAGTTCACAGATACAGAGAAGAGATTATGGTTGCCTAGAATGGGGTGAGGGAGAGAAGGGGGGGAAACAGGGTTAAAAGGCACAAATTTCCAGTTATAAAAAGAGTAACCATGGGGTGTAATGTACAGCCTTACTACTACAGTTAGGAATACTAAACTGCATACTTGCAATATGGATCTGAAATGAAATATACATAGTGGATCCTGAAAATTCTCATCATGAAAAAAAAATTTGTAACTATGCATGGCAATGGATGTTAACTTGACTTATATTTTCGTTGTAAAATGGATCATTTTGCAATATATACAAATATCGAGTTATTACACTATACACATAAAACTAATATAGTGTTATATCAGTTATACCTCAAAAAAAGGCTTAAAAATAAAAAAATCAGATGACGTTTAAAATAGCTAATTATCATTTACTATGTATCAAGAATTGTGCTTTCCATGTATTATTATCTCATGTAATCTTTACAGCAAACCTTTGAAATAGGTATTATTATTTTCATTCTCATGATGATCAAATAAATTACACTTTCCTCTGGTAATAAAATGGAAACAGAACCAAGCTCAAGACTCACAGCAGAGCCAACACTGTTAACAGCCATGCCTTCTCACCTTCCATTATTGCCGTGCAGAATGACTACATTAGGCCTGGCTATGAAACTAGTCATACTGGGACAGGGAACCCTAGTAAGGATCTGTCTCAGGTCTCAGCAAAGGACATTAAATTACAAGAAGGACTAGAATGACCCAGTTATAACCCAGCTTCATAAATAGCTTTCTATAGATGCTGCCACATAGCCTTCTCTCTGCTGGTTTCTAGGCAGACTTTCTGAATAACTCTAATTCAAAACTTTTTTTTCAATTAAACAGAGCACATTTTTTCCCTGATGACTAAGTCATTGGTTCCACCCTATCTTAAGATTACACAGAATAAGGAAGGGTTTGACCCATTTTTAAGTAGTACGTTCAGGATACCATATTTTTAAAAGCAAGCTAATTACAGATAGCAAGGACCTTTGTCCCTAAAGCTGATCTATAAAGACTCAAAATAGTTTACAGACATTATCCCAAATTCACTGTCACAACAAAGCTAGCATTATCCTCTCCATTTTGCTTATGGAGCACCTGAAAGAAGGAAATTATATGACTTTGGCATTGTACAGAGATGCTTCTGTTAACCCTGTTACAGGAGCTGACTGGGAGGAGGTTGGGGGAGAGGAGACTAGCTGGTCTAGACCAGTTTTCAACCAACTTCCTCAAACATGGCTCAATACCGGGGAGATAAAAGGTGGCAGATGGGCAGAGCCCTGTTCAACTAGAAGAGCCCAGCTTTGCATAGATTTTATCTGCTTTACTGATTAGGATTTTGTGAAAGATTTCCCTTTAACAAAAGTATCGACTGCTAAAAATCCGATAAAACCACTGACCTGGAGATATTTGGGGTATACCACTTTAACAAATAAACATTTAGTAATATTCAATGGCTATTCTACAAGACCAAAAGCAATTGATAATGACAAACTCTGAGCTTCTCTGAGCTATGCTCAACACATTACAGGTATTAACATTTCATCATGGTAAACTTTCATTTTACTGATGAAGAAATTGAAGCTTAGAAAAGTAACTTGCCTATGATCATTAAGCCAGCAAGTGGTGGAAGCCAGGTGAAGCCAAGCAGTTTAAGCTCCTTTACTTCAGGGGCTCCGAGAGCAGGCTCCTGTGGTGCCAGTCTGATGTCTGCCAAGGTCCGAGGGTGCAGCTACCAAAACACTCCGTTCCATCGCCCCAGAGGCCCACTGGCTCTCAGCCAGAGGCCCAAAAGTTGTCCCTAGAGCCTTTCCACAAGTACAACCTCAGGGCACTGCGCTTTCTCTCTGACTCAGCCCAAGTGCTAGCACTCTGCAGTGGGGCAGCCGGCCTCCTCACCCAAGCCCCTCAACCAGGAAATGTTCTCTTGTGAACGCCATTGGCCATGCCCCCGGGCCTGGTCTGACGGATAAAATGAGAGGTTTCCCAGGAAGGGAAGCAGGATATGGCTGAAGCCTTTTAGGAGTTCACCTTATAGCTTAGGCTAGGTGCGGAGAGGGGAAGTAAGGCCGAGTCCAAATACTGGGGCAGGAAGAGGGTGGGCTCGGTTACCGTGACCGTCAGGGACGTTCAGAAGGCTGGCAGAAAGCACGTGCAGGGCGGAGCCACCTCATAGAGGCAGCCGATCTCGCGAGATCTCAGGAGCTCCGGGGGCTGCCGGGAGGATCCGGGGATGAGAAGCCGACCAACTTCGAGAGGCTCGCCTATTCCTTTAGACAGTCGGTATGGATTCTGAATTTGCAGGTAAACACCAGTCCTAACGGACACCTCCCCACTCAGCGCAGCCTCCACCCCTGTCAGAGCCACGGGGCTCATCCCAGGGGCTCGTTTGGATGTGGGGGTTGTGCTCCGGCCCACTGGAGGTGCAGGGGCGGGACGCCAGAGGCGCTGTGGGGCAGTGAACTGCGCATGTGCGGCCAAGGTGTCTAGCCTGCGGGAGGCGGGAAGCAGGGCCTATGGGTGCCGGCACCCGAGGGCACCAAACCAGCTTCTGCTGTGGTCCAGGGATGCAGCAACCTCAAACAGCCCGGCTGTGTACCAGTCTGTTACTCAGTCTCTGCCCCAGTTAATGACCTCACCCGCTCCTGAAGCTCCTGTCACAGAAAGATAGAACTAGCAACTTGTATTCGGTACAAAGACTACAGAACAAAAGCAAGGTGTTCTATAATAAAAAATTTGGATGGCCTTTGTCCTGAGTAGGAAGGACCCTCTAAATCCTTGGAATTTCCAGGGTAATAGAAGTGTCTTTCGTGCCTAGTTAAGGAAGCCCCAGTAAAAACTCGACACAGACTATCTTGGGTGAGCTTCCCTGGTTGGCAGTACTCTGTGTGTATTGCACATCGAATTGCTGAGAGATTGATGCATCCTGACTCCATCAGGAAAGGACACCTCATGCTTTGAGCCTCTTCTTTTGTCTGGTTCTGATTTGTCTGAACTCTTTGCTGTAATATGATGGTAATTGTAAGTATGCCACGTTCCTGTGTTCTCTGAGTCATTCTAGCAGACTATCCCAAATTAGAGGGAACCCCCAAATTTGTAGCCAGTTGGGCATAAGTCCGCATGGCCTGGGAACCCCTGCGACTGGGTGGTGTGTACAGTCTTGTGGAGGACTGTGCCCTTAACCTGTGAAGTGTGGCCTAAGTGTGGGTGGTTAGCATCAGGAGTCATTGCTCAAAGCTATGTGGAATATCCTGTATTCATGTAACCTGGCTAAAATTGATCTTCAGGATTCAGAACTGACCATCCCATGGCTTTCACAAGCAGCAGTTCTCTAAGGGCTGTTGCTTCATGCCCATGTTTCATTGTCCCACTGAATTAGGTGATCTCACTTTAATACACCAGACCCAGGGCGTATTCATGGAAATGATGAACCACCACGGCTGTAAGACCTTTACCAGAGGGGAATTTCTACTCATTGGCTTTTTCAGTTGTACTCCCTTACATTTTTACTCTTTTTGACCTTCACTGTGTAAGAATCTAAGATTTTGAGGCGCCTGGGTAGCTCAGTCGGTTAAGCCTCTGACTCTTGATTTCTGCTCAGGTCATGATCTCAAGGTCAAGGTCGAGCCCTATGTGGGGCTCCGAGGTGGGCATGGAGCCGACTTAAGAGTCTCTCTCCCAACTATGGACTATGAGAAACAAACTGAGGGCTTCAGAGGGGAGTGGGGTGGGGGAATGGGATAGACTGGTGACGGGTAGTAAGGAGGGCACATATAGCATGGTGTACTGGGTGTTACACGCAACTAATGAATCATCGAACTTTACATCAGAAACCAGGTATGTACTGTATGGTGACTAACATAATATAATAAAAAAAACATTAAAAAAAAAAAGAGTCTCTCTCCCTCTGTCTGCCCCTCCCCACATCATGCACATGCACTCAAGTCTCTCCCTCTCAAAAAAAAAAAGAAAGAAAGAAAGAAAGAAAGAAAGAAAAGAAGAAGAATCTAAGATTTTGTTCCTCATTAAAATAAAAACAGAACACTACCTGGATACACCTAACATTCTTTTGCACTGTTCTTCAGACCTCTAACTAGCTGTAAGTCTGGACACAGACTTTAAAAACACTAAAAAAATATATTTATAAGATTAGAAGATAAAGCATAATATAGATTGATCAGGGATTTAATGTAGGATTTGAATTAAGCAAAGGAAAGGGAATAGAATCTTCAAATCATAGGATTTATCTTACTCTTATAAAGAACTAAGTAGCAAATATGGGAGCTATAAAAAGCCTCTGTGATAATCTAACTCAAAGCTTCATTTTGGGTGTTAACTAGACTTATCATGGCGATCACTTCACAATATATACAAATATCAAATCATATAGTACATCCGAAACTAAAATAGTGTTATACGTCAAGTATATCTCAATTTTTAAAAATTTTATTTTGTGGGTGAGGAAACTAAGGCCCAGAAAGGTTACAGTGAAATGTCTTTCCCTAAGTTACAAACTATGATATCTGAAGGCAGTGTTTCCTTGGAATGTATTTTATTTTTAGAAGTCATACTTGCTAAAATTCTTTTTTCCAAAGCAGAAAATCTGAACCATCAATGTGATATCTTATTCAAAACATAGTTTGAAAATGTCACCATTACCAGTAGAATGACCTTACCTTTGTGTCATGACTTAATGCAGGAATGTTCCAGGTTTTTGGAAAGAAAGGTCCCAGCTTTTATTTCCATGGAAGCTATTCTCTTTCTAGGAGAGTAAGGAAATGAAAATCAGGTATCCTAGATCCTCTCTAGAGCTACACAAAGTTTCTGGTTTTTTTTCTGGATTATTCCCAGTTCTTCAGTTATAAAATTGGACGACATAAAACGTGGCTTGTTTTAGTAATAGATGTATTTTTGAGAGAGAGTTTCAGTCACAATCTTTTTTTTTTTTTTAAGATTTTATTTATTTATTCGACAGAGACAGCCAGCGAGAGAGGGAACACAAGCAGGGGGAGTGGGAGAGAAAGAAGCAGGCTCATAGCGGAGGAGCCTGATGTGGGGCTCGATCCCAGAACGCCGGGATCACGCCCTGAGCCGAAGGCAGACGCTTAACCGCTGTGCCACCCAGGTGCCCCTCAGTCACAATCTTAATCCGACAAGGGACTGTGGTATTTAAAGAAATCCTAACGTGAATCCTTTTGTAAAACCAAAAAGAAAATTATTTTCTAATGTAACTAACCTCACCACAATTTTTCTGTTTCATAAATTCAGATTTCTATACGTAGATGTTTCCTTTAAATGAACTTCCCCTGTATTACATACTCTACATTATTCTGGGATGATATGTGAAAAAGGCAGATGAATGTGGCAAAGTGCTGGGATAGCCTCAGAAAGAGTCACCTGATTCAGGTAGAGCAGGCAAAAATACAAAGGCTTTATTTCCTTTATCCTGAACCAGCAAGGCTGTTTTTCAAGATCCAGTCAGTATATGCAGCAGCAAATAGCTCAAGAATGTTTAATACATGATCAAGTGCACCTCACAATTTCACCCAAACACCCAATGTATTATTCCAGTAGGCTGTGAGAGACAAGCATCAATCAACATTCAGGCTACCTCATCCTTTCTCAAGGTGAAAGAACTAAAACAACTGTATTATCTATATGACAATCACTCCTGTTTTATTTGGAGCTGCGTTCCACTCTGACCATCAGAGAAGCAATGACATAGTTTTACTGCTGCTTTTATTAAATATTATTACTGTGGTGCAAGCTTGACGGTCGAGAGAGGAGAAAGAGGAGGCAGCTTCATTGCCCAGAGGAGATCCAGTAATCAGATAGTCTGCAGCCTGAAGAGGACATCAATCTTCTGAATCCAATTCTGACTATACACTTTAGCGGTGACTGTATAGTCTCAGTATAAAATGTTGACGATATTAAGGCAATTGCTAACCTAAAAAGTGTGTGTTTAAGAAAGAGAACAAAAGGGAGGGCTCTAGAGATTCAGAACACTGTTAAGAATACTAATTGATATTTTTAAAAAACAGTCCTGAGAAAATACACTGGACTGGCCAACAGATTTTTTTTTCCCATTGTAATCCTTTGTCGTCTTTGTCTTTTTTATGTTTTTTGTGAGGTTTTTTTTAAGATTTATTTATTTATTTATTTTAGAGAGAGAGAGAGAGCATGTGCACAAGCGGGGGGGGAGGGGCAGAGGGAGAGAGAGAATCACAAGCGACTTTCTGCTGGGTGTGGAGCTTGATCCTACAACCCAGAGATCACCTGAGCTGAAATCAAGAGTCAGTCGCTTAACTGACTGAGCCACCCAGGTGCCCCTTGTGGGGTTTTTTTAATGCCAGTCTAGCATCCAACCTGCCCCTTGCCTGGTTTTAAGGAATACCTACCTTCTGGAGCATAGTCTTAGAGAGTTCCTACAAGCTCCCAGAGAGGAAGCTACAGGGATTCAATCCTTCCTTTCCCCATTCCCTAGTAGGCAATGCTAGCACACGATCAAGGCTCAGTCTGTCAGATGCTCTCACTCACCTGAATTTTGAGCAAGTGAAGCAAAGGTAAAGGGTTGGTTAAAGGTACTCACAGCAGCGGCATGACCAGATTCTCTTGTTTCTTGACTCTCATTCTTGTTCATTTTCCAAACATGATCTCCCAACCCCCACTGTGCCCCTTATTTGCTTTAGAGTCAGAGTTTTTCTCAGTTACTTGCAACCCAGAGCATCATAACTGATATACATCATTATGAGATTTCCATAAATGTGAGACTGAAGCCCAGAATGGGGGACATCCTAAGGAGAAAAAAATATGTCTTCCAAAAAACTCATTATTACTTAAGGTTCCTATTTTATATCTTATGTCTCATATCTCTAATATGAGAAAGGCATACAGAAAATGAATACTAATTTTCTTATATTTTTATTATTGCCACTGTATGTGTGAGACATTTTTCTTTTGTTACCTATTCCTCTGGTTGGGTGAATCCCCAAGAGTAACTAGGAAAATGGGATGATTGGTAACATGGCAGAGCTCTTTCAATAATCCCAGCCCTGTAAATGAGCATTAGAGCTATACCTTAGGACTGAAGTAGGAACATAGTAAGAAATACAGCAGGGGATGCAAAGTTTTGAAGCCAGAAGAAAAGTAGGCTTTGCTTACACTGACAGGAAGCTGAACTGGGGTGAAGAGCCTCCCAGGATGGATCCTTCAATGATGGAAGCTCCAGAGCCTTAAGAGAAAGCAAGCCCAGCCGCTGCACTAGCTCAGTGAGTAAAGAAGTTAAGTGTCGTTGCAAATGGACAGTATGTAAACCAGGAAAAGTGAGATCAGAGCACCAGATAGCCTATATTCCAGGCAGGAATTGTGGAACTACAGAGAATAAGCCTTCCACTTTCAGGCAAGACTTGCCTAGGAAGCAGAGTGACTACAGATGAAGGAGAGCCTAGCCAGAGCCAAAGGGAATGACCTTGAGGCTCATATGCACAATTAAAGGCTCAGAAGTAAGTCTGAGCAATCCCAGCAGGAAACTATCAGTCTACCTTGCTTCAGATAATCTGTGCTCTGAAAATGCTTCTCCATCTATGTTGTATATATTCTTTGGGTGCATGTGTATAGGTGTTTGGAGATTAATGTTGATAGCTTTTCACATTGTTTTCTAAAATATTTCACTCGCCTTTGCTGAATTAAGAGAAAAATATCCCTGGGAGAACTACCATACTCAATTTGACCTTCAAATAAAAGAATACTAAGAAGTCTTTCTAAAAAGAAGATGAGGGGGCGCCTGGGTGGCTCAGTCGTTAAGCGTCTGCCTTCGGCTCAGGGCGTGAGTGATCCCGGCGTTATGGGATCGAGCCCCACATCAGGCTCCTCCGCTATGAGCCTGCTTCTTCCTCTCCCACTCCCCCTGCTTGTGTTCCTTCTCTCGCTAGCTGTCTCTATCTCTGTCGAATGAATAAATAAATAAAATCTTTTAAAAAAAAATAAAATAAATAAAATAAATAAAAATAAAAAGAAGATGAGGGAAACTCTGCTCATCAATAATTGCTGACTCTCCAAGCCAGAGAACACACACGTGCATGCACACATACACACACACACACATGCACATACACAAACCAGGAAGTCCGGCTAAACCAATATCACTGAAGCCAAATTATGCATGTGAAAATTAAGCCCACAGAAAGCCTAAGTCATTACCACCAGTCCATAGGATGTGTACAAAAACTGTAAGTGCCAGTGGTCCTTTAAGAACTCATCTTCAAGGTGATGCTTCCGCAAAGACCACTGAAGAGGTTCACCTCTGCAAGACTGTAGACTATTAAGTAAAGGGGGCATGGGGCATCCTGACTAGAAACATAGGACCTAGAGTCAGCCAGACCTGAGGATGCCACCCAGCTGGGTGACTTCCACAAGTCACTTAAACCTAGTATTGCCATCTGTGGGTTATAACATACACTTTGTAGGGCTGTTTAAGATTAAATGTTATATGTGTTATGGACTGCATGTTTGTGTCTCAAAAAAAAATCCATATGTTGAAATCCTAATTCCCAGTTTGATGACATTAGGACATGGGGCCTTTAGGAGGTAATTAGGTTTACATGAGGTCATGATAGTGGCGCCCCCATAAAATTACCTTATAAGGTCATCTTTGAGGACACCTAATGAGACGAGAAAGAGACTGTGAGGATACAGTGAGAAAGCTGTCTGCAAACCAGGAAGAAGATCCTAACTAGACACTGAATCTGGTGACACACTGATCTTGAACCTCCCAGCTTCCAGTACTGTGAAAAATAAACTTCTGTTTAAGCCACCCAGTCTGTGATCTTGTTATAGCAGCCTGAATTGACTAACAGAATATGAAGCTTTTTGCATATTCCTTAGTATACAGTAAATGTTCAGAAAAATATGTAAAGAATATAGATGTATTTAAAAAATAGGTGAAGTCACTGACTAGGCAAGTCTGGATTTCAATGAAGTTCAGAAAAGATCTCACTTACACCACTAACCACATTCGTCCAGGAAGATAGCTGGGAAGATGAAGGAAGATAGACACACTTTTTAAATATACTTATTTGCAGTTTTTATTTTGAAGAAGTGGAAGCAACAGCTGCCACCATCCCCATGACAGGCCAGGTAGTTGACAGGTATTGGTGGAACCTGCAGAAGGCTCTGTCAGGGGAACAGTGACTCTCCAGCCGGCTTCATGTGGGAAATCAGGAGGACAGATTTTCTTAAGCAATGTTCTCATTCATTCTGGTTTCTCTTGGCTAGAAAGAGTACATAAGCTGTTTGTCTCAAATGAACGCTCCAGTAGATAAAATACCAAAAGGGGTTTTGGGAAACACAACAAAATAAGAATTGCCACACTGGCTTAGACCAACTGTCTGACAATAGTACCAAGAGACATTTTGTAGGAAAGAGTTGCAACTTCCTCCACAATCATGGCTTCGCAAGCTTAGAAACAACTCCTAAATGTCCTTAAATTCCTACTAATGCTCTATCAGCCACAACTTTACTTAAACTCTCCTTGAGTTATTAGCATTTCCAACTAATACTGTGTATGTGGCAATGAGTTTATTTATTTAACCTACTCTCATTTCTATATTTTGCTCCCCTTGACTGCGGCCTTGGTTCACTACACAACCTGAGGCATGTCCCCAAACTGATTCTGTCTTAATATCTCTATCTATAAAATGGAAAAATAATAGTCACTCCTTATTGAGGTCACAAATAAAAGGAAGAGATTCCTGGAGTTACATTTTTCTCTGCTGTGAGCTCTACGAAGGAGGAGAGGGACTTCAAACCAGACACTTGAGTTCCATTTTCTGTGCTAATTCCTATCAATCCCACAAGCATCGAAGAGTAGAATAATGGAGGAGAGAAATATTAGAAAGGGAACACACAAAATCTTGGGATCAGGTTAAATCGTCAGCCACTGAACCAACAAAAATGTGTATGCCCATCCACAATTCAAAGGTGATAGAATTAGATTACTCACCTGGATTATAATACTACAGAATCTGTATGGCTTTACAATATGGTCATTTAAAAATAAAAATGTTTAATGACAGTGAGAATAGAAACAGCATTTTTTTTTCCTTTCAAGCCAGAGAAAACCCAAAGACAAATAGTGCTGAATTATCAAAGTAGGAAAAATCAATAACAGACTATGTATATACCTAAATCACACAGATCAAATTAGAATTTGACAAGAAATTTTTATTGTCATATATCAAATTGGCTCCAGACATGGGTTACTTTAATCACTGTTTCGTATCATATAGGAGTAATAATTAGAGTGAAGTTTTGGAGAGAAGATTTGGTATTTTCTATTCAGGAGGAAGAACTATGGTAAAGTACAATTATGAAGAAGTTAACATGCTAGGCAGGACAGAGTGAGCAATTAAATGACACAGTGGTCTCTCCCTTTCTCCCTTATTAAAAGCAAAAGAAATTTTTAATAAAGTAGTATAGTCAGTTCCAGAAAGCCAAAATGAGTCCAGCGTGAAACATTTGTATGTAACTAAGTCGTCTTACTTTCTTTGGAATTGAATTTTAGAATTTATTGGGAAAATAATAATTAAAAGTAAATACCCTCTAAATAATTTATTATAATCTTATGATGCGCACATTTGTTAACTGTGTAAAGAGGCAAAATTTTGCTGCTAGAAGAACATATATTATAGTTAAGGTATTCTATTTGTTATAATGCTGAAAAATGTTTTTAATTAAGTGATATTAATATAAGCACAAATAGAATTCTTTGGGGCTGCTTCCTCTTATAAAGAGATTTTAAATATTAAATGAAGGAAAATGCAAACTACCTTAGTCTGTCCATCTTAAAAATGGAAGTTGTATGACCTCGTGTCAAGGGAATATAGTGTAGATTAATTAGCTAATTAGATCTTTGTTGTATCCAGTGTTATGAAAGGCAAAATGTGCCTGTGGCCCTGGTTCAGGCCAACCTTTTTATCTAAAACACCAAGGCATTTAAGTCAACACAAGGGACTGTCACCAGATCAGGGCAAACAAACAAACCATAATTAAAGGTGTGGTTTAATGCCTGGAGAATCAGGGCAATTTGCCCCTGTCTAGTTTTGTGGCCTTGTCAAATTACTTGACCCCTTTCCTAATGAGTAAAATGAATGGGGTTGACCTTTAAGGAGTTTTTCGGCACTAAAATTCTATGGCACACAATTTTTATACATAAGAGAAGCAAACAAATCACTCTCCACATCAGAGAAAGGTGCTGATTTGTTGTAGAGGATGGAACAACATCGTCTGTCATTCCACACAGGTCCAAGGACGGGTCAAGTATCCAGAAGTCCTCCTGCCTCCCACTACTCAAGTGCCTTCCTCTTGCCAAGACACAAGTAGACCCAGGGAGCCCAGGAAAATCCTTAGAGTGTGAAAACCTGGTGACAAATTCGCTAGATCTCTAGCAAAGTAGGTATCTACATGTCCCTTCTCATCAGTTTCTTCTTGACCTCCGTAAGTCCCTTGCCAATCTGTTTTACCAATAACTGAGTAGTTTGGTTTGGAAGACTCAAAATGCTTCCTTTCTTCGTTCACACAAATGACATGTTAGGTTATTCTCATTCTTCCACTCATTTTATATTCATTTATTCGCTGGTCTAGCATTTACTGAGCAACTACTATGGGCAGCTGTCTTCATTAGGCCTTGATCTCCTTGTATAGTGAAGCCAGTGTGTTGGTTTGTGGTGGCTAGTAGTGTCTTCCGTTGAGTTAGACTGCCTGAGTTCAAATCTCAGCTCTCCCACTTTCTGTGTTATCTTGAACAAGTGTCTTAACTTCACTTTGCCTCAGTGTTCTCATTTGTAAAGTGTGTTTAATAATAGGAACCACTTCAAAAAGTTTAGTGAAGGGTTAAAAAGTCAGTCTGTGGTTAGTGCCTCGAGAAGCACATGATAAGACCTGATAAGCACTAGATAAACGTTAGTTCTTACTATTATCCCCAAAATATATGAATTAGCCTGAAATCAGCAGCCCCATGGCTGAGCTACTGATGACATTTGACACAGTGCCTTCTATATAAAACATGATATTTCATGGCTGTGGAGTTGTTTGTCCACTTCAAAGGGCCATTGGGAATGGATTTGAGGAGCATTTGTCACTGACAAGGATTAGTGAAGCAAGCAGAGTTGCTACCTCAGAGAGCTCAGGGCAATGACAGCCACTTTGTCCAAGCCTGAGCAGTAGCAAAAGGATGGCAATAACCCAAAGAAAAGATCCAGATGAGGAAGTATTGCCAGGCAAACCCAGGATGACCTGAAGATTTGCTCTAGTCACCCCTTTTTGAAGATACATAAGTCCATGTTGCATATTTATTGTAAAGGAAGCATTTGCTGTGCCTGGACATTAGTAGTAGTGGTAGTGATAGTGATTATAATTGTAGTAACAGCAATAGTAAGAGCAATAATGGTAGTATTTGAAATAAATGTGATAGTAGCAGAAGTAGTCAACAGTAATAGTAGTAAGAGTAACTGTGATAATGTAATAATCATAGCAATAGTAGAGTAGTAATCATAGTGGAGGCCATAGCAATGGTATAGTAGTAATCATGGCAGTGGTAATGGAAGGAATAGAGCAATGGTAAGAGCAGTGATGTAATAGTGATGGTAGCAGTGGTGGGAGTAGGAACAGAGCAGTAGTAGGAGCGATGGTGTAGCAGTCATGGAAGCAGTGGTGATCATCGCAGCACTTGTAGCAGCAGGAATAGTTGCAGTGGTGGGCACAGCAAAGTCATAGCTACACTGTTTTTATAGCACTATTCAGAGCACTTTACACTTATTAATTCAGTTCACACAAATACCCTGTGAAGTAGGCCTTATTAGAAATGTCTGTTTTACAATAGTGCCTATAATATTTTGAATTTTTTCAGTTCTAACTGATACCAAACTTGGTTATGCTAGCTCCAGTGACACCTCACTAAGCCTGTGGTCCTCCCATCTCCAATCCTCCAGGTCCCACTCACTGAAGCCCCCCACTCCCACTCACGTGAGCTGAAGCCCCAGAGCCTCTGTATCCATATTGTTGCTTCCAGTGGGAAAGACATTTGTGATGCAATGTGGAATCGCTTGCTTGCTTTCAATAAAGGTGTCACTCTTGGCTAAAAAAGAGTGGGAGAAAAGTGTTGCCCTCCAATGGTGGGTATGTTATAAAGTGGTTGGCTAGAGCAGTAGAAGGAAAAGAGGGAAAGGAGAAGTTGTCCCTCACCTCCCTCTTGGTTGAGGCAGTCAGCACACCTCCGCAATGCCAGAAAGAGGCCTTTTCCTCGACTTTCTGTCACAAACTTCCTTCACACATGACTCATTTTTTCCGTCTGGTCAATTAAGGTGTCTCTAAAATGGCCATTTCAAGTAGTGACTAGGAGTCAGATAAACAGGTGGGTAAATGTCAGCTCTCACCCTAACTGCATGGCTTTCTTAAACTCGGGTTTCCTCCTCTGTAAAATGAGGATAATTATTACCTCCTAGAGCTGTTATAAGAAACAAAAGAGAAGACACGTCAAAAGCCTTATCCAGCAATTGGCATATGTTAAGCCTCAATGACTATTACCCACTACTATTACTGAGGTTACTGCCATTATTCTTCCTTCAAACCATAAAATCCATTATTGTTGTAAATATCCAAGTAATTCCTGCCCCCCCCAGAAGATATTCTTTAACTGTGTTACCCAAAATAACTCAGAAAATGAAATTTCAGGTCTGTAGTGTCAGAGAATCATCCAGATCTCCATTCCTCAAAGACACTGTATTAGCCTCCCATTGCTGCTCTAACAAATGATCACAAACTAAATGGCTTTAAAACAACACAAAGTTGTTATTATCTTACAGTTCTGAAAGTCAGAAGTCTAAAGTGGGTTGTCAGGAAGCTGTAGGGGAGAAAATGCTTCTTGCTGATTATAGTTTCCAGAGGTCGCCCAGTCCTTGGTTCATGACCTCCCATCACTCCAGTCTCTGCTTCCATCATCAGGTCTCGTATGACTCTTCCACCTTCCTCTTTCCCTTACAAAGACCTTTGTGATTCTCTTGGGCCCATCCAGATAATAAGGGTAATCTTGCCATCTCAAGATCCTTAATCATCTGCAAAGTCTCTTTTGCCACATAAGGTAACTTACAGTTTCCAGGGATTAGGACATGGATATCTTTGAGGAACCATTATTCTGCCCAACACAGATGCCCTGAAGAACTAGCTATAGAAAGCGCTGAGTTGTCTCCACTGAGTTTCTCATCCCTTATCCAGTGTTTAAACATTCATTTCTGACCTTCCGTCCTCCCCTGATCTTGAATACATTACCCAACTTCTTTGAGGGTCAGTTTCCACATGTGTCAAACAGGAACAGCTGCACTACATGTATTCAAAGTGTTTGGGGAATAACCAATGTACTTGGGTTGTAAAATGCTTAGCAAATTTTAGAACAAAATGCCACATAAAGAAGTAATAATTTAACTGTCTCATAAGTCAATTAATAGACAAACTGCTTTGAGATCTTTGGCAAAGGGCATTCTTCCAATGCCAAGTATATGCTGGTGTTTGCCTTTGTCCTCACTGTCAGCCATATATGAAAAGCATACTTTCGTTTATTTTTCGTTTCATATAAACAAATCTTCAGTGCCTGTGGTTTTCCTGAATGTCTCCTCCCCTCAAACCTTGCAGCGGCAGAAGTGTAGCTCATTTTCTTCACTGGGTGTTCTGTGGGTGGGTAGATATGGCCTCTTTAACTAGTCTTTTTGTCTCCCTTTGTTCTCAAACTACAGCTTTTGCTGCCTCTGACTTGGTTTTTTTGCTGTGTAGTTATGAGTTTGCCACCTCTCTTTTGAGCCTCATCAAGAGCTGCTCTGGCCTGATATGTAGGTTTCTTTCTAGTTTTACTGTCTCCAAGGGAAATGGAGTCAATATGGTTGTTCACCTGCTGAGTTAAGAGTTTGCCCTCATACACACGGCATGTTATTTTATCCTAGTTCCAGGGAGCATGCAGTGATTGCACTTCCATGGACTCTCACATGAAAATGAAGAAACCACTGTGTGTCCTTCACAAGCCTTTATGCATTGCCTTTGCTTCCTGTAGGGCAGGGATATATACCAACTACACCCCAGAAACCAGGACCTGCAGAGAAACAAACCTCTATTTGCTTTAAGAAAAAGAAGAAGAAGGGGCGCATGGGTGGCTCAGTCGTTAAGTGTCTGCCTTCGGCTCAGGGTGTGATCCCAGGGTCCTGGGTTTGAGCCCTGCATTGGGCTCCTCTGCTGGGAGCCTGCTTCTTCCTCTCCCACTCCCCCTGCTTGTGTTCCCTCTCTTGCTGGCTGTCTCTCTCTCTGTCAAATAAATAAATAAAATCTTAAAATAAAAAAAAAGAAGAAAAAAGAAATCAAAACTTACATCACATTTTTTAACATCTAAAAAAACATGACTGAATTTAGAATAATGTGATGCTCCCGTGTATCTCCTTCTCAGGAAAAATAGTTACATGGATCTATCAGTTCCCATTCAGGTATTTAAGAGAGAAGGGATTTAATATAGGAAAAGAGTGACAGGTGTTGAAAATGCTGGCTAAGGGAAAGGAGGCATTATCTAGAGGTCAGCAACTGCAGGAAGTTGCCATTGCCCCTGTAGCTGGTGGAGCAAAGGGTTGAATATGGTGCTACCCGGAGTCCACCTGTACACACTTGCTGCCCCTGTCAGAGATGATGGGTCTGCCCTTGTGTTAGTTATCTATTGCTATTATAAAACAAATTACCTCAAAATGTAATGAAACAACAAACATTACTACCTCCCATCCCAACTGGTCTTTTGGAACCCCTCCTGGTCCTCCTCATGGAATCAGCTGATGCCCCAATGTTGCCTGCTCTACATATAAGGCCCCACTTACCCCTCTTCTCTGGAACGTCTCACCTAGACTTGCTTTCTCAGACTATACTCCAAGTTCCCATCTGTCCTGCCTCTTTGTCTCTTCCTCTCCTTCAAGATTAGCTGTCCTATGTTCCCTGCCCTGGCCTCTTCGGGGCTCTTTTATTGCCAATCAGCACTGGATGATAATGGGAATCTTTGAGATTTATTCAATTCAACAAAATCTATTATGCAGATGCTATGTATCGGGCATTATGCTAGGGCCTAGGGATGCAAAGACGAAAAAGAAATAGTTCCTGCCCTTGAAGAGTGTGCAGTTATGCCAGGGACACAGATGTCTATAAAACAAAGTGATAAATGCTACAATCCAGCTACATTCTGGCAGATTGATTGACAAACCATACAGATCTGTCCTCAATTGGCTTCAGGTTATCTGCATCCTTGGTTCTTGCTGGGAAAAAAATGCAACCTTGAATTCTCAGTCATATAATCCTTATCAAATAGACTTACAATAAATAATTTATGGAGGTTTGCCTAAAAGACAAACAGCCCATCTATTACTTTAGATATCCTAAATTTTACTGTTCATGTAAACAAGCATAATTCAGGGGTTTTTTTAATCTATAAAAAATTAAAACAACATGATCCATGGCCTTGTTTTCATACCTCAGGAGAACTGCTTTTACTCAGCTGTATGTTGGTGTCTCCTCATCTGCCTAGATCAAGCAACATTTTAAATACTATGAATGAAATTAAATATGTACCCAATGTAGGAATGTTGAGAGTTCCTCTACATCCCTGTGTCCATTTTCTTTTTTTTTTTTTTGAGGTTTGTTTTTTTGTTTGGTTTTTGTTTTTGTTTTTGTTTTTGTTTTTTTGAGAGAGAGAGAGAGAAAGCGAAGGACAGAGCATGAGTGCCGGGGGGACGGAGGCAGAGGGAGAAGCAGACCCTCGCTGAGCAGGGAGCCCAACATGGGACTCAGTCCCAGGACTCTGGAATCATGACCTGAGCTGAAGGCAGATGCTTAACCAACCAAGCCACCCAGGCATCCCCCATTTCCATTTTCTAAGGACCCCATAGAGAAGTTTTTCTCAGATCTCAGATTCAGGAAGAGCATCCTCAGAACAGCTCATTTGTTTTTGTCTTATGGATACAGCAAAATCTTAAAAGTCATTGCATCTCCATTTTTGCTGTAGCTGCTGGAAGCTAAGATCAAATTGTAGCTCTCCTCTAACAACTGTACAAGAGTGGGTGGTAGGCATTTGTTTTGCTGCCCTTATTTCCCTTTGACCCCAAATTCTCCCTTATCCTTTTGTAGGTATGTCGGTAAGATAGTTCAAACTCTGTATAGAATGGGGAGGTTTATGTTGATTACAAATGAATCATGCAGGTGGTATATATGGTGTTCATTCTACTTGGGAGGAAGAATTGAGAAAATAATATTTGATCTGAGTCTTGGAAAATTATGACACTTATCTAGTCAGAAGATCTTTCCAAGTCAGAAGAATAACATAAGCAGAGACTTAGAAGCATAAAAATCCATGTGGGTTTATGAGACCAGATCCAGAGGAAGGGAGGATCTAATGTTTATTTTCCTATTACTACACTATCCCTCTCAGTTAAAAGGATAGTTAAACCTACTAAAATGCAACTTTACGCTGATGAGCCCTTAAGGAGTGACTCTAATAATAGTTTCTATCAGGAGAAATAAGTAGTGTTTTATCAAGTAAGCATTTTTCTGTTTATTCCATTTACAAGGGCTTCCCACTCCGTCTGCGGGCTGGCTAAGCTGGATGCTAGGCCACCAAGAGCAACAATAGCTGTCACAGACCGCTGCCAGAGTAGGTATAGCCAGGGTAAAACCAGAGTACTTATCCCCCAAAACCCAGTTCATGGTCCTCTGCTCCTGCAAAGCCATCTCCTGGCCTGGCTAAGCCTGCAGGTAGGGGGAAAAGAGCAATGTGTGGGTACCAACAGATCTTACATATAAGGGGGGGATGCTGCTCTATGGTTTGGTACCCACAAGAATTGAGCAAGATACTTCCCCCTTGCTAGTCCTCATTTTCTTCTTACAATTTGGATGTCTGAAATCTTACTTTTTACCTGATCTCATTATTCCATAATCACACTGCCTATCTTGACAATCTGTGATATTCACTGATTTTTTTTTCCAATCTACAAACCATCTATATACATCACCATAGACTCCCAGTAGCTAGAGATGACTTTAAAAATGAGTCATTTGCCATGCTCCGGGCAGGAAATTAAGACTTGTAATGTTGAGGTAGGAGTAATTTTAGGTACCTTTCATTACTTTGATTTCTTTTTTCTGGTAAATATTACAATTACTTAAGCAGCTGAAAACGTCATGCTAAAATGTCAGTAAATACAGTAACAAATCTAGCTCCTAAGTGTGTCCCCACCAAGGCATCATGGAAACAGCAATTTGCTGGAGTCACACATGAAAAACATCAGGCTATTTGAGGATTTGGGGTGATTTCCAGTCTGGAAATTGGCCTATTTGAGAAGAAAGAACCATCTCCAGGAAGGAATTAACAGAGCAATGGCTTTTGTTGTTGGTTAAGTAAATTTCCAAGGCTTTTAAATGTTACTTTTTATAAATACCAAAGGAGAAAAATTGGGTAACCCTGATTGTGGTTTTACTATTTAGCTTTATCAGAGACCTTAGGCCAGCCTGGGGCCCAAAATGAGGGAGAGTCTCGTGTGGGGGACCACACAGGGTAGTCAAAAGAAAACCCGCATCTTATGTCAAAAAGAGAAGGGTCAGCCTCTTTCTAAGCGCAAGCACTCCAGTAGCCTGGAAAGGCACTGGTAGCAAAAGGGGTGTGTAGGAAACTAAATGTCCTCGATGCACCAGGAAGACATAGTGAAGTAAATGGCTGCCCTTGAATACAAATGAAAAGAAACCCTGCCATGAGAGTTCTAGCCCCAAGATGCCCACATACACATCACTCTTACTAATCCCACCCAGTCCTAGCCCTGACTTCCCCACCTACCACACATTTACCCAGCTACCTCCAACCATCACCTGTGCCATGACATCGTGCTAAGCACTCAGTAAATTGTCTCCAGGTGACCTTTGGAATTTGTTCCTTTACAGATTTGCATGTGCAAGTTAGATCTTTGTAGATTATCCCATGTGCCGGAGATCCACGCAGTTTTCATTGGGCTAATGGCTGTGGGTTGTGGGTAGCCATTGTCTAGACTCTCCCCAGGTGCCTTAGGCTGAGACTATGAATACTTAGAACATTTATGTTTATAAACCACCCCTCATGTGACAAAAGGCTAAATTACCTAACACATAAAGAGTTTTACAATCAATAAAAAAGGCCAACAATCTTTAGGAAAGCAAAATATATGAAGAGACATTTCACTAAAAAAAGAATGCAGCTGTCTTTATAACATGACCAAAAAAATGCCACTATCATTCAGACTCTCTTATAATGAAAGAAAAATGAGAAGAGTGAAACACTTTTTTCCATATCAGATTGGAAAAGATTAGAAATTTTAAAATATATAGTAAAGTATCAGGGAAACAAGGTTCATAAACTATTGATGAAAGTATAAATTATTATAATCTCATTATAGGACAATGAGGTAATAGCTAGTAAAATTTTAAATACATGTATATTCTATTTTCCTATGCAAGAACTTATCCTTCAAAAATACTATATTGCACATAAACAAAAATGAGTTGTGAGATTTATGGCAATATTAACATAACAAAAACAACATACCAAAGATGACAACTGATATTTGGAGACCTCCAAATGTCCAAGAATCTATGCAGTTATTAAAATGAATGAGGTGGATATCTACCAAAAAAGGTCCAATACTGCCTGTGTGACAAAGAGGTTTGACGGCCACACAACACATCACAAAGTAAGCAAAGTCACCCCCATGGACCTGAACTCTTCATACAATCAAAGAAGCCCACCTTCAGGCAGCATGCCAAGGCAGTACGGGTAATATCTGGTTATTTGACAAGGATTAAAGGTAAAATAAAACTCTTCAGGCAAGTATCTGTCTCTGGGTGTCTTAAAATTTCCATCTCATTATGCTAAAAATATACCAAAGTGTGATCTTGCCCAGAAAGAAGAGAATGCCTAAGTTTGGCAGGCCCTGAAACAAGGTCTTCTTTTCATAATTTAAAAAAAAAAAAAAAAAGTTAAGCTTCAATTCAATGAAATAGAATATAAAAGCCATTCTTACTAATTTGTTAAAATATACAACAAAACACTAGTTGCCAGTAGTTTGCCAATACATTTAAGTAAATAAAAATTTAAGACCACCAACCCTCTTTCATAAAACTTCAACTCTCTTCTCTCATTGCTTAATATAATCTCTTTCCTCCCCCTGCTTTAAGAAAAAGCTTTAACTTTCCTTCACTGAAGTTCAGGTATCAAATGGCTTGTCCACAGTTCCCGGAATGCTAGCTTAGGGCAGCAGCTATCAGATTCCATTGATTTGCTGCTAGCAAATTGGAAGATATAATGGTGTGACTTCCATATGTTGCTGGTTGGTGATCAGGTCTCATTGGGGTCTCTCCAAATGGGAAAAGAATTGCTTCCTGCTAATCTCAGGCAGCCGCATTGCATCCACATCCATTTGCTCACTGATCTCAAACAGAAAGAATACAGAGAAAGATTATGTTTCATTCTCCCACTGCGTCTACATAAAACCCAATTGCCGTCCCTTTCTGATCAGCAAGATGTTACCTTGGCAACTACTTTGTAGAGCTCGTATTCCTCCCTCCCCTGAAGCTCATCATTTATGTAAAAGTTATTTTTCCTCCTAATGACTAAGATAAGACATTAGCCAGCCTGACTGGTTCCCTGGTTCTTCCAGACAAACGTTATAAAACTGGTAGCCTCGGGGCCAGATGGCATGTTTGATCACACAAAGTTTTTTGGTTTTTGTGTTTTTTCTTACTTTTTTAATGTAAGATAACATGTATTACTCAATATTCCAATTGTCTTTAAAAATATTTAGACCTGAAAACACTGGGTCCACATTCTCAACAATCAGTTGTGGCTTAGTGCTGGTTGCTTCCCCACACTCAGGCCTTTTCCTTTGATTAGATTACCTGGGGGCACTTAGGTTGTGACCCCTGTTTGAGGATATATGCCCTTTTAAAAATGAAAATATTCAGAACAAAACAAAAGTTGTTTCTAAGCAAAGATGTTTTTCTCAAAATTCAAAGGAACTTCAAACTCATCAAATGTCTTCCCAATTGCACCAGGTTTTTTAACATTATCCTTAACTTGTTGCCACCATTCCTAATTAAAGCCAGAAATATAAGATACTTGGAGCGTTTCAACAAGAAAAGGCAAAGTTGAGGGGAGAAATAACTCATACTACTGATCAGTTAGAGTAGCATTGAAGTTGGTAAAGAAGGCAATGGTCTTCAAACTGAAACATGCATTAGAATCACCTGGAGAGCTTGTTAAAACACGGATTTCTGGGGGTGCCAGGGGGGCTCAGTCAGTTAAGTGATCAGGTCATGATCTCAGGGTCTTGAGATAGAGCCCCACATCAGGCTCTGTGCTCAGCACGGAGTCTGCTTGAGGTTCTCTCCTTCTGCCCCTCCCTCTACTGGTGCCAAATAAATAAATAAATAAATGAGGGGAAAAAAAACCCACAGATTTCTGGATCTGAGTTTCTGATTCAGTAGGTCTAGGGAATTTGCATTTCTAATAAGCTCCCGTGATGCTGATGCTCCCGGTCTGGCAACCATACTTTGAGCATCACCAGTTGCTTGCTTTATCAAATAGATCTATAAATGCATGATGGCCAAACACAATAGAAGTTTATTTCTCTTTCATAAAACAATCCACAGCAAGTTTTCTTTCATTCATTGAGTGAGGGACCCAAGGTCCTCTGAGCTTACATCTCTACTAACAACTAGGAGCATATACAGTTGGA
Source organism: Ursus maritimus (assembly GCF_017311325.1). Taxonomy (NCBI): domain Eukaryota; kingdom Metazoa; phylum Chordata; class Mammalia; order Carnivora; family Ursidae; genus Ursus; species Ursus maritimus. The sequence goes on from NW_024426996.1 coordinate 38,470,409, forward strand.
AGAGAGGAAAGGTATCCAGAAATCAGACCACTTTTTTCTTTTAATTCAAGCATAATTAACATAAAGTGTTATATTAGGTTCAGGTGTATAATATAATGATTCAATAATTCTATAAATTACTCAGTGCTCATCATAATAGATGTACTCTTAATCCCCTTCACCTATTTCACCCATCCCCCTACCCAATTTCCCCTCTGGCAGCCACCAGTTTGTTCTCTATATTTAAGAGTCTGTTTTTTTGGTTTGTCTCTTTTTTTCTTTGTTCATTTTTTTTTCTTAAATTCCACATACGAATGAAATCATATGATATTGATCTTCCTCTTACTGACGTATTTCACTTAGCATTATACCGTCTAGATCCAGCCATGTTGTAAATGGCAAAATTTTCATTCTTTTTTATAACTCAGTAGTATTCCATATTGTATATATTTTTTGTCCATTCCTTTATGGATGGACATTTAGGTTGCTTCCATATTCTGGCTATTGTAAATAATGCTTCAGTAAACATAGGCTTGCTTATATCTTTTCAAATTCACATTTTCATTTTCTTTGGATAAATACCCAGTAGTGCGATTACTGGTCATATGGTAATTCTATTTTTAATATTTTGAGGAATCTCTAAACTGTTTTCCACCAATTGGTATTCCCACCAACACTGTACAAGGGTCCCTTTTTCTCCAGACCCTCTCTAACACTTGTTGCTTCTTCTGTTCTGATTTTAGCCATTCTGAAATGGTTTTATGATTTTGATTTCCATTTCCCTGATGATTAGTAATGTTGAGCATCTTTTCATGTGTCTGTTGGCCATCTGTATATCTTCTTTGAAAAAATATCTATTCATGTCTTCTACCCATTTTAATCGGATTCTTTTTTGGTGTTAAGCTGTACAATTTCTTTATATATTTTGGATATTAACTCCTTATTGGATATATCATTTGTAAATATCTTCTCCCATTCAGTGCATTGTCTTTTTATTTTGTTGATGTTTTCCTTTGCTGTGCAAAAGCTTTTTATTTTGGAGTAGTCCCAATAGTTCATTTTTGCTTTTGTTTCCCTTGCCAGAAGAGATGTATCTAGAAAAATGTTTGTACACTGATCAGTCTACTTTTTAAAAGCTTTGTCATAGAAGTGTCACATATCACTTACAGTCAACGTTTATTGGTGAAAACTAGCCACATGATACTATCTAGATGCAGAGAATGCTGGGAAACATAGTCCCTGGCAGGACATCCACTTCCCAATAAAAATTCTACAAAATGGAAGAGAGAACACTCATTTTTGTGTACATCTGCATCTCAGCAGCTATTGAATGTGGCTCGATCTTCTTCTGCTAACTTTGTTCCCCATTACCAGAAGGGTCTTCTCCTTTCTTCTTACTCATCCAAATCTCAACACCCTCTGGTTATATTTAACCTTCAACAGAATTCCCAGTAAAAAAAATTTCTAGTCTTTATCTTGATAAGTAGCTAAAGTAACTTTCCCCAAAGAGTTTGTTGTTTCTTTGAGTATATTTATTTTGATAATTATAATTTGAGAACAAGATTCATTCTTCTCCAGTTAATCAGAAGGAAAATATAAGTTGTTTGCATTTTGAAAGTTTTAGATTAAAGACTTAGTAGAGTCAAATACCACATCAAATTATGTTTCCAAAAAATAGACAAAGGAAATAAGTAATGAAAAGTGCCTAAAATAATTAATATTGTGACATTATAACCTAGCTACTCTCCCTGTAGTAAATTAATATTTTCTAAAGTTATCTCTAGCTCCTGGGATCTAAAGTGAGTTATAGAGGTGATCTGTGGGCTTCTAAAATCAATCAAAACTAATAACGTGATAATAAAACTAAGTGTGGCTCATTTGCCATTGCAAGTAGCATAAAACAACCCAAACTAGCTCAAGCAAAAAGCGAATTATTGTTTCACTTAGAATGAAAAGTCTAAAGGCATACTTAGCTTCAGTCATGGCTGAATTCTGAATTCAACTAATGTCATCAAGACTGTTTTTCTCTCTCTCTCAGCTTCATGGTGGAGCAGAATGGCAATGATGATTCTAACCCCTGTACCCTCTTTAGGTCCCAGCAGATAAGATCAAGAGTACCTCAAAGAGGAAAATATCACTGTGGCTCATTGGAATTGATTAGGGGGTCATATGCTCATCCTTAAACTAATCATTGTAGCCAGGGGGAACTAATTTTGGTGTCATGTGTGGAATCAGTTTCATTTAATCCAAACTAAGTTGGAAAAGGTGGTTCTTTAGAGGGGAAATATATGGTTACTATTGGGGTTTGAGGAGGCTCAATGCCCCACCCTTGAAACCAGTTGAAGGACCCAAGAGCCAGATAGGCACCAAAAGGTTACCTTTATTACATGAGTTTAGATCTGTTAACCAAGTGGACTTGCTAATTTCTGAACTAGATGAATATGCCCCATCACAGACATGCAGTCTCCCACAGGGGCCTGTCCCTATCAGATTTATGACAAGGAGAAGCACGGAACCTTTTCTGCATACTGATAGGTGACATCAGAAGAGGAAATGGGGCTCAGCCACTGCACCAAAACTCACCTATCAGGTAAGTCACTCTTCCCCCACTTGGGGAAAAGGGAGAGGAAGTAGAGGGTAGAAGAACTAGGATTGTTACACTGAAATTTTCATACACATAATATAGGACTAGAGAGAATAAATGTCTCCTAACATTTGACAAGAGACTAAATGAATGCTGATAGCAACAACAGATGTCCACTACCAGAAGAAAGTAAGACTTAGTTGTAAATAATAGATACATAGAGCAAAATATATGTATCCAAATGGTTAGATTCCTTAACCTTTTAGTTATAAAAAGATAATGATCCCACCTGTTATGAAAACACCATAATACCCTTTAGATACTGTACTCCACAATTATTGTCTCTCATCTAATTTAGTGTTTCTCTATAGATGAAAGTTAACCAAGTATAAAAGTGGATTTTATGTTGATGCCCTGGTATGAAATGAGAATGAGTACCCAGAAAAATATGGCTGAAAGCTTAAGAAAAAGAGTCAAAAAAGACAAAGAGGAAATTCATATTGATCTGGATCTGATTCTAGAATATAAGATCTATGAGATCAGACTCCTTGTCTTCCCTGCTCACCCTTGTATCTTTCCCCAGTGTGTAGAATGTGGCCTCTGGCATGTAGTAGGTGCTCAATAAACATTTGTAGATTGGCTAAATTGGGTGGAAGGGGAGGGGAGGAATCAGAGGAAATTAAAGTCTGATTTGGAGTTATAGTGGCCACAAAAAAGTAGTGTCAATATGGATCTAATATTGTATCTCAACCCTAATTAAAAGGATCCAATTTCATGCCAGCTGGGAAGTATTCAGCTGACCTGGAAGAGTTCAAGAATTAGAGAACCAAAAATATCTGAAATGATAATTCCCAACAATGGCTGCATGGTTTTTTTTAATTTTTTATTATGTTAGTCACCATACAGTATATCATTAGTTTTTATGTAGTGTTCCATGATTCATTGCATATAACACTCAGTGCTCCGTGCAATACGTGCTCCCCTTAATACCATGTTTAAAACACTTGGGGAGGGGCGCCTGGGTGGCATAGTCGTTAAGTGTCTGCCTTCAGCTCAGGGCGTGATCCCAGCATTCTGGGATCGAGCCCCACATCAGGCTCCTCCGCTAAGAGCCTGCTTCTTCCTCTCCCACTCCCCCTGCTTGTGTTCCCTCTCTCGCCGGCTATCTCTATCTCTGTCAAATAAATAAATAAAAATCTTTAAAAAATAATAATAATTAAAATAAATAAGTAAATAAAACACTTGGGGAGCTCTTTAGAAAATACCCAGACCACACTTCCAAAGATTCAGACCCAGGCATCCATAATTTGCAGTAGTTCCCAAATGATTCTAACATGCAGCCTGGGCTGAGAACCACTGTTCTACTACAACCACTCATCCTTTAGAAGAGGCTGCACTTAAAAAGATAAAGGATTCAGAATGTAACTTAATTATCAATGTGAGTGTGTAGATATATTTTAAAATAAAAAAAATCATGAAAAAGAAATAGCCAGTTCTTAATGTCAACCCTAGTCAATTCCTGAAATGAACAGGTCTGAATCTTTCAAAATATTACCAGAACCAACTATTTTTATAAGCAGAAAAGGATGTTTATTCCAGCCCAGTACTCTGCCTTAAAAGCCATGGGGAGCCATTGAAAATTTTGCACAAGTGTCACGATGAAAAGGTAGTTTCCAGAGATGGACCTGGCTATGGTAGAACAATAGGTTTGAAGGACCAAGTAGAAAGACAGGGAGGTCATGCAATGGCTATTATGCCAAAATGAGCCCTTGGCCATCCAACATAAGATGGAGATGGTGAACATGAGCAAGATTGTGTAAAGCTATCAACAGGGCTTTGGGACTGTTGGCCTTGGAGAATCAACGGCAAGCGGGTTCCCAAAGCAACGACAAGTTCCAGCCATTTACTTAGTCCGGCTTTGCCTTCTAAACAGCTGCCTGTCCTGGAGGGACCAGAAGTACCTCTAAAGGAGAGGAAGGAGCGGTGGAAAGGAAGAGAATGTAAAGCAATGGCCTGGGGGCAGGGGCAAGTCTACTCATTTCATCTACCTAGGGTGTTTAACGCACTGCTGTGTTTTATGATTAGAACCAAAAAAGAGAGCCGTGACCTGACCATTGTGTCAGGAAAAGCCACTTCCTCATCACTTGGGTGACCTCCAAAGTCCTCCAGAACCCTGGGGCCATCAGGGAGAGGGGGTAGAGGAGTGACATCTTCTACTTGGTAGATACAAAGCTGTTTCATCACCATGTTTTAAAAATTAAGTGTGCTAGATGAGTAAATCTATCCACCTCAAACAAGACTCTCTCAAATATATTTGCAAACCATCACCCAACTGGTGAAAATTGTTTTTCAAAATTTCTCTGATTGGACCCAGCAGTCCCTCCCACAGCTGAGGGGCTGTGCGGTGTACTGCACGTATTTGCAGACGTGCGTGCATCAGCACCTTCCTTTTGCAGAGGCAAAAATCACTCCAAGGTGAAGTGATCTTGCTGGAAGAGCTTGTGTTAAGTGTCTCTTCCAACAGGACTGAAGGGGTGGGGCTCCAAGCAATTCACCTCAAGCCAGCTCTGGTAGGGCCCCAGCCCTGAGAAGGAGCGGTGCCATCCCCAGCAGCCCACTCCCCTCCGCCCGGGTGTTACCAGGGCCCCCTGGAATGCCTCCGGTAATGGGTCTTTCTCAACTTCCCTTAGGAGAGGATGCCATGGACTAATAGACTTTCCCTTTCTCTGCCCACCTGGGTTTTCCCACAGGGTACATGTTCCTCCAGTATTGGGGGCACAGCCGACAGAAGCAGAGCTCTGAGTACCAAGCCAAGGATACGCAGCATTAATTATTCTCTCTTCTACAAGCTGTGCCCTGCGATGAACACAGACTTGGAGTACAGTCAGCACTACATCTACAGGCTGAAAACCAGAGAGGTTCCTTCAATTCCCTCCCTCCTCCTGTGCCTTTTAACTAACTTTGAAATTCCTCTTGCTGCTGCAGGTGCCTTCCGTGCTTTTTTCCAAGGGTGAGAGCCCTTCGCAGATTTATCTGATAACCATCGCAAGAATTTCAAAAAATGAGAACTGGAGGAAGAAGCCAGGCCGGAAGTAATTAAGATGATTTGTTTCACATTGTTCAGGTAGGCACAAAGGGGAACCTGAACACAGAGAATAGAAGATCAAAGGGACAGTGATGAGAAAGGGGAAGCTCAGCTCTGCCAAATGAAACCCCTCTCCGTATTTTTAGCTTCTCCCAGAGATAAAACAAAGGGGAGCTAATTTTTTTTTAACTTTTGCTTTCAGCAGTTAGCTTCCAGAATAAAATATTCAAATGCATGATGCCATATTTACAAGGTCATAAGATCTCCCCCTCTGAAATCATTTGTCGGTAGAAAACACTGCTCTACTTAAGCCCTGGGAATTCAGCAGCAAGAATGAATATTCCTTAGAAAGTACGTGTACTTGGCAAGCGTATTGGTGGCTCTTGAAAATCCTCTCTGTGGTGGGACCACTTGTGCCCCTGGCACCCTGCCAGTAAAGGCAGGGTTGAGCAGCAGAGGGGCAGTGCACGAGGGCACTTGAGGACATCTGAGTGAGCCACCCTTCCAAACCACAACATGGTATGTATAATACACACCATGGTATTTGGCTATGCGTCTTTACTTCCCAACAATATTGATCATCAAGAATCCACCATCATATTACTTTCTCACACTAGTGATACTTCAGCTCTTCTGACACTGCCACAGTAAGTATATCTCCTCTGTTAACTCTGTGGTTTCCACCTGACTTGCACCATCACACACCTGCTCCTTGCTTACATTTTGTCCAGAGTTCCTCACAGGCCCTGGGAAATTACACTTGTTCGGGAGCACAGCCACAGACCTAGAGCTGGAATCTGGGGCTCTGGAAAAATGAAGAGAGGCTTTTCTCTTTGTGGTTTTTCCTTTCTCATCCCCTTTCCATAAGGTGACTTCGAGATCCCTTTCACCCTGAAATATAATTCTTACTTCCTATGAAAAGACTTTGAGTAATACAGACTATTACAGAGTGAATACTGAGCTTAGTATTTGCAACGCACCCATAAGATCAGTACGATTCTGATAATCAATTTTAAAATCCAGAAACTAAGGTTGGGGAAGTGAAGTCCCTTGCCTCTAGTCAGAGCTAGCAAGTGGAGGATATGAGGGTCTCTACTGCCACTATGAATAAATACCTGAATTCCTTTAGCACCCAGGACTGCATTCACCAGTGGCCTCCGAGCAGCTGTGGAGACTAAACTGACTAAGCGATCAAACATCCACGAGGCATTGTTTGCAGTGAATGGACTTTGGACAGAATTGATTGACCTGAGTAAGTGTTGCCTTGTCTGGGAGACTTCCCTGTACTTCACTAGGCCTTTTTCCTAGGAGGCTGCTGCCTCAATGGTGGTCTTGCTCCAGGCCCCATTGGTAGGATAGTATTGGAGGTACTGACCATGACTATGGAAAGAAGCAAATTAATTTGTGTGGTGGTCTCCAACCCATGACATGGTCTCAGGATCCCCTTGCTCTATCTAAACAGAGGTCCCTGTCATTCTGCCCACAATCCAGAAAACCCCACGGAGGTCATGTTGACTCCTCAGCTCCAGGGGACAGGGATGTCACAAGACTTTCTCCCCTAAGCCAGGCTTCAACAGAGTTGTTTCCTATGGTGGAGAGAGCTGTCTGGACAAAAAGAGCCTTTTTGTGTCTATTCATGCTTCTCAGGCTTTGGCACACACATGAATCACTAGGGAGCGTGTTAAGACAAGATTCTGTTTCAGCTGTTCTGGGGTCCTGAGACGCTACATTTCTAGTATGCTCTGAGGCGATGCCCACACTGCTGGTCCCCACACTGAGAGTGGCCAGGTTTCCTTTGCACATACCAAATTTTCACAGTGAAGCCTTTGATGTTGCATTTTGACAAAGAAGTTCTGTAAAGACTAGGGGCCGTGGCCTTATACCATTGCTATGAGTAGAAGGAAGGCTTTCCTCTGAAGCAGAGAGCATTCCTCAAGTCAGTCACCTGGGAAAAAGCCCTTCAGACCATCCAGAAAGGAAATTCCTACCCTCTGCTGGACCTGCACATCCAAAGCCGAGGCTTAAGCAGTCCCTGAGGAATCAGCGATAGGCCCACACACGAGGCCGTTACTGGAAGGAGTAAATAAATTCTGCCATGTAACCCTACCTGCATGCAGCTCCTTCGTTGGCCAGCCTGACTCAGCGGTGAGTCAACCCATGTGTTCGCCGCAACTCTCAGTGGACAGATAGGACGTGTCTGCCGGGGCCCACCAGTTTGCATATCTGCCAGCAGGTGCCCACCACCCACCTGTGTGCCCACGGAGGGGGGGGCAGGGTACAGACAGAGGCCCAAGGTTGGGCTGGCCCCACACGGGGCTTCCGCCCCAGGCATCCCCTGCACACATAGTCATTCCTGGCCACGTGTTTATGACCTAGCATCAGTACAGCCCATCTGGGGCCCTGGGGCCATGCTCGATTATGTTTGTGTTGACTCAGTGTCTGCCAAAATCAGGTGAACCCCATGGCTGTGAACTGGACTGGACCGTGTTCTTCCCATCACACACATGAGTGTGTAAATGTTCCTTAGAAACTGAAATACAGTCTCATTTTAGAAAAAAAAAATTTTCCAATGCATGGTGATAGCATGAAGTTTAAAAACAAGCAAAATTTAGGTCTCAGAGACTTGGTTCCCCAATACTGCTGGTGGATGTGCGATTGCCAGGGCTGTGACTAAAGAGGAGAACACAGCTCCGGAGAGGGAGACTGGGTGAAGCAAGCAGCCTGGTGCAGCACCCCCTACTGGAGGAGGAGATAGCATTCATGGTGTTTGCTTCTGATGAGCTAAGGGACTTGAGCATTGGCATTCCTTGAAAGGCCATTTCTCTAAGCAGAAATCAACCCGAGTTCTGATCTTCCCTAATAGCATAACTACTCGGTGCACATTTAGGCAACTATAAAATAATGCCGGTTCCAAAGGCAGAGAAGCTGTGGCCAGACCAGCCTTTAATGAGCAACCCGGGGCCTGGCCAGGCTTTGAAGGATCTAGCATATTGAGATATTAGTTGAACCTCAAAAACAATAGGTGCCTGCGCCCTCTAAGTAGCTCATGTGTTACAGATCTGACAAGTCTCATTGATTTAAATGGCTGGAGCACTGCTTGGATTTTAATCTCCTTCACCCTTATACCAAGGAGGTCGCTGTTTAAACGCTTTTACTTAATAATGTAAACACCTGTCACACGCCAGGGGCAAAGCTATTAAGGAGAAGGATTATTTAAAGCAATGCTCCTGAATACAACATTGCTATTATTGTCTTATCCTCAGTTGCCAGGGCTTCTTTGTTAGGACCAGAGCCAATGACCAAGTCCCCTAGTGCTCTGTCCCCCGGAGAGACCTGCGGAGGGTTCCTTTAACCCACACACAGAATGAGCATCTGCTCACATGCTGTTGTCTGAAGGCCCCCAGACATCTGACCTGCAAAGACTCTTGCAGTCAAAGCATGTGTCTACCAAAGTCTGTCATTAAAATGAAAAGCTATTTTCATAAAGGAGTATTAGGCCATTATCCTGGTAGCTACAAGGTACTGGGAGTAAACTCTTTACAAGTAACATCTCTTTTATACCTGCAATGACTGCAATGATTTAGTGCTGTTGTCATCCCCATCATCTGAAGTACAGAATGGTTAAGTGACTTTCTCAAGGACACACAGTATTTAGCAGGAATACGATTAGAATCTAGGGCTGACTTAAAAGTACATACTTTCAAGGACTAAGCACTAGGCCACATTGTCTCTCACTCTCAAGGGTGCGTGAGTTTACCACATAACCTGGTGAGATGAAAGCCTAGGGGAATGGTTAGGAAGAAAGTAGAAAAGAATGAACCGGAACTTGGAGGGCTGCTGGGGAGGAAGAGCCTGAGGCTGGCCGCTAAGGCCTGGACTGGGGGCTTTGGAACAAAATATTGGCATCAGGAAGCCCAGGAGTTAGGACCAGGAGGGCAAAAGACCCTAAGACATTTAAGAAGATACCAACACGAAAGATGTAAGAGCACCTCCTCTAGTCCAGCTTAGAGGAGGGATGGCCCTGCTCCCTACACTCTGTTATTTTTCCCAAAATGCCTAATTGGGGAGACAGAGCTGAGGCCAATGCACAAGCCCCTCCCCACCCTTACCTGCCCATGTCTTCTGATTGCTCAACATAACGCTGGTCTTAGCAAAACCCAGGTCACCCTGGACCCTGCCAAGAGCACCCAAAGTCCTGATGCTATCTAACCAACTGTGGGTTAGTGACATTGGCCCTAGAGAGGAGGGCAAGCTCATGTGACAGCACAGATCCCAACAGACCTTTATCCAAGTTACTTACCAGATATTGGCATGGCTTATCAACACCACTCCTCCACAAACTTATCTTACTGATGAAAGCCAATCCTTTTGGCTTACTTTCAGCACCCAAATTCAACAGCACGTTGGTGAACATTTATAATGATACAGAACAAGAAGAGAGAAAATGGTTCATTCAACAAATATTTATTGAACATCTTTTATAAACTAAGCACTGCCCTTGGTACCAGAGATAAAGCAGAAAATAGTGTCATCAATGTGCCCTCCCCATGTGGAGCTTTCAGTTGTGTAGGAGACAGAAAGCAAATCAGTAAAAGGGGGGAAATAATGTTATGTTTTGAAAGAAAATAATCAGAGTATTGTTTCTCCAGGAGTAGTGCCCAAACCAGCAGCATCACCATCACCCAAGAACTTGTTAAAACACAGATCCTCATGCCTCTCCCCAGACCTACTGAATCAAAAGCTCCGGGCATGGACCCCAGCAATCTGTGTCAGAGGGGATTCTGATCTGTGCTAAGGTTCCACTGGGATAGAAAGTAAGCGTGGGGAGGGGAGCATCTTTAGATAAAATGATCAGGATAGGCCTTTGTGGTAGCCTGAGACCTGAGAGATGAAAAAGAAACATGCCATGCAGAAGCCAAGAGAAAAAAAATTCCAGGCACAGAACAGCAGATGCAAAGTCCCTGTGGCGGGGGGGAAAACTTGTTATGGTCAAGTAACAGAAAGGAGAAAAGTACAACCAGAGCATAATTATTAAAGGAAGCTGATAAGAACAGAGGCTAGCTCCTGCAAGGAATTATAGACCTCAGTAAAAAGCATAAATTCAAAACTGACATAAATGCTCTAATGAAAGAAGCTTGCTCCTATGTTGTAAAGCATGAGTCTAACCCACACTGAGGGTCGGAGAGGGATTCCCAGAGGTAATAATTTTTGAGATAATCAATGACAAATACAAGATTACTAAGGAACCATCATGTGCAAAGGCCCTGAGACAGGAAAGATCATGACACTGTCAGGAAAAATTATAAAAGACTTTATTTTTTTTTTATTTTTTTTTAATAATGATTTTTTATTATATTATGTTAGTCACCATACAGTACATCCCCGGTTTTCGATGTAAGGCTCGATGATTCATTAGTTGAATATAAAACCCACCACACCATGCAATACGTGCCCTCCCCACTACCCATCACCGGTCTATCCCACTCCCCCAGCTGGTTCTTTGAGAGAATCAATAAAATTGACAGACCACTGGCAAGACTTATCCAAAAGAAAAGAGAAAGGACCCAGATTATTAAAATTATGAATGAAAAAGGAGAGGTCACGACGAACACCATTGAAATTGGAAGGATTATTAGAAATTTTTATCAACAGCTATATGCCAATAAACTAAGCAATCTGGAAGAGATGGAATCCTTCCTGGAAACCTATAAACTACCAAGATTGAAACCGGAAGAAATTGATTCCTTAAACAGGCCAATTAATTATGAAGAAATTGAGTCAGTGATAAACAACCTTCCAAATAACAAAACTCCAGGCCCGGACGGTTTTCCTGGGGAATTCTACCAAACATTCAAAGAAGAAATAATACCTATTCTCCTAAAGCTATTTCAAAAAATAGAAACAGAAGGAAAGCTACCAAACTCATTCTATGAGGCCAATATTACCTTGATCCCCAAACCAGGCAAAGACCCCCTCAAAAAGGAGAATTACAGACCGATTTCCCTAATGAATATGGACGCCAAAATCCTCAACAAGATACTTGCTAATAGAATCCAACAGTACATTAAAAGGATTATCCATCACGATCAAGTGGGATTCATACCTGGGATGCAAGCGTGGTTCAATATTCGCAAATCAATCAGCGTGATACATCATATCAACAAGAAAAGACTCAGGAACCATATGATCCTCTCAATCGATGCCGAAAAAGCATTTGACAAAATACAGCATCCTTTCCTGATTAAAACCCTTCAGAGTGTAGGAATAGAAGGTACATTTCTCAATCTCATAAAAGCCATCTATGAAAAGCCTACTGCAAATATTATTCTCAATGGGGAAAAGCTGGAAGCCTTTCCCTTAAGATCAGGAACTCGACAAGGATGCCCACTCTCGCCACTATTATTCAACATAGTACTAGAAGTCCTTGCAACAGCAATCAGACGACAAAAAGGGATCAAAGGTATTCAAATCGGCAAAGAAGAAGTCAAAATGTCTCTCTTCGCAGATGACATGATACTCTATATGGAAAACCCAAAAGAAGCCACTCCCAAACTATTAGAAGTTATAGAGCAATTCAGTAACGTGGCGGGATACAAAATCAATGCTCAGAAATCAGTTGCATTTCTATACACGAATAACGAGACCGAAGAAAGAGAAATTAGGGAATCCATCCCATTTACAATAGCACCAAAAACCATACGTTACCTTGGAATTAACTTAACCAGAGACGTAAAGGACCTATATTCTAGAAACTATAAATCACTCTTGAAAGACATTGAGGAAGACATAAAAAGATGGAAAGATATTCCATGCTCATGGATTGGAAGAATTAACATAGTTAAAATGTCCATGCTACCCAGAGCAATCTACACTTTCAATGCTATCCCGATCAAAATACCGAGAACGTTTTTCAAAGAACTGGAACAAATAGTCCTTAAATTTGTATGGAACCAGAAAAGACCCCGAATCTCCAAGGAACTGTTGAAAAGGAAAAACAAAGCTGGGGGCATCACAATGCCGGATTTCGAGCTGTACTACAAAGCTGTGATCACAAAGACAGCATGGTACTGGCACAAAAACAGACACATAGACCAATGGAACAGAATAGAGAGCCCAGAAATGGACCCTCAGCTCTTTGGGCAACTAATATTTGATAAAGCAGGAAAAAACATCCGGTGGGAAAAAGACAGTCTCTTCAATAAATGGTGCTGGGAAAATTGGACAGCTACATGCAAAAGAATGAAACTTGACCACTCTCTCACACCATACACAAAAATAAACTCCAAATGGATGAAAGACCTCGATGTGAGACAGGAATCCATCAAAATTCTAGAGGAGAACATAGGCAGCAACCTCTACGACATCGGCCAAAGCAACCTTTTTCATGATACATCCCCAAAGGCAAGAGAAACAAAAGACAAAATGAATTTATGGGACTTCATCAAGATTAAAAGTTTCTGCACAGCCAAGGAAACAGTCAGAAAAACTAAGAGGCAGCCCACGGAATGGGAGAAGATATTTGCAAATGACACTACAGATAAAAGACTTTAAAATAGGCAAAAATGAGTACTGAATATTCTAACACACCCTTCCTAGTTATCTGTGCCTTCATTATCTTTGACCTATTTGATAGCTATGGCAAATTGTAGAAAACTAAGAGTAACGCCCATGACTCTTGTCCAGAAAAATGCAAATTAATTTTGCCCAATGTGCAATTGATTATTGCCCTATGAAAATGGCTAGCTTTGCCTCTATTAACTAATTCATTTCAGCATTTCCGGATTGTCTGTATATATGTGTCTCTGTGGGTGGTGAATTCTCTTTTGAACCAGTTGTGACATCTTATTGGTTCTCTCATTAATCAGTGAGTTTAAAAAAAAAACCTTTGATTGGGGTGCCTGGGTGGCTCAGTCGTTATGTGTCTGCCTTCGGCTCAGGGCGTGATCCCAGGGTCCTGGGATCAAGCCCCGCATTGGGCTCCCTGCTCCACTGGGAGCCTACTTCTTCCTCTCCCACTCCCGTTGCTTGTGTTCCCTCTGTCACTGGCTGTCTCTCTCTCTGTCAAATAAATAAATAAAATCTTTAAAAAAAAAAAAAAACCTTTGATAGGGGCATCTGGATGGCTCAGTCAATTAAACGTCCAACTCCTTTTTTTTTAAGATTGATTGATTGATTTTAGGGAGAGAGAGTCTTCAGCAGACTCCACACTGAGCAGCACTGATTGTGGCACCAAGCATGGAGCCTGACGAGGGGTTCCATCTCAGGACCCTGAGATCACAACCTGAGCCAAAACCAAGAGTCGGACACTTAACCAACTGCGCCACCCAGGTACCCCAAACATCCAACTCTTGATTTCAGCTCAGGTCGTGATCTCAGGATTGTGAGATCAAGCCCGGTGTCAGGCTCCGAGGAGGGCATGAAGCTTGCTTAAGATTCTCACTCTCTCTCCCTCTGCCTCTGCTCCTCACAACCCCCCCCAAAAAATAAACCCACTTGACACATGTTTATTTTACGTTTGTATAAGAGTTATGATTTTCTCTCTTTTAGAAATGATTTTTTTAACAACAGGCTAGTGTGGTAGTGAGCTGCAAAATAACGTAGAGGACACCCAGTTAAATCTGAATTCAGATAAACAGGAATTTCTTTGCATAAATGTGTCCCAAATATCACATGGGACATATTCATGCTTTAAAAAAAAAGTATTCATTGTTTATTGGACGTGCAAACTTAGCTGGGCGTCTTGTACTTTTATTTGCTAAATCTGAACACAAGGTAGTGTGGTCACTGCTGACAGTGCCCCCACAGCAGCCCCTATTTGGCCCCAGGGTTGGGAACAGAAAGAAACACCATTCATTCAATCTTTGACTTCTGCTCAGAGGCTACATCAATGCATCTTAGAACATACACGGTAGGATTCCATCCTGTTTCAGATTTCACACACCCTCACCCCATCCAAAATTGCCTGTTTCTTCCCCAGTGAGGATTCACTGCTTTAGTCTGAAGCTCTTCTGTATTCAAGCTACCTATTAAAATGCAAATATCCCCCCATGAGGCTATCCTAACATGGGCTAACATTTGAACAAGAATCGGCTGACAGGACAGGATATACAAACCGAGCACTTGATGGGAGGCAGAACAGCAGGTTGGGAAAGGGTGGAGAGGACAGGCAGGAAGGAGACCCCAGAGAGGAGGAAGATATGCTGGAGACCTGGGGTCATGTTTGAGTCCTCAGATCAACCTTGCGAGCGAAGTCTTTAATATAAGATCTGGGAAAGGATCGTTTCAAATTTGAGGCCAAATGCTCTTGTTATTTCCCCTGCTTTTCCCAAAATGGGATATAAGACACCTCCAAAAGGCCTATCTTCGTGGTAATATATTTTCGACGCAGTGGGCATCCCCACAGGCTGGCAATAGAAAACACCTGTGAAATGGATAACCCCACACAGACTCATAAAATGCAGTTCCAATCACCAGCAGGACTTCAATCACACTCTCCTGAGCCCCGTTAGGTCTCAGAGGAATTATTATCACATTCTGCATGCAGAGGACAATGAATGGGCCTAGCTCTCCCTGGAATGGAGGAGTGGGAGCCTGGAAGACAGATTCTCTCCAGACTGAATAAATACTGGGGGGCCTGGGGGGAGGATCACTATCCCCAAGAAGCATCCATCCCTTTTTAAGCAAGGGCTGCGCACACCAACTTCGGTTCCCAACTTCTGTAATATTTCTCTGTTATAAATTGGGCAGCACAGCATGTGGTCAAGGAGCCATTACAAGCCCTCTCAAATGAGATTTTTTTCCCAGGGACTTAATTTCTTACAATGTTGGAGCAATTGTTCTCTTGGAAAGTAGGACAGGCTCTCTTTCAGCCTGACAGACAAAAACAAAACTAAACCGAACATAAAAGCAAAGTCTCTGAAAGGGATAATGCACAAGCAGGCTTCCTTCTGAGCACCTGGAGGCCCCTCCCTCCCCAGCTGAAGCTGCTAGATCACTCTAATGAGAACAGATGGCACCTGTCGGGAGATGGGCTCCACATTACATGCTTCCTATGTCCTCCTCCCGAAACCCGATTTTCGCAGATTTGGAGCCAGTTGTTTAAGTGGTAGCCTAGTCGTGTGCCAGGAAAGTAGGATGTTAATATGCACTAATACATCGCTGCTGACTTTTGGAGAGCTCAAGGTACTTCATAGCAGAGGGGGTGAAGACTTCAGGAGGCCCAGCTTCAAGGACAGAAGAAAAGGTTGCCATGAACAGCCCACAGGAGGTGACTCATCTCGTCATTGGCCAAGGAGAAATTACACCCTGACCCCCACCCCAAGATTCCAGTGACCTAGTGCCACCACATGACTGGAGCAGGGAACAGTCCAGGTGCAGGGTGTGGAGTGTGGTAGGGCAAAGATTCCACAGGGGGGCTAGGAAGCTCATTTTAGGTAGAAGAGGCTAGGCTGAACCTCAGCCTGGTACCTCTACTTGACCCCACCCTCACCCCTGCAAGTGGAGAAGTCACCGTATCCTTGCCTTTTCAGGTTTCGGCAAGTGGGTCAGGGGTGACCTTAGAAGGTGTATCCACAAAATGAAGGCAGAGAGAGAGGTTTCCAGAGCAGCAAGCTCCTGCATTATAAACTCTACTTTTCACAAAAGGTGTTTCATTGTCGTCATAATTGCCAAATTTAAATTACTTCTATTTTCAGGTCTCAGGAAGCCATAAAGAGAGAGAGGAGAGATTTTCACGGTGAGAAATGAGAAATGATGAGGGGAAGAGGGCGGCCTGTGGAGAAGAGACTTAAAGAGGAAAAATGTTTCTGGAGTCAGCTGCGGCCGAGGCGTCTGGAAAGCAGGGAGAAGCAGCAACGGGTGAGTGGACAGGGAAAGGGGCAAAGGAGAGAGTCTGGACATCGAGCTGTGAATCAGGTCAGAGGTAAGGCCCAAATGAAGTTCTAAGAAGGAATTTTTCAGTCGGGGTCATTGAGAATGAATATGAAAATGAGTGTAGAAACTGAAATCATGTTGCTCTGTGTGCCTGTGAGCAATGTTCACCAAGGATGGGGATTGAATCCTCAGAGTTCTAGATTTCTTCTGTGTCTTTAAAAAAAAAATACTAAAGCAAAAAACAGGAGTCATTGGAGAAATGACAATGATAACCACTGGACCCTCTCTATGCACCCAGGGTACAGGTTATATTGTGATTTATAATAAGAAATACATATTTGGTCTTGTTCCTGTTTCTGGCACAGAGCTTCTAAAACCCTAGGAATTTCTTAAGTGATAAGAGTGATCAAGGTTTCTTTTGTAACATTAATGTGATGGCTTCTGGAATGCCACCTAAGGATGGGCCTGGTTGGCAGAGGAACCAAGCTGGTGCAGAAAGGATTGGAAGCTTTAGTCCAGCCCCCCTGGCGTCTGGGGAGAGGAGAAGTAGTGGAGCTTGGCTCAATCCCCAGTGGCCAATGAGTTAATTGGTCATGCCTGTGGAATGAAGCCTCCATAAATCCCAGAAGGATAGGGTTTGGAGCCTGCAGGCTTGTGAACACGTGGAGATTCAGGAAGAGTAGAAGCCCCACACCTCTTCCCCACCCCTTGCCCTGGGCATCTCTTCCATCTGGCCATTCCTTTTATAATAAAACAGTCACTTAGGAAGTAAAATGTTTCTCTGAGTTCTGTGAGCTGCTGTACCAATTTAATCAAATGCAAAGAGGAGGTCATGGGAACCTCTGATTTACAGCCAGTCAGTCAGAAGTACAGGTAACAACCTGCACGTGCGTCTGTCATGGGACCAAACCCCCCCAACCCGGGGCACAGGTGGCAGGAGTCTTATAGGACTGACCCCTTAACCTGTGGAATCTGATGCTATCTCCAGGTAGATAGTGTCAGAATTAAGCTGAATTCTTGGACACCCTCCTGGTGTCCAACAATTTCTTGGTGTTCTGCGGGAGGCCTCCCACCCCGTCCCCCCCACCACACACACAGTCGTGCACACACACACTGGAATTGGGTCCAGGAATCTAAAACAGTACACCTGTCAACAAAGACTGAAATCCCTTTCCCTTTTATTGTTCTTATATTAGCTATGAGTGTGTGTGTGTGTGTGTGTGTGTGTGTGTGTGTACATTTCTCAATAACTTTAAAGACTTTGTGCAGGGGTGGACTCCACTTTCGTTTCTAAATAGATAATCCCTCTCATATTCAGAAACATAAAAATTGATTACCTATTCGTAATTGGGGCTGATAACTCTCTTTGATTGAGTACCTATTACATGTACACACATTATATAATGTAATTTTTACAAAAACCCCTCTGACTGGGCATTATTCTCCCAGTTTACAAATGAAGGAACTGAGCCTCTGGGTATTAAATAAATTGCCCAAGTTTACCAGTATGGATTAAATGTTTGTGTCCCCCCCCAAATTCATATGTTGAAGCCCTTAACCCCCAATGTGATGATAGTAGGGGGTGAGAACTTTAGGGAATTCAGCATGAAGGTGAAGGCCTCATGAATGGAATTAGTACCCTCACAAGAAGAGCTAGGAGACAGCCACATGAGGGCTCAGCAAGAAGGCAGCCACCCCTGCAAAACAAGAGAGCTCTCATTAGGAACTGGATCAGCCCAACACCCTGGATCTCCCAGCCTCTAGAACTGTAAGAAATAAATGTCTATTGTTTAAGCCACCTAGTCTTTAATAGCATTTTAAGCTGACTTACATAGTCACACACCCAGTAAATACTGGAGCAAAGACTTGGTACAAAGTCAGTACTCTTCCTACCAACACCAGGCTGCATCTCAGCAGCAACTTTGCTCGACCCAACTCAGCTGGACATGACAACCACTGTCAATTCCTTGTATTTGTGTGTCTCGTAGAGTTAACAAAGCACTTTCACATCTAGCAGTTAATTTAAAGTGTGCTGCAAAAAGTAGGGTCTGGAATCTTTAGACTTCAAATCCTAGCTCCTAATACCCCGTGCACAGACCCATCATTGCATGTTATTTCTAACAGAAACAAACCAGCGAAACAAACTTTAATAACATGCAGTGTTGCTGAAGATTGTCTTACACCTGGCTGAACATGCCATGAGGCATGAACTTTCTGGACGATAATTTAGTAATAAAAGTTTTAAAAAAACACATTCTTTGATCCAGTAACTCTGCTTCTAGTACTGTCTTAAGAAAAGGCTGAAGAATGCACAGAAAGATTAATAAAAAGGATATTCATCACAAGATAGTAAGAGTCAAAATTTGGAAATAGCCTGTAAGTCCAAAAAATCATTAATTGGATAGATTATAGTATATAACAGAATACCATACATCCACTACATATCAGGTCATCAAAGAATACATAAAGGTAGGTGGAACCGTTCCTAATACAGTTTAGGGGGAAAAGCAAGTCAGAAAACAGTACGTAAAGTATATGGTTCCCAATTTTGTTTTTAAAACATATCTACACATAAATGTGACCGAGCATAAAAGCACTTACTGTTATCAATGGTTGCCTCTGGATGAAAGTTATAGGTAACCTTTAATTTCCTTTATTTTTTTAAATCCTCTATACTGAACATGTATCTTTTCTAATCAGAGAGAAAGAAAATAGAATGTAATTTTTTATTTATAATATTTGTACAGTAAAGCCTCCCCGCTAATCACTTCTTTGCCAAGAGGCCCCAAACTCACATTCACACCACCCTTGGCCTCAGGTCCAGGTTGGAATTCAGGCCCCTCTGCATTATTATCACCATCCCTCCCATTGTTTTGCATTCACATATGAGACTTGCTCCTAGCATCCCTCCAGCATAGTTCCTTCTGTTTCTATACAGAGGTATAGAAATGGTAATTTGCTCTCTTAAAAACTGAATTTTCGGTTGAGAATTTTCAAGCTTGGCAAATACCAGGTCACAGTCCCTGTGATAACTAGCCTTACAGGAGATGTTTTCCCCAACCTGACTTGGAGCAAACAAAGAGATCATCACTTCACTTCTAAATAGCCTCTAACCAAGCAAACTAAATATTTCAACTGAAAAGGTTACTTAAGGTTTCGTGGTTTTTTTTATTGCGTGCACGCTCACACACACACACACACACACACACACACACACGTACCTGCCATATCTTTTGGGGGGAAGGAGTACAGGGAAAAATAACTAGGAGGCACTGTAATCAAGGATTTCATTTCTCCTCTCTCATTTCTTATCCTACCATCTTGTACTCTCTGACCAGCCAATCTCAAAAGGTTTCCAGAGGTGCCTGGGTGGCGCCTTTGCTTAAGCATCTGACTCTTGATTTCACCTCAGGTCATGATCTCAAGGGATCGAGCCCCATGTCAGGCTCCTCACTCAGCAGGGAGTCTTCTTGAGATTCTCATTCTCTCTCTCTCTCTCTCTCTCTCTCTCTCTCTCTCTCATAAATAAATAAATCTTTAAAACAATAAAGATAAAATAAGTTTCCAACCTGTCATGCTGTCCACACTTTGGGACTTCCACACTTTACCAGTCCCTCAAATTGACCTATTAACTGCTACACATCCTCAGGATCTCAGTTTAAACACCCATGTTCCAACAAGCCCTTTTTGACCCTCCAAGACTGGGTCAAGCAGCCTGTATCACTCTGACTGCTCTTTATTAAAATTGCCTCTTTCACTTGTCAATATCTCCACCTGGACCCTAAGCATCTGTAAGGCAGGGACTGTCTCTTGTCCACCTCTGTTTCTCTGGCATGTAGTGTGGTGTCCGGCACCAAGTAGTCCCTCAATAAATACTGGCTGAATGAATAAAGGTATCATGTCCCCCACCCCCACCCAATCCCTAGCAGTTCTTGCTCCACACAGAACAGCCATTGATAGGACCACTGTGTCTCCCACTGTGTCCACAAATGATGTATTTTAGTTACTCCTGGAGGTCTAGCTCCAGGCATGGAAGCTTTGGAAACTGCTGGTTATGATGCTTGGGGTCAGAAAAACTTGCACAACTGGAGTGCGTGATCCTATATCCACATCTGTCTGTCAGACTGTTTAAAAAGGAATTCATCCCTTTAAAGCAAAGTTCATCCTACCTACTACATTGACTACAGGAGTAGAGGACTGGCAGGGTAGTGGCCCTGGTAGAGGTCGACTCTTGATGTTTTAAGTGCTGACCGCATTGCCACTGAATGCTGATAGTTAGGCATTTTTAACAAGAACTGATTCAGTGGGTGTGAGTTTGCAAATGTGCTACTTTAATGGCTACTCATATTAACTCTGTATAAAAAGGTCCCGTTATGTCTCCATCTAGTCTTGTGTTTATTTAGTGATCAGTGTTAGGATGAGTAATAAGCCCCTTAGCTTTGTGACAGATTGTTCTTTAAACACCAGACCAATCAGCACGCTGCCCTTGAACTCCTGCTAAGCAGAGAAGATTCCTAGGGAGTAAGTCCTCAGCCCCACGGGAGTTTGTAAAATGTGAATTGGAGGTCGGTGACAGCATAAACAAATCTGAAGATAGCTCTTGTGAAAAATCTGCTCTGCAGTGTAGAACCCACTTCTGCTAGAGCTGGTTGAGACCTTCCATGGGCCCCAGAGCCCTCCCACTGAGACTAGCGGGGAGGTAGGAAGAAATGTGGATTTAGCTCTTGCAGCTGACTTGGAAATACCAAGTTTGGATACAAGTAATTCTTTGTAGGGTTTTTTTTTTTTTAATCCCAGGCTGTTTTTCTATACCTCTGAAGAGACAGAAATAGATAAGATACTCTGACCTTTATTTTATTGATGGAGAAAGCAAAGTATAGAGAAATTGATGGCTTGACCCATGTGGAAGGTGTTACTTGATAATTCGGTAACGACGCTTAGGATTCTGGAGCCTAGAACATGTCCTCACCACTTGTTCATGTGTCTGACACAGTGCCTGGCACATAACACATAGGCATACAATAAATATTGTTGAAGGAAGGAAGGAAGGAAGGAAGGAAGGAAGGAAGGAAGGAAGGAAGGAAGGAAGGAAGGAATCAACAAAACAAATGTCCCTCAAACTTGAGTAATATAAGGACTTCTTTTGGAGAAATAATAGCCTCTCGACCCCAAAGATTATCTACAAAACCTCAATTTAAGCTCATTCTTATTCTTTGAAATAGCTCTCAGTAGCAAATTATCATTGCAAAATATAATTTCAGTCCTTATAGTTAATAAAAATACTTTATTATTATTGGGAAAAAAACACAGTTTTTTAAAGTTCTCATAGAATTCATAGATCTCATTTAATACCAGCCAACCTCATTTGGAGAGAAGCTACTAGATTATAAGCCCTTGAAGAAGGGCAGGTCTGAATGTTGTCCTTTCTGATATCCTCAGCACCTTCACCTGGTAGTTTTTCTCCCACTATTTGACAGTGATGAGGGTGGCATGATTGTGGCCAACCTCCACCCTCAGTAGGAAAGGACAGCTGCCAGTGCCAGCCAGGGAGTACCAAGCAGAACAGCAGAGCTTTGGAGAATGATGCTTGAATGCACTGCAGCTAAGCAGAGCTCAAGTCCCACTGGGTGTTCAGAGATGGTGTCACAGGAAGGGGGAATGTTACCTGGTCCTGGAAACATGAAAAGGACTTGGTGACACAGAGAAGAGGGAGGAGGGCTTTAGCCATGGAGAAAAGGGAGTCTTTTCCTTTCCTGCTGNTGTGCGCTCTTCTTGTAAATTGGATTTACCGACAAAGACAGGCCCTGAGGACATCATAAGTCCTGCCCAAACCTCAAAGGACTGCATGGCTTTTGGGTAGTGTCCAGACAGGACATAATAGAAAGATAATTAAAAATCTAGGGGCGCCTGGGTGGCGCTGTCAGTTAAGACTCCGACTCTTGGTTTTGGCTCAGGTCATGATCTCAGGGTTATAAGACTGAGCCCCCTATCAGCTCCACACTCAGTGGGCAGTCAGCTTGCAATTCTCTCTCCCTCTCCCCCTCCCCCTGTGATCGCTCTTGCTCTCTCGCCCTCTCTCTCTCTCTCTCTCAAATAAGTAAATCTTTAAAAAAAAATCTAAAGAGGAGGTGCCTGGGTGGCTCAGTCGGTTAACTATCTGCCTCCCACTCAGGTCATGATCCCAGGGTCCTAGAACTGAGTCCCACTCAGGCTCCCTGCTCAGTGAGGGGCCTGCTTCTTCCTCTCCCTCTGCTGCTCCCCCTGCTTGTACAGTCTCCCCTACTCTCTCTCTCTCTTTCTCTCTGTCAAATAAATAAATAAAATCTTTTTTAAAAATCTAAAGAAACTGTTACTTCTCAGTGAAAAAATCATCCAAGAGAGCTGGAGGAAAATTCTTCTTTTCTACCACTTTGTCTTCCTTCTCCCCACTTCTGAGTATAAAAGTGATTTTGGGCCACCCAGATCCTGTTCTTCTCAAAATCTGAAGTCTGTCTTCTAGGCTCTGAAACTTGCCTGTCTATGTTTTCCCATGTGTCTTAATGCACATCCCCACACCCCTGCACAGGGGGTCCTTGAAGTCAACTATTGTGTCTTTTTGGTATGTATTTCCATATCCTACTGCTAAATCATACCCAGGCATTCCATAAATGTTTGCTAAAAGAGTACTGTTTGGCCAAATAAGTACCCAGAGTTATCCTATTGCTCTATCTCTTCTCCCACATCAAAATGAACTCCTAGCAAAGGAGCTGATCATTTCAGCCACCAACACCACTTAGTATGTTGCCCTGCCCAGTAGCATTTTAAATCCCATGTAAATCAAATTTTTTCACAGATTTGGAGACAGGTTCAAATAGGAGTGTTCTTTGTTTCTAAGCAAATAGGGATATCTTCTTAGGGCTGACCTGGAAGCCAGCTCTTATCAAAAAAGATGAAGTAAAATTTTGGCATACTCACAGAAGGGTGGTAAAGTTGGTCCTATGATAACAGATTTGAGCTACAAAGAGCTGCCTTAAAAAAAAAAAAGAAAAAAAGAAAAAAGCTACAGTCTACTCTAGCAACACTTATTAAGATGAGATTTAACCAAAGACTATAAAATCTTAAATGGTAGATAATAAGGTCAAGCCAAGTTCCTATTTTCAGCTCAGAACAGATGACAAGACAGGAGGACATAAATGGAAATTAAAAGAAAAGGGATTCAGAACAGATCAGAAGGTCACCAAAAATAATCAATGGCTGAAATGACTTTCTGGACTCATTCACTTGTACAGAAAATATTGGGTCATTGAAAAAGTAATGAGATGATATTCTTGGGAAATGGAATAGTTAAAATGAATGAGTCCAGATAGGCCCAGAGACTTTAATCATTCTGAAAAGAAACACTTGCTGAGACACTCTCTCCTAAACCAAGTTGAAATTTCATTCTAGGGAGACAACTAGGTGTAAGGTAAGAAGACTTCGCTTTTCACATTCCATGAGTATTTGCAGTTCCTTCAAAGTTATAATGGTATTGAATATCAAGGGGCCTTTTATGAGTGGTGTCTCCTGCAGGATCCTAAGAAAAAAAATGAGCAAGACAACCACTAAAGACATGGAGCCTTGGAGTTCATTCTCAGCTGGGCTCCCATCCAAAGTGGAAATCTCTGTGTACACACAAATCACACATCTGCCAATGGATGGTTCCAGGGCCAGGACAATGCCGAGGCAACCTTCTCAGCTATTGGGCAGCTCTAATTGTTGGACAGCTGAAATTGTTGGACAGCAGGGTTTGCCCTTCCTAGAGTTTACCCAGTGGGCAGCTCCTTTGGATCTCTACACCACATGTGTCTACTTCTGCTTCTAAATGGTAACTAGCAAATGTTTAAATGCAGCGCAAGCTAAGCTTTCTCTTTTCTAAGCTAAATATCCCCATTTCCTTCATATGACATGTTTTCCAGACTCTTGCCTCTGGACCACCATCTTTGGAAAGACTGTTAATGTTCAATCATGCACACTCATATGAACACATACACACACAACACACAATCTTAGAATCTTAGAGTGGAATGCTCCAAACTGAGCATGTGTCCCCAGATGAAACTGAGCAGTGAGTCAACTACCTTCTTTGATCTAGAAATGCCTACTCTGTTAACACAGCCAAATAGTGGTAGTAGTAGCTACTATTCATTGCAGCCTACAACATGCCAGGTACTGGACTAGCCACTTTGCATGTGTTATTTCTAATCATAACCACAGCCGATTCTAATATTCCCATTTTATAGATGAAAAAATTAAAACTCAGAAAGCAAAAAAACTTGGTCAAGTTCACAGAACTAGGAAATAACTAAGCAAGGATTCAAATTCAGCCCTGTTTGACTTCAAAGCTATCATTCTTCCTAAAATGCTAGACTGCCTAATATTTTCTTAATAACTACTTCCTGGCTCTTTCATTAAAACTTGTGATCAAGGGGCACCTGGATGGCTCATTTGGTTAAGCGTCTGGCTCTTGGTTTTGACTCAGGTCATGATCTCAGGGTGGTGAGATCAAGCCCCAAGTCAGACTTCATGCTAGGCATAGAGCCTGCTTAAGATTCTCTTTCTCCATCTCCCCCTGCCCCTCCTCCTCCCTGCTCTCTCTCTCCCTCTCGCTCTCTCTCTATCTCCCTCTCGCCTCTCCCTCTCTCCCTCTCTCTGTCTCCCTCTCCCTCTCTCTAAAAAACAAAACAAAACAAAGCAAAAAAACTTGTGATCAAGCCCCAGGAGCTGGTCAAGGCCATGGCCAGGGGCCAGATGCTGTTGGTGGGTGCAGGTGGCATTGGCTGTGAGCTCCTCAAGAACCACATGCTCACCAGCTTCTTCCATTTCGACCTGATTGATCTGGGTGCTATCGATGTCAACAACCTCAACAGGCAGTTTTTGTTTAAAAAAAAAAAAAGTTGGAAGATCAAAGATCCAGGTTGCCAAAGAAAGTGTACTACAGTTTTACCTGACAGCATCATGAACCCTGACTATAATGTGGGATTTTTTTCAACAATTTATAATGGTTATGAATTCTTTAGACAACAGAGCTGCCCACAGCCAAGCTAATAGGATGTGTCTGGCTGCTGATATTCCTTTTACTGAGATTGGGACTGCTGGTTACCTTGGGCAAATAAGGACCAAAAAGGGTGTAACTGAGTGGTATGACTGTCATCCCAAGCCTACCCAGAGAACTTTTTTTCCTGGCTGTACTATTTGCAATACGCCTTCAGAACCTATTCATTGCATCATTTGGGCAAAGTATTTGTTCAACCAGTTGTTTGGAGAAGATGCTGATCAAGAAGTAACCCCTAACAGAGCTGACCTGAAGCTTCCTGGAAACCAGTGGGAGCTGAAGCCAGAGCCAAAGCATCTAATGAAGATGGTGACATTAAACATATTTCCACTAAGGAATGCGCTATGATCTGGTTAAACTTTTTATGCTTTCGAAAGACAATATCCAGTATCTGTTGACAGGGAACAAACTATGGTGGAAAAGGAAGCCTCCGTTGGACTGGGCGAAGTACAAAGTCAAGGAGAAGAAACCAAGGCATCAGATCAACAAAATGAACCCCAGTTAGGTCTGAAAGACCAGCAGGTTCTAGATGTAAAGAGCTATGCACATCTTTTTTCAAAGAGCACTGAGACTGCAAGCGTTCATTTAGCAGAAAAAGAGATGGGGCTGAGCTCATATGGGGCAAGGATGACCCACGTGCAATGCTTTTTGTCACCTCTGCTGCAAACCTCAGGATGCATATTTTCAGTTTGACTCTGAGGAGCAGATTTGATATAAAATCAATGGCAGGGGACATTATTCCTGCCATCGCTACAATTAATGCAGTGATTGCTGGGTTAATAGTAGTAGAAGAATTAAAGACTTTATCAGGAAAAATAGACCAGTGTAGAACAATTTGGTTGAATAAACAAACAAACCCAAGAAAGAAGTTTCTTGTGCCTTGTGCACCAGATCCTCCCAACCCTAATTGTTACATTATGTGCCAGCAAGCCAGAGGTGACTATTGTCACATTAGAGGATAAGAAATGAAAGAAAATTTTGCTATTGAAGCAGCAGATTTCCAAATTGAATGTGCGAGAGGAATAATCCTAATATCTTCAGAAGAGGGTGAGACAGGAGCCTGCTTCAAGAAGATGACTTCCTTCAGGACTATGCTTCGTTGATCAATGTCCTTCATAGTGAGGACCTTCGGAAGGATGTTGAATTTGAAGTTGTTGGTGATGCCCCCAGAAACAGTGGGCCCAAACAAGCTGAAGATGCTGCCAAAAGCATAACCAATGGCAGTGACAATGGAGCTCAGCCTTCCACATCCACTGCGCAAGACTAAGATGATGTGCTCATGGTTGATTCAGATGAGGAAGGTCCTTCAGATAATGCTGACGTCAGTGAAGAAGAGAGAAGTTGAGAGAGGAAATTGGATGAGAAAGAGAATATCAGTGCAGAGAGGTCACGTACTGAACAGACAGAAGAGCCTGATGATGTTATAGCTTTAGATTGAACAGAAATGCCTCCAAACAGACCCCTCTTACTGCAGTAGGTCATCTGGGCAGAACCAGGTTATCTGTCATGCCCTTTGTTCCAAAGGGGAAAAAATCGACACCAGTGACTTGAAGATGATTCCACTCGCTTTGAAAAAGCATTCATTTTGCTAGAACAATTAGAAACAATGCAATATGCTGTACTGAAAGTAGGAATAGAGTTTTAAAACCCTTTGAACAAAGTGTGTGCATAACCAGTCATTAGATGAAACAACACAATGCATGTTGCCTTTTTAATGTAAATACCCTTAGTATCATTTAACAGTTTTAAAATATTGTAGTTTAGTAAAGTTGATACCTGGTTAAAAATAGTATGCCTTAATTTTTGGTTAGAAGAATTCTTTTGAGCCTCAATCTAACCATTTCCATATTCTTAACTGACTGAAACAGATTCAAAGAAGTATCAAGTGCGATGCACTGAAACTTGTTTTTAAATGTTAACTGACACTATGTATATTCATATAAGACAATGTTAGTTTACTCAAGTTTTCAGTTTGTGCTGCCTGATATGTCTGTGTACAAAGCCATTTTTTGTGTATTGTTATAGTTTCAGGTTATTTGTATTTGATGTTTCATAAAACTCAATTATGACTACATTGTACTTATGAACCAAATAAATGGCATCTGCATACTTGTTAAAAAAAAAAAAAAACCTTCTGATCAACCCCACACATCTTGCACTTAAAGATTTGCAACCAGCAGGGAGTAAGTTACTTCATAAGGTAGTGGCATTCATCAAAGGCATGCTGGGAGGGGCGCCTGGGTGGCATAGCGGTTAAGCGTCTGCCTTTGGCTCAGGGCGTGATCCCGGAGTTCTGGGATCGAGCCCCACGTCAGGCTCTTCCTCTATGAGCCTGCTTCTTCCTCTCCCACTCCCCCTGCTTGTGTTCCCTCTCTCGCTGGCTGTCTCTCTCTCTGTCGAATAAATAAATAAAATCTTTAAAAAAAAAAAAAAGGCATGCTGGGAGAAAGGAAATGGATCCAGGCTGGGAGGGACACAAGGCTGTGTGGGCAGAGCTGTGGCACCAGTATAGGCCATCAGTTGTCCAAACCCTAATCCAAGCAGACACATAGCCAATGCAGCCCATCTCCAGGGGCCTCACAGAGACCTGTGGGAAGGCAAGAGCAGGGATATGGCATCAGAGATATAAAATATTGACCATGAGAATGTCAAGCTAATCCAAGGTGCTACATGGAATTCTGCCTCCACCAGGGCCTCAGAGAACAGTGTATAAAGTCATGAAGAGAACAAAACCAGACTTCGCCCCATGATCTAGAAAAGGGGTGAAAAATAGGAAAACTCTAAATATCCAAGAGGTTCAGACAGAAGGGAGCTAGGCCCAAGCTTGTAAAACTTGATCCCCCTCCTGTGCGGTAAAAGGTTAACTCTGCAGGCTTGGGGTGCTCGAACTCTGCACATTTCAAAGAAAGGACTCTCTTCTCCTGGGATGGAGCTCTCATGATCTCCCACTCAGTAGGGAACCTGCTTCTCTCTCTCTCTCCACCCCTCCCCCTGCTGGTGCCCACACATGCATGTGCTCTCTCTCTCTCAAATAAATAAATACAATCTTAAAAAGAAAGGAAGGAAGAAAGGAAGAAAAGAAAGGATTTGTCCTTAACCAGTTATGGAGAGATAACCTGTAAGTCCTTGGAATATCCTACCTAAGAAGAGTATCTTTGCATACCTGGAGGCTGGGGGGCCATGACAGTTTATGTTAACAATGTGATATATGGTAAATGCCTATTTTTGTTTGCCTGGGATCCTAGGCCATACTCTGGGGAGACTGGAGACTGAGTAGCTAAGGTCAGTTACATGGGCACTCTATGCCTACGTGACTGACCCCTCAAACCCTGGACACCAAGGCTCAAGCTGGCAATACTTCATGTGTGTTGTCATGCATCACTGCTGGGGGGATTGAGTGGTATCCATGCAACTCCATTGGATGAGGATGACTGGAAGCTCACACCTGATTTCTCCTGAACTCCGTCCTGTATACCTTTTTCCTTTGCTGGTTTCCTTTGCAGTATCCTTTCACTCTAAGAAACTGTACCTGTGAGTACAACAGCTTTTCTGAGTTTTTTTTTTTTTTTAAGATTTTATTTATTTATTCAACAGAGATAGAGACAACCAGCGAGAGAGGGAACACAAGCAGGGGGAGTGGGAGAGGAAGAAGCAGGCTCATAGCAGAGGAGCCTGATGTGGGGCTCGATCCCATAACACTGGGATCACGCCCTGAGCCGAAGGCAGACGCTCAACCGCTGTGCCACCCAGGCGCCCCTCTTTTCTGAGTTCTGTGAGTCTTTCAAGCAAATCATCAAACCTGAAGGTAGTCTTGGGGATCCCATACATACCTCCCAATGGCAGGATTTATAGAGGACTGGTTGAAGGGCTTGGAACTCGGAGGTAGAGCCCAACACAAAGGCTAATTTGAAACCTCCTTCTTTGTTGCCATATGCAACTCTTATATAACAGACCCACTGACCTCTCAGTGGTACTAGGGGAGAGCCAGATCTGCCTGCAGAAAATGGGGTTGTCATTTGGAATAGCTGGGATGGATCTAGGGGTAAAAATTCACACAGATGTCCCCATCTGGTATCCATTCAAATGACTATGTTTTCTCTTTTTAAATAAATGTATTGGCAGAATCTATGACTCTAATTGTGAAAGTAATACATATTCATTGTCAAAAATCTGGAAAACATAACAAAATATATTAAAAAGAAAACAGCCCTTTAGAATCCCACCACCCAGAGGTAAGCATGGTTAATACTGTGGTATAGCTCTTTCCAGTCAATTTCTTTTTCATGAATATGTAGCAGTGTCCCTGATGAGACAGAATTTAAAATTTTTTGTTAGCAAGAAAATCTGCAAGTTAAAAGTTGCCAGCCACTTCCATGTCTAACAAGTCATCTTGGGACACATTTTTGTTCTGGAAACAATCACATGGGCAGTTTCTTTCAGTTTTGCAGATGTAAGGCAGAGGCGCCCATCACAAGGCAACAATGTTCTTTGTCATGGAACATGTTTCTTGACAAAGGCTGCCCATCTCACCCTGCTGGTACTAAAGCCAAATGTCACTGGAAAGTAGGTGAGCCAATCTGAGAGGGAGCCTAGAAGCTTCCTAGGAGAAAAGAAATCAAGACCCCAACTACTTCTTGGCTTTGCTAGTTTTCAACATCTCTGGTGAGTTCCGTTAGTCCTATATAGGAGCCCAGATTACTGAACTGTTGGTGTTTTAGTTTCGACATAACACATGGCCCAGACAGTAACCCTCTACTGCAGCGGCCATCCGGGCACCATGGGTTTGAGAATACTGTGTATGAGGACACGCTAAGAAACTGAGACACTGGGAGCCCAGGCCACTTTGGTACAGAACAGTGAGAAGAAATCTCCTCTTCCCAGCACAGTGAGAACTACCCCTGACCAGCTGCGATAGCACAGCCAGGGATGGCCCCAGTGAGTGGTAGCCAAGTCACTAGACACCAGTGTTGGAAGCAGCAAATCCAGCCCACAATAGACTAAGATTCTCCTGGGCTCTCTCCACAAGGCTCTTATTCTTTAGTCTGAATAAAGTGGGACAGGGGAGCCTTAAGTACATCACAAGAAGGGGATCACTGAAAAAGAGAATATTTTCATGCTGAGTGAGACAAGGCCTCTACTCAGTTCACTGGAGACACAGCCATATTTTATACCCCACGCTGACAAAGCGAAAGATATACACTATACAAAAAAATCTAAACCCACATGGTGTGTAACAAAAGGATTAAATTTCATAATGTAGATTTTGTTCCCACTGAACCTTATAAGTTGACCGTTGAATAACACGTTTGAACTGTGCAGGTCCACTTATATGCGGACTTTTTTAAATAAATATAGTCCAGCACTATAAATGTATTTATCTTTCTTATAATTTTCTTAATATTTTCTTTTCTTTAGCTTGTTTTTATAAGAATACAGCATATAATAAATATGACATACAAAATATGTGTTAACAGTAGGGCTTCTGGTCAACCATAGGCGCTACTAGTAGTTAAGTTTTGGGGAGTCAAAAGTGATAATTGGATTTTCAGCTGCATGGGGAAGTCAGCATCCCTAACACCCATGTTGTCCAAGAGCCAACCATATACTGGGGTGCCTGGGTGGCTCAGTCATTAAGCGTCTGCCTTCGGCTCAGGGCATGATCCTGGCATTCTCTGCTGGGAGCCTGCTTCTTCCTCTCCCGCTTCCCCTGCTTGTCCTTCTCTTGCTGGCTGTCTCTCTGTCAAATAAATAAATAAAATCTTTAAAATAAAAAAAAGAAGAACCAACCATATACTGAGCATTTTCTGACATTACACACATTTGGAAACATAATACTAATAGGTAATAATAATAACTACGACTTGTGTAGTGCTTATGTAGCACTTACTGTGTGAGGTAATATTATCTCTAGATTAGGAAACTGAGGCACAAAGAGGTTGTGTAACTTGTGAATGATATGGCTAGTAGATGGAGAAGCTAGCATTTGAACCCTATTTTGTATACATAGGCTATATAATCATTTTCTGATGGTTAGAGAGTTCGTTTTCCACATTTTTTTGCTATTATAGATATGCATTGATGAATATCCTTATACATAAATCTTTGAAAGTCAATTAAAAATTTTAATCTTAATGTAGAACTTCACATGTGTTGAACTCCATCACTTTAAAAAAAGTGTTTTATTTGAGTACAGTTGACCCATAATGTTACATTCATTTCAGATGTGCAGCAGAGTGTCTCAACTTCTCTGTATGCTCTGCTCACCACCAGTTGTCTACCACCTACCACCAAACATTGCTGTTACAATATAATTGACTATATTCCCTCTGCTGTGCCTCTTACTCCCCTAACTTATTCATTCCGTAACTGGAAGCCTATGTCTCCCATCCCCCCTCACCATTTTCCCCATCCCCGCATTCCCCTGGCAGCCAGCAGTTTGTTCTCTGTATTTATAGGTCTGATTCTGCTTTTTGTTTGTCTGTTTATTCATTTGTTTTGTTTTTTAGATTCCACACATGAGTGAAATCATATAGTATTTGTCTTTCTCAGTCTAACTTATTTCACTTGGCCTAATACACTTTAGGTTCATTAATGTCACAAATGGCAAAAATTGCATCCTTCTTTATGGCTGTGTAATATTCCTGTGTGTGTGTGTGTGTGTGTGTGTGTGTGTGTGTGTGTGTGTGTGTGTGTTGTACACACCACATCTTCTTTATCTGTTCATCTATCAGTGGACACTTGGGTTGCTTCCATATCTTGACTATTGTAAATAATGCTGCAATAAACATAGGAGTGCATGTATCTTCTCAAATTAGGGTTTTTGTTTTCTTTGGGTAAATACCCAGTAGTGGAATTATTGGATCATATAGTTTTTCAATTTTTTGAGGAAACTCCGTCTTGTTTTCCACAGTGGCTGCATCAATTTAACAGTGCATGAGGGTTCCTGTTTCTCCGCATCCTTGCCAACATTTGTTATTTCTTTGAATTCCAGCACTTTTAATTTAGACCTTTGAGGTTTTCTTGGATCTTGGTTCTGCAATTCAGATTTTCCACTTTCCCCCAAACTTTTGTCATTCTGAGTTAACTGATCTGTTCTCCTCAAATACTTTACTCAAACAAATACTTTATCTTTTTTTTTTTTTTATCGTATTTTTAAAGTAGGCTTCACTCACAACATAGGGCTCAAACAACCCTGCAACCAAGAGTTGCACGCTCAGGGCGCCTGGGTAGTGCAGTCATTAAGCGTCTGCCTTTGGCTCAGGGCGTGATCCCCGCGTTCCAGGATAGAGTACCACATCGGGCTCCTCCAATGGGAGCCTGCTTCTTCCTCTCCCACTCCCCCTGCTGTGTTCCCTCTCTCGCTGGCTGTCTGTCACATAAATAAATAAAATCTTAAAAAAAAAAAAAAAAGAGTTGCACGTTCTACCAACTGAGCCAGCCAGGCACCGACAAATACTTTACCTTAAGCTTGACCCGAATAAGACAAGTTCCCACAGCTTGGTCCCTGTCGCTCCCAGCAGTTCATCTCACACTCAGGCTCCCACTTTGTCAACCATACCCTGTTCTCTTGGACCACATGGCCTTGCCACCTTCTCCCTTTCCTGAAAGCTCCCACCTT
This sequence comes from Ursus maritimus, assembly GCF_017311325.1. Taxonomy (NCBI): domain Eukaryota; kingdom Metazoa; phylum Chordata; class Mammalia; order Carnivora; family Ursidae; genus Ursus; species Ursus maritimus. The sequence goes on from NW_024426996.1 coordinate 38,503,617, forward strand.
CCCCTGGTGAACTCCCAGCAGTCTTTCACATCTCAGCTGAAGCTGAGACCAGGGTGAGCTCTTTGTTATGTACTCACAGAACCATATTCTTTTCTTTCCAAGTGGGAAACTCATGAACTGGGTCATGAAATTATCTGATTAATAGCTGTCTCCCTTATTCACTGAAAGATTCCATGACAGCCAGGGCCACACCTGCTTCCTCATCATGGTACCCAGTGCTGTACTTAGTCTGGAGTGATAGTTAATGCATATTTGCTGAATGAATGAATGAACGAACGAACGAATGAATACAGCATCCCGTGGCACGGCAATAGAACCACTGACCTTCCGTGTTGATAATAGCATGACTGGATTTATCAGCTTTCTTTGAGGGTTGTACTCTAATCAGTTATAATTTATGACCTACCCACATTCTTATCTTTGCCCCAGGATATTGCTAGAGAGTCAGATACAGCTGAGATCAAGCCATCCTGTGATTGACTTTCTCTACTCTCTCCTCTCTCCTGTCCTCTATATGGCCTCCAGTTGTCCTTCCTAAGGCAGCTCTGATTACACAACTCCCTGATTAAAAACCTTTTTGGGTCCACAGTATCCTCAGGATGAAGTCCAAGCTCCGAATCATGACATTCAAGGCCCTTCACTTTTGGCCCTCACCTGCCTTTTCCCTGTTGTGTGCTCCTCTAACACAGCCACCACCCCCCTCACGTAGCGCAACACCACAAGTCTTCCCATACACCCTGTGCTTGTACATCTCTGAGCCTTTGCTCTCTGTCCCCAGAATGCAAACCCCTCTGCTCTGACAAACTCCTACTCATCTTTCAAGGTCCAGGTCAAAAGTCACTTCCCCTTTGAAGGTCTCCCTGTCTCCTTCCCACCCCCGTCAAAGGCAGAACTAATGATTCCTTCTATCAAATTCTTTAGCATTTTGTACGTAATTCTACTTTAGTTTGTTTAAACTGTGTTACATGTAGATGTTTGTGTTCCCTGAAGGATTCTGAGCTCCTTGAGGGCAGGGACCATATCATTCACCTCAATCTCCCCAGAAACCACCTCTGTTCCTGACACAAAACAGGCACTCAATAAATGTTCATGCTGCTATGTCTTTGGGTGTTACCCATTCCACAAGCCTTGTGATACTCTCAAAAAACATTAGACTCTTAGAGCCATTGCTGACCAACCCACCTAAGATCCAGGGATAGGTGGGATGAGGAGATTCTCAGCAAGAGAAGTGGTTAAGTTCCCCATGGGGGCCTGAGTCTCTACTTCCTCCACCATCACCACCAGCCACTAACCTCCCCAGCTTCTGTCAGTCCAGTGAGGATGCCTCTTGATCCTGCTAGTCCTCTCTGCTGCCCATCGGTTCTTTCTGTGCTCTTCTGCCCTCTACTTCTTCATGAAGTAGCTACAATTCTGGACTGGCTCAAGGCGAAGCAGCTACTACAAGAATATAGAAAAACCTAGAGTCAGAAATCAAGGGCAGAGAAGACTCCTGGGTTCCCTGAAAAAATGAAAGGGAGACATTCCGGGGCTCAAACCCTTGCCTCTTTCTTCCTCCCTCTACTCAGCTTGCTGCCTCAGTTTGCTCATCTTTCACATGCCCTCCCACCCCAATTTACGTGACTTTTCAGCTCAGCTCTCCATATTTAACTAGCCCATTTCTTTCAGTGTTCCAGTCCCAAAAATCTCAAAAGAAGGTTCTGATCATTCCACTGCCACCCCAGCTTTGTAGCTTTGGATCAGGTGTCCTGTCGCAGGCCAACCAGCCAGGGCTGAGGAAGAGGTTCTGATCATGTGGCCCCTTGACAGGGGCTGGAAGGAGAAGGGATGGTTAGATCCAGGGACTGCATCTTTAGTTAAGCACGAGGTAAGGACATTTTTCAATCTCAGACAAGCCTTGAAAGAGAAGCACCAGCTCTTTGGAACTCAAGCATTGCTATATAGGAGACAAAATTGCCCACCATCCTCAATGTAATAGCCCAGAGACTGCTTTCTCAACATTATTCCAAGCAGCCCCTGTTTGTCTGGCAAAACGAAGACATGGGCCTGTAGCTCAAAAGAGGAATGTTGACTGGAGTTGAAAATGTGGTCATCAGGATTCGTGAGCAATAAATGGTGGTGGTGAGCTTTGGCTCTATGCACATAAATGAGTTCTCGAGGAGGTTGAAGAAAGTGAGAAGAGGCCAAAAGACAGAATGCTGGGACCAGGGACATGGAAAGAGTTGGAAAGGAAGAAAATTCCTGAAGAATAGAAAGGAACAGCCAGAGCAGTGGAAGCCTTAAAACCAAGATCGAGCCAAGATGGAATAGAGTTTGGGGGAAGGGAGAGGGTGCCAAATCTAAAGAGATCAAGGATGAGCTGCTAAGAAGTGGAGAGGAGGGGGTGGAAGAGGACTGAGGAAGTTAGCAAACCACAAGTTGGTGGGGGTGGGGGTGCCCTGAGAGATAGAGGTGAACATCAGAGAGGAACTTAGTGTTACAGAGGTTTTTGTTTTCCTCCGAGATAAAGTTTACTTGAAGATGTTTAAAAGCTGATGGGAAAGAGCCAATCAATCTATTCAGAGAGGTTTAGCAACAAGCGAGGAGGAGAATAGGTGGAATGAGATTTCTGAGGGTATGGCATCCGGAGCACCCCGTGAAGGATCCCACTTGGTCAGGAAGAGGAAACACCTCCGCCACGGGCAGTTGCGGGTCCCAAGGTCAAGTCTAGGACATGGACGGCGCTGGACCAGCCCGCTGCCTTCCTAGCACGGCTCCAGCACAGTACGTGACGATGGCGTCCTCTAGTGGCTATAATTGGCATTGCAGGGTGCGCCAGCCTCTGTTGCCGGAAGACCCTGAGCGAGAGGCGCGACCCGGGCCAGTGAGCGGCGGCAGACGGAGGGCAAGGGCTGAGGGCACGGTGGTCTCCAAGGATAAAGTTCACAGCAACAAAGGAGTGTGGGGAGGAAACCATTTAGATGGGGGACATTGATCAGCCTTCCCTACGTTCCTCCTACAGAGGAGCGAGGAAGAAAACAATCTGGGCCAATTAGCCAAAGCAACGGTTACGCCCGGAGCCACAGAAACACCTAAGTCTGAGTAAGCCCCATGCTGTGGATTCAGACCTGCTGTGACCTGCTAGGCGCAGACCATCTGTAGATAGTGCAGCACAGCAGCAGCAGGGGAATCAGGAGGCGCTGCTACCTGCGCCTCGAAGCCAAGCACCGGGAAGGGGGGAGGGAAACAGAGGGGCTCTCGCGGGGAGAGGACGCATCGGTTGCACAATGCTGCCATCTACCGGACAGGTCCAGGAATGCAAGGCCTGCCCGGCGCTTGCCAGGGCACTTCTATGGAGGGAGCCCGGTCCTGCCCTACAGCAGCATCAGGATCGGATTGGGCGGTTTTCAGCCTTAGCAACACTGAGACTCACCCGGCTCATATAGCAACTCAGGAAAATATGCAGGTGTTTTTGTATTTTCCATCTTAAAAATAACAAAAATCATACACCTGAAACAAATATAACAATGTATGTTAACTAACTGGAATTAAAATTTTTTAGAATAACAACAAAGAAGCTGCTAGAAACAGAAACACTTCCCTGGCCAAATAAAATCTCCAATGAAATGTATATACAAAGAGCAGATCAGTCTCGGGTCCCCGGAATGGTGTGGGTGGCAGTCTTAGTTAGGGTCCAAGGTCATTCTCAGCCTTACAGATCCATGGAGTGCGTGGAAAAAAGATATGGGTCTCGAGTCTGTTAGTTTCTCTGAGCTCAGTTTCTTCATTTCTAACATGGCGATAATGTTGGCCTCAAGGGAATGCTCCGAGGATCAGATATGCTGATCCTTGGGAAGAGTGTGGCAAGTATAAAGCTATATGTCATCACAAATGTGATTAAGTGTGAACTCTTGTTCCCTATCAGAGGTGACTGAGCAAAATGTCCCACAATCAGGAGTTGTTGGTGTTGAGGGGAGAATTTAAGATTCTCCATTCCATTTTCCCAGATACTGTTTTTAATAAAACCTGTCTTTCCTAAATGGTTCTCCTATGCCATCACTAGGGTTGTTGTAAGGAAGAAATTAAATCACTTTAATTAAAAGCGTACCTCTCCCTGAAGAGAGAATGATGAGGGCATTTGTCAAGTCAAAATGTATGTCAGTCTTATTTTTGGCAGTTAAACAGATCAAATGCTAGACATATTTGCAGTGAGCATGATTTTCCCCCTATTACTTAAGAGACTACTGAGCTTCATAGAGGTTAATTTTCCAAGGTCACCAAGCAAGTAAGCAATGGGTATAAAACTCACAACTGGGGGAGAGAAAATCAATAAATTTTGGATAAAGCCAGCCTTGAGCATAGGCAATATACCAGCCCATCCATAATGTCATTTCAGGTGCAATATGAGGACTTCCCTGCCTGATAAAAAGCACTTTCTCTGCCTACTTATAAAGAAAATGTTACCATTAGAGAATGATTCTTCAGGCTTAAGACATTTTTGTTCCCCTTTTTTGAAAAGCAAATTCTCCTGAGAATGCTAATAACTTTAAGCTATTTTAGTCATTTATATCTACATAAGAGAAAGTTTATTGTATTCTTCCCCGGAGAGAAGCTTTTGATGAAAAGATGGATGAAAAGCACGCAGAGAGACTGAACACAGAAAATAAAAAGAAAAGGAACACAGAAAGGAAGGCAGGTTGCCCCAAATTGCCTATTTCACTATTTTACCTAGAATTTTGGTTTTGATGATAGGATGTGTTTTTGGTGCCAAAACAACATAGACTGAAAACAACAAAGTTGGAGGATTCATATTTCCTCATTTCAACACTTACTGGAAGGCTACAGTAATCACGGCATAAGTGTGGTCCTGGCACAAGGATTGACATAGAAATAAATAGAATAAAATGGAGAGCCTGAAATAAACCTTAACATTTATGGTCAATTGATTTTTGACCAGGATGCCAAGACAATTCAACAGGAGGGAAAATAGTCTTTTCAACAAATGGTGCTGGGAAAACTGGATATCCACATGTAAAAGAATGAAGTTGGACCCTTTAGTCACACTATATGCAAAAATTAACCCCATGTGCATTATAGACTTAAACATCACAGCCAAAACTGTAAAACTCTTAGAAGAAAATATAGGAGTAAATCTTCATTAACTCAAGTTAGGGGAAGACTTCTTAGCAACATCAAAAGCACAAGCAACAAAAGTAAAAATAGATAAATTGGACTTTAATTTTAAAACTTGTACTTCGGGGGTGCCTGGGTGGCTCAGTCGTTAAGCGTCTGCCTTCAGCTCAGGGAGTGATCCCAGAGTCCTGGGATCGAGCCCCACATGAGGCTCCTCCACTGGGAGCCTGCTTCTTCCTCTCCCACTCCCCCTGCCTGTGTTCCCTCTCTCGCTGGCTGTCTCTCTGTCAAATAAATAAATAAAATCTTTAAAAAAACAAAAAACAAAAAAATTGTACTTCGGGGGCACCTGGGTGGCTCAGTCAGTTAGGTGCCTGACTCTTGATTTGGGCTCAGGTCATGATCTTGGGGTTATGAGATCGAGCTCTGTGCTGGGCTTGGAATCTGTTTAAGATTTTCTCCCTCTCCCTCTCCCTCTCCCCCTCCCCTGAGCTCATGTGCACATGTGTGCTCTCTCTCAAAAAAAAAAAAATACATGAATATTTGTTGAATGAAGCATAACCCCAGGAGATTTTTTCATTGACATTAAGCTGCCAAGTCCCCTATGAGCACTCAATTACGACTGCAATTACCTGAGTATGAAATATCACCCATGCTGTGAACTACCTGTTAAATGTCAAGGTCCAGAGGCACCTGGCTGGCTCAGTCAGAAGAGCATGCAAATCTTGATCTCAGGGTTGTGAGTTTGAGCCCCACATTGGATGTAGAGGTGACTTAAACAAATAAAACTTTTTAAAAAATCAAAACAAAAAATAAATGTCAAGGTCCAAAGCAGATGACCTGCCCCGTCACCAGCAGCAACAGTGATATCAAATGAAGAAGCAGAAGCTAAAAATAGAATAAAGGCATTTAGGCATGCAGGTGAATCCAGAATAATCCAATAGAAATGTAACGTAACCCATGTGGGGATGTTTAATATTTTAGTAGCAACAATTTTAAAAATTAAGAAACAGGGGCACCTGGGTAACTCAGTTGGTTAATCGGCTCACGTCATGATCCCACGGTCCTGGGATGGAGCCCTGCTTCACCTTGGGTTCCCCGCTCAGCAGGGAGTCTGTTTCTCCCTCTCCCTTTGCCTGCTGCTCCCCCTGCTTGTGCTCTCTCTCTCTGTCGAAGTAAAAAAAATCTTTTTTATAAAAAAAATTAAGAAGCAGCAGGTCGATTTAATTTTAATAACATGTTTTATAAATTATGATTTTTAAATATAATTATTTTATCCAACATATCCAAAATAACATTTCAACACATAATCCATATAGAAATTATGAATGATGTAGTTTACCTTCTTCTTTCACACTAAGCTTTTGAAACTCACACTTTCCACTCATCTCCGTGTGGACTAGCTGCATTTCCTCTGCTTGGTAGCCACACATGGCTCATGCCAGCGCCATCTAGAGGCAGCAGCATGACGCCGGACCACTTGGCAAGTAAGGCTGAGTGGCATCCTCTGAAGCCGTGCTTATTCAGTGAGCCTGACCTGAGTCTCCGTGGGATTAAATGTCCATGTCCCTGTGTCTTCTCTGATTTGAGAAAAATCAGAACCAGGGTCACTATGTACCCGGATTTCATGGATCCAGATGGGGCCAAGACTCAGGACCTGTTGTTCACAACTGGTAAGACTTGGGGCAAACCACTCAATCTCTCGGGGGGCTGATATCCTCCCAAATGAAATGTAGATCCTACACAAGGAACTTCGGGACATCAGCCTGAACTCCCCGAACACGGAACTAGTTTGGGGTCCTACTAACGGCTGCTTCTGCAGAATGGCTGAGGCTCAGCTTTAAAAAAGAAGGAAATTGGGGGCACCTGGGTGGGTCAGTCAATTAAGCGACTGACCTGATTTCAGCTCAGGTCATGATCTCAGGGTCATGAGATCGAGACCTACACCCAGCTTCACACTCAGGGCCAAATCTACTGGAGATTCTCTCTCCCCCGCCAATGCTCACTCATGCACTCTCTCTCTCTCTCTCTCAAAGAAAAATAAATAAAATCTTTATAAAAGAAGAAGGAAATTCTACAATATGTGACAACATGGATAGATCTTGAGGACATTATGCTAAATGACATAAGCCAGACACAGAAAGACAAGTGCGACATGAGTCCACTTGTACGAGGTATCTAAAATTGTCAGATTCCTTAAACCCAAGACTGGAATGGTGGTGGCCAGGAGCTAGAGGAAGGGGGAAATAGATCATTATTAATCAATAGGCATACAATTTCAGTTAATGAATAAGTTTAACTTTTTACCAAAATTAGATTTTTCTTTCAATGGCTGAGGCTTGAAAGGAAGCTCCCACTTTCCTAGGACTTCGTGAGACCCGTGAAGGTGGCTAGCCCACAAGAGACCACTATACAGTGGATTTCAGGGTTGCAGTCCATGGACGGAGCTGGTGGTCTTTTCCAGCTCCTGACATGAGAGATTTCACAAAGAGTTGATCAACTGCCAGAACACAGCATCGGGGGCACTCTCTGTAATGTGGCCAGGCGACACACATGTTCGCACTCTCTCTGCCATTCGCGCCATCCCAGAAGCTCAGAGACATGTGGACTGGGACACTTAGAAATGTCTGCATCTCAGGAATGATGCCAGAATCAGTCATAGTAGGAAGACAATCCCAAACTCAACGGGAGCCCTCACAGCTGCTTCCCATCCTCTGCCCATCGTCTGGTTTCCCATCGCCTGCACCCCTTCAAATTTCTATCAGAGCAGCTTCTGCATGTCATAGCCATTGAGAAAGCTAAATGTTCTCCTATTCTCTAATGTATACATTGGTTTCCTAGAGCCCTTGACATTAACCTCTTCCCACATGTTACAAAATTCATATCCCCGTTCATGATGTCAGCCTCTTTATCTCTTAGAAAGGTAACAGAGGGAAAGAAACAAGCCCAAGTGCATTTTTTTTTTTTTTTTGGCTGCCCAGAGCATTCTTGGAAATCTGTTAGCGAGGCATCCAATGCCTTCTCCCCTATCGTGAGCACCAGCTGGCAGGCCACGGGCTGACAGCGTGCCTGCCAGCATCCGTGTCGCTCTCTACTGTGGAACGGAGCCTGGCTGCTTTCTGCTCTCTACCGAAGGAAAAGAGGAGTCATAGGTAACTGGTAAATTATCTGAATGTGATTTTTTTAAAAAGTGTTTAAGATACTTCCTGTTCAAGTGGAACCGTACAGGAGGGCCGCTGAAGCAGGGACCCTTTCTAAGTCCCCTACTAGGCAACCACAGGGGCAGCCACAGGCTCTCAGGACTGCTGGGCAGGGCAGGATCTGAGGAAGCAGGTCCAAGAGAAGCAAACAGATGGAGGACGGAAAGAAGGTGGAGAAAAGGTAAAAAAAAAAAAAAAAAAAAAAAGGATGGTTCTGGTGGCAAGGAGGAGATGTGTTTGTTGAATGCCTCCATGGAAGACATGAAGGTGAGCCACCCAGCCTTCGGGAAAGCGCTGGCTGCTTCGCTGCAAGAATGTGGCCAGCAGACAGCCTCTGGATGCTGGCTCAGGGTTGGCCTCTGTGGCAGGGGCTGCCTCACACATGAAGGCACCCTTCCCAGGGTGTGAGGCAGGGATCTGACGCGCCACCATCGTGGCCCCTTGTAGGACAACTCCTATGGGCGGCACTTACTGCAGGACTCCTGGGTTGCCTGAGGCTTTGTGGGACTTGCACTGGGTCTCAGCCTCTCCTTCTGCCCCATCCTGTTTCCTCCTCTTGCCACACACGGGGAGCTGGTCCCTAATAAGTGCTTGTACCTCAAACTCCATTTCAGCCTCTGCTTCTGAAAACCCACACTGCAGTGGCCTGGATTTCATCATACTAGATATTTTACATATGTTGCTCCTCTTAATGTTGTATATACTGTGTGTGTATATATAGTATATAGTATATTGTATACAGTAATACATAATATATAGTATACTGTATACATAATATTGTATATGGTGTAATAGTGTATAGTGTGTGTATATATAGATATATATAGAGAGATGTATAGATATATATTATCAGTCCCCTTTTACAACTGAGGAAACCAAAGCTCTGAGAGATTTGGTAACTTGCCCTTGGCTCGCACGGTGGCAGAAGTGGGGTTTCAGAAGAGCCTCTGAGTGAATTGCTGATGACCTGAAGTGTACCAGAAGTCAGGGAAAGGTGAGCCCTTTTAAGGAAGAACAGAGATGGGAGAAAATTGCAGTCACCTTTTGGTGACTTTTGGAACATACTCTGTACCCAAAATACTCCTCCTACCTGACCAACTGCTGACTACAATCCCTTTCTTTCCAAAATTGGAGAGAAAAATTAACACATAAATCCTGAGAAGAGAATTGCTTCCACTTAATGTATTCACATGGTTAAGTCAGCAAGCCCCCAGCACCCTCACTCTCTGCGGTTCTCTATCCTCCTCTGCTTTGCCTCCCTGCTCCCACGGTGCCCTAGATCCCCGCTATCATGAGAGAAGTGGTCTGATAAACTACCTCCTTCAGACTGACATGCCAATGACAATGTGTGCACATTTTGTGAGATAATTCAGGATGCAGCTAATGTTTAACCTGAGCGCTGGGGTTCCAGACTGGAAAGCTATTTTAAGGCAGGAGGATCATGACATTTGCTGTCACTTTGCAGGTTTGTGTTTGGAAGTCCGATACTCCCAAAGCTGTTTATCTCTTCCTGGTTATGTTGCCCATAATTGAGATAAGGTAGAAAATGGTCCTTTAGAAATTGTCTTTTCTTTACACGGATACGGTTAACATAGATATTTTCTAAAAGCCAAAGTAGAATTCTTCATTAAGCAACATCATGAAACACTAGTCTCTAAATATAACAACAATTATGGGAAGTCTTTTTAATACAAATAAAATCACTTGAAACCCAATTTTACTAGTCCTTTCAATAAGTGCTTAATCTAAGCATAGCTTCTTCCCTCAGGCTGGATGACTACTACTCTCCTTCCCCCCCCAACACTGCTCGAGCATGCATCTGAGTTTCTCCAGCCCTGGTATTGGCAACTCTCAGAATTACCCATCCCGTGAAAGCATCCAAAATGTACCATCTCAAAATGTGCCACTTTGGCACAGGATTATTTTGAGCTAAATGCAATTGAGAGTCAAGAGATGTAAGAGGAGCTCTCTGCCCTCCACTTACCTGCCTAAAAGCAAGGGCAAAAATTTCCCTTTGTGAGTGTGTCCAGCCCCACCCAATCACCACCCTCACCAGCAAGAGAATTCTGTGTTTTTTCTTAATTGAAGTATAGTTGACATATGATTTTTTAGAAGAGCTGAGAAAAGCATTATCACGCTGAGACGGGTTGGCATAAACATATCTTACTAAAATAACCTTTATGTTCCATTAGTTCCCTATATATTTCCTAGTCGCTCCCCCACAATTTGTCATGCCTTGAAGCCTGTTGGGGAAGGTCATCGAAAAGATATGACCACGAGATGACCCATGAGCTAGACCCAAGCAGTTGGAGGCTCTGCATCCCCTCCCCTGTCCTTGGAAGATAGGTTCTGATTGCCTTTCCCATTCCCAGAGGCTGCTCCAAGGACACAGCCTTGAGATAGTGCTGTGGTGTTGAGAACACCTGCATAGCATACGTGACTAAACCCAGTTAAGTCCTCTTTATAACTTTAAAGATTTTGTGGGCGGGTGCAGGCATCCATCCGTCTTATTGTTACACAAGACAAACTTATTATAAACCTACCACCTACCAACCTGGAGTGGCCTGCCTCTTAATTCCATCTCTATGGGGGTCAATTTCAGATTACATCAGGGAAACTCCGAAAAGGATTGTCTAACCACCTCTTTGAATTTCATTTCTTTTCTGTGAACTTCTGTGCTAATCAAATTCCGTGAAATTTTATACTCTTTTCTCTTGTCAATCTGTCTTTTGTTACTTTATTTTTGTAAGATTTATTTATTTATTTGGAGAGAGAGAGAGAGGAGAGAGAGTGGATGGGGAGGGGCAGAGGGAAAGAGAAACTGTCAAGCAGACTGCCCGCTGAACACAGAGCCCGACACAGGGCTTGATCCCACAACTCTGAGATCATGACCTGAGCCAAAATCAAGGGTCAGATTCTTAACTTCCTGAGCCACCCAGGTGCCTCTCTTTTTTGTTAGTTTAATTCACAGACCCTCAGTTACTGAACTCCCCACATCAGCTGCAGACATCTTTTTATTGAAGCCAGAGAGCCCTTTTGATTACTATTGAGTTTCCCTCTGTCTGGGCTCGAGATTTATTCTACCTAACAATGCAGGCTCTTCTTGTTCTCTACTTCAGAGGAAAACACTTTCTGAATCATCTGTCTATGGAAAGGGAAAGCCCATCATCTCCTGGGCTTTCTCTAGGAGTGGAAATGCTTGAGACGTATGGAGAGAGTGCCAGCCTAGAAGTTAAGAGGTTTGGGATCTTTTCTAACTCTGTTCTATGACCTTTGCAATAACCAGTCTGGAGCCCAGTTTCCTTACAGAGGCAAGGGAACGGAACGGAACGGAAGCAGAAGAGTGACTCTAACTCCAGCTCCCCTGGTAACTCTCAGAGTCACTCCAGCCCCTCGCCTCTCCAAGTTTCAATTTCCCAATCTATAAACTGAAGGGAAGAGAAGGTGACTAGATCGGCACTTCTCAAGTTGTGGTCCTCCTCCCCCACCACAACCACCACCCCACCCGCCCCAGCAACATTTGGGAATTTATTGGAAATGCAAATGTATGGGCTTGCAGAGACCTACCTACTAAATCAGAATCTCTGGGATGCAGCCCAGAAACCTGTTTTAGTAAACTTTTCAGGTGATTCTCACTCAAATTCAAGAACTACTGGCAGAAATGATTTCACGGGTCTCTTCCAGATTAGAAACCCTTAAACTCTTTTTACCTCAACTTTAAGATCTCACTCTCTCCCTCCCTCTTTCTTTCTCTTAAGAACAAAACAAAAAACCTGTTCCAAACTTCTCTCTCTACAGACTACTAACTTCAAGGGACTTAAAATAAAATTTGTATTCAGTCATTTCCATAGCAACCTTAACAAAACCCTAAGATGCTTTTGTTCTTTAATATACCTGCTACTTCTTTTAAAGGGACTGTGTTCCTTTTTCAGTTATAACTCCAATCTTATGTAAAGATATCTCTTAGAAACATCTCAGTAGTACATAATTATAGTCCCAACCAGCAGTACAAAGAATGTCCTTTAAATCATACCACTTAATTGATCCTATATGCCAACTCTTCTAAAGTCCAACTCTCAAGATGGAACACAATCTAAGCTCCTGAATCTGCAGGAAAGAATCTGTCTTCGTAATAGTATTCCACACACCATTATTGATTTCACACTGTATCCACTGACCCTATTTCCAGAAATAACTGTCAACTCTAATTGGTGAGCCACCCTCCCCCCTTCTCAGACCATGAATTTCTGGTGCAGCTGATTCTGCACCCAGCTCCAGGTTTGGCCCATAAAAGACTTTGTGGCCCTGGCCACATGACCCATGTCATTCAGAGGTAGGAACATGACCCATCAAAGCCAATGAGATGTTGAATGAAACTTCTGGGATATACACATGTGGTATTTCTCACTGGAGTAGAAATGATGACACCTAGAACTCCACAGCTGTTTTAATCCCCTGACAGGAGATTTGTCTGAGATGGAGCCATTGAACAGGTGGAACTGTGAGGCCAGGAGAGTAAAAGTGGGGACACATATCATTTCTGAGCCTGTATCCAACAATCTCTGAAACCAGCTCCCCTCTCTGGACCTTCTGATACAAGGTCCATTAAATTTCCTTTATTTACTTTGGGTAGACTTTCCTATCACCTGAAACCAAAAACATTTTAATGGGTATAGACTATAAATTAATACATCTTTTGGTAGGCAGCTTGTCAGTGTCTATAAAAAAATCTCCATGTGCATAACTCTTGTCCTAGAAATTCTACTTCCAGAAATATACTCTTCAGAAATGCTCTCACAATTTTGGAAATACACACACACACACACACACACACACACATTCATGAAGTTCATTGAAGTATTATTTTCACAGCAAAGAGTTGGAAGCAGCCTAGTGTCATTTGATAGAGAAATGACCAATAAATCATGTTGCCTCTGTACCATGGGACACTGTGATGTCATTAAAATGAATGAGGTAGGGGTGCCTGGATGGCTCAGTTGGTTAAGCATCTGTCCTCCACTCAGGTCATGATCCCAGGGTCCTGGGATCAAGCCCCACATCAGGCTCCCTGCTCATTGCTGCTCCCCCTGCTTATGCTCTCTCTTTCTCTCTCTGTGTCAAGTAAATAAATAAAATCCTAAAAAAGAGAGAGAGAGAGGACCATGTCTATCCTTATATCCCCTCTCCAGCACAGGGTCTGACACATACAGGGGCTCAATGGACATTGTTTTGTTTTTAAGATTTTATTTATTTGACAGAGAGAGAGACAGCCAGTGGGAGAGGGAGCACAGACAGGGGGAGTGGGAGAGGAAGAAGCAGGCTCCTCGATGTGGGTCTTGATCCCAGGACTCCGGGATCACGCCCTGAGCCGAAAGCAGACGCTTAACGACTGAGCCGCCCAGGCGCCCCGCAATGGACATTGTTGAATTAATAACTTAATCTTTAGTCAAACCATTTTTAAAGATTTTTAATGTGAAGTATAATATTTTCACTTCCCTTCTCCGAGCTGTACTACAAGACTAAGAATTATAAATTAAGGAAGAAGCAAACGAGATGGTGCATATGGAACCTTCTGTAAGCTTCAGAGTCCTAAACAAATCTTGGTAAGTAGTGCTCAGGAAACTGGTTAACTTCTAAGGAGTGGCTCTGTCATATTCCCAACTTAATAGCTGATTTTGAAAATAAAGATTGTGGAGCAGTAAACACTTCAATACATGGGTTAAAGTATGTTTTGATTATGTGTTTTTTTAGAAATGTGCCTCATTTGTGCATTTATGATGTTAACGAGGAGAAAAGCACAACTCCAATCATAGAGTCAAAGACTTTTAGAGCCAGAAAGGACCTAGTACTGTCCATGTACTGTACTTCTATCACCTGATAGATGCAAAGTCTAAGTCTATAGAGGTAGAGTGACTTGGCTGGTGTCACCCAGCTAATACTTAAAAGAGCCAGGAGAAGATCCTTTATCTTCTGGCTGCTGTTCCTCCTCTACATCATGCCAGGTCTGAAATTCTGATTGCTCTGGTCGTTGTCAGACAATGGCTGGCATCTGGCTTTTCACTGTAAAATCAATACCCCGATGCAAAAGTTAAATCAACATTACGCTCAGTGTCAATGATAACAAATTAAGCTGCTTTGAGCTCAACAGAAATAGCTTTTCCTCTGCATACAACTTTTTCTTTCCCTCTCTTCTCCTTCTCTTCTGCCCACCAAACTCACGCTTGTCCTGGATAAACCAATGCAAGTGGCAATTTAGAAAACTTCAGCAGCTAAATGCCAGTCAGAGCAAAGCCCTATTCTCAGCCACAGGAATAAAGCGGTTGAAAATGCTGTGCATTCAAGTCACAAAAGATATGATTTCTGCCTGAGATTGTCCGATAACAGAAATGAATGATGGTTCTTTGCCTGAAAATACATATTGATTGTTGGCTGTGAATTTTACCATGTTTAATGTGGAAGTCACCATCCTTCAAATGCGTGTGAATTGAAGTTGCTGTTGCCCATTCCTTGAAGGATGATTTGTAGCAAGAGACAAGACAAAGCAGGAGAAATGTCTACATCCAGGTCAGGCTGGACATTGTCCAGCCAATTTCCCGTCCTGGATTATTTGATCTTCACTTCTAAGGTCCCAGTTTATTGCACGCAAAGGGCAGACTGATTGCCAGCATTTGACTAAGATGGAGGGGCCCTGGTATTGTTTAAAATCTTTGGCAGACCTGAATTCCTTCAAAATCACCCCATATTCCCAGGCCAAGCCACCATTTAACAACTTAAATCTCTAGTGGTCTGACCTCGCCTGCTTTCTGCTGGTCTGTGAAGGGGACCAAGTAGAAACCAGCAGAGATACCAGGGGTCATCATCTCTCCCTGAGCAAGACCAATCTTCATCCTTGCTACTCAAACACAGCACTAGTTCTTTGTTTGTATCACTTTCTGATGCTTAAAAAGCATGAGGCTTTGCTGACTAATTTGGCTACCAAGATTCCTGCAGAAGGTAGTTGGTTGGTTGTTCTTGGTCAACAGAGGAAGAGAACAGTCTGCATGAGCATCAGTTTCATGCTATTCAAAATTCTAAGACATCAGAGTCCAGTGAGCTCAGAGATTCTAAGTAAAGTTTTTTATGGTATACAATTCAAGGGCTCCTAAAATTTTCCCTAACCCAAAACCCTTCCCCAACAGCCTATTATGATATCTAAAATCTCACCATTACAAATCTGTTTCATTAGAGTTCTATCAAATTAGGGTCTCTAAATGGCCTTCGTAAGTATTCTAGAACCACGAAGAGGACTAAATATTATCTCCACCTTAGCAGCAATGTTTTCTAAGTTGACAGGCACTGAACAAAAGGCTTTATGAGGATATGAAACATCCAGATTGGGGAGACACATGAGGGAGAGCAAGAGAGTGACAGAACAGAAATGCAGAAAGACACCACAGATTTCCAGTTTAGCCCAGGATCTGCTCAAGGAACACACCAATCTGGTTTATAAGAAAAATCAGTCCCCATGAAATGTTCTGAAGATAACAGTAGTAAAACTCCAGAGGACATTCCTGAAACCTCAGTAAGTCCCAGAAGAGTTTTCTCAGGCCTTTCCAGCCCTGTGACTCACTTCATTACTTTCTCCTAGGTGCCTAATGAAGGAAACAAAACCAGCAGGTAGACACATGGAGGATTTGAAAAGGAGAAACATACCTTTCAATATAATCGAGTGTCATTAAAAAGGTTTTTAATGCTTTATATAGTCAGCAAGACAAATTAGTTGACTTCACCTTCTTTTTTTAAAAGTATAAAATATTGCAGTTAGAGCAGCACACACACACAAAAAAATCCCCTTAGACATACCAATGCTTTATCATAGTTGTCAGTTCTTGCTTTGTCTAACTAATGACTTAATCATCTTTCTCCTTCCCCCAAGTTAGAACAGAGTCAGTTACCCTCTACTCATTTGAGACTTAGGCTATGCATGTAGTCATGGCCTCTTTATCATCTCTTTCCAGGAAAGTCTCTACTGACTAAAATTCTTCTACTCTTTATGGATCCTGTAACTGCCCAGAGATGGCACATTCACTAACTTTCTTTTATGGCTTGTTTTATGTGACCGTTACAGATGGAGGTCATACCAAACATATATATGCGTCCATCCCACCTATTTCATGTGCACCTATTTTATTCTGGTTTCTAAAACTAATTGAAACAATTTACTTCTTGCATTTTAGGACAGCCCAATTCATCTGAGATTATCCAGTGTAATGATCTCGGTACCCACTGGCCTCTGAGGAAACCTGCCTAGGGATAAATCCTCCAAACTCCCTCCTCTCAATCTTTGGAGGTACTTACCTCATTATCCATCATCTTCCTTCAAATCATCTCAGGATAAATGCTATGCCTCCTCTCTTCTGAGAAAACCACCTCAACTTTCTCTTGGTCTTGTCCATTTTGCTTCCTGTGTCTTGAAATATTAACTTCCTACCCCTGCCCTCATCATAATACTCACTTTCCTCCCCCTACTTATTCTTATACTCTAAATGTGCACCTGGTTCCCCAAATTAAAAGAACATCTCCTTTCTCTCTCCATGTAGAAAGTGAAAGACTAACTCAATGACTAAACTTTATGTCCCTTAGCCATATTTCAAAAGCGCCAGTCACATCGTGGATACTCACATGTGGTTAATCTTTTCACCAGCTGTGATGGATTTGCTCCTCAGCCTTCCAGCCAAGCTGGATGGTGCAGCATAGTGGGAAGGACAGGGGAAAATCTTCAGAGACAGGCAAATCTAGCCATACCTCCCAGCTAGCCCACTTACCATGGTATCTAAATAATGGTGTGGAGCACTGACAGTTTGGTGGGATGGTGCATAAAGAATCAATGTCGGATTTTTCCCTCTCCCACCATCAAGGGTGGGAACCGTGATCTCGATGATCATTGCATCTATCTTCAGTCCCAAAAGACATCCCTGGCATATAGAAGCTACTTACTACATGTTTGTTGAGCTAACATGCAACAGAGATAACAAACATGACTGATATCAGACCCCATAGACATATGGGAGGGAGCAAACACAAAGTTTTCAGAAGTGCCAAGAAATCCCTGGAAGTCAAGAGCACTGTCCAGAAATGGACAAGAGGGAAAAGGGTAAGGTGGGAAATATCATGATCAACACAAAAAATAGATAAGAAACTAAAGATTGCCAGAACGAGGGACTCTGACACTTGATTCTCTGGTCCTTCTTTACTTTTTAAAATATTTTATTTATTTATTTGACAGACAGAGCAAGAGAGCACAAGCAGGGGGAGCAGCAGAGGAAGAGGGAGAAGCAGGCTCCCCACTGAGCAGGGAGCCCATTGCAGGGCTCAATCCCAGGACCCTGGGATCATGACCCAAGCTGAAAGCAGATGTTTAACCAACTGAGCCACTCAGGTGCCCCCCCTCAGTCCTTCTTTAAAAAGGAGACTCCTATTAAAAACCTTTTGAATGACTCTACAATATTGATATGGGCATTTTTAGTCATAAAATGTTTTTTATGTCAATCCTCCCTTTTTTCAAAAATGAGCAAGAATTTTTTTTTAAAGATTTTATTTATTTATTCGACAGAGATAGAGACAGCCAGCAAGAGAGAGAACACAAGCAGGGGGAGTGGGAGAGGAAGAAGCAGGCTCATAGCGGAGGAGCCTGATGTAGGGCTCGATCCCAGAACGCCGGGGTCACGCCCTGAGCCGAAGGCAGACACTTAACCGCTGTGCCACCCAGGCGCCCCAAAAATGAGCAAGAATTTTAAAGTTACTTGGTTGGGTAGAGGGAGAAGAGATGGAAGAAACTGAAGGAGGATTAATTATCTGAAAGAACATCGAGGAAACATTCAGGCATGGAATTTCAGAAACTAAAAGGCATCTCATCTTAGGTCCAGATTGAAGACAGGTGTAAGTTTCCCTAGGGAAGTTTCCTTCCAACCCTTTTGAAAAGGTGTCCTTGAGTGAGACTCTGCCCCTCTGCCTCGGATGTTCTGAAATCACGTAGCATTTTATACTCCATAATTTTAGCCACTTATTTTTTTGGTGAAAGAGCGTATAGAGAGTTGCAGAAGAGAGTCTATATATTATTAGGAACTAGAAGCTCCACGTGATTATTAAGCAGAAGACGGTTGATCAACACTCCATGTGGAAGAGAATTCCCTGCACAGAAGAAAGGAAGGCTTCAATACCTCCGCGCCTCTGAGATTGCACCTAAAGCATCCGTCACAAGTTCCAACAGCCAGCAAGAAGGCCTTGATCAGAAAGAACCATCATCGGAGAGACAAAGCTAACGCTGACACTAGCGAGCCATCATCGGGAGAAGCCAGTGGCTAGCAAGTTTCCACCTGCGCAAAACGAACATGACATTTTCTGAAGTGCTTGCTCTCCTTGGAGGAATAAAAGATAATAAATGTGAAATACTATTGGTTACCATATTTTAAAATCAATACATTCTGCAGGGAGGAAAAAAACAATAGATTCAGAAGATAGGAATATGAATTTTTAAAATCCTCTTCTTGGTTTTTCCTCTTTGTGACCCAAAGAAAACAGGATCTTTTGCAGCCAGTCTCAACACAGCTTTGCATGCAAAAGAATCCAAAAGAAGGTATTGAAAAGCAATTTAAATCTTTATGGAATTCTCCTGAAGAGAAAGGAAAGGGTATTAGGTGGCATGATGCTAGGGAAAGCTCCTTTAACACTTTTTTTTCCCCTAGTTTTCCTCAGCAGCTCCACGGAAAAACTCCATCTTTCTTCCGCTCCCTCCCACCCTGACTACTTGCTCAGAGATCTGCTGTTCTGTTCTTCCAAGAGCTCCAGGCTGTTTGCGCTACAGGGCAGACCCGTCTTCCTTCCAGCTCTTTGGCCTCACATTTCTATGATGAGCACAACACACACTGGATCCAGCCTCCTTAGAAAAGGAGAGGCACAGGGAAAGCTGTGATTATTTATACATCAGTACTTTTTATTGTCACCTACTCTATCATACCCATACTTTCTAAAATTTTTTAATGAAGGTGTATATCTTTGTAATCAGAAAAAAAGGCCATGTTTCCTTTTTTCGGTAAAACATAGGAGTGTCTTTAAAATGGAGTATCCTAAAACCATGCCCAGATTTTAGAAGCACAATTTTGATAAAAATCCTGAGGATTAACACGGGACTAATAGTTTTATATTTTGCACCCCAAAAGGATTATTTTTTAAATCTGCTACCCTCATCGTTTCACAAAAGAAAGAGTATTTTAACAACCCTGACAGTAGAGTAGGCATGGATTCTCCCAACTGGCTAATGGTTTGGACCAATTCTTTAAATATTGGGTGAGCATATTTAGTGAGAACAGAAAGAAATTGACTTCTGTTGATAAAAGTTAGATACCCTTTTATGTTCAGAACAAGAGACAATTACATACACTTATCATTAACACAATATTTGAACTTATTCGCAATTGTTTTTCATTTCATGGATTTCCCATTGTTCCTAACTACAAAGCACCATGCACTCATACCCAGCCCCTCAGACTCACTGGATAGAAGCAGCTTACGTAGCTTTTTCAATGGGCTTTTATATTGTTTTGTTTTGTCTTTCTTGTTAACAAAACGTTCCCTTTTCTGAAATGTGTGTTCTAATTTCGGACGTAAATCTGGATGTTTCCAAACCAGATACATTTTAGGAGACTAAAGCCTTAAACTGTATATGATCAAATAAATCACTCATTCTCAGTAAGCAGGACTAAGGAATGCATTGTTGGGTTTCAGAATTTTAGCTGATTGCAGCGGCCAACTTCGGGCCACTGTTGGCGGGCTGGCTAGGGCTGGTTGGGGCTGACTGAACTTCACACATGCCGGAATCAAAAACAGTTAGACAAAATTGGCCACTGCCATCAGAGAGGGCTTTGTGTGTGCTTTTGTTTTTGTTTTTGCTTCCACATGAGGGCCTCCATACTTCATTAGGATTACAAACAATATACTTTTTAATGCTTTTGAAAATTATGGCAGGGGAAAACCTGAGTTAAAAAGAACCATATTTCTGGGGATCCTGGGTTGCTCAGGCGGTTAAGCGTCTGACTCTGGATTTTTGGCTCAGGTCATGATCTCAGGGTCGTGAGATGGAGCCCCATATCAGGCTGAGCATGGAAACTCCTTAAGAGTCTCTCTCTCCCTCTCCCTCTGCCGCTCCTCCCTCTCCAGCCCCTCTCCAACTTGTGCACGAGCTCGCTCTCTCTTAAAAACAGAACGAGCCAACAAAAACATATTTCTGAGTGACACCAGCATCCCTTATAGTTGCCTCCCTAGGAAGTAGCTCAGCTGACCTGCTTCTAAATCCAGCCCTTCAAAATTCATGTGATTAATGTGTTTGACTTTCAAGTACAGTTTCAAAACCACAAAAGAATAAGCACATACATCAGGGTACATCAGAGAGTTACAATATGTAGTTGTAAAACGAAGAGTATTTTAAAGAGTATTTCTCACATTGTTATTGACTACCGACCTGTTTCCCTGACGAGCATCTCATCCAGGCCAACCTGATAACAATTGCTCTACCTTTGAAGCAATTAGCTGTGACTGCTGCCCGATGTGGGAAGAGAAGGGGAAATGAAGAGAAGAACACCCCAGGTGCTGGCTGACAGTGTATCCTCTCTCTTTCCCAGGCAGGTGAAGAGAGACGAGTCTGTTCCGTCCATGTCCATCTTTCCCCCCTAAAACTGGCCAGTGTCCCCTGTGGAAAGTAGGTTCAATAGCAGCAATCTCTTCCCCTTCCCCTTGCAAATCTGCACCCATTTTTTTTTGTGCCGATGCAGACAGTTCATCTGATGTGCAGAGAGGACCCCACCCAGAGTGAGAGAATCAAGCCCAGATTCCTGTCCAACATCCTGGGGAGCAGCCCGTCTCCATTGCCCCACTGGCAAGCGGACCCACGTGGATGGGAGATCAGGGCCGGTAGGACTTGGCACTTGCTGGAGCTGCTCTCTGAAGCTCATCCAATAATCCCCCCACTGGATGCAGGAGGTATGGAGATAATGACTATTTCCTGAATATCGTGCTGTTTAAACAGCCCTGCTCTGGTGTTTGGAGAGATTCAGGATGTTTTTGCATCCCAGGTGCTGTTGGAGCTGCCGAGCTAAGCTAAACACAATGTGCAGGCTTTGGGAACAGGTGGTGGCCTGCCAGATTGCTGGCAGTCAGGGTGGTGGCGGGTGTTTTTCTTGTTCCAGAAGTTGGCAGAGGAATGCATGCTTCAGTACAATCAGTAGCTTTCCATCCTCGAAAAGGGAATGTTTTCCCTGACACCAGAGCATGAAGACACACTCGACACTGCTCAAAAGCCCTTTCTGCGACAGAACAAAGTCCAAAGCTGCAGACTGCCACGCAGAATCAGCCTCACTTTATCCCTGACTTTTGCTGAAGCATTTTGGCTTGTAAATGAGCAACCCACTCCAGCTAGCTCAAGAGGGGGTGTGTGTGTAGAGGTGGTATTGAAGGAACCCCAGGGAAGAAATAGTTCCGGGGCTCAAAGGAGCTAGGTAGACCCTCCCATCTCTAGTTACCTCACAGACTCCTCCCCTGTCAACTATTTTCCTGTTGGTCACGGCCCCCGAGCCCCCTAGTCTCCGTCTCACTGCTGGAAAGTTCTCCCCCGACCCCCTCTTTGCTGCAGTCTCTCCCAATTCTCTATTAGATAACCCAGTTTTATCATTCCATTGCCTTTACCACTGCAATGGATTGAATGTCGTGGTTCCCCAAATTCATATGTTGAAATCTGATCCCCAATGTGATACTATTTAGAGGTGAGCCCTTTGGGAGGTAATTAGGTCATGATTAGGTCATAATTAGGTGGAACCTTCATGAATGGGATTAGTGCCTTCCAAGAAGAGGCCAGAGAGCTACCTAGCCCTCTTTCTGTCATGTGAGAATAGAACAAAAAATCTGGCTATCTGCAAACCAGGAAGCAGGACCTCACCAGAACTTGACCATGCTGGTGCTCTGATCTTGGACTTCCGGCCTCTAGAACTGTGAGGAATAAATTTCTGTTGTGTATTTATTGAGCACCCAGTTTATGGTACCTTGTTAGAGAAGCCGGAACTAAGACAATTACCACCTGAAATTTTTATTTATTTGCTATTCTTTTCCCCACTTTAACATATGCGCAGTGAGAGCAGGACTTTGTCTTGGACATCACCACAGCCCTAGACCCTCAAATAGCACAAGGCCGGTAGCACTCAGGAAATGCACGACCTTTCACACCCAGAGCCCTCTGCTATGGAATTTCTGTGATAATGGGTTCAAATTCCCAAGAGAGAACATCTGATGGGTTCTCTAGCCAGCAAAGGGACTTGTACCTTTAGTTCTGACATCTGCCGTTAGTCCAATCAGCCAGGGCAAGGGGGAGGGGTCATAGACACCCTTTCCAAGAGACTGAAAGGTGCGAGGTCTCTAAGGGGTCGATGCATGAAGAAGATACTGAAACTTGTCCCAGAGGAAACTGGCCACCTTTGCAGAGTTACCTCCCACTACATATGAATGTACACAAGCATGTGTGCAACCCACTGCCCTACCCCACGCATGTGGGTCACCCACCAAGAAGACACCCAGCTCAGACTAGACACTCAATTGATGTTAGGTTACCCTGTATTCCCTGCTCCCAGATCTTGCCTCAAGCTGCTCCCTCTCTGCCAGAAACGCTCACCCCAACTAGTCTAACCTCCATTATCAGTCTGCAGATGTTACAACCTTATTTCAGAAATCAACTTGGATTTCATCCCTTGCCCAGATTCTGCCATTCTGAAGTAGCCACTCTTTTCCCCAAACTCAGGAACCACCTTGTCGCAACCTCTATTAGGGACTTATTCCAGGCGTCTTTCCAAGAGAAAGGTAAGAATCAGCTAATAAAATGCCACACAAAGACCCCTAACAGTGATAACACAAGACTTATTCACAATGAGACAAGTAAAATGTGACATGCATGCCAGGTACAAGAGCCTGCTATGAGCGTGTTCACACAGAGAACACGGCCTTGAGGAAGGCCATCGGAAAGAGGCTTCAAGGTTGATGTGGTTACATTTTGCTTACTTAACAATAAGGACAAGCCCAGTCTTTACCCAGATGCAAGCTGTCTCTAGAATTTACCCCTGAGACCAGTGGTCATCAGCTTTGGCTGCATATGAAGGTGACTCACCTGGGATGCTTTTGAAACTTAGCCATGTCCAGACCCTCCTCTAGAGATTGTGACTTAACTGCTCTGAGGTGGTGCATGGTCACTGAGAACCACTTAAACTATATCAAAACACATATCAGAAGTGAAAGACAAGCGCTCTGGTTCCAAAGTGGACTGAGCATGAATCCCAACTCCACCCTCTACCAGCTTCACCATCTTCTGAAAGTCACAACGTCTGAGCCTCCCTTTTCATACGTACAAATAAAGTGATGCCAATTACGCTTACCCATCTGATTACTGTAAGGATTAGAGAAAACATGTTCCAAATTCCTAGAACATAACAGACCCTCAATGACATGCTGGGTGTAAGGGCTCTTAAAGGCTCTCCCAACAACCTGCTGCAGAGTGATATTTAACACTCTGTGGTTTAAACATATAAGGTAGCGTTGCCTCCAAACGAAAATATTAGAGCTTAAGGAAGAGCATTGCTTTGTTTTGGTATAGGCCAGTCATAGAGGAAAGCTGACTGGCAGGACAGACGTACTCCTCTCGGAAAAGTAACGTGGTCCAGACTGACTCTTCATGGAGGCACTACGCCCTTAATAAGGAACACTTGTGTCAGCAACTCCAGCCCAGGAGGCAGCTGTTTTGCCACAAAGCAACTGACACAGAAGTCAGTAACTGCCCTTGAATAAGAATGCTGTGCCTACAGAAAGCAATGGGTGGCAAGGCACTATGGGAACATCACATGAACGTGGGCCGGGCATCTATCACATTTTTCAGGCACATTCGTATATGGGGGTGGGGGGGAGCATCACCGTGCACAAAAGTGAGGAGATATACATTTCCTGGTTTTTATTAGCAAAATAGTAGTATCCAGTTCCCAAATTCCATTACAGAAATCCTTCCTGGCTTTTTCAGCGTACTTGACCCTCTTCCCACCCAAAACTGGAACTAAATCTATAATGCAATGGTATGAAGCTTGCGAAGTCTGGCTTGACATAAGACAAGTTTGTGGGTAAGATACACATGTTGTCATTACAGTCTGGACCTCTAGAGAAGAGAAAATGGCACATTGTAATTAGGATAATTATTTGCTGACTTAATTTAGACTATGGAAATGTTGATGAGCCTAGGTCCCTACTTTAAAACATAAGCTATGGGAGGAAATTCCAACGTGGAAATGTACAGATTAAATTAAGACAGACAATTGCAAGAGAAATAAAAAATATCTATGATGACAAAGTATCCTGATGAGGACCCTAAGTCATGAATTAACCTGTTGATTTTTCTCAGCTGTGTACATTAGCCAGTGCTTGGTTGTTTTCCTCCATAGTAGAGGGTCAACAAACTATCGCACATGAGTCAAACCCAATCCACCATCCATTTTTGTGAATAAAGTCTTATTGGTACACAGACACAATTGCTTATTTACATATCACCTATGGCTGTTTTCATGCTACAACAATAGAGTTGCACAGTTTTGTGATTGTAGAGCCTGAAAATTTTTAAATAAAAATGTAAAATATTTCCTTTGTGATCCTTTACCAGGAAAGTTTGCCGAGCCCTTCTCTGTTAAAACAAGGCATACAATCATCTCCCCACCAAAAATACTTGGGCTAACCATGATAGCTTCAGTAAAAACATATTAAAATACACGCTTGAAGATTTATTCTTTATATGGAGTACACAGAATAGCAATAAAGTGTTTATTATTTGTTACATACCATTTGGAAAAAAATTACTAAGTAAAATTACCTTAAACCACTAAATATCTATTTTTATATAGATAAGAGTTATGCTAACAGTAAAGATTTCATTTCAGTCTTTATTAGCAATTACTAGATGGTTAGTTATTCTCACCTATCAGGGCAACTTGGAAAAGAAATACAGTTCATATTATTTCTGTCTTAGTTTTTCCACAGATTAAATGTAAAAGGAAATGGAGCTGGTGTGTTTAATTCAACTCAGCACTTTCTAACAAGGATGAAATAGTGTCAATTATATGCACTGCAGTTGTTTTAAAGCAAACTGAAACATAAAATATCCTCAATTTAATTAAAGCATAAAAATAAAATGAGGTATCAATAGTAAAAGAGTGAGAACAGCAGAATTGGTATGGCAATCTTATTTATGCATCTAGATTTACTGCATTCAAAATTGTGTGGGTTTTAAACAGTCATTAATGGGAATCTGGTTAAAATAGAGCAACAAAGGAGGAAAAAAACAATTTAAATAAGTAACATTTTTCTTTTTTGCATTTAGCCATCATCTAAAAAAGGGGCTATTAAAATTTTAAATCAGTTTTTAATCAAAGTTTAGTAGTATAATATTTACTTGAAAGCACCACCAGATGTTCTTTATCAAAACATCTTTCATAATGGCGAAATCAAGGTCTAAGAAGTTATTTAATGAGATAATTGTTGGTCTGTGAATACAGCAGCAATTTCTTATTTACTTATAACACTAAAACACACAGGTCTGGAGGCTCGCCGAGGTTCCGTTAACTGCTGTCTGCTTCTCATCTCTCTCCTTGTGTGGTCCACGCAAAGACGGGTGCTTGCAACACCAAACCTCAAAGTCCAAGCCAACAGGTGAGCCCCAAGTATCGGTGCCCTGGGAGATGGGCACCCTCTTTGAACCCCAGGAAAAATTTCGTTGATAAGGTATAGGGCATAGGTAACAAACTGCAAAGTTCACAGGTCCACAAAAGCAAGGAAGGGAAGTCACAGAATTTGGCTCTGGGGAAGAGTTAATTTCAGAAAACAGTATCTGACAATTTTGGTAGGCAGAATTCTCGACTGACCACCCAAGATTTTCCACTCTAATCTTCAGGACTATATATGTGATGATATATCATGCCCATGATTATGTTACTTACATGGCAGAAGAGATGTTGCTGATAGAATTAAATTATGACTGATCAGTTGACTAGTAGTTAATCAGAAGGGAGATTATCCAGGTGAGCCTAGTCTAAGCACATGAATGTTCTAAAGATTTTATTTATTTATTTATTTATTTATTTATTTATTTATTTATTTATCGGGAGGTAGGGAGCACAAGCAGGGGGAGTGGCAGGCAGAGGCAGAAGCAGGCTCCCCACTGAGCAATGAGCCCAATGTGGGACTTGATCCCAGGACCCCGGATTCACAATCCGAGCCGAAGGCAGACGCTTAACTGACTGAGCCTCCCAGGTGTCCCCACATGAACCTTCTAAAGGCAGAGAGTCCTCTTTGCTGGTGGCAGATGAGGAAGTCCAAGAGATGTGAAGCTCTAGAAAGATTCAACAAAGCTATTACTGCTCTGAAGATGAGGGGGCCACATACAAGGACCAGAGAGCTGTCCGGCCGACAACCAGCAAGAAGACAGGGACTTCAGTCCTACAACCACAGGAACCAAATTTTGCCAGCAATCAAAATGGTCCTGGAAGTGGAGTCTTCCCCCAGAGCCTCCAGAAAAGAACCCAATCCAGCCCACACTTTCATTTCAGCCTCAGTAAAGAACCCAGTCAATCTGCAAGCTGCCAAACTTGTGTTAACTTGCTAAGCAGCAATAGAAAATGAATACCACCATCCCCTCCATTATGAAGGCCACAATGACCAGGCATTTCCAAAGCATCTATTGGCTTTTCTTCCTCAGACGCTGCTTGACCAAATTCCTAAGATCCCTTTGACACTCAGCTTGATGAATGGTGACATTAATAAAACTTCCTCTCTCTGGAAGAAAAGATGGAACTAAGAATCTACAAATATTAAGCAAGTTATACCAAGATCTGCAAGCACCTTTTCCCAAAAGACAAATACTGTACCAGCTGAAGCCTGGTAATGTCTCTGAGATCCTTGGGAGACACCGCTCTCCAAGAGTTCTGCCAGTTTGCCGTTCAATGTTGCGAGTATCCAGCAGAGGCTGACTTATCTATGAACCCGCTTCACATGGGACGATTAAGCTCCGGTTGGACATTAACACCTCTGCTCCGTGGGAGGTAATAAAAAGGTCCCTCCCCAAGCCCTCCGAATCAGCCCCTGTTTGGGAGCAGAACCCTCTGTGCCCACTTTGCCCTTAAAAGTGAAGGACTGGAAGTGCTTAGCCTTTTGAAAAAATGTATCTCACCAGCAGGGGGCTGCAACCAGTGTGGGGGAATATTCAAATGTCATTCACTATTCTTTGAGATAGAGAATTCTAGAGTAATAGGAAACCCCTCTGGTGCCTTAGAACCTCTGCCTTATTGCTTATTTTACAAGAGTGAGGAATGAGAATCCCCACACCTCCAGAGGACCTAAAGCAGCAGCCAGGAAACTGAAGCACTCCAGGGGTGCAGAGGATGCTATGCTTTTCAAGAGTAAGCACTATTCTCCTAGAGACCTTCTCATCAGCCGATGGCTCAGAGATCCAGCTTGTCAGGCGTGCCAGTGTGGCTAGAAAGACCAGTTTCCATTTTGTCCCACTCACCATTTTAACTTCATCAGTGTTCACACAGGGTTGTTTAAAAGGTGGGGGGTGGGCAGCTTATAAAACTACTGAAAGATTTTCAAACTTAAGGCAAACATTAGTTATCTCTAATATTCCAAGTGTGGCCCGCAAAGTCATTTAGCCATAAGGGACACCAACAGAGCTACCCACGCCCCATACCCCAAGTCCCTCCAAAAAATATGAGAGGAATCAAATGGAGGAGTAGAGAAAAAAAGAAAATAAAGCTGTGTTTACGTAATTCTCCCCAAACCAGTGAGAGGGGAAGGTCCAACGGTGGCCTATTTTAGTCTATTCGTCCATTTTGACAAAATCATTAGTTTAGTAATCTTATGAAAACACCAAGGAAGGCACAGGAAAAAACTGAATAGTAACGTTCATTGAGGGTTGATCACGGCCCAAGCACTGTTCCAGGTGCTCTATGTGTATTAGTTCATTTAGTCTCCCTACGGCTTTGTGAGGTAGGTACCTTCTCATCCTCATGTTACAGATGAGAATGCTGAGGCACAGAGAGGTTAAGCAACTTACTCAAGCTCATAGACCTAGAAAGTTCTGGAAACTGGAATAAGAGAAGAAAGGGATCCAAAAAATTATATATATTTATATTTAAATAGATATATACATATAATATATGGTGCTGAGATATCTTAGGTAATGGAGAGCTAACCAGTGGGAGATGTACAGAGACATTCATTCATTCATTCATTCATCCATTCACCTGTTGGCCTGAGTGCTAGAGATACAGCAATAGTAAATCATTTTTAAAGGCACTGTTTATCCTTGCGATTGCAGTCTGGTGGTTGGATCCAGGGCAGTAAAGCTAAGATGGAAAATGTGCCCAGGAGGCACCCCCACTGCCAGACCTGAGGGTTAGAGAAGGCTCTTCCCACAGACAGCGATGCATGAGCAGAGGCCTGAAATATGAGCGAGGATGCCCTGGGAGTCAGAGCAGATCGCCTCAGCCCTTTGAAACCGGTTTTTGCTTGCCCCACCCAACTCCCTCCAGTGCTAAATGTTTTAAAAATAGACCCCAAAAGAAGAGAGGAAGAGACTGTGGCAGCCAAATTCCAAAGGAGCCCAGTCATTTCCTCCTACCCTGAATGCCCCGGGGAGAGAGAAAGGTCTTGGCAAAGGCAGAGCAGGACAGGGTGGATGGACGGGAAAAGGCTGGCGGCTGGAATGCGATGTCCTTACAGAAGGGAAGGAAGCTCTCGAGGTCCAATCCAGCTACAGATGCTGTGGAGCACGCCTGCGGTGTGGACAGGGGCATGAACAATTAAACTGGGAAGAGTGAAAGCAATCCCCGGGAGCAGCACCCCCCCCCCGCCCCGCCCCAGCACAGCCAGTTAGAAGGACGGACAGACAAGCAGAGAAAGACAACTATCATATGATTTCTCTCATCTATGGAACATAAGAACTAGAATGATCAGTAGGGGAAGAAAGGGATAAAGAAAGGGGGGGTAATCAGAAGGGGGAATGAAACATGAGAGACTATGGACTATGAGAAACAAACTGAGGGCTACAGAGGGGAGGGGGGTGGGGGAATGGGATAGACCGGTGATGGGTAGTAAGGAGGGCACGTATTGCATGGTGCACTGGGTGTTATACACAACTAATGAATCATCGAGCCTTACATCGAAAACCGGGGATGTACTGTATGGTGACTAACATAATATAATAAAAAATCATTATTAATAAAAAAAAAATACACATTAAAAAAAAAAAAAAAAAAGAAGGACGGACAGAGACTCCGCAGCTCAGGACCGCAGAGGACCACAGAGGTCTACACCACAGGTGGGCGTCAGACAGACCTGGCAACCACGAGTCAGGGCTTGGCTGGAGTTCAGAAGCACAAGTCTCAGAAGGGAACCGGGGCAAAGAAGGCAGGGCGGGTTCAGTCCCAGAGAGAGAGAAGAGGATCTTGGGAATGAGATAAATGCTTCTCCAGGGAATTCCAGAAAGAAAAACGCGCATGCGAGGCTGGCACATTCAGGGAACTGGAAGTCTTCTGGTGTGGCAGGTCAGCGAGGTCAAAGGGGAAGAGTCGAGTGATGCAGCTGGAGGATATGTTTTAAAATGCTTCATTAAAAATTTTCTACGAAGTCTGGCATTTTTCTTATCAACTGGGGGTGGTTAATCACAGTATTTATTTAGGTATAAACCTTCTATTGACCAGAGCTGCCTCAAGAGGCCCAGATTAAAAATTGTATATGTTCTAATTGGTTTGGTGCAGTTTACCAGAGAATAGCTTTAATTGGGTCCCCAATGATCCTCTTTTGCAAATGCTTGTGGTATAGAATTACATTAAGAATGTAACCAAAAAAAATTTATCGGACTGTCTTCTGAGAGGCACATGAAGCTGGAAAGTGTTGCTTTCCCACACTAAGCCAATTTCCTAGACTTACGAATGTCCATCACTGCATGGACATGCCATGGCTAAAAAGGAGGAAGGTTTCCCACACAGGCACCATTGCCAGAGCCCCTCCTAATACTCCCAACTGTGCGCAACAGGACACCTCAGTTGGGTCTGCTTCCCACCCCAGGGGCTGTTCAAGCCTCCAGGAGACCCCACCCCCCACCGCACCCATTCAGCTGTGGGCTAGCTGGTCGACAAATGCCTGAGACCTGGGATCACACACAGAACATGAGAGATTTCACCAAAGGCCAAGGAGACATGAGTTCCTTTCTCTTAAAGTTGAATCCTCTCTCTCTTGAATAGCTCATCCCCAAATCACTTTTTCTGCAGTAAGAAAATCACTGGGGAACCTCCCCTACCCCTGAAGGCCTTGACTATGAAGCCAACCACCAGTACATCTCATGGCCTTCCAGAACCCAAGGCCAAGTAACACTAGGATAAAAATGTCACCTCTGAACCTTGAAGGAAACCTACAAATATTACTTCTCAATTAGGCATAGGAAAATACTCAAATGTCCCAAGACAATTCCACTCAACAAGAATCAAAAGAAGAGGGACTTTTGCCAATATTCCCTCTGTTCTGACACATCAACATTTCTCTTAAAGAGCAGGCATTTTTATAAAACATTAATGCTATGAGAAGGCAGTAATGAGGGAGGTGCGTTGGTGTTAGGGATTTGGATCTGAAACTTGACAGCTGTAGATGGTGACAATACTGGGATTAGCTTGTTCCTCACCCAGGAGGCTGACACACCAGCCAGGTAGCTACATTGTGCTAGGAGATAAAGTAACAATCCCATCATTCGGTTATCAGCTTTGAAAAAAGTGAATCTTTAGCACAAGTGAAAGGAATGTTGTTATTCTACTCCCTTAACAAACTTAAAAAAGAAAAAGAAAAGAAAAAATCAGTATCAGTGAAAGCAAATTTGTTACTCAACATCTTAACACCCTAGCTGATGATCTGTTCAGAAGGCAAGGGATCAAAGCTCTCAGGATAAATCTCCTCCCAGACTTTCAGACACCCTTATAACCCCCTCATGAGCACAAATTTTTCCTCAGTTAAGTTTGTGACTGAACCACTTACTCCCAGAAAATATTTTACTCATTCTGGTTTGATATTCTCCCAGGCCTCTTACAACAATGAGGAGACATTCTTTATTTTTTATTTTTCTACTCTGCGAAGGTGAATTATGGAATCGGGCAACTGGAAGATTAATATGGGGGCGCTGCATCATTTACCACCAAATGATCATATCATTTCCCCCATAACAAAAAAGGATGGAGCCTAATTATGGAATAACCCAAGGAGATTTCTTTCTACTTGTTGTCACAAGAAGCAATGCTTCTCGAATTTATTTTATAGGGGGATGCAAATGTAAAAGTCTGTGTTAATTCAAAATTAAAGTGTAAAATAATGAATTTTAAGCCAGGAAATGAAGCTCCCAGGGATTTAACAGCCTCATGTGATATATCTGGTACAGTGAGGATTAGAGCGTAAACCTAAATTTTCTTTGCAATTGTATATATTTGGAAGTTAGCTTATTATTCAGTGGCCTTCTGAAATCTTGAAAGGTTGTCAAATAATAGAGCAGAATATGAGAAAGACCATCTTCCTCAATGATCTTTAAAAGTCCTTCCAGCATCTCCGTGCCCCTGATGACTTATGATCGGGGCTAATGGCACGCTCCAGCATCACCTAGCTTTCAATGACCTCTAGAGAGTCCTTCAAGTTCTGTGTCTCTAATATTGAATTTTATAAGCTTTTAATGCCTTTTCAATTATATCATTAGCTATTTCCGTGCATAGCTGTAGCTCTTTTAAGAGATCAGATGTAGAATGCTGATAAGAAATCAGTTTCTGTCCTTTACTAAACAATGAGATTTTATCATTGAGGAACTTCACATATAGAGAGAGAACCAACATCAAGGGCTGACTCTAAGTCAAATTTCCTGCCATGTCTCTATGACAATGTGATATGATCACTAGGGAGCCCCCCCCCTTACCTTTCCAGAACTATCCAAGAAGGAGAGACCTGGTTTTATAAAGAATCATCACGGCGAAAATCAAGCTCATCGTCTTCTCTCAACACAAACCTGCCTCAGCAGCAGCTTTCACCAAGTCTCCCAGGCCAGAAATTTCAAGGTTTTCTCTTGACTTCCTCTCACAGTTACTTTCAAAGGCCTGTATGTTCTACATCTTTAAAAAACCTCTCATCCATCCCTTCCCCTCTATTTAGGGTGACTGCATGTCCCTGTTGTCCAAGGCAATCTTGATTTATGGCTGTTGTCCCGCCTTAAGTATGAACAGTACTCCTTTTTGCTCAACAAAGTGTCCAGGATGGACAACAAATGCTGTCCATTTCCCTCCCTTCCCATCACCACAACTCACTTCAAGCCCTCCTTGAGTCCTGCCTGGATGGTAGGTGTAGTGGGCAGTAGTAGTTGCCCAGCTGTCTTCTCTCTCATCCACTTAAAAAAATTACCTCAGTGCCAACTCTGTACCAGACCCAATGTTGGCACCAGGTTGGGCTTCCCTGTAAGGCTGTGCACTGTGCACACAAGAAGCAAGTGAGGCTGAAATCCAACCCTCCCTTCACCTGCTAGGCCATGTGTTTTGGTGCAGGCTTGGTTCTCCTTCCAGGAGGAAGAAGAGACTTCTTGGCACAAAGGCACCATCTACTTGCCAAGTCTGGCACCCTCTGTGCTGCATTTGCCCTGGGGGGGGGG